>NC_140489.1:8897622-9497622 GCF_964271855.1 Acomys minous
CTCCCAAGTGCTGGGATTAAAGGTGTGCGCCACCACTGCCTGGCTTTTTCTTTCTTTTGTTCTTTCCTCTCCCCATCATTTCTTATTCCCTTTCAGTCAAGCAAAGAAGCTTCATCTATGGACGAGGCTGGCCTTGAAATAATATTGATCCTCCTGCTTCCGTCACTCAAGTGCGACCTGGTATAACCGCAGTGTGGTAAACTGTGTTAGCGTCTGTGTGCATAGCATAAACACGTGCACACACACATACACTCGTGCATACACAAAGCCAGTGCAGCGATGTCATAAGGAACAGGACGGAGGAATCAGTGCTATGAGGATTTGTGTAGCACTCTGCTGGATAAGGCTGAAGTCGGCCTTCTCCAGATAGCTGCTTTGCGCTGGGTCTATGATGGTGGACTCACTTTTCTCAGTGGGGGTTCCCACTTCACTTGATCTGGTAACCAGTTTTTGTAAGGAGTGTCACATAACCCTCAAGGAAGATTACAGACCCTTTCCTGATAAGGAACTTGTTCAAGCACAGGGAATTCCTGGAAGTACCCCACCCTATGCTGAGGAGATCCTAGCCTCCAGCAAATGACCTCTGATCATAGCTAGAAGTTATCCCCTCATCCATAGGATAATTTTGGTTTGCTTGTTTGTTTGTTTTTTGGTTTGTTTGTTTTGGTTTTTCGAGACAGGGTTTCTCTATGTTATCTTGGTTGTCCTGGACTCTCTTTGTAGACCAGGCTGGCCTTGAACTCACAGTGATCCACCTGCCTCTGCCTCCCGAGTGCTGGGGATTAAAAGCGTGCAACACCACACCTGGCTCCATCTGTATGATAATTAGGTACTGTTTTTTCCTTCTTCTGATTGGACCCCACATTACTGTATGTAAATAAGGCTCTGTACCACTGTATGTAGATTAAGTATTCTGGAGCCCTTAGCCCTAGCCAATCAGACACATTAACCCTCAAAACCCCTCCCCACTGTCCAAGGTTTATCATTAAAGGCTAGCTGGCTTGCTGGGGGTGGGGGCAGGGCGGGCACTCTCTTGCCCACCGAGAGAGCTAAACAAAAGCCCCCTACCCTGTACTTTATCAGCGTAAGGCCAACTTCCTCTTTATCCCCTTACCCAATTATGTGAAAAACCCACAATGTAACAGCTACAGCAGATGGAAAATTTAGATAAGAATCCCCCTGCAGCACGGCTCACAGCCCCTCTGCCACATACCTTATAGCGCTAAGGCCAGCTTCCTCTATACCCCGTACCCAAATGCCTAACGCCAAGGCTTGGAAGGCCCCACTTGCATTTTTTTTTTCCTTTATAAACACTGCATCCTAAGGAGCAGAGGCCGCCACCTTCCTCAGCTCCCGGGGAACGGTCGGTCCGTCCTTGCTCCGGAGCTTGCTCATTAAAAAGACCCTGTGTGAATTGCATCTGGCTGGTCTCTGGAGCTCTAAGAGGGTTTCGTGACTTGGGCATAGTACCCACCATTCCTCCACCACGACCATCTGAGACTCCATTCTGGGGGATGAGGGGGATGAGGGAGACGATGACTGGATGCCCAGTGGTCAATCAGCAATGGCGGAACTGCCTTTGCAGCTGCTGGGGCCTGCTCCCCGACTACAGGTAGCTCAGTGCAGACACCCAGGAAAGCACTGATTTGAACATCTGCCTACTTCCTCTGCTGTACTTACCACAGCAGCTCAAACAAGGAGCTATAACACTTTGGTATCAGCACTGGCTTGTGGGACTCCCACGTCTCCACTGCCCTCTGGGACCTGCAGTCTCATTCTGAAAGAGCTAAACTGTAACGCTCCGTGGAAAACTCATTTTCCACCTCCCCTGAGACCAGGAACCTGGCTTACAGCCCTAGACCATGAACCTCACCCTGAGCCTTCTAATCTGTCCCTGAGCAAGAAACAGGACCTTGGGCCCTTTGGTCTTGAGGTCCATCAGTTCCCCAGAGGCAGGCAGCACCTGGACCTACCTGCAGGACTTGGAACCTGGACTAAGTGCAGGACAGGGAACCTGGTGGGACCCAGGCTGCCCTGCCAGACGCTAACAACAGATGCTGTATTAACCCTGTCCTGTAGTGAGAAAACATAGTTCTTTTTTCTTTTTCTTTCTTTCTTTCTTTTTTTTTTAGTTTTTCGAGACAGGGTTTCTCTGTGTAGCCTTGGCTGTCCTGGAATCACTTTGTAGACCAGGCTGGCCTCGAACTCACAGTGATCCACCTGCCTCTGGTTCCTGAGTGCTGGGATTAAAGGCCTGGCGAAAGTTTAGTTCTTTTAAAAAGGCAGAAATGTTATGGGAATTAGCTGGTTATGGTAGCACACACCTGATCCCAGAACTCAGGAGGCAGAGACAGGCAGATTTCTGTGAATTCGAGGACAGGCTGGTATACAAAGTGTGTCCAAGACAGCCAGGGATCTTGACACCCAGAAAAGGAGCCTCCAGGAGGCAGGGTGGCTGCTGCTTCTCCTGCTCTGCAGGCCCTGCTGCTATTGCTGTTTGCACCTGCTGCTGTTTGCTGGATTACTGGTTGGAGATATTTTGATGACCAAGATCAAACTCATCCCGAATCATCAAGAGGTAGTCTAACGATATTGATGCCCCTTTCCCCTCTAACCTTTTTTCTCTTTTACATAGTGTTGGGAGGTTGGAAGGAACAAAGGTGGTGCAGGGAGATAGAGAAAAGAACCCAATAAAATGGGCTGGAGGGATGGTCCAGAGGATAAGAGCACTGGCTACTCTTCTAGAGGTCCTGAGTTCAAGTCCTAGGAACCACATGATGGCTCACACCCATCTCTATGAGATCTGGTGCTCTCTTCTGGTATATAGACAAAGACACTGTATACACAACAAATAAAGTATTTATTTATTTTTGGTTTTTCGAGACAGGTTTCTCTGTGTAGCCTTGGCTGTCCTGGAACTCATTCTGTAGACCAGGCTGGCCTCAAACTCACAGCCATCCACTCGCCTCTGCCTCCTGGGATTAAAGGTGTGTGCCACCATGCCCAGCTAAAGAAATAGATCTTAAAAGAAAAGTAAAGAATATTAATTCAGAACATGGCTGTTCTGGCAAGAGATCACATACAAAGACTTTCCAGGTCTATGTGATCCAGCTGGAATATAACCACGCCTTTAAACCAGAAGACAGAGGCAAACAGATCTGAGTTCGAGGCCAGCCTGGTATAGAGCAAGTATCAGGTAAAGAAAAGTTTAGGTCCAGGTGTGGTGGTACATGCCTTTAATCCCAAACAAAGGTAAAGTTAGTTTGTAGAAGGAAGCACCCATGTTTGAAAATGATTTCTAAGTGAGTGGCAGAAAAGGTGACAAATCAGAGATTTGACAGAATAGGATATGCCCAACTCTCACAAGAAGAGAGAGGAAAAGGAAACTACTTAAGAGGCAGTTTTATAGAGAGAGGAGGTATTTTACCAGGACACTAATAGAGAGATAAGCTGCAGAGAGAGAACTCAGGTAACTAACTAGGATTGGCCAGTGCCTGTGGAGGCTACATGACTCTAGCCACCGGCCTTTTTGCAATGTCTGGTCCTCTCATGCCCACCTCGAGTACTGCTCCACCTCAAATCCTTGAGTGGGTTTAAGGGTGTCGTTGAGACTTTAACACCATGAGTTGAACAACAGAGGTCCGGTTGGGCTTACTCTGTCCCGTCATCCCCCTGCCTTTATGTACCTGAATCAAATCTTTGATGTTATGACTTCTGTCCAGCATGCAAGGGGTTGCAGAGCCCTCAAAGCCTTAAGTTTGACAGCACTAATGTGGTCTTTGACAAAAATGAAATAAAGTCTATTAGAAAGCATGACCAGGAGAAACAGAGCTGAGGACCTATTTTCTGTCCTGTCAGTAGGTAGCCAGGTGTCCCTATGCCAGAGAGTTTCCTTTGATTTAGCATTTTAGTCTGTTAGGTGGGACAATGGATGACATATTCTATTCAGGAACTACTTCCAGCTGGCATTAGGACATTGTTATTGGGGCCCAGGACAGCTGAAAGGCTAGTCAAAAGGTAGGCAACGGAGCACTTATCAGAAGCATCTGATTAGCTGGTTCAGTTGAAGAGACAGAGCAATCACATCAGCTGGACTGGTTTCTATCAGCTTTCAGCAAGTCCAGATCTCAGCAGCTTGCAGTCCACAGGTGATCTGGGGATGGAGTCTGTTAGCCAGGTGAACAGCTGCTGAGACAAATATAGACTAGAGACAGAAGTTCAAGTTGTGTCTATAAGACAGCTGGGGTAGGCTCGTAAACGCTATAGCTTTGGGTTAAAAAGCATGAACATCCATGGACGGGGAAGTGCTTGGGAAGCAAGCGGTAATGGAGGAGGGAGAATACAAGGGCTCAGATGCGGTGACTGAGGAAGAGAATGGGGCCGCCCCACAGGAGGAGAGAGGGCAGTAAACTGGGCTAGAAGGCAGATCACAGCCCTCTCAGCACTGCACACTTTCAGTGTCAAGTTCTCACGGTCCCTGGGTGGGGTGGGGAGCCAGGTGTGTGGTGGCCTTGGGGAAGAAGAGGAGGCTATGCAGAGTGGCATTGTTAAAGAAAAACAGTCCATTTTTGGGGAAAGTGGGGTTAAATCTTGAGCTAACTGTGCCATCAGAGGAGGGGTGGCCTGGGATTAAACCATTGCCACCTGTTTCCCCAGGATTTGGACAGCACATGCCTGCTAATGGTGCAGATGATGAGACAGAGTGGCCCCCATAGGAAAGATAGATGTTTTAAAGACTTAATGGTGTCTTATGAGATGCATTCACCTTATGTAAAACAAATACTAAGTTACTTCACTATCCAAAACAGGAGAATTATTCCCCAAGATTGGAATAGTCTGGTAATAGCTGTGCTACCAGCCAGCCAGCAGTTACAATGGTTAATGTGATGGGGAGAGGAAGCTGTGAATATTGCACAGCAAAATAGATCAGTTGCCTCGTAAAGGATGGTACTCTCATTTACAAGAACAGGTTCACTTTGATGATGTTATTATAGAACAATGTCATTTAGTGGCTTTAGAAGCTTGGGATAAGCCAGGCTGGTGGTGCACACCTGTAATCCCAGCACTTGGGAGGCAGAGGCAGGCAGATAGCTGTGAGTTCGAGGCCAGCCTGGTCTACAAAGCAAGTCCAGGACAGCCAAGGCGGCACAGAGAAACCCTTTCTCAAAAACAAAAACAAAAAAATGTTATAATAAATGAATATGTTTTTGCTTTAGTCCTAGGTATATGGGGCTGCTTCAGACTGACCACAGCAGCTGACTGTGATTTGTCTCGTGCTCTGGCAGGGGTGTGATGTTGCCAATTGAAGATAGTTTACACTTGGAATTCTAGAGACTCTTCAGAGGGTAGACGGATGCAAGAGGCCTGGGAGGAGCTGTGGGTGGCTGCTGCCCCTGCTGCTGTTGCTGGTTGTTGCTGGAACTTGATACCTCTTATCAGCAGGAAGTAGTCTGATATCAACGCCCCATTTGCCCTCTAACCTTTTTTTCTCCTGCCTAATGTTTTAGGGTTCAAAGTGACAGGAGATAAAAGAACCCAATAAAGCTGGGCAGTGGTGGTACACGCCTTTAATCCCAGCACTCGGAGTCAGAGGCAAGTGGATCCCTGTGAGTTCGAGGCCAGCCTGGTCTACAATGCGAGCCCAGGACAGCCAAGGTTACACAGAGAAACCCTGTCTTGAAAAACAAAAAACAAAAGAACCCAATAAAAGTAACCAAAAGTCTGGCTACACTGCTCAGTAAAGAGTTATTTGAAAGTGGACCTGCATACATTATCTGTAAGTGCATATGAAAGGAAACTGACTGTGCACATCAGAAGCAGCAGGAACAAAGTGAAGACAGAACCAGGAGGATGGAGTGACACACAGGAGGTGGAGCCAGTGGGGCTGAAGCACTGCAGCACTTTGGTTCTCAGTTGTGTTTGTCTTAGGGTAGGCATTTTATTTTACTTTGTAGTTCTGTGTGCTTGCATTTCAGACAGGGTCCCTTGTGATCCAAGGTCACTATGTAGCTAAGGATGACCCTGACCTGACCTTCCAGCTTCACTTGTAAAGTCGGGTTAGTAAGTATGTGCTGCCATGCCCAGCTGCACTTGCTTTGAACATCAATAGTATAAACGTGCCTATTAAAAGAGATTATCAGGGCCAGAGAAATGGCTCAGCAGTTAAAAGTGCCATGCTTTGTTCCCAGCATCCATAGGCTCACAACTGTGCACAAACTCCTCAGGTTCCAAGGGGATGCGCAATGCCTCTTCCAGTATCTGCAGGCTCCTGCACACACAAGTGCACCTACACACACACACACACACACACACACACACACACACACACACACACACACAAAATATCTTAAAAGGACAAGATTATTGCCAGGCGTAGTGGTGCACACCTTTAATCCCAGCACTGGGGAGGAAGAGCCAGGTCTGTCTCTGAGTTTGAGGCCAACTTGGTCTACAGAGTGAGTTTCAGGACAGCCAGGGCTACACAGGGGAAAGCCTGTCTCAACAAAACAAAACAACAAAAACCCAAAACTAAAAACAAGTAAACAGGGCTGGAAAGATGGCTCAGAGGTTAAGAAAGCTGGCTGCTCTTCCAGAGGTCCTGAGTTCAATTCCCAGCAACCACATGGTGGCTCACAACCATCTATAATGTGATCTGATGCCCTCTTCTGGCCTGCAGGTGTACATGCAGGCAGAACACTGTATACATAATAAATAAATCTTTTAAAAAACATAAATAAAACAAAAACAAGAGATTATCAAGATTGGATTAAAAGACAAGTCTGACTTTAATATGGTCAATATATAGGTCAATATATATTATATATATTAAATATTTAATATTATATTAAATATAAGGAAGAAAGACTGAATACAGAAATAAACACCTTGCTAACACAATCAGAAGCCAGAGGGGAGCCAGGCATAATGGCCCAGGCTTGTAATCTCAGGACCCAGGAAGCACGTGCAAGAGGCTCATTTCAAGGTCATCTTCGAGGTTAGCCTGCAGAATGTGATGCCTGTCTTAAAAACAACGAGGCTGGCAAGATGGCTCTGCAGGAAAGGCACTTGCAGTTCCAGCCAAGCCTGACAACCAAGTTCAATTTCCAGGACCCAAGTGGTGGAGAAAGATAAACTGACTCCTGCTAACTGTCCTCTGACGGATTGTGAGCCACTATAATTGCCACAGTAACATCGGCCACATACTCCATGGCAAATAAAGTTACAAGGGGTGAAGGGGTCACTGAATAGTAATGAAGGGGCCAACTTTTCTATAAAGCGTATGCACTAACAGAAGGCTGCCAAACACACGAGGACAAAACCTGATGAGGCCAGAAGGGGCTGATACACAGCACAGCCCGGCTCAGCCCAGCGTCATCATCTAAGTCTTTAATCCACTTTGTGTGAGTATAGGATGAGGAGGGTCCCGTACACAGCTGCGGTTTTCTCAGGACCATTTACGGGAGACTACCCTTCCCCCAGCGTGTCCTGACCCGCTGGCTGAGGACCAATCGGCCACAGATGCATGGATTTAGTGCTGGGATCTCTGTTCTGACAGGTCTGCCGTGTTTGAGAGGCATTATCTTACGCTGCTCTGGATGCTTTGGGTTTATCTGTCAGGCCCATCTGGTCCACTGGGCTGTTCCCTTGTGGACTGCCCATCCCAGTGACCTGACACAATATTTTTTTAAAGATTTATTATGTATACAATGTTCTGCCTGCCTGCCAGAAGACGTCAAATCTCATTATAGATGCTTATGAGGCACCATGTGGTTGCTGGGAATTGAACTCAGGACCTCCAGAAGAGCATCAATGCTCTTAACCTCTGAGCTGTCTCTCCAGGCCCTGACACAATATTTAAAGTGGGTTACTGAAGTCTCTTGCTTTTTAGCCTTTTTCATTTTAATACATGCTTAAAATATTTGCATGGCCAATGTGGGTGCACATATTTACAATGATGTTATTTCTTCAAAGACCTGACCCTGCTACTGTATTAAGTTACTTTCATCTCTATTGTAATCAGGTGTAGAGGAAATGTTAATTCAGAACATGGCTGCTGCTCTGGTAGGAGATCATGTTCAAAGACCTTCTAGGTCTGTGTGATCAGGCTGGAATGCAGACATGCTGGGTGGTGGCAGCATCCACCTTTAATGCTATGAAACAGAGGGAAACATCACTGAGGTCAAGGCCAGCCTGGCATAGAGCAAGTTCCAGATTATTGAAAAAAAAAAAAGTTTAGGTCAGGGTGTGGTGGTACATACACACCTTTAATCCCAAACAATGAAGGTAAAGTTAGTTTGTCGAAGGAAGGCCCAACTCTCACGAGAAGAGAGAGGAAATGAAGCTACTTAAAGGAGCTGCACAGAGAGGCTGTTTTACCAGGACAGTAACAAAGAGACAGTTGGCAGAGAGTGAGAACAAGCTAGGCTCAGGCGAAGACAGAATGCGCCAGAGAATGAGAAGGAGCCAGAAGATTATAATGCATTGCTGAGTTGGTTTGAGGCTAAGCAGAGCAATTCAGGGGCTGAGAGAGAAGCCAGTTTGAGTCAGTCAGCTTGGAGAGGAGTTTGAGACAGAACAGTCAAGTTGAACCAGCCAGAGCTCAGAAAGAATAACAAAGGGTGGGCTTTAAAAAAAATTAAAATTAAGTAAAGAAGAAAGGGTGAGCTTATTCAGCGAGGTTAGATTGAAGCTAGAAGCTTCCAGGACTAGGCCTAAATTAATCAAGCAAATAAAAGTTACTTTTACAAGCAAATGCCTGGCCGGGCATTGTGGCACACTCGGGAGGCAGAAGCAGGTGGATCCATGTGAGTTCGAGGCTAGCCATGTGAGTTCGAGTTCCAGGCTACACAGAGAAACCCTGTCTTGAAACCCCCCAAAACAAACAAACAAAAAACCAAAACAAAACAAAAATAAGAAAAAACAAACAAACAAAAAAATCAAATGCCTGACAAGATGTAACTTGAGGGCTGGAGTAGCAGCTCAGTGGTTAAACGCACTGTCTGTTCTTGCAGAAGACACATGTTCAGGTCCCAGGACTAATATGGTGGCTCACAGCCATCTGTAGCTCCAGTTTCAGAGGATCTGATGTCCCTTTCTGACATCCACAGGCACCAGGCATGCACACGGCACAGTACATACATGCAGGCAAAGCACATGCATAAAATAAAAATACAAAGAAGCAAGTTGAGTGAAGAAGGGCTTGGCTCAAGTTTCAGGGTACACTACACCATGCTGACGTGTCAGGTGTGTGTGTGTGTGTGTGTGTGTGTTTAAAGATTTAAACAGTGCTATGCCTGCGTGTACCCCTGCAGGCCAGAAGAGGGCATCAGATCACATTATAGATGGTTGTGAGCCACCATGTGGTTGCTGGGAATTGAACTCAGGACCTCTGGAAGAGCAGCCAGTGCTCTTAACCTCTGAGCCATCTCTCCAGCCCTCCTCAATGGTTCTTGAGATAGGGTCTCCCACTGAATCTGGAGTGCGCCATTTTGGCTAGGTCAGCCAGTGGGTCCCCTGGGATCCTCTGTCTCTGCCTCCCAGTGCTGCCCCCTCCAGCTTTTATGCTGGTGCTGCAGGCCCCTGTGCTTGCTCAGCAAGTATCCACCCACTGAGCTTTCTCCCCAGCACTCTGCCTTCTCCTTTGTATTCAGTTTGGGACCTTACCCCATTGACAACGCCACACACACTCATAGTGGGTTTTCCCTCTTCAGTTATAAACCTTTCTGAAAAGGTCTTCCTAAACATACCTAGATGTGTTTCCATGGTAACCGTAAAGCCCATCAAGTTGACAAAGATAAAACCACTGCAGTTATCATTATGCAGTCTTCTTTGTCTACTGCAAAAAAGCTCAACAGTTTATGACTCAAAACTCCATTTTATTTGGAATCCAGCATGATAGCATAAGCATGTGACACCTGCACATGGGCAGCAGATGCAGGATTCTAAGTCTGAGGGCAGCCTATGTTACAGGGCAAATTCAAGGCCACTCTGCACTATACAGTGAGACCCTACTAACCTAACAAAACAAAACAACCCAGAGTCTAGAGCTGGTGTAGTTCACATCTGTAGTTGCAGCACTCAGGAGACTAAGGTGGAAGGACTACACACAGAGTCTGAGATCAGCCTGGGCCACACAGTGCCTTCTCTGCCAGCCTGACCTACAGAGTAAGCTCTTGTCTCAGAATAGACCATGAGGATGCCCAGCCCTGGTCTAATCTGGAGAGCACTGTGCTTCTTAGTGTGTCCTTACTGTTTTTTTCATTTTCCGTACTGAAGGCTGAATGGAGGGCCTCATGCATGCTAGGCAGATGCTGTACACTCCAAGCATCCTTTTACCATTAAGCTGTCCGGCCTGGCCTCAGACTCATCCTAGGTAGGGCTTGAACTCACAATTCTTCTGCTTCCTGAGTACTAGGGTTGTAGGTGCACACCCTGTGCCCAGACTGCTGAGTCGTAAGTATCCAGTCACTCTGCATACCGCGGTGGGAGACTTACCCCTCTGTTTTGAGGCACTGTGTTCTCAGCGTGCAGAGTAGAGTGCACTGCTAACAAGGGGCCAGTTATCCTGCAGGAGGGCGAGGCGGACACTGAGCTCTCGCACCGAGGTCACCTTCCTGCCCTGTGCTTGCAGCTGCTCTGCGTCTGTGTTCCTCCCATTTGACTGCCTTTGCCCTTCAATTCCCTGGTAAGCTTCCACTCTTGTCTTTTAGTTGGTAAAGTTTCCCCCCATCTATGGCTGCTATGGGGGTGGGTGGGTAAATATTTTATAAGTCATGTCTACTGTCAGCTGATTAGATTAATGTTGACTATATAAGATCCAGCATACTTTTCATATTTTTATGTTATCCACTAATAATCTGTATATTCTTATATTATCAACTTGTCGCCATGGTTATTGAGTAGGAGCTCATTACAGCAGGCTGGCTTTGAACTTGCTATGTAGCCAAGAGTGTGCTTAACTTTCTGATACCCCTGCCTCTACCTCCAGGGTGCCAGGTTTACACAGCACTGCGTAGTAGGCAGGCACCCACTAACCGCTCTGCCAGCGTCCTGCTGAAGTCATCCTAGGCTCTGAGGAAGTCACTTGTGGGGTCAGTGAGATGCTCAAGAAGCAAAGGCACTGACTGCTGAGTCTGGTGACTTGAGTTTGATCCTCAGAACTCACGTGATGGGGGCTCTGGAGGCAAGAGCAGGGGATCAGGCATTCAAGGCCAGCTGCAGCTACATACAGAACTCAAGGCCAACTTATACTGGATAAGACCCTCATCTGAAACAAACAAAACACACAGAATCTATTAACCCAGTCTTTGTTTGTTTAAAGACAAAGCTTCACCATGTAGCCCAGGGGGGGACTGGGCTCCTGGGCTCCTGGGCTCCCCCCCACCCCATTAGTTTCACAGGGTCTCTGGATTTCCTTACACTTTACACGTCCAGTCACTGTCTAGTCACTACATTTTCGGCATGCTGAACCGTGCTGCGGCTGAGATTGTTTGTAATTTTTGTACTCCTTGTATGACTATTGCCTGCGTGTCTGTGCACTACACACATGCCTGGTCCCTCAGAAGCCAAAAGGAGATGCAGGACCCGCTGGCGAGGAAGTTACAGATAGAAGGTTGTGCCTACCACAATTACACTTTGAGGGGCCATTTCTATAGTTCCCCAGTGCCAGGGAACAGCAAATGCTCATAACTGCTGAGTCAGCTTCAGTGTCCCTGAGCTCCACATAGGGTCTCTCTCTACATGGTCCTGAAGGGCATCAGATCCCCCAGAACTGGAGTTACAGGCAGGTGTGAGCCCGGGATGTGGGTGCTGGGATCTGAACTCAGGTCCTCTGCAAGAGCCGTGCACTCGTAGCTTCTGAGCCACCTTTCCAGCCCGACTCATGCTGCTCTTAAAAGCGGGTGCTCTGCTCTTCTCTGGCCTTCAAAAGGGAAGAAAAATGCATGTGCATGTGTGTGTGTGTGTGTGTGTGTGTGTGTGTGTGTGTGTGTGTTTAGACAGTACCTTGCTTTGTAGCCCAGGTTAGCCTTAAAGTCATAGTAATGAGTAAACGTCCTGCCTCGCCTCTCAAGCCCAGGTTTGTGTCACTACCTTCAGCTGAAGGGGTAATTAATGCTCCCTGGGTTGCTACTACCTTGCTATGAGCAGGGAACTGACAGAAACGACAGACACTGACTTCAAATGAGAAGAGCTCCAAAACGCCACAGGTCCTGCCAGTGTGGTAGTGGCCTTGTGTGGCACCCCTGACAGACTCCTGTGGTCCAGGTCCTGAGTCCTGAAGGGCAGCTTTCAATGGCAAAAGTGTGAAGAGAGGCCCAGCTCTCTGTGTGCCTTCCATCAGCTCTCCTCTGATGGGTCTGTCAGCCACTGACCGGCTAGACTTCCCAACTCTGCAGCACGCGATATGCTGGACTTCCACAAGAATATTTGGATTTATGTTTGATATCCTTTCATCCCCAACAGCTTACCAGGTGTTTACAAAAACATTCCTAGGCTGGTCAGATGGCTCAGTGGGTAAGGGTGCCAACCAGCGTTCTCTCATGAAGGCGGACTAGAACTGACTTCTACTTCTGCATTCATGATTCAGGCACCTGTGCCTTCCCCACAAGATAAAGTTTAAAAAATTGTTTAAAAATTGCTACAGGCTGGGCATGGTGCTGCATGCGTTTAATCCCAGCACTCAGGAGGCAGAGGCTCGTGGATCGCTGTAAGTTCAAGGCTGGCCAAGGCTACACAGAGAAACCCTGTCTCAAAAAAACAAACAAACAAAAAATTGCTATGATCTTTTGGATTTTTACACATTTCTTTTTTGTGGCTTTTAAAATGGCAGTTGTCCTATTAGGGCAGTGGGAGGTCTTAACTGGCTTCTGAGCTATTTAGGTAAGAACCCATTGCTCTGGGTGCTCCCTGGGTCTTCAGCAAGATTCCCAGCCTCTCTTGTGCCCTCCCTCCCACACCTAAACCAAAGAGTAAACAGCATTCAGAGACCATGGCTTCTGCTCTAGGACAAGCTCCGTGCCCCAGCCTGGAGTTTGCTCATCCTGAGGCTGGTGCATGGCTGTCATGCATGACCCCTGGCAAGTTAGGGTCAGTCTCGCGAGGTGAACCCGACCCCCGGCCTGCACACAGGCTGAGCTGATGGGGAAGAGGTCTATAGTTATCCTCCAGCCGATTCCAGCATGCCCAGCCTTTGGGGTCATCCCAGGCACCAACCAATCTAGTCAGTCATAGGAAAGCCCACCTTTCCCTTGCTTGAAGGATCATGGGAAGCCGGGGGCTTGTGTTGCTCCAACTATCCATGTGCTGCCATGCAGGCTCAGAAAATACCCACTGATAACTGAACTCAGGAAGGTACCTTTCTCTGAGTCTCAGCAAGTTCAGCTGCTCACCTGAACTCAGGCAGGACCCTACAAAGGCAGCACCGTCGTGCCTGCTACCCCGGGGGAGCGGGTCCTAGCAGTACCTGCAGGGCTAACAGAGCACGCTGTGAAATGGGCCCAGTTGCTACTCTCACTGTGACTGGAAACCTGCTGAACCTCATTCTCTCCTGTACCTTCACCCCAGTTTAATGCTGCCTATCCCGGCAGTTATATCTGGCATGTAGTCAGAGGTGGCTCACACAGATGCACAGGCAGGAATCAGGTGTCAGGAAACACTTGAGTCACCTTAAACATTCAGCCACCAGGATGGAGATGTAGCCTGGGAGGGCTGTCGAGAGCACAGTTCCCACCCCATTAGCTGTTCATTCCACACTTGACCGTGGGTGACAGGTCTGTGGCCCCACGGACTGGCCAATGTTTCCAAGCAGGGGGTGTCACAGGGGAGGACTCTGGATCAGAGTGGTGACCAAGCCTCATGCAAAAGGCTAAAGCTGCTTCTGAAAAGGCACCTGGGACCCTTTTCTGCAACCTGAAAATTTTAATTCATGACTGTCATGAATTACTATGTGACAAACTGCACCAAAGGACAATAGTTGCTATCAGAAGTGCTCACCTGGGTGGGTTTGCCCACACAGACCTTGTGCTGGTCTTGCCAAGGTTACTTATGTGGCCTCCTCAGCCTTTTCAGGGTCCCCTGACCTCTGGTGCTTTGCACACAAGTCTGGTGGTTGGTGGTAGCCTTGCCAATCATCTCTGGAAGGTTGTCTCAAACTTCTTAGGAGTTAGCAGCAGCAGCAGCAGCAGCAGCAGCAGCAGCAGCAGCAGCAGGAGAGCCCAGTTCTCTTGCCATTCCTGTGAAGGGTCCACTGACCACAGCGACTCTGAACCTTCAGAGCTGGCGGGCCCTGATGTCTATGGTGGTATGGGAGCTGATGGGACCTTCTAAGTGGAGGCTAGTTGAGGTCCTTGAGTCAGCGGTCTTCCCCTTAGGAGATTCTTGTGGCTCCTGTGTCTGTGGTGGGAGCAGCGTCTAAGGCTCTCAGCTTACCCATGGCAGCTCACTCTCACACACATTCTTGCCATGGTCCAGACCTCGATGGGGTGTAGCCAAGGGGCCCTCACCTCAACCTGCATTCTGCTACACACTTCCAGCCTTCAACATTCTAAGGGAAAAAAGCCTATTTTCCTTCCTTAGTTGTCTGTACCAGACATTTTATTATAGTAAACAACAAAACATACTAACAGTTAAGGAAAAATACAGGCATCGCATGTAACCAGAGGGGAATCCATGGAGAACCACAGCCCTGCTGATCTTACTTAGAAAGGCTGAGAGAGAAATGTCAGCAGAGAACCCTGAAGCCAGGGCAGTCAGAGGCCAAAGCCCATACTGGGGTCCTGCTGAGGCTGTCTGGTGGCACACAGGACTGGTAGCCTCTGGCCTCATAGCATGTGGCTTGCTGATCACTAGGCACCGTCAAGCTAGAGGAGGCAGGCTCACGCATAGCAAAGGGCTGGGAAGAACCTCAAGGGACCGGCCTGAAAAGGCCAACGTGGGAAACGCAGCAAGTGAAGTCCCCGAAAGTAGTGCTGAGCTAAGGGAGAGACACGGTAGACGGAATATCTTGTGCAGTTCTACCCATCTGAGCAAACCGCAAGTCTTACACACACACACAGACACACACACACACACACACACACACACACACACACACACACACACACACACACTCTACAGGGTCAGAACAAAGCTAGTGAGTGTCATGAAAGTCCCTGAGGATCTCTCTTATTCAGGGTAAAATGGGAGGGAGGTAGAACATCAAAGTGCAGGTTTCATCTAAAGGTCAGAGTGATGCTCTGGCTGGAGTCCAGGAATGCCCCTGTCTGGAAGTGGGGTGGGGGTGTGGGGTGGGGGCAGGAAACGACTGCTGTTATAAAGAAAGAAAATCTCAGATGTTCCATTTTTACCAATGAAGACCAGGAGCCAAATGCTGAGGTGAAAACCTGGTAACTCAGAGAGGCAGAGAAAGTGCCCAGATGACCTTCCTAATCAGCTCACGTTCCAGAAAGAAAGGTCAAAAGCTGAAGAGCCTGCTGGCTCATCCAACAGCCCAGGAGGAAAAGCCAAAAAGAGCCCTTCTTCTCTATGCTATCTTTTAAAAAAAAATATTTTATTAATTTATTCATATTATATCTCAATTGTTATCCCATCCCTTGTATCTTCCCATTCCTCCCTCCCCCCCACTTTCCCCCTACCCCCCTCCGTGCTGTCTTAAATTACTTTTTTCTCAAAGCCCCTCTTTTCTACCTAATCTCTGTCAGCTGGTTTCTTGCTCTGCCTCTTGACCTAGGGTTAACTTTATTAAATCCTGTGTGCAGAAAACTCTTGGATTAAAGGTATGTGCTAGGGCTGAGCCACACCAAACAGGAAAGAGGGTTTTGTTTGTTTTTTGTTTTTCCAGACAGGGTTTCTCTGTGTAGCCTTGGCTATCTTGGACTCATTTTGTAGACCAGGCTGGCCTCGAACTCAGTGACCCGCCTGCCTCTGCTTCCCAAGTGTTGGTTAAAGGCATGCACCAGCATAAGAAATGGGTTTTTACAATTCACAATCAGATAAAATATTCTGCAACAGAAGACCATGAAAAGGGCTGTGGTATTTATAGAAAAAAGCAAGGCAAGGCGGATCTGGGGCATATAGCTTAAGTCAGGATTCAAGAGGGGCCATTTGTTTTTCTACATGACAAATGAATCATGTTGAAATATTCCTAACTGGGACTGAAGAGCTTTTTTTTTTTTTTTTTTTTTTTGAGACAGGTTTTCTCCGTGTAGTCCTGGCTGTTCTGGACTTAATTTGTAGACCAGGCTAGCCTTGAGCTCACAGAGATCTGCCTGCCTCTGCCTCTCAGAGTTCTGGGATTAAAGGTGTGCACCACCATACCTGGCAGGACCGGAGAGATGGCTCAGTGCTTAAAACCACTGGCTGATCTTACAGAGGCTCCGGGGTCAATTCCCAGCACCCACATGGCAGCTCACACTGTTTATAACTCTAGTACCACAGGCTCTGAAGGCCTCTTCTGGTGTGCACACAAAGTACCCATATACATAAAATAGATGAAAGGGTTCCTGATTATGGTTGGGGTGGACAAGGAGAGAAAAGAGTCAAGCTGGGGCTTGGCCAATGGTGAGTTTGGCCATGGCATCACAGCAGCAAGCAGACGCCTGGGGTGGCACTGGTGGCAGCAATGGAGGGACTGCAGGTGGCCGATGTCAGTTGCTTGAGTGCGTGATCTACAAGTGCTAACACCCTCACAGATGGTGAGCAGGGAGGGGTGGAAAGAGAAAAGCCTGCTCAGGGTGTACGCTGTGCTCCCTCTTGTAGGACAGGGAGAAAGGGCACACAGCCCAGGACCAGAGAATCAATTGAGATTCCTGCATGAGTTGGCTCTTGACACGCTAAGGAGGAAGTCGATGGAGTGCACAGCAGGTATGCCTTGACTGTAAGGGCAGAAATCTGAGCACTCGGAGCGGCTGTGACCTCATGAAGTGCTGGGCACCAGACACACATGAAGCATGGGGCAGTGCCAGTAGCCGTGGCCAGGCCCTGGTCCTTTCTGCTCTCACTCCAATACAAGCACAGGCTGTCTTGAAGACTTTACTCTTACTTTCAGGCAGTGCCTGAGCTCTGGAGAGTTCCCTGTGGCCTCACACCTCACTCAAGTCAGGGCTAGGAGCAAGCACCAATCCCACTCGAGGTAAGGAGCAAGCCAGAGGTAACCTTATAGGTGTCTGCATAGTACAGCGGCCTTTTATGTTTAGATGGGAGGAAGTGGGCCTAGCCCTGAAGTCTTCAGGTCTTTGACTTGGGGACAATAGCCTTCCTCCCTACTTGAAGCTTATAGACCCTCTAGATGTAAGTCTTCGAAAGGGCCGACCCCTTCTAGCTAGTCTTCTAAGTCAATAAAGACCAAGCTCAAATGGCCCCTTCTCTGCGGCAGATATACAGGGGTCTGTGAGAGGAGAATGGTCCTTAGCTAGGACCCCCTCCCCCCGCTGGCAGTCCCCAGCCCCTAGTCTCATCTTGCCTTGTTGTGTTTCCTTTTGGCTTATTCCCCCATCTCCTGGCAGGAAGCCCCAGGCTCTACTGTCTGCACTTGCTCCCTCAGTGCTCCCTGCTCTCTCCAGGCTGACACTGAATTCTCCCTAGGATGCTGTTCTTAGGTTCCCAGGACAAGCTCAGGAAGACCCTGCAACCACAGTGTGGTGCAGCCTCTCCTGCAGCCCTAGCTCTGTCTGAACCACAGTGTGGTGCAGCCTCTCCTGCAGCCCTGGCTCTGTCTGAACCACAGTGTGGTGCAGCCTCTCCTGCAGCCCTGGCTCTGAACCATGCACTCACTGCTATCCCTGGACCATAGGCTTTTCCTTTTCTGAGGCTGCTGGCCACAAAGAGAGATTCCATGCAAGTACTGGAAATTTTGTTTGAGGCAATGCTGGCTATGGACCTTAGATTCCAGTAGTAGTTACCTGCTACAGTGTAGCCCATGTGCTGTTACCCAAAGGCTCATTTGCCAAATAAAGGCTTAGGCCCCAGCGTGAACTGATGGGAAGTGGGGGGACCTCTGAAAGGTGGGGACTAGCAAGAGTCTTCAGGTCACTGGGGACCTGGGCTTCCCTGGGGATTATGGAAGTGCTGGCCTTTGCTCTTCCTGTTTGCTCTTTCTTGGCCATCTTGGCCCTGCCACACATTCTTTTCATCATGTGCTACCTCTATTCCCACTGGTGAAAATATGAGAGCCAACAGGCTACCATTGAGACACTGTCAAAAAATTTGAAGGCAACTGGTCATGGATGAAAACCTTCACAACCACAGGCCAATAAGCCTTCCTACATAATTTGATTTACCTTAGGCATTTGTTAATGCATAGAAAGCTCACCAGTACAGTATCTAGGCAAACCTTACAGTCTAGCTAGAAAGGGGAAGGCCACAGAGGCTGCCAATACTCACACTGCTTGGGTAGTGAGGTGAAAGCTGGATACCATTTGCTGGTCAGAGACAACAGCAAAGGCAGTGGTCTGCCTCTTCACTGCCATAGGGCAAGGACTACGGAGAGCCCAGCCTCTAGGGCCAGGCCAAAGCCTGGTCAAGATGACAACAGAGAAACTGCTAATGAGGAAGGCTTCCTCTTACCCAGTCTTTACACTTAAGACCTCAGCACTGCAGAACTGATGAAATACACACTGCAATTTGATGCCAGCTATAAGCTAATCAAACATTAAAAAAAAAAAAAAGATTATCAAACCATTCTGGTAGAGCTAAAAGCTAAGAGCAGTGGTCACCTCCAGCTGTTTGTCTTACCAGGTCTAACACTGGGCAATAACACAATCAGAAACCCAAACCCATTTCTTTATGAAGGTAGACATAGGGATGCAGAAAATTGCTTTGTTTCACATTTTATTACATCAATGGCTTGAAAATTTTTATTTAACTTCAGCAAATATTGGAAATAGAAAAATGAATTCTGCAGAATTTCACAAATAAATTTCCCAATCTCCACTAACAAATGTTATAATTCAATGAATGGCTAAGCAGTTATAATGCTATGAACATTCACCACAATGACTGTGCTGAACTAGAAAAACAAGCAGAGAGAGACATGGAAGTATTACTTACAACAGCATTATTACAACATATTTTCTTTAAAATTTTAACATGGATTTTATCACTTCAAAAGATATACAGCATTTCCGTTATATTTGCAAACTTAACCTTATACATCTTTTAAAATCTTGAAAAACTTTAAGCAATCTAAAAAGCACTTAGCAAAGTTTTAAGTCTACTTAATGGAATGCTATCCACTCCAATATAAATTTTCGTTTTAGAGAAGGTGACTGTAAACACTCATTATCTTACAACATGCATAGACTCTACCGACCTTCCTTCTGAATTGTAACGTTCCTGCAATTGTGCTTTACCACAGTGAGGAGAAGCTGCGCAGACCCAGGGAGCGGCGGGAGAGCACTGCACACGTCACTAGGCTCAGATGACCTAACTGCCTTTAGTCAATCTGAGGCAACTCTTACTTGATACTAAAAACTTGAATCCTGGGTCATGAGGTGTACAAACAGGACAGACAGGAGAGGAAGACAGCTCTGTTCTGTCTTTCCTATGCTTACATGAAAGCAGGGATCCAGTTAGTGTAATGCACTGTTTGGCTTATTTTTGGTGTGCAATTATACCAATAGTACATCTGATATTTAGAAAGATAAAAGCAGGGTATAGTTGAAATTTAAAGTGACAATGAACTCACTTAGAGTGGCATGTAGTACTGAGGAAACCATATAGACGGAGAACAACTGCTTACTTAGTCCACCACAGTCAGCCTTTTCGCCTTTTGTTTTTTGATTAAGGTTTGTGACCATCATCGGGTGGGTCTTACAAAAACAATCAGAAACCATCTTTAGGGAGCTGTCTTGACAAACATCTAAAGGGGCAGCAGGTGTGCTACACGGACCTCTGCTCCTGCTGACACTGCACCTGACTGTGACACTAAGCTGATCAGCACAACGGAGGCGTGGGGACCCCAGTTAAAGAGCTATATTACAGATTTGATCACTGCTGCTGACCAGTCAACACAATATTCAAGTAACAGGGTGTTTAAGTGGATAAGGGAAAAGAATTACCTAAACACTTTACATGTTTACATAAAATTAAATAAAACAAACTTTTAATGCATACGCAATACAGTTTATATCTTTAGGGATCTCTAAACTAAAAGTTAGACTATTATTTGTGACCATGATACTATATTTTGCACAATAACTTATATTTAGAAGATTTTCCCACAAAAATATATAATTATGACATTCACATTGATAATTTTTAAGAACGCAAAGCTTAAGTGACATTCCATCAGAAGCAGGCATCATGTCCCAAAACTAACCTGCTGGTGCACCTCATTTTTGACATGTTGAACAGTCACAGCTCAAGACCAGAGCCCTCAGCTTTGAAAGCTAAGTGAGTTCTTGGATTTACATCACTGTAGACTGTATCATGAAGACTATTCCACAGCAGCCAGGAAAAGACCACTTTCCCCCTTTGTCCAGTGAAAATGGCATGCCTCTTTCCCTTGGAGAAGAAGGCAAAACCAGCTACTCTGGTCACAATCATACCAACACCTGACTTTTCATGCCTGGAGGCCACTCAGGGCTTGGAACCAGGAAGGGACAGAACAGAATGAGCCTGGTGCCTGGCACAGCCACTCTGTTTGCCACACCTTCCAAGATGATCAGTAACTCTAACCACTGTGGAGAGGGAACAAGTCCTATAGAAAGGAGCCTGGGCACAAACACAGACATAAAGCCACTGGCAGAACGAGAAAGCCATTGCAGCAGCCACCCACACTGTCTCGGCTCACTGGAGGGAGGACATGCAGAAAGCTAGGTGAGCAGGGCCTTATCACATGCCTTAGTGTCCCCATGAGTCATACGCAAAGCACAGGCTGCCCCCGTCCCATGTTTCCTTCCCCTTTCAGCTACGCAGCAGGTTCATGATAAAAACACACACAACAGCTGGCTCGTTACTAGTGTTGCTCTGGCCCGTCCCTGGGTAGGGACTGTGGGCTGTGCCATGGCACTACTCCACAGCTCTTCTTAATCAGTGGGCACCTAATACGGGACAGGATGAAGAAAGTTCCTTTGTACTCGCCTTTGGAATGACTTTTCTCCAGACGTCTCAAAAACAATGTACACCCCACCCCCAATCTAGCTTTCTATAGCTGAACCTCTTTCTAAAGAGAAAATCAGCTAACTTTAAGAAGGGGAAGGGGGAAGGTGCTTAGGAGTCAAAACATCGAATTTTAATTGCATATTTTAAATTCTTAAGAACTCCGTTCATACCTTAAAGCATCTACTTTTTTCCTTTTTCTTTTTGGTATTGAAAGCAGAAAAAAAATCCAAATGATGCAAACAACAAAAGATATTTCCACATGGTTAGTGCAGTCTTAACTGGCCATGGATGCTAGAACGCAGTCTGACCATCTGCTCAAGGCCCTGCAGGCCCACAGTCTGGTAAGAGAGCAAAAGTGATTCTGCAAGTCTCAAAACATTTATTAGAAATCTTTGCTTGTTCCCAGTCCAAGCAAACGGCATTACATACCACTCTGTAGATTGTTTCTTTTCACCTTGATCTCACTAAGCAACACATCTATCACTCTTCTGTCCTATTTGCTGCTAAAAGACAGGGGATGGTGTTTGTGTGATCACACCAGTACACAAATGACACGAAAACCCACACGGAGTGATGTACAGTGGCCAGGCACACCCAGAGGATGAGGGCTAATGGCACACAGCATCCAGACAACCATGCCCAGCTTCCCTACTACCCTTTGCGAGCTGACCTGACATTTACAGTCTCTGCACTTGTCAAATCTGCAGGCGCTCTCCCCATCTGCCACACCTCAGTGATGTCATCTTTGGCAAGCAATAAACTTTAAATAAGACACTGGAACAGAAAAGGGATCGATAACATGGTTGCCAGAAGGAGAAGGCACCAATTCCAAATATACAAGCACCAGTACAGTGATATGAACCAAATCTCTCAGAGTTGGGTGATGATAGTGGTAGTTGGGGAATCAGGAAGAGATGGGGTGCACCCACATCCTGGGATTACAATGCTGAAGGTTGAAGGCAGAAAGCACTGAGGTCCACGTTCCCATTAAGCTACAATGTCTAAGGACAGTTGCTGCAAATGAGCATTTATGACTTGGAAGGAGAGAAAAGGGAAAGAGTTAGGGGCAGGAGAAAGGGGGGAGGAGCCACCTGACCTACAGGAGCTGTGTCAGGAAGCATGGCATGATGAAGGTTATGGTGTCCTCTGCCAAGGGACTGTGATTTCCAAAGAAGTACGGTGTTGCTTAGGTGGCTGCCCAAGAAAAGAAGGGGAGACGTTTTCTACAAGGCCTACGGGGCCTTCTGAGAATTACACTATGCACAAAGGGGAAACGGCAGGTCATGCAGGAACAGAGCCGGGCCTTTCAAGACTACCTGTTCTGAAGCTGTTGACTGGGAGAGCTGCCATTGTTGGGGCTCAGGGGCGCCAACTGGAGGGTAGGTCCCAGGCTCCAGAGAGGTGTGCAGGCTGTGGGTCCCTCAGCCCTCAGGCAGAATGAGATGCAACGGAGCTCTCTGGGAGTCGTGCCAACATGGAGGAACGAGCAAAGAATTAAGGCAGATGTAGCACAGGACCGGAAGTGTATGCCTTTTTTGGTAATAGCTGCTTGTCCACAGAGATGTGATGCAGATGGCTAGGTGATGTCTTGTAATACCTGATATCTGGGTGACACGTCGTCCATACCAAGTGTTCAAAGCTACCAGCAGTTTTCATGAGGCAGATGCGTATCTTACGTCGAGGACAGAAGCAGCCTGAAGAAGGGAACAAAAGGAGGAAAGGAGTGAGAGCAGCAAGCAGCACACACTGGCTCCAGTGCGCTCCCAGGGGGGGAGCGGGCACGCACTCACCAAGCCTACACCACAAATACCGCAGGACAAGCACTCCTGTTCCCAACGCAGGAAGTGCTGACTCATCATGGACCAGTTTTTTTTCTTTCTAAGCTTTGGCTTCACTATTTGCTGAAGGTGTAAGAATGATGCTTTCTCCCCAAAGTCAGATAAAATAGCTTAGGGGCATGTCATCACAGTACCTGGAAAGCAGGGCTGCTCAGATATGCCTGTAGTAGTAACTAAATGCACTGGCTGTGACATGGAGCTTCCTAACAAACAGCCAGTGGCTCCTGCTGGGACCCTGGAGGATGTGATAATCTTCCTTAAAGGGCGAAAGCAGTGTCCACTTGCCTCTTTTGCTCTTCAAAACTAACTATCCAAGAGACATAGTGTCTTACTACTGAGTGTGGTTCCCTCAGGTAGGTGAACTGGCACTGTAAAGATCCGCTAACTACACAGGCCTTCCTCTCTGGCAATCCCTCATCATTCTGATCTCAGGTGGAAATCTCTCTAACTGGCTGATCCATCATCCTCTGTAGTAGATCGCACACCTCCTGGGCTGCTCTGCCTTCTTTAAAATTGATAAGTCGGGGCTGGAATGATGGCTCAGAGGTTAAGAGCACTGCCTGCTCTTCCAAAGGTCCTGAGTTCAATTCCCAGCAACCACATCGTGGCTCACAACCATCTATGATGTGATCTGGTGTACATGCAGGCAAAACACTGTGTGTATCTGATAAATAAATAAATCTTAAAAAAACAAAACAAAAAAACAACTGACTAGTCAGGATTCAGGCTTTAGCTCAGTGGTAGAGTACTTGCGAATAAGTGCAAGGCCTTGGGTTCTGTCCTCAGCTCTAGGGAAAAACAAAACAAAAACAAAACAAAACTGACAAGCCTTTGTTTTAGTGGGATGTGTGAAAATGCCATGTGAGGAAGACATGCCGAGCTGCTAGACACAGGACAAGCAAGCTGGTGAAGTCAGCCAGACTTGCGTCCTGAGCACTGGCCAGACAACTGACCAGCACTCTAGCAGCAAGTCCGGCTTTTGGTGAACAGAAAGCATCACAAACCAATTTCCTTCAGCAAACTAACCTCAGAGCAGAAATAGCAGGGCTGCCAGAGAAGGCTGCTGATGTGACAAGCACAGCAGGGAGGCTGGCAAGAGAGCTCAGGCGTAATGGAGTCATGCCAGCAGCTCTGACGACCTGAGTTTGAGTCCCAAAGCTTACAGGTGGGAGGAGAGTGCAGTGGGAAGAAGGGAGAGAGTTGAAATGGTCCAAAGACTGAAAAGGACAGGTATGTAACACCCTCTGTTTTGTCCTGTTTTATTTTTAAAGAGAAGTTGAGTAAACAAACACAGGGAAGGTCCAACAGTGCAAAGACACTCTAACATGTCACTGGGGGGCACCGAGAGGCAGCAGGCACAAGATTGAAGCATAAAAAGAAAGGCTTCCAGGATGAATAACAAGGGAAAGTCAGCAGCACCCGTGAAGTTCAGTCAGGCAGGATTGAACCAGGGTGAGGAGGGCGAAGTAAAACTACCTGAAAGGAGCTGGGGCCCTCAGATCTCTCGTGCTGCCTCTCTCGACTCATGCTGTCTGTCAAGCCACAGTCCTACTGATCTTGTTTCCAAGAGCCTTGGGAACGGTGTGAAGAATGACGCGAGAGAAAGCTTTTATTCTTGCAAATGCTAAGTCCTTTTCTCCTTGCCTCTAACTGTTCAAAGTTCATGTGCTTCTAACGGGACAATCAACACTCACTGCTAAGGGTAAACATACACTCGTTTTGTGTAGCTGTTACACATCCCAGGGCTGCAGACCGGTTCTGCACCACAACAGCTTGAGAGTGCTGCTGGTCCTGGTGATGTGAGGGTTTTGTACACACCACCATACAGACCTTCTTGTGCAAAGTCCTCAAGAATCTAACTCTCAGAGTTGCTGTGCTGCAATGCTTTCCTTACACAGGGAAGCAGCTCAGGGCCCTGAAAAGAAGTGATCTCACTTTCCCTCAGGCCAGAGCCCAAAGCAAAGGTGAAGCAAACAACACAACCAATCAACTCCAAATCACCCAAGTAGTTTAAGAAAGACAGAGAAAGTGAATTTCAGAAAGGTAACTCAATCCTTAAGTTATCAGACCAGCGGACAAACCCAGACTTGTAATGACTGCCCAGCCTTAGCCTCGTGTGCCACTTCTGTAGGAGAGGGGCAGAATGTACCCAGAGCCCCTCTCCTGGGGTGGGGAGAAGCAGCCGGTAAGCGAGACTAATACAGCAAATGGAAGGGGACAGATGTGACTCTAGGGTGAGCCAGCTTCCTTCCTGACAGCACTGATGAAACAAGTGTCACCATCTCCAATGCCAGAAATCCCAGCAGCCACAGGACCTAGAACTGTCTTTACCAGCTTAAGCTAGCCATGCCTGGACAGCATCAAAAGCTAGAAGGAGGCTGCTGGGCATCCCTCTAAAGAGCTCCTAAACACATGCAGACTCACCCAGAAGGTCCTAACATCGAGACCTGCCTGGGTTGGACACTCCTTAGCAGCTCCTGATGGTTGTTACCACAAGTGCAGAAGAAAGCCAGGGGGAGTTATGTTGTCCATAGGCCCACAGTGACGTCACCCGAGGCAACACACACTGCTGTGCTTACAGGTGAATGGTGCTGAGTGGTGAGAACTGTAAGGTATTTCAGCAGCTGCAGAGCCCCGAGCACGGCCTGCAGGGAAGACTGCCCCTTCCAAATTTACCTCATCTTCTTCCTCAGGGATCTTGATGGAGCTTTCGGGGGACTTGACGGGTTTCTGGGTACTGGGCCCATTGGTCTCATCTTTACCATGTTCTGCTTCCCATTCTTGTAAAACTTCATCTATGTTGAAACGGCGCCGATAATTTACAAAAAAGTTTTTCACCTGCACAACTGACTTGTTCCCGATCACATCTGAGATTGCCTGAAAGTCTCGCCCGTATTTCCTGATGGCTAAGGACAGAAGATAATATTTTTAAAAAAATTAGTATAAGAGAAAAACATTTTAAAACTTTATATATATATATTTATTTATATTTTTATTTTACATATGTGAGAGTTTTTCTTATATGCTGTCTATACAGAATAAAGAGTCAAATCTCCTGGAACTGGAGTTACGTGTGGCTCCTGGGATTAATCCTGGGTCCTCTGGAAGAGCAGCAAGTGCTCTTACCATGTTTAAAAAGCACAATTCAGGTTGGGGAGGTGGCTGAGTGGGTAAAGCACTTGCTGATGACCTGAGTTCAATCCCTGGAACCCACCAAAGCCAGAACCAAACAACAAGAGCACAGCTGGTGCTGACCCCGCTACCCTAACAAAACACCACAGAGGCTGTGGCCGCAGACATGATCTCAGCATGCAACAGCCATGGGAAACATGACAGTCACCTTTACAGGCATCTTACAGACAGTGGCAGAGAAGTTTAGTAAAGTCCTGTCTGCTAGAAACCTTTCTTAGAGAATGTCTTTTTTGGGTTTTTGTTTTTGTTTTTTTTTTCTCAAGACAGGGTTTCTCTGTGTAGCGTTGGCTGTCCTAGACTCACTTGTAGACCTTCGTACAAGTTGCCGGTCAAGTGCCTATGGACATTCTACTGGGACTTTCAGCTTTGCTTTTTCAGAATCCTTAGTCTGAGGAACATTTCCTGTCTTAAGATGTTAGTGTTCATTTTGTCTTTTGAGATTTGTACTCATCCATTCACAGTGCAATAAGCAATTGTAAAATAATATACTCACACCCTTAGACAACTATGGCTTTCAGGATAATTAAAAAAAATGGGAAAGGCAGCCAGGCATGGTGGTGCACACCTTTAATATCAGCACTTGGGGGGGGGCGGGGGGAGCGGATCTCTGTGAGTTCCAGGCCAGCCTGGTCTACAAAGTGAGTTCAGGATAGCCAGGGCTACACAGAGAAACCGAGTCGGGGAGTGTGGGGGAAGAGGACAGGAAAGGGCTAGACAGGTCTATAATCCTAGCACTTGGGAATTTCAGGCAGAAGGATTTTGAGTTCAAGGCCAGCCTAAGCAACAGGCCAGACTGTCTTAGAAACTAAAAACATGGACTAAAGGGGTTTCACAGTGGTATAGCATCTTCAGTCCTCAGAGCGAAACGACAGCAGAGTGGAGCATGGCATCCCTTACATCTACCACAGTTCCCAAGTGCTGACTGAGGAGAGCTCCCTCATACCTTGTACGGCGAGAAGCTGCTCTTCCGTAGTCCAGCGTGCGTTGCATTTCTGAATAACCTAAGACATCCAAATGGATTGTTAACTTATTACATGCTTCTTACGGCAGCTTAACGAACTTTCTGTGTGTCAGGATTCTGAAATAAACTAGGTTCCTAAAATTAAGTCTATATTGTTCCAAAATAAGACGTATTGAAGATATGTACTCCACAGGTATCAAAATTTCAAGCACATAAAACCACCCCAACTCCGAGGTGAGCGCTCCCTACCTCCGGCAGTCGGTAAGGCTTTATCTGCCCCAACTCTGGGGTGAGCGCCCCCTACCTCCGGCAGTCGGTAAGGCTCTATTCCCCCCCAACTCTGGGGTGAGCGCCCCCTACCTCCAGCAGTCGGTAAGGCTCTATTCCCCCCAACTCTGGGGTGAGCGCCCCCTACCTCCAGCAGTCGGTAAGGCTCTATCCCCCCAACTCTGGGGTGAGCGCCCCCTACCTCCGGCAGTCGGTAAGGCTCTATCCCCCCCCAACTCTGGGGTGAGCGCCCCCTACCTCCGGCAGTCGGTAAGGCTCTATCCCCCCCCAACTCTGGGGTGAGCGCCCCCTACCTCCGGCAGTCGGTAAGGCTCTATTCCCCCCCCAACTCTGGGGTGAGCGCCCCCTACCTCCGGCAGTCGGTAAGGCTCTATTCCCCCCCAACTCTGGGGTGAGCGCCCCCTACCTCCGGCAGTCGGTAAGGCTCTATTCCCCCCCCAACTCTGGGGTGAGCGCCCCCTACCTCCGGCAGTCGGTAAGGCTCTATTCCCCCCCCCCAACTCTGGGGTGAGCGCTCCCTACCTCCAGCAGTCGGTAAGGCTCTATCCCCCCCCCAACTCTGGGGTGAGCGCCCCCTACCTCCGGCAGTCGGTAAGGCTCTATCCCACCGTCAAGTTTCTCCTTAAGAGCACTGTTCGTCTGCTTAATGTTCTGAATCTGAGAGGAAAAAAGGCTTTGTTTTAAAAATAAAAAGAGAATCAGGAAAGACATCTTTTTAACATTTTTGTTTTTTGTTTTTTTGAGATAGAGTTTCTGTGTGCAGCCTTGGCTGTCCTCAAACTCACGAGACCGGCCTGCCTCTGCCTCTCCATGTGCTGGGATTACAGGTGTGTGACACAGCACCTGGCTTAGAAAAGACATCTTTGATGGGGAAATGGAACCATGACAACAAAATTCCTCCAAGCCTAACCCCAACCAAGTGTGACATTTCTGTCTTCTCATGAATCATCTTTTCCTATATTTTGCTTGACTCAGCACATCTGGCTTTTCTATTCATGCCCAATCATGAGAAACAGTGACAGGAATTAAGCCACATTAATTCAATTTTCTCCATGGATACCCAAGTAAAACAGACAATAGGTATGCCCTTATCGTAGAACCCAAAGAAGAAGGCATTTTTCAAACAAGTTTTTGTTTTTAAAAAACCACAGAAGCAGTAAGAAAGTCAAGGAAAGAATGGGTGGACTATGATAAGGAAAACACCAGAGACAGTCAGGAGTGGCAGATATTCTCTAAAGGGAAAAAAAAGGTGTTTTGTTTTCCCAAACATATTTTACGTAGCCGTAGCTGTCCTGGAACGTGCTCTGTAGACCCACCTGCCTCTACCTCTCAAGTGCTGGGATGGAAGGTGTGCACCACCATTGCCTGGCTAATAAGAAATCTCATTAGCAAAGGAACACTAAGACTTTAGAGTAGGCAAGGCAAGGTGACACAGGCTCTGCTTTCCATCCAGATCCTTTCTTTCTCTCTTTCAAAAACCACTGTGCTATGAGTGTGATGCACGAGAGCATGTGTGCATGTGAGGCCAGCAGACAGCTCCGTGCAGTGCGCTAGGAGACTTCACACAGTCGGCCTTCACCTGAGCAGTCCGATAGCCCCTATCTAGCTTTTTTTTTAAAGATTTATTTATTTATTATTACGTATTTAGTGTTCTGCCTGCATGTACACCTGCATACCAGAAAAGGGCACCAGATCTCATTGCAGATGGCTGTGAGCCACCATGTGGTTGCTTGGAATTGAACTCAGGAGTTTTAGAAGAGCAGTCAGTGGTCTTAACCTCTGAGCCATCTCTCTAGCTCACCCCCAGCTCCCCAATCCAGCATCTTAAACAGTCTCTCCTCCTCCCCATCTATTTGCCCTGTTTTCTCAAAACAGGGTCTCAGTATGTAGTCTTGGCAGGCCTAGAAGTTGCTGTGTAGGCGAGGGGCCTCCAGAACGCTGGGAGTAAAGGCATAGGTGACAACTTCTGGCTCCTACATAATCTTTTACACTTCCAATTTGTCAAGTGCTTTATGGGTGGTGGGTTTTGTTTTTGTTTTTGAGATAAGTTCTCACAATGTAGCCCAGGCTGGTCCTGTCTCAGACTCACAAGCTTGGGACTAAGGGTTAGAGTTGGAGGACAGCCTGGGATAGAAAGTCTTCAGAAGACGCAGCAGAGATGGGTGAAGAGGTGGAGTCCTAGATTTAGAATCAGAATAAACAGATTAGTGGTCAACATTTTGTCAATTGGAAAGGAAATTGAGTAAGAATTAGGATATGGTTTTGTGTGGCATTTAAAGAAAATCAAGCAACAGTGTCCATGTGTCTGGCCTGGTGCCCATATTGGGCCCTCCAGGTCGAGGCACCATTAGTTCTTTGCTTCACCTTGTTCACAGGGACTCCTCTCTCCTTTGAGAACACTTATTTTGCACTCAGAGAAGACTCCTGCCGTAGGCCAATCCACTGAAGAAGAGGACACTTCCACTCCAGCCCTCACTGTCTTCAAAGCTGAAAGCCAGAGGGGGCCAGCAAGCACGGGGGAGGCGGGGGGGGGGGGGGGGGGAAGCTTCATGTAGAAGGCCTTTGTTTTCCTGCTCACAGGGATAGACAGGATGACTCTGCACCCATCTTTTCTTACAGCCCTGAATATAGCTTTGAAGATTACAAGATGGCTTCTGCAGCTTTCAACAGGAGGCAACAACAAAAAGCTGAGACTCTCAGAGTAGAGAGACCAAACACACTGGACCCTGAGTGTGCCTGAACAGCACTTACAGCAGCAGCTACTGACAGCCCGACAGTGGGACTTCTTCAACTGGTTAATCATGCTTTTTGTTAATTTGAGGTGAGTGTTTCCTTGATATATACCAGCAAACTTAGGATTCCCAAAGTTACCATCCCTCTGGCTAGCTGTCTCTTCACTACCATGTTAGGCTCTAAGCCCTTCTCTTCAAAATTGCCAACCTGAGTAATTACTTCAAATTAAAACACTCCTGCCCTTGACTGTGCCTCAGAAAACCAAACTGTTTGTTCTGTCCACAATTAGGAGCAGAGGAGCCTCTTCTTCCCTCAGCACTGCACCCTCACTCACAGCGCTGTCCACAAGCAGCACCGACAATGCCCTGGCACAGCCACCCTCAGATCTACTAGGAGCAGACCACAAGGATTAGCTTCCTCATTTGAAAGAGGTCCATGGGCCAATTAAGTGATTCCCCTAAGGTCAGCGCAGAGCTCTGCTGGCAGCAGGCTATGGCGCTGTCCTCTGCCTCTGGGAGGATGCTTGCCTGCCCACCCCTATGCTGCCTCCTTGAACCAAAGTAAAGGCAGAGCTATGGATTCACCCTTTAGGAGACTACCGGAAGGTCTGACCACCTTTGACAGTTGTTTTCCCATCACTCAGTCTTAACTAATCAAGAAGTAGAAGAAGGGGAGAGAGGAAGAGAAGGGAAGAGGAAGAGGAACACTTAATGAAAGGCCCCTTCTAGATTCAAAAAATAATATCCATTAACTGGATATATGACCAGTGGTGTGTATGAGGTCTCAGGTACAACTGTTATCCCTGACTCATGCCCTGACAAAAAAACCCCTCTGTTATAAGAGCACCCCAAAATGTACCAGACATCCTAGAATAATCCTAATGATGGATGTATAAGCCTTACACATCAAAAGTAACACAAGACAAATAATGAATGCTCTGCATGGGTGTGGGGGCACACTATCTTCACTCATCAGAAAACACAGGAAAGATAGTAATTTCAAAGTTGGTGGGTGGCACATGCAAGCTGATCTCTGAATTTGAGGCCAGACTAATCTACAGATTGAGTTCCAGGACACACACGGAACACAGAGAAACTGTCTTTAAAAAAAAAAAAAATCACCAAAACAAAAAAGATGTTATTTTGATAGCTGTAACAAAATCTCAAAATTCCAGAACTTTTTTTTTTCTGGAAACTGAGAAAGTGATACAAATTCTTAAGTAAATACAAAGGGCCAAGGATAATGAGGCCTAGGAAGCCTCACTGCTACACACACAGTGTGTAAAGCACATGGCATCAGAGCACTGTGCATTGGTGAAGGACAGACAACAGAACAGAGGACACAAAATCAGACCTGTGCCTGTTTAAACAGAAGTCTCAATGCACTGCAGGAAACAAACAACAGCCTATTCAGTGAAAAGTAGCTGGTGAAATAGATGCCCATACTCAAACATCTGCGTGTAACACCACACCGAGAACACTTCTAAGTAGACTGACGATCAAAATACAAAGGCTGAAACAATGATGCTAAGATGACATTCAACACAGACTCATCACCTGGGAAAGGGTCTTGTAAACAGATTTTATGTGTGCAGGTGTTTTGCCTGCATGTATGTCTGTGTACCACATGCATGCCTGGTGCCTGTGTACGTCAGGACTCCCAGGACTTGGACTTACAGGTGGTTGTTAGCTACCATATGGGTATTAGGAATCAAACCCAGGTCCTCTGCAAAGGAAGGCTACTTTTAATTGCTGAGCTATCTCTCCAGTCCCTGGAAGGTTCTTACCGGCACTGAAAACCAACCATCCCAGCACTCAGGGAGTCAGAAGCAGGCAGATCTCTGTGAGTTTGAGACCAGCCGGGTTTACAAAGTGAGTCCAGGACAGCCAAGGCTACACAGAGAAACCCTGTCCTGAAAAAGAAAACAACAAAACCCACAACCCTACCAACCTGAGAGGAAAGACCAAGGCACTGTACTACTTTAATCAATTCCAGAAAAGTACTGTTAAGGGAGCAGGGGAACATGAGCAGTAAATCATCTATGAGATGGACAGAAAACAATTTAGAACTGGAAAAAAAGAATATTCCCTAAGGAAATAGAGGTAGATGCAGGAGCACTGAGTTTGAGGCCAGCCTAAGCTATGAACACTAATAAATACATACACACCAAAAACAAAACAACAACAAAACAAACAACAAACAAACCCAAAACCCCAAATAAAACAACACACACACACACACACACACACACACACACACACACACACACACACACACACACACACAGAGTCCAGCAGAAAATCTGGGTGTTGTTATAAAGCAATATCCCAATTGCTTGATTTACCAATAAAGATTTAGGAGCCAGATGCTGGGGTCAAGACTTGCCAGCTCAGAGGCAGAGAAAGCACCCAGTTGACCTTCCTACTCAGCACATGTCATGAAGGAAAAAAAGCCAAAACCCAAAAAGTTTGCTAGCTCAGCTGACAGCTCAGGAGGAAAATGCCAAAAGCTAAAAGCCAAAAGCCAAAAAGCTTAATACTCTTCTTAAATACTCTCTCTCAAAGCCCCTCTTTTCTACTTAATCCTTGTCAGCTGGTTTTTTGTTCTGCCTCTTGATGTAGGGTTAACTTTATTAAATCCTGTGTACAGAAAGCTCTTGGATTAAAGGTGTGTGCTAGGGCTGAACCATACCACACAAGAAACAGGTTTAACAGTTCTCAATCTTGAGGTTCACAATGGGATCAAGTATCTTGCAATACCAAGGACAAAAACTGGGCAGACATGCTACAGAAAATGGACAGCCAAGGGTAACCAAAGTCAACAAAGCCTTAAGGGACTTTATCACAATGCACTGGAGAAAGGCCACAATCAGTTTAAAGACAAGGGTTGACAATAATGTAGAACCATTATCAAGAGACAACTGTGTCACCCTGATAAGATTCAGCAATGCCTGGGGATATTTCTGTTATCACAACTAGGAGGGAGAAGGTGATCCACAGTGAATAGAGGCCAGGGAGGGTGCACCAGCCCAAAGTGTACTGTGCATTGGAAAAGCTGGTATGGTACAACCAAAATACATATCAACGGACAAGACCACTCTGGAAAACGCTCAGCATAATGACCTGTTGGTTCTACTCTTAGGGATCCAAAGAGATGTGCTCTACAGAGGTGCATGCATAATGAACCAGATTCCTAACTTTCATGGTAATAGTTTGAGTAATGGTCCCAAATATCTGCCATAGTATAATATATTATTAGTAAGTTATTTATAAAACAATAAGAACAGATCAAAAGTAACAGTTTTATCCAACACCAGCACATCTCATATAAAATTAACATAAAAATAAACATTATCACATGGTAATATAAAATAAGGTACACTGAGCCAGGTGGGGGTGACGCATGCCTGTATCCCCAGAACTTAGGCAGAGGCAGGCAGATCTCTGTGAGTATGAGGCCAGCTTGATCCAGCACAGCCAGGGCTACACAAAGAAACCTTGTCTTTTTTTTTTTTTTTTTTTTTTTTTTGGTTTTTTCGAGACAGGGTTTCTTTGTGTAGTCTTGGCTGTCCTAGACTCGCTTTGTAGTCCAGGCTGGCCTCAAACTCACAGCGATCCGCCTATCTCTGCCTCCCGAGTGCTGGGATTAAAGGCGTGCGCCACCACGCCCGGCTCTTTTTTTTTTTTTAATATTTTCATTTAATTATAATTTATGTGTGTTGGTGTGAGGGTGTTAGATCTTGGAGTTACAGACAGTTGTGAGCTGCCATGTGGGTGCTAGGAATTGAACCTGGGTCCTTTACAAAGAGCAGGCAGTGCTCTTAACCACTGAGCCATCTTTCCAGCCCCAAGAAACCTTAAGAAACAAAAACAAAGAGGGGAGGGACAATACTCAAGATCTTTTACTCAGTTCCTTAGAAATGAAAGGCTGTTGGGAGCAGGAAAGAGGCTGTATGAGACTAGCAATCAGAGTTCAATCCCTAGACTCCATGAAAAGGTAGAAACAAAAAATAAACCCCACAATGCTGTCTACCAAGCTCCACACATCATAGCATATTCACCACCCCTATATTAATAAGCAGGGTTGTTTTTTGTTTGGTTGGTTGGTTTTTCAAGACAGGGTTTCTCTGTTTTATCTTGGCTGCCCTGGACTCGCTTTGTAGACCAAGCTGGCCTTGAACTCACAATGATCCACCTGCCTCTGCCTCCTGAGTGCGGGGATTAAAGGTGTGTACCACCATGCCCAGCCAATAAACAGGTATTTTAAGAAGAGGAATAGAATTTTTTTTTTTCTTTTATAAGCTGGGAAGGCCTAGGTAAACAGTAAGGACATTCTATTATTCAAGATGACTCTGGGCACACTAGGCTGGCATATACCTGTCGTTTGATGGAGACCAGCTCCATGTCCAGCTGTCTCAGCACCGTGGTTGCAGCAGTAGCATTAGCAGACACAGCCTCGACATCTTCTTGAGAAAGAAACATGCCTTTTGGAGGTTTCCTTTTTGCTCTATTTTTAGCTTGTGTGCTGTGCTTTTCTTTTTTGACCTGAGGAACTGTCTCAGTAGGGGGTACCTGCATGATATACATATTTGGTAAATGAAATTAAAAACAAAAATATCAAATAGTAAGTATGTGTCATTAACATGGCCCCAAACAATCTAAAACAACCACTGTGTTAATCTAAGCACCACCCACTGAGAGGCTATGAGCAAAGAATGCTCCTTTCTTCTGAACAGAAACACTGTATTCTTTATTTTCCTGCCTTTGATGATAAGCAACACAGGAAGAACAGCAGCAACCTGCATTCTCCTATGAGCTCTGTGGCCACGCAGTTGTCCATGTGACACACAGACAAGGGAGAAGATCGCCTCTGGGGTGGGGACAATGGGGAGGGGAGCAGGAGTATGAAATTTGGGCTGGGCGCGGTAGCACACACCTTTAATCCCAGCACTCGGGAGGCAGAGGCAGGCAGATCTCTATGAGTTCCAGGCCAGCCTGGTGTACACAGTGAGTCTAGGACAGCCAAGGCTACACAGAGAGACTCTGTCTCTAAAAAACAACAATGACAAGGGGAGGGGGGAAGAACAGCAAGAAATACAAACTTTGGGGCCAGAGAGATGGCTCAGTGGTTAAGAGCACTGGCTGTTCTTGCAGAGGACCCAGGTTCAATCCCCAGCACCCACGTGGCAGCTCACAACTGTCTGTAACTCCAGTTCCAGAGGAGCTGACACCCTTGCACAGACATACATCCATGAAAAACACCAATCACATGAAATAAAAATTATTAAAGAAAAAAATACAAACTTCAATATGAAAACCATTTCATACATGATTTCTTCTTGGACAACATTTAGCTTTTGCAGTGATTTATATAACTTCCTCTACAAATATGTTATCTTTTTTTCCTCCCCCTTTGTGTGGGGGGGTGGCTTTCTGTAGCCATGGCTGCCCTGGAACCGGCTCTGTAAACCAGGCTGGCCTGAAACTCACAGAGATCCACCTGCTTTTGCCTCCCAAATGGTGGGATTAAATGTGCTATCTTTTTCTTTTTTCTTTTTCTTTTTTTTACGATTTATTTATTTATTTATTTATTTATTTATTTATTTATTTATTATTGTGTATATAGTGCTCTATTTGCATGTACACCTGCAGCCCAGAAGATGGCATCAAATTATATGATAGATGGTTGTTAGCCACCGTATGGTTGCTAGGAATTGAACTCATGACCTCTGGAAGAGCAGCCAGTGCTCTTAACCTCTGAGCCACCTCTCCAGCCCCTGTGCTATCATTTTTTAAACAAATCACTGGGCTACTTTTAAAAAATACTTTCTCTAATACTAAAACCTTCAGGTGTGTGTGTGTGTGTGTGTGTGTGTGTGTGTGTGTGTGTGTGTGTATAAGCTTGGCAACAACGAATATGTCTTATAGGCAATCAGCTTTTTTTTTTAGATTTATTTATTTATTATTTATAGTGTTCTGTCTACTTCTATGCCTGTAGGCCAGATCACATTGTAGATGGTTGTGAGCCACCCTGTGGTTGCTAGGAATTAAACTCAGGACCTTTGGAAGAACAGCCACTGCTCTTAAACTCTGAGCCATCTTTCTAGCCCCTTATAGGCAATCATTTAAACATATTTTAAGTTGGGCATGGTGGTGATATATTTGTAATTCCAGCATTTGGGAGACAGAAGCAGGAGGATCAGGAAGGAGTTCAAGATCATTCTCAAACACATAGTAAGATTCTATAACCTGGGTTACAGAAGACCATGTCTCAAAAAAAAAAAAAAGTTAGCATTTTTGTCAGGGGTAGCAGTCAAGGATAAAAATGAACATATTTCTGATGATCTTGTTGTGGTAATAAATACAATAAAAGTTATTAGTAGGTAACAAACTATACTTGCAATATAACATTATTTCATAAAGACTACCTATGAATCATATGTGCTTTGATAACATTTTCCACTTAAACTAAGATTTAACCTATTTTCTCTTTCAGTCAGAACGTGTACCACATAAATAAGAATTATTTTTTTTAAAAGGACAAAATCAAGCTTGTTTACCTAAAATGTGTTATTGAAAAACCTAATAAGAGCTGGGAGGGGGCTCGAGAGATAGCTCAGTGGTTAAGAGCTCCACCTGCTCTTCCAGAAGTGCTGAGTTCAATTCCAGCAACCACATGGTGGCTCACAGTCATCTGTAATGTGACCTGATGCCCTCTTCTGCAGATAAATCACTCATATAGAATAAATGAATAAATCTTTAAAAAAAGAAAAAAAAGAAAGAAAGAAAAAGAAAGAAAAACCTAATAAATAAGAATACACCAAAACACCAGGCGTGGTGGCGCATCCAGGACAGCCAAGGCTGCACAGAGAAATCCTGTCTGAGAAAAAAAAAAAAAGATCCCAGACAAACAAAAAGAATACACCAAAACAAAGCACAACCCCAAGTACACTTCATTTTCCAAACAACGTAACTCCATCAACTCCAAGGATCCTGATATTAGGCCTTTCTGCGATGCTGACAAGAATTGCATCCAGAAAGGAAGACTTTTAACAGACTCACTCCTCACTTAAAGGTGAGTCTGCCTAAAGAATCTTAAATATACACATGGGGCACCTTGAGGCAGTAATTCAAATTTTAGGAATGATTTTAATGAAAAACTGTGTACATATACTTAGATATGTGACTATTACTTCAGTACTGTTCACAACAGTGAAGACTTAAGCTAGAAAGCTGCTTAAGCTCAATTAGCTCAATTCTGAAAGGTCCCTATGATGAAGTAATATGTGCTTCTGAATGTAAGTATATTTAAAATAAATTTCAAAACTGTACAAATTAAGATATCACTTTACTACTTTTAAAAATAAAAATTCTGAATTATGTATGTGTGTGTATATATATAAGTGTATATATATACATACATACATACATACATATATATATATATATATACATACATATACACATACATATAGAATTTAGAGGAAACTGTCTCAAAAGCTACCAAAATGTAACAGTGACTATATGTGATGATGCTATAAATCATATTAATCTCCCTTTTTTTCTGAACTCCATTGATATTTTATTATAAAAGGCATATAACATTGTTATAATTTTATAATTAGTCTTCTCCCTCTCACAGAAGAGGAGCCCGGGGACGCGGACCCTCCCTGGAGGCCTCCTCTCCGTGTGACTACAGCCAGCACCACTGTAAACACTACAGCAGGGCTGGTGCTGTTGACAAGGCTCCATCTGAACCTTTGGACTCAGCACTCAGTACATGAGTGTACAGCGGTAGGAGCTGTGGGTAGACCTGGTAACGGCATGCACTACTGCCTAAGAATGTTAGGAAGAGAGGTACCTCCTTTTTGCTTTCCTTATTTGGATCAATCTCGATGTCAACGGGATTACTTCCATTTGTTTCTTCCAGCTCATCCTCGCTGGAAGGTAAGAGCAGGTGACTGAGCGGTTATTCTGCATTAATTCTATTTCACATAAAAACTTAACACATTTATTCTAAACTTTTTCTACACATCTACAGACTGCTAGACAAACAAACGCTTTTATAATTCATACAAAATTCCAACTCTGCAGTTCTTTTGGCACAATGGTTCTCCTGATGCTGTGATCCTTTAATATGGTTCCTCATGTTGTGGTGACCCCAACAAAAAAATCATTTCATTGCTACCTCATAATTGTAATTTTGCTACTGTTACGGATGCTAACGTAAATTTCTGGAGACAGAGGTTTGCCAAGGGGGTCATGACCCACAGGGTTGAGAATCACTGCTCTGGAGATAAAGAAATTTTGCCAGAGTCCTGGCCATTAATCCTGCAGAAAGCTGTGTGGAAGGTAAATGACCTCTTAGGTGCTAGTACTGTGACCGTGAGTGCCTGTAGGTCTGTACCTAACAGGGTGGGGCCCACGGAGCAGGGCACATGCAGTGGTTCTCAGTACAATGCAGGAATGCAAAGAGGAACCACTGGGGGAGTCAGCTGCCTCTCTATGTCACAGTCAGGGAAAACAAATCCCAACCCATTTTATTCAATTTTGATTGTTATTTAGCAGAGCAAATCTGCCTGCAGCAACAAATTCAACATACAATCAAACTAGGCCTAAGATATAAAGGAAATAAAGCTCTAATGAAAAGAGGTACTGAGCCCGGTATAATGGAACGGGCTTTAATAATCCCAGTACTAGAGAGGCAGAGGTGGGCGGGGAATGTTGCGTTGGAGGCCGACTGATCTATACAGTGAGCTCCAGGACAGCCGGAGATGCAGAGAGAGCCCTTGGAGGGTAATACAGAAAACCTGGACAGCCTGTTTTTAAAGGCTCCAGACATTCCTACCACTCTAACCCAAACGCCTTTAGGTTTGTGTATTTTCTTCTGAATGTCAGGCGTCTACTCATGCTGAACAAACCTGCCCAGGACTGTTAAGCAGAACCTTCAGAACGCTTCACCAAGCATGAGGACAGACTCATTTCCACTGATCTATGCCATATGTAAACTGAGAAAGCAAGAGGTAAGACACAGCCTTCCTTCCTGAAGTTATTGAGTTATCTATCTGGGCGGGGAGGCAGGCTCAGCGGCAGAGTACTAGCAATGTGTAGAGAGCGAGGCTGGGTCTCTAGTTTGGGAGGCAGGGTATCAAGACTAAAGGCAACAACAAACGAACGCCCTTCTAAGAGAGGATGAACAGACCCTCTGTCACCCACACAAGACATGACACAGTCAAGGGAAGAAGGAGAGTGCTGTCAACACTAACTGTCAACTGGGCAGGAGACACACTTGGGTTAGCTGAGGGTGAGGGACAGCATTCCCTGGACTGTGGTCATGGGCTCAAGACCAAGCAGAAAGTGAAGCGAGCCCCAGCCTCCTCGCACTCAGCCTCATGACGAAAATGTGATGAGAGCCTCAGGCTCCTGCCACCATGACTGACCTCTTCTTCCTTGAGCTATTTTTGTTACAGCAACAAGGTAAGTAACTGATACAAAAACCTAATTTTTTTCCTTTTTAAAGCAAGCTAAACATAAGCATATAGCAAATGATTTTTTTGCTATCGTATTCTATAAATTCTGACCCATGAAACAACAACAAAATCTCTTTTCATTAAAAGGTGTCACCTTTAAGGGGAATAAAAGAACATATTGAAGTCCATTGACTGTAGAGGCATAGAGAGGACCTCTCAGGGGCCGGCAACTGAAGAAGCCTTGTGTGAGTTCTGGTATCCTTCCTCTCTGTGCCACCCAGCTCTTAGGCACCTAAGTGGTCAGAGGACATCCCTCGGAGCATGCTCACCTTTCTTCCCGCTCCCGTTTTTGTTTCCGAGCATGACGATCCATCACGCTAGTTTTAGTTCTTGTTTTCTTCCAGGAGTAGTAGAACTTCACCAGACTAGCTATGGATTTATCAGGAAGCTAAATGCAGAAATCAGGTTGGTGTAGATACAAAGATAGTGTTTATCAGGCAAGTGCTGAAGACATACTTCATAAGGATCATTCACCGTGAGGAATATCTCACAAAATGCATTTTCTTTTAAAAAAATTATCTTAAACATCATAATAAAAAAGTCAGAACTAAAAAAAAATCACATATCACCAGGCATAGTGGCGCACGCCTGTAATCTTGGCATTCAGGGAGGCGGGGCAGGATATCTGAGTTCCAGGCCAGCATGGTCTACAAAGTGAGTTCAGTGCAGCCAAGGCTACACACAGAGAAACCCTGTCTTGGAAAAACCACCTGGTGGCTCACAACCATCTATAATGTGATCTGATGTCCTCTTCTGGCATGCGGGTGTACATGCAGGCAGAGCATTGTATATATAAATCTTTATTATTATTTTTTCAATTAGACAACTTTTACTAAATGAGAAAACTACATTTAAAATGTGCTTTAAACAAAATGGAATTAGGAAAAAAAGATGTATGGATTTTAAAGAACTTTTGCACTGTGCTGACAATCAAATGTTTCTTGTAGTAATACAATGTGCCAATCCATAAACTGTTAACAGAGTTCTCAGTTTAACATTTTCAAAGACAATATAAGGTTTCACATCTATGGTAAGACAGAAGAAGGGCATCACATAAATATTATGCCCATCCCTATGAAGCTTACAAATTTGACAATGTTCAATAAAAGACTTTAGAATCACATCCAATACTGTCACATCCAAAGAATCACAAATCTGTGTCTGTTGTTAAGTCCTCCTTCTAAAATCTTTGCTGATTTGCTATGCCTTGACATTTGTTAATGCTAACCCTTAAAAAGAGAGAACAGGAAAAAGCTGCAATAAATTCTTGATCATGTACAGAAATTATTGCTACTATACTTCACTACAAAGCATGCCTACATATATCATGACCTTTGATTATGAAAACACAGAGTAAAAATCTTTAGTGACAGAGCCTTACAGTCGAAAACAACATTCACATGGCAATTATTAGACAGTGAAGCACCCGACATTCAGAGCTGACAAATGTCCCACTGAACAGCGTTAAATCTTTAAAAACAAACAAACAAACAAACAAACAAATCACACACTGATTTTAACCAGACTCAAAGACCATACAACTCAGAGAACTTCCATGCAGTTAGAGCAGACATTCAGAACCAAAGCTGTAGAGTTTCACATTGAATTTTATACTTTCAATGTCTAATATTTTTATGCACTTCTCCACCACCAAAAAAGAAAAATCTGGAAGAGATAAAACTACAAAAGCAATTTTTCAGTTTTTCAAGTTTGTGTGGTCCTGGTCTTGAACTCACCTAGATCCATCTGCCTCTGCCTTTAAATACTGGGATGAAAGTAGCCACTTTTGTTTTCTCCACTAGCCCGAAAGGAAAGCTATCACCACACCCCCCCCCCCCCTCGAGCTGCAACTCTGGGCATGTACAAATGCTTGGCTAGTCATGTGGGCTCTAGGAGCTGCATTTTGGTTCTCATGACTAGAGTGAAGGAAGCTCAGCCACTGAGCCAGCTCGCCAGCTCCTAGGTTTAGTCTTTACAAAGTCATTTAACATTAACGCAAATACCAGTAAACTTTTTTTTTTTTTTTTTTGGTTTTTCCAGACAAGGTTTCTCTGTGTAGCCTTGGCTGTCCTGGACTCACTTTGTACATCAGGCTGGCCTCGATCCAAAGTGATTCATCTGCCTCTGCCTCCTGAGTGCTGGAATTAAACCAGTAAACTTTTAACCTGGAGTTTATCACTAGCTTTCTAGAGAGAAAAAAATATACCGTAGCCAGGTGTGGTGGCGCATGCCCCTAATCCCAGCACTTGGGAGGCAGAGACAGGTGGACCTCTGTGACCACTGAGACACAGAGTGGTTCTTTAAGAAGCAGTTTAGGCTACCAAGAAGAGACTTGATACCCTATGAGCATATACAGGGGAAGGAGGTCCCCCTTAGTCACAGTCATAGGGGAGGGGAGTAAGGGGAAAATGGGAGGGAGGGAGGAATGGGAGGATACAAGGGATGGGATAAGAATTTAGATGTAATATGAATAAATTAATAAAATATATTAAAACAAAATAAAATAAAAAGCAGTTTAGTAAGCTGCTTTTTCTAAAGGGAACTTTATTCAAAAGGAAATACTTGGGGCTAGAGCAGTGGCTCAGTGGTTAAGAACTGGCTGCTCTTCCAAAGGGCCCTCCCTAGGTTCAAGTCCAGTGCCCATGTGTCAGCTCATGACTGTGTAATTCTTCTTCCAAGGGTCTGGTCTCTGTGAGCACAAGTGGCATGCAGACACACCTCCAGGCAACCCGCCCCTCCCCAAACAAATACATAAACGAGGCACTTGAAGCTGATGATTACCCTGTCTTACATATACTGTAAGACATAAGAAGCAAAAACAGAACAGAACAGAACAGAACCCTGCTTACCATTTGCTGGATTCTATGAAAAGTTTTCCCGTGAAAACTAAAGGCTTGCTCAAACAGGACTTTATCTTCTACAGTCCACTCATCTGGAAACGGGGTGAAGTTGGGCAAATCAGCCAGGGACTTTTCAATATTATGCTTATGCCAAAAGAGCATCCCAAGAGCCTGGAAAAATGATGGTGAAATTTTAGAACAGATAAACATTAAAATGGGAGTGAGCTCAGCACATGTGCTTACAGCAGACAGGTGAGAGAGCACCTGCCCTCCACACTGTGAAGAGTTACAGGCACTCCGGCTTTGGTGATGAGATAACGTAATATCTTGTCTATACTCCAAGCTCTGTTTAGCAGACAGCTCAATGGTACCGAGCACATGCACGAAGCCCAAGACTCATCATCTTGTGAGACTGTGTGCCTGCTCCGGAGCAGCTCTCCTCTCCCCAACTGCTTTGCTCCAAGGCCCCTGCAACCAACCAACTACCTAGGATTCTGACTTCTCTGAGAGACTGCCTCAAACAGTGGAAACTGAGCATTTTAGTCCCTCAGGGAACAGCCGGCCTGTGAACTCCATGATGGGGTCACAGGGCTCTGCCTACTCTTTTGATTGTCATAGGGATTAAACCAACATTCTAAAGTTTCAACAAAAGACATAACTGAGCTTCTTAAACAACTATCTCAGTACTTTCAGTTGTGAACACCACAGAATTCTAACTATATGTCAAATAAAAAAAAAAAAAGAAAGTCAAGTTAACGTTTTAAGTGACGCCCTTAGGCTACATAGAAAATGCAGAGTTACACACACTAAGGTAATAACACCAACTTTTAGACTATTTCTTCCAGTTGTATCAGTATTTTAAGTCACGTAAGAAAACCCCAGTTGCAAACCACTGTAGACTGTACCCACGTGTCACCTTGACTCCAGTCTTACTCTTCAGATGGCTGTGAATTACTGTCTAGTGCTGTCTCACTCTTCAAGGACAGATTTAGTGCAGAGGACAGAACGTGCCCTTTATTATTTCTTAAAAATCTATTAATGTGCGGGCTGGAGCTATGGTTCAGTGGTTAAGAACCCTGGCTGTTCTTCCAAAGGTCCTGAGTTCATTCTTTTTTCTCTTTTCTTTCTGTTTTTGAGACAGGGTTTCTCTGTGTAACAGAGCCCTGGCTGTCCTGGACTGGTCTTGAGTTCAATTCCCAGCAACCACATGGTGCCTTACAACCATCTATAATGAGATCGGGTGCCCTCTTCTGGTGTGCAGGTGTTAAATAAATCTAAAAAATAAAACAAAATAAAACTTAAAATCTATTAATATCTTAGTTTAAAATATTACTTAGTTGTGTCCATGTGTGCCTACATGCATTCCTGCATGGGCATATATGCATGCATGCAAAAGAACTCATGTGGTGACAGAGGACAGCTGGCAGAGTTGATTCTCTCCTTCCAGCACGTGGAGTCTAGGGATGGAACGCAGCTAAGCACTCTACCCACTTAGCCACCTCACCAGCCCCCACCCCCACCGCAACCCCTGCCACCCCACATTTTTGAAGGACAGTTCTGTTAGGTGTAGGAATCTTTTTCTCTTTTCTGTTCTCTGTCCTGGGGAGGGAATCTACCACTGAGCTGAATATTCTCCAACCTAAACAGACAATTTTGGTTGAGTTTTTGTTTGTCTGTTTGTTTTCTTACCATTTCAAGTGTGTTATATCACTGTCTTTGGAATTCAAAAATTCCTAATGACAAATCTGATAACTTTATTGGTGATCTCTTACATGCTATGAATGGCTTTTTTTTTCCTTGCATCTTTGGCTTTTGAATATTTCTTTTTCTTTTCTTTTTTTTTTTTTTTTTGGTTTTTCAAGACAGGGTTTCTTTTTCTTTTTCCCCCGAAACAGGGTTTCTCTGTGTAGCCTTGGCTGTCCTGGACTCACTTTGTAGACCAGGCTGGCCTCGAACTCACAGTGATCTACTTGCCTCTGCCTTCCTGAGTGCTGGGATTACAGGCGTGTACCAACCCACCTGGCATGAGTACTTCATACTGAATCTTGGTGTGGGTGAGCTCATCTTGTAGTATGCTGAGCTATTTTTAGATGACTTCTCAACTTCAGGATGGTCTAACCTCCCCCTCTCCCTTCAAAATCTCTCTGTTGCTTCTTTCCATCTTCTCCTGAAGCTCCCTAAAACTTACGTTGTTCTCTTTGAGGATGCCCCATAGGACCCCTGAGTTTTGCTCACTCTTGTTTATTACCCTTACCCCTTCAAACTCACTAAGTTTAAGTTTTTCTGTGCTACTAGTAGAGTACAGACACAGAATACTTCTTCAGCATAGCATACAGGACATACTGGCTCCCTACTTCCAGTACCACAAACAATAAAACAAATTGTCCTATATTCAAATTCATTGATCTGCCTACTATTAAATGACCTTTTTTGAGCAATATTAAGTTAACTAAAGTCTTGGGTTAAACAGTGGAGATGCAGCTCAGTGATAGAGCACTACCTGACATGTTCAAGGTTCTAGGATTGGTTCCTAGTACCAGGTGTGTGTGTGTGTGTGTGTGTAAAACAGAACTGACAGGTATTTTTCAAAAACAGTATCTGTTGGTTTAACTTTTCGTGTATCAATTTCTCAGAATTGAAAAGTTCTATCCTGGATGAAGCCTCCTTGAGATTCAGAGATTCAAGAAGTTCCTAAAAGTTACAAGATTCACCCATTGCACCCCCCAGCGCCCCCATTTCAGGTTATACACACAGTAAGGACTACTAGGAAGAGAAGACTGTGAACTGTCAAGGTGCCTGAAAGTTACACAGGAAGCTCCCGAGATGCAGCTTTTGTGAGCTGTCACTCATGTTGAGGTGGGCTCTTCAGTGATGCTGCTTCGAGTCACCTGCTGTGATGGTTTGCTTTTACTGTCAACTTGACACAGTCTATACTCACCTGAGATGAGCATCTCAAGGAGTGACTTTTCTACACTGGTTACTTGGTGTGAGAAGACCAAGCCCACCGTTGGCGGTACCAATCCCCTTAGCAGGGGTTCTGAGTGGGGAAACCAGCTGAGCAGGAAGAACCAAACAACAAGCACATGTTCACTTCTGACCCTCCTGTACATACGCTGTGACTAGCTCTTCTAAGTTCTTGCCTTGCCTTTCCTACATGATAAACTGCTGCCTGTCATTTTGGGCTAAAATAAAATCTTTCCTTACTAAGTTAAGTTGGGTTTTGTCAGGGTATTTTATCACAGCAACAGAAATACAACTAGCAAGCTCTTGCTCCTGGATGTACCTGGGGCACGCTCACTGGCTCACTTCACTAGGTTTGGGTGGAACTGCTCTTTGCTCTGTTACTAGTGCTTTAACTGGGGTGACAGGCAAGTCCGTGCCTCCCCAGAAAAACTCACAAAAGGCTTTTCCTGCAGTGGCCATACTTCCTGGCTCTGAGGTATGCTTTGTGAGTTCTCTGTTGCACTGGACATCTGGAGTTGATTATGCATTAGCAGTGATAAGATGCTTGCTTCCTCTGTGGTACGTTGCCCTAGTTGGTTGCATTTTTCATAACTGATCTGTCTGTGTACCAAGGATCAGCTCGATGTATGACTTTTTAGATCTTTCTGAGCCTATTTCTGTCCCTGGACGCGTACAGAGTTTCTGATTTTCTCCTCACATGTTGTTCCATTTGATTGTCTTAATCTTTCATGTCTGCCTCCCAGAAGAGAAACACGGAGAGGCAAGAGGGAGGGGCACTGGCCCTTTACTTCAGCCGGGAAAGGAATGAGGTTCAGCAACAATGGCCACTGGCTTCTTTGTGATCAGAACAGCAATTAGTCATATGTCAGAGATCAAACGTTCATCACAGATTTCCAACATGGAAGACATGGTATTTTTTTGTGTGTGTGTATACTAATTCCTACAAGCTACATGCAAGCTACTGTAGGAATACATGTGCAGCTGCCTCAGCAGTGCTCAGATAAGGTATAGACAGTTACTACCTTGCTATGGATGAAATAACCAAAGCTTCAAGTCTCTGTGCTTTTTTGTTTTGGTTTGATTTTTTTGAGACAGGGTTTCTCTGTGTATCTCTGGCTGTTCTAGAACTTGCTCCATAGACCAGGCTGGCCTCAAACTCACATATCTACCTGTCTCTGCTTCCCAAGTGCTGGAATTAAAGGTGTGTAACACCAGTGCCTGGCCCAAACTTGAATTCTGTACTGACCAAAGTGCTTCCATCTCTGATGTAATGTACACTCTATCAGTAGTTTGGTGCGTACTGTTTGAGCTCACTGAAAAACTGGCTCTAGAGGTGATTTGTGTGTGTTCCCCCTCCTATTTTAGATTCACCTTAAGGTATCTTATGGGCGTCTTGTCTGGAGATGGGCTGAAAAGGCTAACTTTATGACAAGGAGGAAAGAACAGCCAAATGTCCCAGGACAAGACCAACAGAGCTGAGGACAGCCAGAAGGCCAACTGTCTCCAAAGGTCACTATCACTTACCCGTCGTACAAAAGTGACTGCAGAGGGAAAGAGAAGTGGGACGTTCACCTACAGGGAAAAGCTCAATCGAGAACTCTAGACAATGACCTCAAGTTAGTGCGTTTCTCTTGGGTGTTGTTAGTCAAGTTAGAGCATTCAGCCATAAACCATTATACAATCAGCTTCTGTACAACATTATACAACCAGGATGAGATACCAACCACACATTCCAATGAAAAAACCAAACTAGCTCATATCTATTACCTGATGCCCACTCAGTAAGTCTGACACTCAACACACAGAAGAAAACACTGAATGGGCCAGTGGCAGTCCTGCTTTCAACAACAGGAAACGTGCGGTTACCTGCTCCATGTTGTACCCGTGCTTCTCTTTGGCGATAGCGATGTACTCATCCACTGAAAAACAGAGACCAGCAGTGAGCAGCCTGAGGACAGCAAGCCTGGACCTACCAGAGCTGACAAGTCTCTTTCAAAACCTGTCACACTCAAGTGCTATCACAGAACAGCATCATAGAATATGACCCTGGTGTGAATCTAAATCCCCCAGAGAAACATCCAAATGAATATACAAATATTAACCCATCTCCACATGGTGAGACTATGAACATTTTTTAAAAAGTTCTGCTTCAACTTGTATCTTCTAGGATTTAGGAACTTCTTTAGTGTAAAAGGAAAGAGGACAGGCTGGAGAGACAGCAGCAGTTAGGAGTACCAGATACTTTTCCAGAGGACCTGAGTCTCAGCACCCAGATGGCAAACAACTGGCTATAACTCCAACTTGGGAACAGTGGGAATCTGGCTCCCATTTCTAGTCTGTCATAGTCCCCATCCCTCCATACATGTCACACACACACACATATAAATATAAATATTTTATAATTTTAAAATTACAATAATCCATCACAGTGATTGCTTTGTTTGTCATCACACAGAGCAGGCTGCCTCTAACAGGCCAGCCACCACAGCTGTTAGAGGCGCCATTCTGTGTGTCCATCAGATTCTCTGGAGGGCGTGATGAGAGAATGAACATGAGGAGCCTTGGCACCTGTGAAGGAACCTGCTCCACATCAATCAACAGATTTTTAGCCATTACCCTTGAAATCCAACAGAGCTAAGTCAATGCTGGTGGCATCTGTTCCAAAAGGTCAGCTGTGCTCATGAAGGGTCAGGACCCAATCCCGGCTCTGCCTCTGCTGATACAGTGCTTGCGGGCAACAAAGTCAAGGCTGGCCTTGAACTTCTGGCAACAGCTTTATAGCAGTGTCTGGCCCCAGAATGTGCTATTTTAATGCTTCCTTAGCAACTTTAGTGTTCCTAGTGTTTAATTAAAATTTTGGTTACTATCATTTTGGATTTACCTCCAAGACTGGAGCCCAAATGACTGGGCTTTAAACATTAAGTTGGGTCTGGCAAAGCAGCTGAGGTAGTAGTAGCACCTGCTGTCAGGCCTAACAAATGGTTTAATCCCTGGGACCCACATGGTAGAAGGAGAGAATCAACCGCAGCCAGCTATGCTCTGACCTCCATACTTGCAAGGCTGTAAGACCCAAGACCAAAAGAATGAAAACTAAGATGGAGTTGTGCAAGGCAGTGCACCTAGAGCAGCCAAACTTCCCAAGCAGGCCACTGCTCAGCCATTAAGAGAATCAAGTGCCTCTGCTTTCATGTTCACCAACTCAAATACCCTGAGGTTAATGAATCAGTTATTTTCCTATTCCGCCTCTCTGTGCTCTTCCCAGGAAACCAATCTACTTTCTGCTCTTTGTTTCTGCTTTAGTCAGACTTCCTCTCTCGCTAGAAAGCCAACCTTTTCTGCTCTGCCAACTAAAAGATTTACACAGATACCACTTGGCAAGTCTGCTGAGGTAAGACTATGGTGGACAGCCAGGTGCGCACCTGTAATCCCAGCACTGGGGAGGCAGAGGCAGGTGGATCGCTGTAAGTTCAAGGCCAGTCTGGTTTACAAATCAAGTCCAGGACAGCCAGGGCTACACAGAGAAACCCTGTCTCAAAAAACAAAAACAAACAAAACAACAACAAAGAATGTGGTGAACACCATCCTCCTGCTGGGCAAACGAGCACAGTTCGCCCACTGGCTTCCGCTGTCAGTGGTGGGGCTTCCTGGCTACCTGAGCACCGTCTTTCAATGCTCTACTCAGCACTCCATCCACCCAACAGACTCTCTTGGCACACACCACCCGAGGGGGGAAATAGTTACATAGTTAGTATGAGCGCTCATGCGCGTGTGCGCACACACAGGTGTGTGTGTGTGTGTGTGTGTGTGTGTGTGTGTGTGTGTGTGTGTATAAGAGACAGTGTCTCTATGTAGCCCTGGCTCTCCTAGAACTGTCTTACACCCAGATATCCCAGCTATAATTTTGCTTTTAACACCAAGTATCAACTCTCCCCGGCAAAGCCAGGTGACCCAGCTGGGAACACCAGCCCATAGGCATCCACTCCCCGTTCTTTTCTTGAAATGTCTTCTAGACAGAGTTAGTTGTACAAATACTACCTTTGACAGGCCTCATTCTACACTACCTGGGCCTCACTTCTCTCTGATGTTCTGAGAGAGGTGGGACAGACACCTACCACCCACTCTACTCAGCACAGGATAGCAGCTAGTACAAAGTGCTGAAACAGGAGACATGCATTATTCAAAAACTCTGTTAAGGTTAACTTATGTGAAAATAAGCTTTTCATCTAAGAAAGTCAACTGTACTCTCGTAAAAACAAAAGGGAACCAGGAGCTTAACGTAGATGGAATGGAAAAGAGAAATGCAGGCTCCCTGACACTCCAAATGACGAGGGCTCAGAGGACTTCTCCAATACTTCTGTGTCTCAGTCACAATAATCCTGATTCTGCCCAAAGACTAAGAGAGTCCATCTCAGTATGGGAGTGAGGAGTCCTGTGCAGAGTCTCACCAGGGAACCAGGTAGGGCTCTTAACAAAGAACACGAAGCTTAAGAAAACATCAGCACAATACTTTCCTGTTTTGGGCGCATGCATTACTAGCCTCCCCAGTGCATCCTGCTCACTCTAGGGGAGACAAAGCCTGCCTTTGCCTCTGACTGGTAGACTGACGCCAACCTGCAGGTCAGGAGCAACAGACTCAGCAGTGGGCAAACTATTCTGCTCAAAACACCACTATAGCACCATGCCACTCCTGTTTACTTGACAAACATGGAAAACCATCTGATATAATTCTAATGGTCACAGATATGCACCATTACAGTCATAAAACACAAACTGTCTTAGTCCATGGCGTTTTAGGGGCAAGGCACTCACAATTTTGCTGTATCTTGAACAGAGTAAGAAAATATAGCCACGACTTAAGAACTTTATAGAGGCTGAAGGCAGACAACAAACAATGCCTTGGATTGTGCTTATTAGTTTTTTAATCCAATGAAACAATGTCCTTAGTACAAGTAATACATGTTTCCAATTCAATTGCAAAAGAAAAAGATGGCAGATGGAAGCTGCTATGGTAACCTCAATCCACCCTCCCCTCCCCCAGACACTGCAGAGATTCAGAAAACCTGATCCTGAATAGTCTACAAAGACTGGTAGGCTGACACCAAGAGGTAAGTTGAGGACAAACCTTATGGTCTTAGTGGAGCTTTTTAAAAAGCCATAATTTTGCTTTGGCAATTTTCCTCTCATAGTTCAAATTGAGCATGCCAAACATTTTTAAAGAATGTAGTAACAAAATTGGAGATGTTAGTCAGTAGAGCCTAGTGTGCACAAGGTTCTGGGTTCAATTTCCTGCACAATAGAGCATGCTATTATATACCATGGCATTGCCTTTTATTATTATTAAAGAAATGAAGCAAAAGGAACATTTAAGTACAGCAGTTCTGCCACCTGGTGGACAAGGACATTACTACAGTTAACACCTGACTACTGTAAGGGTTTTTAAATGGGCACAAAACAAGTCGGAAATAAGATGAACATGCTATTTCTTACTATGGCCTTATAAAACAAAGCCCCATTGCACTGAGCACCCCTTTCCCAGTCAATTGGTAAATACAACGGCAGAGACAAGAAACGATTGATCCATTCATTACAAGACCATGCGCGTTAAGTTCTATTGTGATCTGAACTGTGTAACTAGATAATTCTGTCCTCTTTTCTAGAACTCAATTTACATATCAGTGTAAGAGTTAATAGACTAGGGCTGAGGGTGATGGTGCACATCTTTAACCTCAGCATTCAGGAGGCAAGTGAATCTATGAGTTTGAGGTCAGCCTGATCTACATAGTGATTTCCAGAACAGCCAAAGCTACATGTAAGAACCTTTCGAGAGAAAGAAAGAAAGAAAGAAAGAAAGAAAGAAAGAAAGAAAGAAAGAAAGAAAGAAAGAAATGAAGGAAGAAAGAAAGGAGGAAGGGAGGAAAGAAGGATGGATCTCATGTTAAGAGGCAAAACCCCTTTAACTCTTCCATGTCAAATAAACTTACTTGACCTATCAATTCGAGTTGAATACTCAAAACAATCTTATTGATTTCCATGTGTAACTTGGCTGTGTATGAAATAATTCAAAGAAAGAATCAAGATCTGCATGACCTTAACAGGGAAGATGGGAGTGGGAATAAAGGAAGGCAGAGACGGAAGCTGACTATTTATCTAGTCCTTATAGCTGATTATAAGGGAAAGAGTCAAAGACCTTGGCTTCGCCTAAGCACCTGCTAGTTGAATCCTTTGCTCAACTATAGAACAAGAAAGAGACTCTTCTTCAGTCCTCTACAGAGTAATAAGAGAATATTTAAAATAAAAAATGTAAACAACTATTAAATCAATTCTGTCAGCTAGCAATCAAACTGACTGTTTCACCCATGCTAAGCAAATGCTCTCCCATCGAGCCCTTTTTCTAGTTAAGAAATGTACTTTTTATGTTACTTTCCTCAGTGCTGAGAATTGAATCCAGGCCTTTTCTATGTTAAATCAATTCTCTGCCACTGAGTTACACCTTCAGTGCCTAATGTACTTATTTCTTCCTCCTCCTCCTCCTCCTCTTCTTATTTGTTTTTCAAGGCAAGGTTTGTCTGTGTAGCCTGGCTGTCCAGGAACTAGCTCTGTAGACCAGGCTGGCCTTGAACTCACAGAGATCCGCCTGCCTCTGCCTTCCCCAGTGCTGGGATTAAAGGCCTAGGCCACCACTGCCCAGCTCCTAATGTATATATTTCATGGCTAGAGACTACTTTAAAAGTTACTCATGTCAAACCAGGCACATGCCTTTAATCCCAGCACTTGGGAGGAAGAAGCAGGTGGATTGATGTGGATTCAAGGCCAGCCTGGTCTACAAAGCAAGTCCAGGACAGCAAAGGCTACATAAAGGGACCCTGTCTCAAAAACCTAAAAATAAAAAAAATTATTCATGTCAAGGCCACCTCTGACTAGGCGTTAGGCAGGGAGGACATGGCAATCAGAAAACTGTTTTCAGTCTCTAAATCCCAGTGCCTTGAGTGGCTTATCAGCCTCTAAGCCTTGTATATGGAAGCCAGGCAGGATGGTGAGGGAAACAAGATGCATCATCATTCAGGAAGTTCTGCCACAACATGCTTCACCCAAGTCACTTCCTGTCCTTGTCTGCTCCTTCCGGGGACAGGGGACAAAGTTAAGAATGTGCTGAAGGGAGTGAGGGGCAGTCTATGACAAGTCCTACCACTTTCAATGCTGCAATCTTGTGGGGTTTTATTCTTCAGCCTGTACAGACACACACTGCTAGAGAAACAGGCTCTTTACAGCTTGCAGCACAGGCTGCAGCAAGACCATCTATAATAAACCAGTCTGTTTGTTGTACATCGAATTAGTTCTCCAACAGATTTTTCCAGTCTACTTTATGGCTAGTGCTCCTCCTATAGCTGTAATTAGACAATTTTGAGTTCTTCTGGAATTCTCCTTACAGTTGAGGAGAGAAATAATTCAAACAACTAATTGTAATTGTCTTAAGTACCAAAGAAGGGACTATGAAGACACTTATCTAGGCAGTCCACTCACTCCACAGTGAAAGGAGTCCATGGCAACACACCATGCTTTCAGCCTCACTCAAGTGTTATTTATAGTAAGGAAACCAGAAGCGCGCGCGCGCACACACACACACACACACACACACACACACGCGCGCGCGCGCGCCAAAACAAAAACCCCATGTATTTGAGAATGGAACTTGGCTAAGTAAAGTAACCTACAAGATGAACAATTATAAAAGTTCAAAATTCAGGTCTTCATTTTTGTTGGTGGTATAGTTTTGTTTGAAGAGATTTATTTATTTATTGCTGTTTGAGGCAGGATTTCAGTTTGTAACCCAGGCTGGCCTGTAATTTGCCCATAAAGACCATGCTGGCCACAGCTCATATTAATCCTCCTGCCTCGGCCTTCTGATTTGTTGAAATTACAGGCATGAGCCATTATATCCAGCTTTGTTTTGTTTGTTTGCTTGCTGAGATCTCATTAGGTAGTCCAACTGACCTCAAAATCCTGACTCAGCCTCCAGATTACAGGCACGAATAACCACACCTAACTACTTTCTTCTTTCTCCTCTGCTCCCACCTTCTTGTTTGTTTGTTTTTCGAGACAGGGTTTCTCTCTGTGGCCCTGGCTGTCCTGGCACTCGTTATGCAGACCAGGTTGGCCTGAAACTTACAGTGTAGGCTACCTCTGCCTCCCAAGTGCTGGGATTACAGCGTGCAGCACTAATCTACTTCATTTTAGCTAATCTACTTCATTTTAATAGCAGGAAAGTTAAGAGTATAAAAACTATGGTACGCAATGTGATACCATAGTGCGCAGCAGTACAGAGAAGACAAGAGACTGGAAAGCAAGCTGACACAAGTGGGTATAATCCACACAGTGTGGGGCTAATGTGAAGTCCTCAACAGAATGTATACTTTTAGCATATGTGAGCACCAGAATCTCCTCAAACAAAAAATATCCATATGGAAGGATGACGGATTATCAATTACTTTTAATAATAAAAATAAACTTGTATGTAAGTATGTACTTTGCCCCCAAACCACTTGAGAACAATTTGTACACTTTATAGCCTAATCTCTTAAATATTGAGCTGTATTTGCTAATAGTGGTACATTCTCTTGTGTAACCACAGAAAAGTAAGTTAAATTCTCGACAATTATTTATTCTTTGTCCACAGTCCAATCTGACTAGTTGAACCCAAACTCCTTTTATTTGAAAAACTTAAAATATATCCCAGTTAATCTCATCCCTACATATGCATGCATTTTAAAAGTATAAACATAGCCAGGCATGGTGGTGCCCACCTTTAATCTCAGGGCTTGGGAGGCAGAGTCAGGTGGATCGCTGTGAGTTCCAGCCCAGCCTGGTCTACAAAATGAGTCCAGGACAGCCGAGGCTACACAGAGAAATCCTGTTTTAAAAACAAACAAACAAACAGACCAACAAAGTATAAACATATTTATACCTCAAAGAGTCATCATCACACCTAACAAAAGTAGCACAATTCTCAGGTACGAGCAGCAGGGTACAGTCACTGACGGTCTACAATGCACAAATCCAACTGCAGCAGAGGATCTGGAGCACACGCCTTCCACCCTTTTCTGGTAGCAAGGGTAAACTAAACTAGTCTGACCACTTTAGAAGATTAGTTGGCACTGACTTCTCAGGTGAACAGATGAGATGAAAAATTAAAAAAAAAAAAGGGGGGTCAAAGGATGTTTGGGTAATAATGTTTGTAGTAAAAACTTAGAGTAACTCTCCTCTGTTGACAGAAAGGATAAGCAAATTCTAACTAGGCAGGTGAGACCCAAATGCAGAAGGGCGAAGGTAAGACATACTGACAAGCAGAAGCAAAAGAAGCCCAGACAGGCAACAGTGTCCGCCACTGCAGGGCACTCAGCTCTCCCCAGGAGAGCTCTGTCCATTCTGCTTAGGTCTTCTAGGATACAGGAGGGAGCACGATAGCACTGGTCCAGTCCATCACTCACAGGGCAGCTTCCCACCAGCCTGGTCCCAGTACATATTTTGGAATATCTTTAGATATTATTCAAAATGTATCCAGATATTGGGTATACTTACAGTGTGTCTATGTATTACTTTAGAATGGTCTGGAGAGATGCGTCAATGCTTAGGAGCACTCACTGCTTTTCCAAAAGAGCCATGTAGGTAGGCTCAAAGCACCTCTAACTCCAGCTTCAGGGAACCTCATGCCTTCTCCCCACAAGCAAATAAGAATAAATCATTAAAAAATATTCAACACTATATAGTTCATAAAATGTGTAATACACCAGGATGATTTTGTTTGTTTGTTTTTTGTTTTTCTAGACAGAATTTCTCTGTTTAGCCCTGGCTGTCCTGGAATTCACTTTGTAGACCAGGCGTGGGATTAAAGGTGTGCGCCACTACTGCCCGGCCAATAGGATGATTCTTAAAGATTTGAATATACAAGTATTTTGGCTGCATAATATGTATGTACACCACTTGCATATCTGGTACCTGTGGAGGTCATAAAAAGGTGTCAACTCCACCTTGGCTGCAAACATATGTGGGTGCTGGGAATCAACCCAGGTCCCCAGCAAGAAACAAATGTTACCTGCTGAAACTTCTTTTTAGTCTGTCAGATGCTCTAATCAGAGCAAGTGCACCAATCAACCAAGAAGCTAATACTAAAAACCCCTCATTTACCTTGTATTTTAATATTTTACATTTCACACATCTTGTATATTTGTCCTTGGGAGTTAATTTTTTTCTTTTTCTTTTTTTAAGATGAATTTATTTATTATGATTGCAGTGTTTTGCCTGCATGTACACGTACACACCAGAAGAGGGCACCAGATCTCATTATAGTTGCTTAAGAACAATCATGTGGTTGCTGGGAATTGAACTCAGGACCTCTGGAAGAGCAGACAGTGCTCTGAACCACTGAGTCATCTCTCCAGCCCTGAGAGTTAATTTTTTTCAACTGAGTATATTAACAGTAAGATTTTTATATCTTATAATTGTGCCAGTTTTCCTCATTTTTATAAAACTTTAAAAAAAATGCAGTCAATACTTAAATCATCACATAAGCACACACATATGCATAAATGAGTAGGACCATCTGTCTGTGACAAATGTGCAACAGTACAAAGTCACTTCACTAAGGCCTATCAAGGAGCAGCAGCCATCCCTGGAGACATTTCTTGCTTCAGGAGTTCTTCTTAAGTAGCCCAAATTCCAGTTTGTCTCTTTCAAGCCCTATCTTAATAAGCAAAAGGAGGCTGTGCCTGGTGGTGCACGCCTTTAATCCCAGCACTCTGAAGGCAGGCCTTTGTGAGTTCAAAACCAGCCTGGACTGTAGAGTTCCAGGCCAGCTAGAGCTCCCTAGGGAGAGCCTGCCAGAAAGAGGTGGAGGGGGAGCCGAGCAAATGAGAGCTGCAGATGGGCTCAGTAGGTAGGAGGGGTAAGCCACCAGGACTGACAGCAGAGCTCAGCCCTGAGAACTCCTGTGGTAGAAGACAGTCAAGTCCCATGAACTGCGCTCTGACCACCATGTGAGTGTCATGGTGCAAACACAAATGCATTTGGTTTTTGAGACAGGGTTTCTCTGTTGTGTAGCCATGGCTATCCAAGAAGTTGCTCTGTAGACCAGGCTGGCCTCAATCTCAGAGATCCTCCTGCCTCTGCCCTCCAAGTGTTGGGATTAAAGGCATGAGCTACCATCACTTGGAACAACTGCAATTTTTGAAAAACTTTATTTTTTATGTATGAGTGTTTTGTCTGAATTATGTCTGTGCACCATGTGGGTGCAGTGCCCATGGAAGCCAGAAGAGGGTGCCTGGCCCTCTGGTGCTGGAGTTACTGGTTGTTGTGAGCTGTCACGTGGATGCCATAGGGAATCAAACCCATGTCCACTAAAGGAGCAGCCAGTGCTCTGAACCACTTCACCAACTCTCCAGCCCAAAATGCAATCTTAAAAAAAGAAGAAAAAAGGGGACAAAACCAGGTGAAGGCTCAAACGTCTTCCTTCCAATTAGTGAGCATTTTCAAGCCTGACAAGCTGCCGCTCTTTAATTCTCACCACACCATATCAAGCTGCATAGGACACTCTCACCTTTGCCCCTCACATATCAAACCACTGTTTCATCAAGTAATTTTTTATGTTCACTAATGGAGACCTATTTCAACTCCGTGGCTCTTGTCTATGCTCCTAAGAATTACTTAAACCTCTCCAACTGTGTCTCTACAGGGCACATTTCTAGGCATATCCCACAGGCAGCATCTCCCACTAAATGATTTTTAGTTAGACACAACCCAAAGCAACTTATGAAATATCAGTAATGTTCTAAGTACGTAATTATACTTGATTAACCAAAGTAGCACATGAAAGCAGATGTGTGCAGTAAATGTAGTCCAGAGACCTGAGCTTTAGTCCTAAATTGACTACTAACAAGCTTGGAGATTACAAACATCTGATAAAAGGTAAGAAAAAAAAATGTTCATTTCATCATTGCCACTGGAGTATAAACTTCCCAAATCCTTACCTCTAGCACAGCACCAAACATGTAAAACTGCCCCCCTCAAACAAATATGAATAAAAACCAACTTCACAAAACAAAAAAATGCTACTGAGTAAGAAAAAAAAATCAGGAGTACAGACACACATGTGCACATCATGTACACATCATGTACAGACACACGTGCATATGTAGACATACATCATGTACAGACACATGCATGAACAGATACATACCACATACAGACACATTTGTATGTATAGACATACATTATGTTCAGACATATGTGCATGTACAGACACACACTGTGTACAGACAAACATGCATGTATAGATACATGCCATGCCCAGACATGTGCATGAACTTGACACAGGTGAAATAAACTGAATACATTCCTGCCATATACTTTAGGGGTACTGAATGACACTTCCTCAAGTTGCTAAGAACTCCAACAGCTTCCACAGCTCCAGCCACAGGCCTATAATTCAAAGTAACCACAATACCCTTTGGGGGAAAGAATGTAGTATTATTTGGCACAAATAAATGAGCCAGTACTAGGTCTCAAAAAGACCTGGGCACAGAGAAAATAATGCAACAAAGAAGTACAGTAACCATGAGATGTGTAAAGCAGCTGATAGAAGGAAAACATTTTAAAATAACCAGTGATCTGTTCTCATTGCCATGTGAACTATGTAACTGTCTATGCTACTCGCTCATAAATCTAGCAGCACAGTAGGTGCATTTATACCAGCATCACCATGGTTATGAGAGGAAAAAGATGGCTGTGAGGTCCAAGCAATGGAAATCTATCTGGAGCATGGTGTATGTGTCTATGGAAACACCATTAATCTGCACATGGCTATAAGTGAACTGGAGAGAGGACCCCCACAGCTGAGAACAGCCACTGCTCTTCCTGGGCATCCAGGTTCAGTGCCCTGCGCCCACATGTCGTCTTATAACCAAACACCTATAGTTCCGGTTCCAGAGGCACCTATGTCACCTTAAGGCCTCTGTGGCCTCATCTGCACATACAGATACTCATGACAGGGCACGGACACGGACACACACACGCACACACATCTGCACATACACATACTCATGACAGGGCACGGACACACACACACACACACACACACACACATCTGCACATACACATACTCATGACAGGGCATGGACATACACACACACACATCTGCACATACACATACTCATGACAGGGCACGGACACACACACATCTGCACATACACATACTCATGACAGGGCACGGACATACACACACACACACACACACATCTGCACATACACATACTCATGACAGGGCACGGGGACACACACACACACACACACACACACACACACACACTTACTTTAAAAATAAATTTCCAAATGAACTCAAGTCTTCTGGAAATGCAACGAGTGTTCTTAACCTCTGAGTCATTTTGCCAGCCCATTTGTGTTTTCTTTTTAAATGTATAAAGTACAATATAGCCATACTTGGTTATGGTAAAAAGTTAGGTAATTGTAAATACAGAGACAAAACAAAGTGTCCAGGTAACACAGAGAAGGCTAGGCTCTACAGTGAATTCCAGGCCAGCCTGGGCTACAATATGAAATCTCATCTCAAAAGTGTGTGTGCACACTGCGAAGGTTAAAAGATAGCTCAGCAGTTGAGTGCAGTTGCTGCTTTTGAAGACATAGGTTCGGTTCCCAGGACCCACACAGTGGCTCACAGCTGTCTGTCTCCAATTCAGAGGATCCAATACCTTCTTCTGGCCTTCCTAGGCACTGGGCACACATATGGTACACAAACATACATGCAGACAAGCATTCATACATATAAAATTAAAATAAAATCTTTCTTAAAAGGAATTAAACTGGAGAGTGGAGGTGTAGCACTTGGGAGGCAGAGGCATGGGGATCTGAGTTCAAGGCCAAGCTGGTCTACAGAGGTAATTCTAGGGCAGTCAAGGTACACAAAGAAACTCTGTCTGACCAAAAAAAAAATGGGGGGGGGGTTGTTTAAAAGAAACATTTACAAGGTATTAACAATGTGAGACACACTCAGGTTCAGGACAACACAGAGACATGTTAAAACACTAAGCAGTTGTTTCTCAGTAACAGGAAAGGTGAGATTTTCTGTTGTTATTGGTTTTGCTTTGTTTTCTTTTCTTTTTCTGTGTCTTCTAAATATTCCACAGTATATAAAATTGTTATTTTGGGATTGGTTCTGTGTTTTGCATGCATGTATGTCTGATGAGGGTGTCAGATCCCCTGGAACAGGAGTTATAGACAGTTGTGAGCTGCCATGTAGGTGCTGGGGATTGAATGGGCCCTCTGGAAGAACGTTCAGTGCTCTTAACTAACCTATGGCCATCTCTCCAGTCCCTACTAAACAGTAAAACTAAAAATTTAAACAATACTTTTAACCTGTCGAGTAGTTGGTGGAGCATGCCTTTAATCAAAGCACTTAGGAGGCAGAGGCGGAAAGACCTCTGAGAGTTTGAAGCCAGCCTGGTCTACAGAGCAAGTTCCAGGACAGCCAGAGCTATACAATAGAGAGCCCCTGTCTCAAATAAACAAATCAGTAAGCAAGTAAATAAATGGACTGATGGATAGAAGATAGACAGACAGACAGATGAATAAATAAATGAACAGAAAAGGCTCCAGGACTCAGGTCCAGAGTGAGCAGCAGGTTTAGAGTAGCCCCAGAGGCTCAGTGATCTTGGGCTCTTACTTCGCCCCTTATCTGTTAGCTGGGGAAAGCCGTTTGTGTGGTTTGGTTTTTTGAGACAGGCTTTCTTTGTATAACAGCCCTGGCTGTCCTGGACTCACTTTATAAAACCAGGCTGACCTCGAACTCAGAGATCCTCCTGCCTCTGCCTCCCCACTGCTGGGATTAAAGGCCTGCACCACCACCAGTGTGGGAAGCCATTTGTAGCTCAGGAGTCGGAAGAACTTCCCCTTGTCTCCTGTGGAGAGTGAAGAGCTGCTTGAATATGGGCAGCATGGCCATGCGCTGTGCTGGGCTAAGACTCAAAACACTTGCTCTTCCCCATGGACACTGAGCCTGGAAGGCATCCAGGAAGGCGATGGATTTGAGGCAGGCTAACTGAGTGTCTAAGAATCTCTGGACTCAGACTTCCTCAGCAGGGCTCAGGAAAACAAAGCTTTACAAATTACAGAGAGGTAGATTTTTCAGTTCCTTTCCCCCCCTACTCTGTAAGAAAGAGCATGCTCAAAGTGACATGTAAGTCACCATAAATGCTCAAAGAGAAGGATGAAAACACAAAACATCCCTGAAAATATGCAGAAAGCTTTTTAGCATAGCACAACATCAGAAATGCTAAGGCCAGCTGTGGTTGCATACACCTTTAATCCTAGCAGGCAGACCTGTGAGCTCTAGGCCAAATGTGCATAATACCAAAAAACTGTGATATGATTTGAGTTAACCAAACCCATCTATCCATCCATAAACTCCACTAAAAATTTCTCAAAAGAAGATTTTGTTTTATTTCTTAGTTACAATGAAAACAAGACTTTCAAACAGCAAGGAATTATGGTAACACAAAGGATACAAAATTTCTCTCTCCCTCTCTCTCTGTCTCTCTGTCTGTCTGTCTCTCTCTCTCTCTCTCTCTCTGTCTCTCTCTGTCTGTCTCTGTTTCTCTCTCCTCTCTCTCTCTCTCTCTCGTTTTTTCGTTTTTTTCCAGACAGGGTTTCTCTGTGTAGCCTTAGTTGTCCTAGACTCACTTGTAGTCCAGGCTGGCGTCAAACTCACAGCATCTGCCTGCCTTTGCCTCCCGAGTGCTGGGATTAAAGGTGTGTGCCACCATGCCCAGCACAAAATTACTCTTAAAAGGCAACACAAATAGACAGAAAATACGATTAATAACACTTTCTGCATTAACAGAACCTCTATTCCTCCCCTTCCAAAACAAAGGCCAGTGTGTTCGTAGTATTTGCCAGCGACTTTGCAAAAACTGCGGTGCTGGAGGTTCGCCTGAGTGGTAGAGTACTGGCGTAGAACTGTGAAGCCCTGGGCTCAGCATATACATTCCTAGCTGGGGGGGTCACACATTCCATTGGTATTTCCTTTTTCTGTTTAAAAAATATTTGTTTTATTGCAAGAACATTTTACCTATATATATGTGCACCACAGAAGTCAGAAGAGGTCATCAGATCCCAGGTCCTCTGCAAGTCTTCTGACTGCTCAGCCATCTCTCCCGCCCATTATTTCCTTTCTACTCTGATCCACCGTCTGTAGTTTACTACGGGTTCATTACTAGTCCTTAATAACTCATTACTAAATTAAACTCATTATCAGCTTACATAGCATTTAGGAATATGTACTATAATGAAACCACAGGTTAGAAATCTTTAAATTTTAAAAATTTGAAAGAGCAGCATAGAGACTTTAAGTCACAAAGACACCTTTGAGAAGATAGGACAGGAAAGGGGCTTTAAGACTTACGTTTTGCTTCTGAAAGACTCTGATTAGGTGACCACACCAACATGCCAAGATTGTCTCGTTCTTGACTGCGCCTTGCCAGTTTGGCTTAGTAGAAAGAAAATAAAAGTTACATTATTATAAGTTAATAGGTATAATAAGCAGTAAATAGCACCACTTCTGATCTTCTAAGCCTTAGAATATGACATCATCACCTACTCTTCACCTCATAACCATTCAATAATAATAAATAACTTTAAAACAGTATTTTAAGAAATTCACAAAGTCACGAGGCATGGTGGCGCATGCCTGTAATCCCAGTATTGTAGGGGGCAGAGGCAGGCAGATCTCTGTGAGTTCGAGGCCAGCCTGGTCTACAATCTGAGTCCAGGACAGCCAAGGCTACACAGAGAAACTCTATCGTGAAAAACCAAAAAAGAAAAAGAAAAAAAGAAAGAAAGAAAAAGGGGGGGGGAGGCTGGAGAGATGGCTCAGAGGTTAAGAGCACTGCCTGCTCTTCCAGAGGTCCTGAGTTCAAATTCCAGCAACCACATGGTGGCTCACAACCATCTATAATCTTATCTGATGCCTTCTTCTTCGGCAAATAAAGCACTCATATACAATAAATAAAATAAATAAATCTTTAAAAAAAAAAAAAGAAAAGAAAATCACAAAGTCCACTAAGATAACTTTACATGGGGATGGAAACAGGACCTAAAGGATGCAGTGACAAGAATGTGACAAATACAAGTGGTGTATCATCTTCCTTCAAATATGCCTTTTTTTTTCCTCTGTGTAGTCCCGGCTGTCCTAGAACTCAGTCCTAGACCAGGCTGGCCTCAAACTCAGAGATGTGCCTGCCTCTGCCTCCCTCAGTGCTAGAATTAAAGGTGTGTGCTACCACTGCCTAGCTGTAATATGCCTTTTTAAATTTTGTTTTTGTTGAGACAGCGTCTCAGTACGTATTTCTGACTGGTCTGGAACTTGCTATGTAGACCAGGCTGGTGTTTTAAACTCTCAGAGATTCACCTGTCTCTGTCTCCCAAGTGTTGAGATTAAAATTATGAACCCTACACCTGGGCCTGAATATCTTAATATAATTTTAAAGCTTAAAAAATTAATTCTTCATACAACAAGCACTTTTGTAAAGACACCGAAGCCACTACTAAGTGTGACGTTCTCATGGCATCTTAACCTCCTGAAAGTCCCACCTCCCAATATACTGGCCATAGAAATTTTAACATGAATTTTGAACGGCTGAGGCATGACAACCGCTAGAAGTGTAAGCTACAGACTGAGACCATGTCTTTATGAGAGAAAGAGAAAATGGGAGCAAGAAGAGAGGAAAGGGAGGGAGGGGTGAATGAATCTTTCAAAATGGACCTTAGAAATAAGGACTCTGAAAATAAACCAAAAAACAAAAAACAAAAAAACAAAAAAACTGCTTAACTTTTAGAAAAACACATAGGAAAAAAACTTGTGAATCTGCTTAAAGAAAAATATCATTAGATATGGTAACAGGACCATAATCCATAGGCGATGGCGCTTTGTCCTTCTCTCAATTTGCTAGCTATGTATCAGAACAGAGCAGTAGGCAGGCGCCTAGTAATATTCTAGATCTCCAATATCCTCGGCTATCTGTGTTACTGCTGCTACTCAGAAAACCACTCCCCCTACTCTAGTGGTACAAGGCACTGAACCTAGAACCTTGCACCCACCAGACAAACACTTTACCACTCAACCCTCTTTTTATTTCTAATGTTGATTCAGGGTCTCTCATGCTGTAGCACAGGCTGTTATGAGCCTCCTGCTGAGGCATTAAGTAGCTAGGACTCCAGGTCTGTACCACCAGGCATGGCTAGGCATAGTTCTTAAGGTACTAGAGCTATATATTGTCAGCTGGAACATCAGCAATAAATGAGGCTGCATCTGTGACTGCCAACTCCCCCACCCCCACAGACACACAAGCTCACCCAACAGGTACTTGCCTGATCCCTGCCATCAGCAAGGCTCATGTTCACCACACTCACAAGCCCAGCATAGCTGCAGTCTCACTCTGTCTAGCTCTTGGGAGTTCTTGCCCACACTCAAGGTTCTCTGTCATGTCCTAGAGTGCAATCCGCAGGGGGAGCATCCCAGTTTCAAGAGCTATAGGTTGGCCTTGGGACCACGAGGTCCTCAGCTTTTCACTGGACTCTGAGTTATTCTTGGGATCTATGGAGGATCACTGAGCACAAAAGACCTGCAGCTGCGGGCCAAGCAAGTGTGGCACTGCAGACACCAACAAAGTAGGTGCAGAACACTTTAGAACGGAGCATCCCTAGGGTCCCAGTGCTTCCTTCCGAATGCATTCATTCTCCTGTCTGCCTGCGACAGCTGGCCGCTTGCCGTCTGTCCTGAGCTAACACTCCTGCAATATAAATGACACAGGAACATTCCTAAGGTCTCCTCCCTGTAAGGGAAACCGCTGCTCCTGGGTGATTCCCTGCATCCACTGCTGCCCACCAGCAGTCTAGGAGCTCTAATGTCTCTACTGGCTTATAGTAAGTATGAGCATTCTTTCTTCGGATGTACATACGTATGTTAGATATGAACATGCAGCTATTTACTCACAGTCTACAGTTTCTCCTTTCTCTCTCTCTCTCTCTCTCTCCCTCTCCCTCCCTCTCTCTCTCTCTCTCTCTCTCTCTCTCTCTCTCTCTCTCTCCCCCCCCCTGTTTTGTTTTTTGAGATAAGAGTTTCCCTGTGTAGCCTTGACTGTCCTGAACTCGCTTTGTAGACCAGGCTGGCCTCGAACTCACAGAGATCCACTGTCTCTACCTCCCAAGTGCTAGGATTAAAGGTGTGCACCACCACCGCCCTGCTACAGTGTGTCTCTTAACTGTGTTTTATACAATAAGTTTTTAATTAAAAAAAAAAAGCCGGCGTGGTGGCGCATGCCTTTAATCCCAGCACTCGGGAGGCAGAGGCAGGAGGATCACTGTGAGTTCGAGGCCAGCCTGGTCTACAAAGTGAGTCCAGGATGGCCAAGGCTACACAGAGAAACCCTGTCTCAAAAAACCAAAAAAACAAAAAGAAAAGAAAAGAAAAGAAATTTAGAGCCAGGCGCACTGGCACACACCTTTAATCCCAGCACACAGGAAGGCAGAGGCAGGCGGATCAATGTGAGTTCGAGGCCAGCCTGGTCTACAAATTGAGTTCAAGACAGTCAAGGCTACACAGAGAAACCTTGTCTTGAAGGAAAAAAAGAGAAAAGAAAGAAAAAAGAAACTTAGGAGATGGGACTAGAGAGATGACTGGTAGGTAAGAGCACTTACTACTCTTCCAGAAGACCCAGGTTTGACTCCCAGCACCCACATGATGGCTTATAATCCTCCATAAAAATCCAGTTAGAAGGCATTTGATACCCTCTTTCCAGCTACAATGGCACAAGGTACATACGTGGTGATGCAGACATATATTGAAGGTAAGATATACACATAAAACAAAAATAGAATAAAGAAGCGTATTCAACACCAGAAACTAGAAAGCATACAAATAAATAAGAGAAAATGGGCAAATGCAAACACCAGGCTAGTACACAGCAATGAAAATAAATGGTAGCCAGGCGGTGGTGGTGCACATCTTTAATCCCAGCACTCGGGTGGCAGAGGCAGGAGGATCACTGTGAGTTCGAGGCCAGCCTGGTCTACAAAGCGAGTCCAGGACAACCAAGGCCACACAAGAAATCCTGTCTTGAAAAACAAAAACAAAAAACAAAAAAAAAGAAAGAAAGAAAAAGAAAAAAGAAAAGAAAGAAAGAAAATAAATGGTAACTATTTGCACAACAAAGTTCTATTTTCAGGTAAAAACTGAGGAAAAGAAGTATGGTAAACTGGGCGGGGGTGGTGCACACCTTTAATCCCAGCACTCGGGAGGCAGAGGCTGGCGGATCACTGTGAGTTCAAGGCCAGCCTGGTCTACAAAGTGAGTCCAGGACAGCCAAGGCTACACAGAGAAACCCTGTCTCGGGGGGAAAAAAAAAAGAAAGAAAGAAAGAAAGAAAGAAAGATGGATTGATTAGGAGTTAGTTGTTAGTGGTGCACTTTACAAGAGGCAGAGGCAGGTGGATCTCGGAGTGCGTAGGCAGCCTGGTCTACACAATGAGCTTCAGGACAACCAGGGATGCACCGAGAAACCTTGTCTGGCTTGGGGCGGGGGGGAGGGGGAGAAAAGAACAAGATTAGGAAGTGTGTGACCTCGCTGGCATTGAGGGTCCAAAAGTCAAGGTCAAAGGTCATCTTCTCTATTCACAGGCCATTTTGGGGCGGGTAAAATGAGAGTTGAGCAAAGACCAACAGTTTCCAGGACAGAGGTAGAGGTGGATTAACAAGATTTCAAGGGCTTATCTAGAATTGTACCTATTGTACTTGGGAGGCTGAGGCAGGAGACCATCATGAGATTATAGCCAGCCTGAGCTATAGAAAAGAGATGAGGAGGCAGGAGAAGGAAAGAAGAAAAGCCACACAGTTCATCAGTTCTATGCACTGAGAGCTGTAAGAAGAAGAAAGCTCCTGCCACTATCTCTAAATAGAAACTGATGCCTAACGGTGCTGCACCTCTAGGCTGTTGTTTCTAGTCAGTAGATGGCAAGTGTTGGAGGATTCAAAATCAACTCAGACCTGCTGCAACAAGAAGCACAAGAAAGCAGAAGCTGACAATAGCTGCAACAGCACAGGGAAGACCCACACTGCCGACAGGAGCGCTGCTGCGCAGGTGCTGCCCTACAAGAACTGACACTCTAGCCGACTCCTTACCTAGGAGCAACGGACAGCAATGCCCCACACTGCCAGTCAGACGCATGAGAACTGCTTTACTGTATCTTCATAGCGTTAAAAAAAGAAAAAGAAAAAAGAAAAACCTGATCCGGCATGTGTATAAACACTGCCAGAGCTTTTAACTTTCAAAGCCCCGGGCTTGAGATATCAAGATAGGCCTTCAAATGAACACTGGTTTGCTGCTTAGTTTTACAGGGTTTTGACTAAGTCCCTGCAGGCCTTACACCCATCAGCTCAAGCCATCCCACAGGGTTTTCACCCTTAGTAAGCTGGGGTAGATATTGTTGTAAAGTATTAGGTCTATCAGGTTACTATCCACACTCTCTTGATGACAACTAACAGAGAGTGTGCTCCATAAGGTCTACTGAAAGGCTGCTGTCTGCTTGTTTGTTTGTTTCTTCCTGAGACAGGGCTTCTCTGTATAGCCCTGGCTGTCCTCGAGCTCACAGAGATGCCCTGCCTCTGCCTCCCTAAGTGCTGGGATTAAAGGTGTGTGCCACCACCTCACAGCTCTGGAAGGCTGCTCTGTAAGAAAATACTGAGATTTTGGGAGAAGGTGTTGAGAATGATGATTCAACTCCTCCCTTACATCTGCCTACAGATTCCAAATCTTTCAGATCCCCAATCAGATAAATGTCTTAAAATAAGCCTCTAAATATCTACACACATAACATGTGAATACATACCCCACAGCTCTCTCAAGGAAGATTTGACTCATTAGGATAGTAACTACAGAACTTGGTATAGTATAAAATATAGAAAAATCTTAAATGTTCTTTGACAAGTATGAAATAGATCATGGAATTTAAAGGAATTAAAAATAAAAATTAGCTCTACACCAGTTTCATTACAAAGCTCAAGTTAAAGGAGTATGTTATTATGACAAATATTATTTACAAATATTAAACAAAGTAAAACTGGCACTTCCCAGCTTCTTACAATGTGGGGAGTCTCTAAAAACTTAGCAACATAAAAAGACATATGAACACACAATAACCAGAACCAATGAAATTCAAACATGTAATGAACTAGGTGTTTCTGGAGTGCTCGCCAACCTTGCATCGTGTGACATCATAGCGGCTTTGGGTGTGAACTCTCACCCTGTGTGTACTGATCTGTGCCTGTTGCCCTCAGTCACTTCCACTGTAGGTATGAACTGCAGTGCTCTTACTACACATACCAGGGTTCCTATTCTTACAGAGCCACAGTGCTTTAACTGCAGGAAACCGATCCATTGTTTTCCTACTATCGATCTTCACAGTATCAAATTAGTACATACTCCTAAAGGAATCCCCTTCACTGTTATTTTGTGTGCATGTGTTCTGCCTGTATGTGTCTGTGCACTACTGTGCTTATGGAGGCCAGGAGAGGGTGCCGGATGCCCTAGGACTAGAGCTGCAGACAGGCATGAGCTGCCATTTGGATGCTGCCTAACCAGCTGGCCATCAAGCTTCAAATCCATCACAAGAACTTGCCTCAGCATCAGGTAAAGAACTGACCAAGGAAGACCCCGATGTCAACTTCATGTCTCCACCTACACAAGCACACGCGTGCATACAGATACACATGTACCCACCCATAAGAACTGCATGGAGACATGGCTCAGCAGATAAGAGCACATACTGCTCTTGCACGGACCACACGTTCAGTTTCCAGGACCTACACTGCCTGCCACTGCAGCTCCAGCGTACCCAGTGCTCTCTCTGTCCTCCCCAGGCACATGTGCTCACATGCAAACACCCACACAGAGACACAAAACCAAAGGAAGACTTTTTTTGTTTTTTGTTTCTTGAAACAGGGTTTCTCTGTGTAGCTCTGGCTGTCCTGGAACTCACCAGGTAGATCAGACTGGCCTTGAAGTCACAGAGATCCTCCTGCCTCTCTCTGCCTCCCAAGTGCTGGGATTAAAGGCCCAATTGCCTGGCTAAAACTACATCTTTAAAGAAGAAAACCCTTGAATGTGTGATTTAACCTCTGCTGGTAACAGTGTGTTCAGTTTACGATCACTTTGTCCTGCAACACCCTTCTAGCATGTTTCTTCGTTATGATCTGAATGCCTTAATGAACTGTCCTTCCACAGTGCCATTGTGTCAAGTATTCGGGAAGAGAACAGCGACTTCCATCTTATATTCCCAGTGACACTGGTTCCTATTTCTCCCTATCTTGGCCAATACTGGCTATTGTCTCACTTTTGGCTAAATCAACAAGTTGTAATCTCTCATCGGGGTTTGATTTTTATTTCCCTGATTAATAAATACTAGACGCATTTGCTGACAATCTGTGTATGTCTTTCCTAGACATACACATGTCTAATTCAAATTATCATCATCGTCGTCGCCATCATCATCATCATATGTTGTGGGCACCTGGGCCACCGTGCACATGTTGTGGGCACCTGGGCCACCGTGCACGTGTTGGGTTAGAGGACAACTCTGAGTCGGTCTCTCCTTCTGCCTTCATCTGAGTTCTGGTGAGCACTTTTACCACCTGAGTTATCTCAGAAGCCTCTTTGTCCATTTTTTAATTGGGTTATTTGTCTGGAGTACTGGGAATATAATATGGGACTGATTCCTCTAACATTTATGTCACTCTACCCAGCCCAGAGAAATGAGAGCATAGAGCCACCTGAAAACTTTAACACATAGAGTAGTACACCATTACACACAGCAAGCAAGAAACAAACATAGTCCAAAGTGTTCATTAACCAAATGGAAACACAAAACATAGTACATCCATAAGATGTTTATACTGCCATTCAAAAGCATAAGGTTCGCCTGGAGTGGTGGTGCACACCTGTAATCCAGCTCTTAGGAGGCAGAGGTGGGCAGATCATTGCGAACTTCGAGGCCAGCCTGGTCTACAAAATGAGTCCAAGACACAGAGAAACCCTGCCTTGAAAAAGAAAAAGAAAGCAACAACTTTTTTTTTTAAAGTGTAAGGTACTATGTCAAATTAAAGCAGCAAATCACAAAACAGAAGTTTGGTGGGACATGAAAAGGTAATAAGAGGACAGAGAGAACTCGCTGCTCCTCCAGAGAACTGGGTTGGATTCTAAGCAGCCAATGGCAGCTCCCAACTGCCTGTAACTCCAGTCCCAGGAAGTCTAACACCCTCTTCTAACCTCTAAAGGCACCAGGCACACACATAGCACACATACATACATACATGAGGACAAACAATCATACATATAAAGTGGTAAATATATCTAACAGAAAAACTAAAAACATAATAGACTAGTGGTTGCAAGACGCCATGGTGTGTGAGAGAAATGGGAAGTCACTGTTGTAGGTCCAGGAGTTCTTTATGAACAGCAGAGATGTTCTGGATGTCCTACCACTGCAACCAGCTGCACCATCTGTCAACACAATCAAGATCACTGGATCACACATTTAGATAAATTGTGTTCAGTAAATTATATCAATAAAGCTTTTTTGTTTGTTTGTCTTAATTTGACTAGTTAGGAGTTTTGTTTTTTATTTAATACAGAGTCTCACTGGGTAGCTCTGACAGGCCTGAAACTTGCAGAGATTTGCTTACCTCTGCCTCCCAAGTGCTAGGGTTAAAAGTGGCACAACCAGGACCAGGCGTGGTGGCGCATGCCTTTAATCTCAGCACTCAGGAGGCAGAGGCAGATGGATCATGTGAGTTCAAGCAAGGCCAGCCTGTTCTACAAAGCGAGTCCAGGAAAGCCAAGGCTACACAGAGAAACCCTGTGATGAAAAAAAAAAGTGGCACAACCATACAGAGAGAGAGAGAGAGAGAGAGAGAGAGAGAGAGAGAGAGAGAGAGAGAGAGAGAACTGTTGCTTGCTTAAGACAGGGTCTCCCAGCTGGGTGTGCTGGTGCAAGCCTTTAATCCCAGCACTTGGGAGGCAGAGGCAGGTGGATCGGTTCAAGGCCAGCCTGGTCTACAAAGTGAGTCTAGGACAGTCAAGGCTACACAAAGAAACCTTGTCTCGAAAAACCAAACCAAACCAAACCAAACAAGAACAAAAACAAACAAACAAAAAGACAGGGTCTCCCTATGTAGTCCTGGCTATCCTGAACTATGTATATCAGGATAGCCTCAAACTGAGAGATCTCCCTACCTCTCCCTCCCCAGTGCTAAGATTAAAGGCATGTTCATAGCTGGCTAAAGATTTAATTAAAAAAAAAAATAGCCTGAGGGGCAGGAGCTGGGGGTGGGAGGGGAGTGCTTGCATGACAACCTGAGTTCAAATTCCCAGAGCCTACATTAGAAGCAGGGCACAGTGACATCTATCTGTAACTCCAGGCCAGAAAGGGTGACAACAGGAGGATCCTTGAATCCTTGAATCTCTCTGGCCAGTCTACCAGTCTAGATAAATCATAATTTACAGGGTCTCAAAGAGACACTTTCAGAGCTGGAGAGATGGCTCAGTGGTTAAGAGCACTGACTGCTCTTCCAGAGGTCCTGAGTTCAATTCCCAGCAACAACATGGTGGCTCACAATTCTTCTGGCCTGCAGGTGTACATGCAGATAGAGCACTAATACATAAAATAAAAATAAATAAATCTTCAAAGAGACACTGTCTCAAAATATAAAAGTAAAAGGAGAAAAACAGCATCAACCTCCCACCTATACATTGGTAGGCACACATACACATACTTATACTAACAAGTACATACAACATACACACAAAAATAAACTAGCATGTGCGCTCATATATATATACACAAACTGGAAGGGGAAAGCGAGTATTCTAATTGCCTTGGGGGGAATGGCATGGGGGTGTCTCATCATGTAGCTTTGACTGGTCTAGAACTCACTATGTAGACCAGGCTATCCTCAACTGAGACTAAAGGAATGTGCCACTGCATCTGGCTCTAATCGCTTTTAGGTTCCAGTTTTCATGAATGAATTCAAAAGCAAAAACACTGGGGCTAGAGAAGTCAGGGATTAGGAACACATACGGTTTTTACAGAGTAACTAAGCTGTCCGTAACCTCAGCTCTTGGGGATCTGCTGTCCTCTTCTGGCTTCCAAGTATGCCAGAATTCACGTTCACATTCCCACACAGATATATACACCTAACTTAATTTTTTAAACTATATAAGAAAGCAAAAATACCAAAAAATGTAGAGAAAAAGCAATATGATGTTAAAAAGTCAAAAGCTAACCGTGGTAGTTCATGCCAATAATGAGTTCAAGGCCAGTCAAGGCTACACAGAAGTCAGTGAAAGCTACACAATAAGACTTTGCCTCAAAAAACAAACATCAAAAAGTACTCAGAAAAGAAAAAGGGGAGAAAAAAAAAAAAAACCGAGGGGGGAGGGAATGTGAAGCCACATGAGAAACTGTAACACACCTACTTTAAAAGTGTGCAATTAAATACTAAAATTTGATTTTAAAAAATGTGAAAGTCACTGGATAGAAACAAAAGAATAAAATTTGTAACTTAGCTGTGTGTGTATACATATATGCTTCCCTACTGTTTGGATTTTCACCTTAAGATGCAGTCACAGGGGCTGGAGAGGGTGGCTCAGTAGTTAAGAGCACTGGCTGCTCTCCCAGAGGACCCAGGCACACAGTTCACAACCAGCTGTACCTCCAGTTCCTGGGGATCTGAGCTCCTCTTCTGACCTTTGGCTGCACACACCCATGCATAGACAGACATATACATACAGTACAAAATAAATCTTAAAATACAATGTATTCATAGTACTTCTACATTTCATCTCTTTTAAGGAAAAAAAGGGTGACACTTCTTCTCTGTGGCCTTCTTCCCTCAAAGCCATAAACTCAAACTAGTCATGAAGGGGAAAGGCAACAACCCCAAACATCCTATAAAACTTCTCTTCAGTGTGCTCAAAACAGGAGTGCATTCTAAAAGAAGCCGAATCTACACAACTGCCATTGACAAGAAGAGCCTAAGAAGACAGCAGCTGGGCACAGCACTGTCATAGAGTCAAGATGTCATTAGGAAGAGAATTGGGTGTGTGGGGTACAGAAACTCTCTGTGCTTTATTTCTAACTTTTCTATCAATAGGAACTATACTAAAAAGTTAACTAAAAATTAAGGATGTGGAGGAATGTCTTGAGTGGATGTAACAACTGTCAATAAAGCGCTGTTTAGCCAATCAGCTGGGCAGGACAGGAAGTGGAAGGCAGGACTTCCTGGACAGGGGGCGGAGCCAGAGTTGACAGTTAAGAGTTGATGATTTGACAGTTGATGGAGGGAGTTGGAAGAGAGAAGCCACCTGAGAAGGATCAGATTGGCAAGTGCTTGGGATATATGTAGGTTATAAGGATTGGTGTAGTTTATTTTACTTAATTGTTAAGATTCGTAGCAGTTTAGATTCTGCCCAAGGTAGTGCTTGCAGCTTTGAATTACATTTCAGTCTCTTTGTGTCACTTACTGGCTTCCTAGGCCAAACAGATACAATTTATTGTAACAGAAGGAAGCTGGGTCTTTAATCACAGCACTGGGAGGCAGAGGCAGGTGGGTCTCTTTGAGTTTGAGGCTAGCCTGGTCTACAAAGTCCAGGACAGCCAAGGGTACACAGAGAAACTCTATCTTGAAAAACAAAACAAAACAAATAGAAGAAAGAGCTCTCCCTGCCATCTCATCTCCCCATGCATTAGGTCAGCTGATCTCCACTCAGACCACAGCTGCCTGTCTCCCTACAGCGAGCCACCCTTCTTGCCAATTCCCTCCCACTGTAGTAACCACCAAGAACTATGGCAGACTTGAAGATCTTCAGACTTTTATCATGAGCCATTTGTACAAGGACAAAGGCTGCTGCCTACAGAGTAGTGAGCATGATGTAACCATGCCCAGGTCTGTGACGTCACAGATCAGAAATCACTTCACAAATGATACCAATTATTATTTTTTGCTGCCTCCATTGTTAAGTTCCAGTCCTTTGAGACATGGGTATCTCTAGTATCTGACACATTACAGTGTTTCATAAACATTGACTTGATAATGAGCAGACAGCTAGGCAGAGAAAAGTTCTAGAAAGGGGGCAGCCCCTCCTGTTTCCCTTCCTCCATCAATGTACCACACTGACCAGTCTGGGCACTAAGCGGGAGAAGCAGCGCCCTTACGACTCAAGACCCTGAAGTGTAGCCCTCGTTTCCTGACAGAGTGTTTCCTCTTAAGGGTTTCTATGCAACCAATTCTTATCTGCTATCCACATTAGAAACTGCACTGATAGACTCAGGGTCTATTCTAACTAAAATCATCTTAATATATTGACCAAGGAAGGCAAAAAGCAAGGAAGTGGGGAGATAAAATGGAAAACAAAGATGGATACAGAGGAAATAGTCACACTTGGCCCAGATAGATGGATGGATGGATGGATAGACAGTGAACTGAGTGTGGTATCTCAGAACTGTTATTTATTAGAGCAGCACTCGGGAGGTTAAAACAGGGAAATTCTGAGTTCAAGCCAGTAAGGTTACAAGTGAGCCCCTATACTTAAGAGAAAAGGGTAAGTTAGGACATAGCTGAGTTGGTAGAGTGCTTACTAGCACACAGGAATCCGGGATCCAATCTCCAGCATGGCATAAACTGAGTGGCAGCACTCACCAGGAACTTCCATTCTCAAGACAGAGGGTCAGAAGTTGAAAGTCATCCCTAGCTACACAGAAAGTTTAAGTCCAGCTGGGGCTGCATGAGTCCCACCCTCAGTCCTCAAAAACCTTAAATTGTCTTTTGTTTGCTTTTATTCTGCTTTTTTACTGGACACATTTTCTCCTGGATACTTCTTTTTAACTTGGCAGCAATTATTCTTCCTAAACAACATTTACACGTGACATTTCTCCAACCACTTCTGTTAATAGCCTTGGACTATATACCTACAACACAATGCCATAACTCAACAGCCACTCGAGTATCTCCCACCTCACGTGTTTAAACTGAACTTTCCCTTCAGCTTGACCATCACTACTGCCACCACCGTTCTGACTTTTTAATCTCAAAAACAGACACTGTCACTTACATAATCACTATAGACTACACAGCTATGCATCAAATGTTGCTGACAACAGCAATAAATTGGGATGCATTCAAACATGCAACAGGGGCTCGGTCTGAAACGGCTGTACAGTGGATAGAAGCACAGGCAGCAGACTGATGTCGGGCAGGGGCGTTTAACCTGTGCGCAAACGACACGTGACGCAAATCTTAGCAAAGAGCAAAGCTAGTCTATGCACTGGAGAGTCAGCCTTAGCAGCAACAGCTCATGACCAGCTTGAAGCACATGACAGTATAAACAGGGCGGGTTTTGAAAGGAAGCTGAGGTGAGATTACCCTTCACAGAGCTTTACTCGGAGAGCTGCAGCATCGACAACACCTGAAGTGGGAGAGCAAGCCATCATGTTAAAGGAGCAGCTTCATTAGGAAAGATACTCATTACAGAGTGTGACATGGATGCTGAAGGAGAGACAAGCCCTGCAATTCCAGACTATTACGAGAGCACAGGCAGAGCGTGTAAAAGGAGAAGAGACCCTTCGGTTCTGTCCGTCCCTTTAGGTTGAAGAAACAATGACCAGAGTCTATGTGCTAGAGCCCAGGAGGGCACTGGTAAAAGTCTAGCTGTAACGCAAAGCCACCTGGGTCTGGGCAGTGGGGGAGAGCAGGCCTTACCTGCAACAGCAAAAGGGAAGAAAACTGCAAGGTCAGCTCACTATGGAGTGGCTAGATAGGGAGACATGGTCTGGTTTTCAGGGAGAGACCAGTAGTGGAACCTGTGAGCTAACATGGACACCCGCTGACACGCTCACCTGCAGATGGGGCCTGCTTAATGCCTGTCACTGTATGTCCCCTCTGATAACATACATGCTCCCTTCTTGCTGTGCGTTTCCCCAAAGCATGTTGTTTGTTATTTTGTGTGTAGGTGTTCTGCCTGCCTGTGTGAGGAGGAGGCCAGAAAAGGACATCAGAGTCCCTAAACATGGAGCTACAACAGTTGTGAGCCGCCACATGGCTGCTGGAAGTAGAGCCTGGGTTTCTGAAAGAGGAGCCAATGCTCCGCCGTCTCTCTAGCCTTCTCCAAAATACTTAAACCATCATGCTATTCAATTCTTTTCTCTCCCTCTCTCCTCCCCAACCCTGGGGACCAAGGTCTGGCTCCTATGAAGCCCAACCCTACCACTTCCAATTCCTAGTACTGGGTTACAAGCTACACCTGGCTGAAATGTTTCCTCTTCCTAATGAGAAACTATTTTCTTTCTTCTGAGTCTTAAGTTGTTAGGGAGCAATGACAATGTGAGTGAGGAGGAGTGTGACGTTGGAATAAGCAGTGTCACTGTGTGTCAGGCATCGTAACAAATGACTTTTCTGTAACTAATCCAGATTTGGGAGGACAATACTCGACCTTCCCTGCTCCCCAATCTCTATAGCACTTATCCTTTTCAGGGATAGGGAGGCAGGAAGGACACTAGCAGTGAACCCAAGACCTGGCACCTACGGTCACTGAGCACACACTCCATCCTTTTATCCTCTTAAATGAAAGGAAACTAATTCATAACTCTGTAATTTACTCAAACCACAGATATTAAGAGAGATCTATTCCAGATATTAGACTTGAAGATGGGAAGATGAAATGGCCTGTGATCTCTTAACCCGCACACCACCTGTGACATCACACTAACAGTGGAACACAGTCACTGCTGTCCAATTCTCAGTACCACAGAGACAACACATCTACTGTCTCAAATCAAAGTTGCTTTTAGGGCTGGTGAGGTGGCCTATAGGTAAAGGTGTTTTTTTGTACTACCTGAGTTCTCTCCCATGATGGAAAGAGAGAACAGACTCCCAAAAGATGTCCCTTGACATGCACATGTGTGCTGTAATATATGTGTACCTCCACTTACACACATACTGTAACACATAATAGAAAAACAAATACTATAGATTAGCTCCAAGTAGAAGTTAGTCTTAAACTAAGATGAAAACACTTGGGTCAAGCTGGGCGTGGTGGCGCACACCTTCAGTCCCAGCACTCGGGAGGCAGAGGCAGGTGGATAGCTGAGTTCAAGGCCAGCCAGATCTACACAACAAGTCCAGGATGGCCACGGCTATACAAAAAAACAGAACAACAAAAAAACCCACTTGGGTCATAATGAACCTAACAAAAGAGTAAGTGCAGTGTGTGTGTGTGTGGCACTGGCCACCAAGACTGACTACCTGAGATCCATGCCCAGGACAAACTAGGTAGAAGGAGACCTGGGCTCACTCTAAGAACTGTGCTCTGATCATTCGCATGCTATGCCATGTACAGACCCACCAACGAATAGTTTAATAAGGTTTATTCAAGTCCCTAAAGAACAAAAACAAGGGCTGGAGAGATGGTTCAGCGGTTAAGAGCACTGACTGCTCTTCCGAAGGAGCCAGTTCAGTTCCCAGCACCCACACAGCAGCTCACAACTGGCTGTAACTCCAAGATCTGACACCCTCACACAGACATACATGCAGGCAAAACACCAAATGCACATGAAATAAAAATAATTTTAAATAACAAAAACAAAAAAGTCAAGAGACCTTAAATGTAAGAACAGGAAGTCACCTAAAAGGCTCCACCTGAAGGCGAACACACATGCGTAGCCCTGCACCTGCCACATGACCTGTATATACCTACCACTCCACACAGACACACGCACAGCTATCTTCAGAAACTATTCTCTTAAATGTCCACTGTTTGGGAGTTTACATGGTCAAAGGAATTCTGAAGGGAAGGAAAGCACATTAGTGTCACAGCACACTTGCAGTCTGAGCACTAAAGGACCTGAGGGCATGGGGATTTTGAGTTCAAGACAAGCTTGAGCTACATAGAAGCCCATCTCTTTCACACACACATGTATATAGCACTTGGAGTGAAGACAGGAGAAATAAAAGTTCAAGGTCAGTCAGGAAACATCTCAGACAAGCAAATGAAAAACAAAGAAAAGGGGCAGAATAAAGTTGGTAGCTCCTTGTCTAGCATTCTAAAGGCCTTGAGTTAACTCCTAGACTAGAAGAAAACAAAACAAAAAACTAAAAACAGCAAAGATGTCATGAGAATGGAAGCAGGAGTTGGGGGAAAGGGCTCAAAACTGGCCATAGGAGCCAGCCGTGATGTCACACACCTTTAATCCCAGCACTTGGGAGGCAGAGAAGGGCGGATCTCTGTGAGTTCGAGGCCAGCCTGGTTCACAAAGTGAGACCTGGACAGCCAAGGCTAACACAGAAGACCCTGTCTCAAAAAACCAAAAACGGGGGCAGGGGGGGACCCAAAGAACTGGCCGAAGGAAAGAAACTGAGAGGAAGGAATGCCTCACAGGAGAAAAAATGTTCCAGGACCACTGTGCACCTGCCACGGCAGCCCAGACATTCCCAGACTTGAACAGGAGACTCAGGAAGTCAGCACGTAGGTAAAAATGGCTGCTTCTAGCCAGGGGAAACAGAAGCAGGGAATGAAGGAAAAAAGCTACTTGTACCATACAAACCTTTTTAGCATCTTTGGATTTGTATCATACATCTGCACTGTTTATTTAAATACTCAAAGGTTTACTTTTTCTAAAAAGACAAGCACAGGAATGAGAGAACAGCAGGGTCACCAGCTTGATCTATCCCTCTGCGAGGAACAAACACTCCTCTCTAGACCTCCCACGTCACAGAAGGGCTATGCCACAAGCCACACGTGGCTAGGAGGTATCAGCTACTAAGTTTGAATTAAAACTAAATCTGGGGGGGGGGGGAGGACCAAAAGCAGCCTTTCTATCACTCAGTTACTCACTCATTTGTCCACAGTTCTGAGGGCGAACGCAGACCCTGTACGCTAGGCAAACCCTCTACAATGCCCAGCCCTTCAAACACTTTTTTCTTTTCTTTTTTTTTTTTTCCCCGGTTTTTCAAGACAGGGTTTCTCTGTGTAATCTTGGCTGTCCTGGACTTGCTTTGAGCTAAAGAGTGGTGGTTTGTAGCTGTATGTGGAGATGTTTAAGTGACTGGATTGTCTTCTTTTGCTGCTTCAGATGCCAAGGGATCCAGATACCTGCTGGGTGGTAGCCCGCGCCTTTAATCTCAGCAGAGACAGGCAGATCTCGAGTTGGAGCCAGCCTGATCTACAAAGTGAGTTACAGGGCAGCAGGGTCTACACAGAAAAATCCTGTCTCAGGAAGAAAAAATTACAGCTATGCTGAATTATCCGGAATAAGTAGGAATATTTTGGTTGGCTTCAGGTGAGAGCATTGAACAGTTGTTTTTGTATTTGTTTTGAGATACAGAGATCCCTGCCTCTGTGTCTGGAGACTAGTATTAAGGACATGGCTACCACACCTGGCTGTAACAGTCTCTGCAAGTGTTGATAGGCTCAGCTGTCAGGAGCACTTGCATGACAGGCTCAGCTGTCAGGAGCACTTGCATGACAGGCTCAGCTGTCAGGAGCACTTGCATGACAGGCTCAGCTGTCAGGAGCACTTGCATGACAGGCTCAGCTGTCAGGAGCACTTGCAGAGGGCCCAGATGGAGCTCTCAGCATCCACTTGGCTCACAGCCACCTGTTACTCTAGTTCCAAGGTGCCTGGTGCCCTCCTGTGCCTTCAGGGCAGGCATCACATATACACTCAGGTGAATCAGTCTTACACATAAAGCCAAGTGAAACGTGAGTCCTCTAGAAACGCAGCACGTGACTCACTGTGTAGACCAGGCTGGTCTCTAACTTACAGAGATCCTCCTGCCTCTGACTCCCAAGTGCTGGGATTAAAGGCATGTGCCACCATGCCCGGCTTCCAAACACTTTTTAAAAGATTTGTTTTATGTGTAGATATGCTGTCTTCATGCACACCAGAAGAGGGCATCAGATCACATTATAGATGGGTGTGAGCCACCATGTGGTTGCTGGGAATTGAACTCAGGACCTATGAAAGAGCAGCCAGTGCTCTTAACTGCTGAGCCATCTCTCTAACCCCTTCAAACACTTTTTAATGAGAACATTTTAATATACTGTGAGCTACATCTGCCTAGCAACAAGTTATAAACTTATGTTATCCTACTTATGTTTCCATGGCTACAGTCATGAACAGTGCTGGGGCAGCTGTAAGAATCAAGAAAAGACTCCCAAGAGAATCAGATCTCCAACTTGGGTAAAAAGCAATGCTCTAGGGGTAAAAATACTGTTCACTATATTCCCATTAGAACCCACCCCTCCCTGTCCCACAAATCAAAACACCTTTCACTGTGATCGCCCTTCTTAACCCCTGCTGCCCACAGCCGCAGCAGTGCCTCCTGTGAATGAACTGACAACAGCCTCAGGCTCTCTGCATGTGCTCTACTTCACAACTGGTGCACACATTTCTTGGTATTTAGGACGTAGCAAATTTGTCACAATGACTTGAAAATAAGGTAGAAACCACCTTACAGATTGTAAATCTGTAATCTGGGGGAAAAACTGGTTTTTTTGTTTGTTTGTTTTGTTTTTGTTTTTGTTTTTCGAGACAGGGTCTCTCTGTGTTAGCCTTGGCTGTCCTGAAGTTGCTTTGTAGACTAAGCCGGGCTCAAACTCACAGTGATCCACCTGCCTCTGCCTCCCGACTGCTGGGATTAAAGGCGTGCGTCACAACGCCCAGCTAAAAAACTGTTTTTATTGGCTTTGTATACTCATCCTTTTTTCTTAGTACTGACATTTGAAGAGAAAGAAGTACATAACCCAAATTTTGGAAGAAACAACTGTTTTAACCTCAAATATGTATTTCTAGTGTTTAAAATTAAAAGAACCAGCCAGGCAGTGGTGGCACAACCTTTGATCCCAGGACTCAGAAGGCAGAAGCAGGTGAATCTCTGAGTTCAAGGTCAGCCTGATCTACAGAATGAGTTTCAGGATAGCCAGGGCTACACAGTAAAGCCCTCTCTTGAAAAACAAAAAACAACAACAGAAAACCTATTAAAAAACAAAAAACAAATGTAAGTTCACTGATATGGTGGCACACGCCTGTAATCCTAGCAATTAGGAGGCAGAGGCAAGCGAATCTCTTTTAGTTAGAGGCCAGCCTGGTCTACAAAGGGAGTCCAGGACAGCCACAGGAAAAGGGAAAAAAATTTAGCACAGCAATTTTACTTTGTTGAAAAAAAAAATTTTTTTTTTCGTTTTTTGAGACAGGGTTTCCCTGTGTAGCCTTGGCTGTCCTAGACTCACTTTGTAGACCAGGCTGGCCTTGAACTCAGAGATCCGCCTGCCTCTCCCTCCCAAGAGCTGGGATAAAAGGTGAGTGCCACCACGCCTGGCAAAAAGAAAAAAAAAGTTGTTTTTTTTTTTTTAATTTGATAGGATCCTGCTATGTGGCCCACACTGTCCTAAAACTGTAATTCTCTTGCACCTACCTCTTTAATGCAGGGATTATGTGTTGGTCAGCATACTTGGGCTAAACATCTTTTTCATAAACTGTAGAAATACTAATCACAAAAAGGAGTTATTGATGAGCAAAGACTTTTTTAAAAAATGATCTTTTGAGGCCTGGAGAGATGGCTCTGAGGTTAAGAGCAGTGACTATTCTTCCAAAGGTTCTGACTTCAATTCCCAGCAACCACATGGTGGCTCACAAGCATCTTTAAAGAGATCTGGTGCCCTCTTCTGGCATGTAGGCTCACACTCTGGAAGAATACTGTATCAATAATTAATAAATATTTTAAAAACTATCTTTCTCCTGTCAAACAAACAAAAATAAGATTGACAAAGCATAGAATTTAAAATTTCATTAAATTTGCAACTACATAAAATTTATGATTTTTAGCTGGGTTGACAGCACTGCAGAGGCCGAGACTCTGAGATCAGAGTGTTGAGAGTTCAAAGTCAACCTAAATGACAAAGATGGATGTTGAGGCAGCCTGGCCTATACTGTGAGACTTTGCCTTAAAAAGAAAAATGTTTCAATTAAAACTTTTGCACAGACACAGAGTCTCATCATCAAAAGAAAGCCATGTCCCCAGTACATGTCATAGAACTGGTCACTCAAGTGCAGCCTTGGTGGCCTAGATGCCACAGGCTAACCATGAGGGTGCAGAAATCCCCTTGCTTCTGTTTCAAGAGCTGGGATTACAAGCAGAAGGCCCCATGTCCAGCAACTTCTTCCTTTAATAGACAGATTTTTTTATAATCAATAAAAAATTAAATAAAATAAGACAGGGTCACAAACAAAAAAGGGGGGAGGGGAAACCAGTGGTCCATAAACATGAAAGGTGCTTAAATTCACTAGCTTAAAGGGCTGAACTTACTCTAAAAGTTAAAGCACTTTCAACTTCTGCAAGGAGTCAAAACGAGCCTCTGCAGAGAGGAGTCACGAGCTCACATATAAATTCTGATATAGCAATTCTGCTCTGCAGAGACGTTAACTCAAGCGAGCACAGTACTTGTAATTTAAAATACTACAACAGAAAGTGCCCATCTGCAGGCTCAGAGTATGGTTTAGCACACTAACACTCTGCTGTCCATATACAGAAGCGTAGAGAACATGCTCTGTGGAATACTATCCTAAATCACAAAGAAACTGCTTTCCATTCCCAGCACCAAAAAAGAAAAAAGAGAAAAATGGGCCCGGCAAGTTGACTCAGCAGTAAAAGTACTTCCCAGGTAAGCCTGATGAGCCCAGTTCAAGCCCTAGACCCTAAAGCAGAAGCAGGAAAGCAACTCCCAAGACCTGTCCTCTGAGCTCCACATCACCCACTCACACCACACATCAATGCACGGAACATAGAACAACAGTCAATAGCATTTAAAGATCAAAAGGAACACAGCTAAGCCAGGTTTGGTGACCCCGCCTGTAATCCCAGCACTGGGGGAGGCAGAGACAGGCTGTGAGTTTGAGGCCAGCCTGGTCTACAAAGTGGATCTAGGACAGCTAAGGCTACATAGAGAAACCTTGTCGCAAAAAAGCAAAAGAAGAAAAGAATATAACTAGCATTAGCTCATTTCTTTATATATCTTCATAAATAATAAGTATATTGCTTTAAATTATCTTTTATCAGGAGACTTTAGGAGAAATGGGACAGAGCAGACAACTTAGAAATTAGAAGCAATCAAACCACATGCAAAAGAATCCACACATCTTGCTGGGTGGTGGTGGCACAAGCCTTTAACCCCATACTCAGGAGGCAGAGGCAGGTGGATCCCTGTGAGTTTGAGGCCAGTCTGGTCTACAAAGTGAGTCCAGGACAGCCAAGGCTACACAGAGAAACCCTGTCTCAAACAAAACAAAACAAAATAAAAGAGGAAGAAGCCAAAAATATAACCAACACAAAGGTTAGTATGTTTGATACTTCATGGACAGTTCTTTAGTTTTTTTTTTTAAGTTTTAAAGACTTTCCACAAAAGCTGTTAATGTCATAAAGGTAATATAGTGAACTTAGTTCTGGTCAGGCACAGGTCTAAGTAGTATATTAATTAATTTAATACAATTTTAGAAACATAATAATGACAAAGCATTGGTTTTTGAAATTTTGTAAGGTTTATTTTGGTCAAAATTACATTTGGGGTTTTACCCAGAGTATCCACAGGACCCAGGTATGGCAACACATGCCTTTAATCCTCAAATTTCGGAGTCACTGGTAGGTGGAAAAAATTCCAGGCTGGCTTGGTGCACATAGCAAGTTCCATTACAGCTTACAATAGCTGAAGACTGTTCAAAATTCCCCAGTTTCTACATGATTCAAAGTTAGATACATATGTGTATCTAGAAGTTGGCACACAATAGAACAGTTGACCAAATAAGGCATTTGTAAAGTTCTATAGCTAGGCATAGACACAGAGTTGAAAAGGTAAGATCTCTATGCCAACAGATCAAAGTTTCAAATACATTTTTACTACTTTCCTGAAGTATTTCAAGAACATTCTCTCAAGAAGAGCATTCTCAGCTGGGTGCGGTGGCGCAAGCCTTTAATCTTAGCACTTGGAAGGCAGAGGCAGGGGATCTCTGTGAATTAGAGAACAGCCAGGTCTACACAGAGAAACCCTGCCCCCCCCCCCAGAGAGAGAGAGAGAGAGAGAGCACCTGAATGTACATTTTTATACAGTACCTAGGACAAAGCGTAGCATGTAGTAGATACTTTAAAAGTTTCTGCACCACCAAGCCGGAGAGACAGCTCAGTTGGTAAAGGGCTAGCCATGCAAACATGAGGACCTGTCAAGTCCCCAGCACCATGTAAAAGCTAAGCACAGTAGTTTTGAGTCTGTAACCCCAGTGCAGGGAGACAGGCAGGCTGACTGCAGTGGCTTGCTAACCAGCCAGTCAACAGTGAGCTTCGGGTTCAGTGTGATGGCTGGAGAGGTGGCCCAGCTTTAAGAACATGGCACTGTTCTTTCAGTAACAAGGACAGGCAGCTCAAACTGCCTGCAGCTCCAAGGGGGTTGGCTGGTTTTTGGTTTTTCAAGGAGAAGTTTTCCTGTGTAGCCTCGGCTGACCTGGAACATGCTCTGTAGAGCAGACTGCTCTCTAACTTAGGGATCCACCTGCCGCTGCCTCTTGAGTGCTGGGATTAAAGGCGAGCGCCACCAGTGCCCAACTATAAAATAAATCTTTAAAAAAAATAATATGTAGGTGGAGAAGCAATTGAGGAAGATATTCCAACACTGAGCTCGGGTCTCAACAGGCCCCTGCCTAGTGAGCACACGCTGGTGTGCAAGGACCTGCACTACCAGACACAGTAGCCTGAGCTACAGCCACTGGGGAGGCCTCGGCCTGAGCACAGTGTCCTAAGGAACAAGGCCAAGACAATAAACAACAGCCTTCTCCAACTTCTTACATACGCTCCTCATCATGTTCGTCCCCAACTACAATTTTCCCATCACTTTCTGGCAATGATTTTCAAAGGTAGAGAATGCGGTTTTGAAATACAAGGTTAAGAACCAGCAAGATTGTTCAGCAAGTCCAAGTGCTTGCCATGTACGCCTGATGGCGTGAGTGTGCTCCCCGAACCCATAATGGGAGGAGAGCACCTCCACATTCACCCACGCACATGTTCTAGCACATGCACAGGTACCTAAGAAAGTAAGTTAAAAAAAAGAAAGAAAGCCAAGAAAGGGGAAGAGAGAAGGATGAGGAGGAAAATACTTCAACACATACAAATATTCCATGTACATAATACTTCATAATAAGTCGTTGTAGTGATGTTTTATTTTTTGTTATTCTAAAGTCTATTTTCATCTGTTTATGAAATTCACCATGAAACAGACTGCACTAGCCTCACACACCTCCTGTTTACTGTCTGATGCTGGGAAAGAAGTTAGGATTTCGGGAACACTAGGCAAGCATGCAAGCACTCCACCCCTAGCTGCATATCTAGCCTGAGAGCGCGTGGCCTCTGCAGTGGGACCAACAGTGTTAGAGCGCTTGCCCCGCAAGCACCATGCCCCAGCTTCTGTTCCCCAGCACATGAGAAAGGGAAAATCCAGTGAGGCCACATCAAGTACCTCCGTGACTTCCCTAAGTGTGCCCCATTGTGTTTAAACACTGACATCACCTAGTATGTATTTCCTTTCTTCTTCAGAATGTGTCTCCATCACTTCAGGACAAGTGCCTGTCTTACAGGAGGCAAGGTAGATGAATCTCAGTGAAGTGTGAGATCAGAACTACAAAGTGAGACCCTGGCTCAAAACCCAAAAGTGAGCCGGGCGTGGTGGCTCACACTTTGCCTTTAATCCCAGCACTCGGGAGACAGAGGCAGGCAGATCGCTGTGAGTTCCAAAGCCAGTTTGGTCTACAAAGCTAGTCCAGGACAGCCAAGGCTAACACAGAGAGACCCTGTTTCAAAAAATAAAACAAAAACCAAAAATGACTTACCCAAAAGAACATCTTTGGGAAGTCTTCCCTCTGCATCAGTTTCAGGTGAAATCACTTCACTAGCTTTCCCACGGCCTAAACCTCTAAAGCATAGAGACGGCACTGACCCATGGCTTTCACTCTATCAGACAAGGCATTTTTTTTTATAACAAAAGGTAAACATTCATTAAATGATTACATTTACTATCTAAAGTTAGGAGCTATAATGTATGCATACATGCCACCTATAGGGTTGAGAATATAGCTCAATGTAGAAATAAGCTACCTCACACCACATACACACAAAGAGCACATTTACAAAACTTCAGATAGAAAAATTTTATAAAGAAAATACACTAAAACTCTTATGATAAATCATATAAGCTAATGTTTCATATATAATTATATATAATCTTACATAATTTTTGTTGTTGCTTTCAAGACAGGGTTTCTCTGTGTAGCCCTGGCTGTCCTGGAACTCATTCTGTAGACCAAGCTAACCTCAAACTCAAGAGATCCATCTGCCTCTGTGGAGACTAAAGCAGCAGTTCTCAACTCTTTGTGGATGAATTCTTTTCAGATGTATTAAATAAACAAAATCCCTCACACAAAAAGGTATTTAATATCCAGAAATTTAATTTCCAAAACTATGTGAAAGCCCAGAGACTGAAGTTTCCGTGGTCTGTAGCAGGATAAGAGGCCTATAGCACCAAGCCTAACCTCTCAGCTCACTGGCAGTACTATACAGAAACAGTAATGCTATGGAAACTGACATGTTGCCAAGCAAACAGAAAGCCAAGCAGCAAATCAGAAGGAGAGTATATCAGCTGATACACAAAATCTCAGTTCAATTTGGGAGTATTGATATAAACAGCAAACAAGTTGCTGAAAATAACTATGAAACAAAATACTTACAAAGTTACTAAAAGGAACATTCTTTCCCCAACCCCTTCTAAACAAAACATGAGGTCCAACACAGGGGGTGTTAAATTTTTTTTTATTATCTTTTGAAGAAATCTGTATTATAATGATCAACTAGTAAATAGCCAGACTGCAATGAGATCAGATCATGCATGATGACACACACCTTCACCCAGTACTCTGGAAAGTAGCCACAAGAGGGTCTGCAACGAAGGCCGTCCTGGATCGGATTCCCAAAGCCCTGCCTGGGCAGCTTACAACTGCTGCAGTTCCAGTCCCAGGGACTCACACTCCCTCTTCTGGTCTCCATAAACATTATGGACACATGGTAAACATACACACAGACACACACAAGTAAAAATAAAAAATAGTGTTCTTAAAGATTTCGTTTGTTTATTTGTTTGTTTTGAGACAGGATTTCTCTGTGAAGCCTTGGCTGTCTTGGACTCTCTTTGTAGACCAAGCTGGCCTCGAATTTACAGAGATCTGCCTGCCTCTGCCTCCCTGAGTGCTGGGATTAAAGGCGAGCACCACGATGCCCGGCATGTGTAAATATGTGCATATGAAGTCAGGTGGTTGGTGGCCCACACCATTAATCCCAGGACGTGGGAGGCAGAGGCAGGTGGATCACTGTGAGTTGGAGGCCAGCCTGGTCTACAGAGTGAGTCTAGGACAGCCAAGGCTACACAGAGAAACCCTGCCTCGAAAAACCAAAAACAAACAAACAAAAAAACCAGAAAGTACTCCAGGTCCAGGCAAAGCAGGAAACCTGACAGCCTGTGGCTAGCAGGTATAATGCACAGGAGGGTTTTGACTTAGTAAGTACAACTTTGTAGGCCTGGACAAGATGGCAGGAGCCTACCACAGGCCAGACTCTGCTATACAATAAGACACTTTCTCAAAACTTAGAAGAAAATTAACAAGCAAGAAACCATCTCGTGAAACATCAAGATAGCTCAGCAGGTTAAGGAATGTGCGGCCAAGCCCAATGACCTGAGTTTAATCTTTAGGACCCACATACTGGAAGTACAGAAAAACTGCTCTGAAGCTTACATGCATGTGTACACACACTAAGTAAAAATAATAGGGAGGGAAGGGAAAATTTAAAAAGCAGTAACAACAATTGGGTTGAAGAAGTACCTCAGTTGTTGGAGTGCTTGCCTCCCATGCGTGAGGCAATGGGTTCAATCCCCAGCATGGCAAAATGCAGTCATGGTTATATACACCTGGAAATCCAGTGCTCACGGGGTGGAGACAAATGAATCGGAAATCCAAAATTAGGAGTCGGGCATGGCGGTGCACACCTTTAATCCCAGCACTCCGGAGGCAGAGGTAGGCGGAACTCTGTGAGTTTGAGGCCAGTATGGTCTTATAAAACAAGTCTAAGGCTACACAGAGAAACCCTGTCTGGGAAAAAAAAAAAAAAAGAAAGAAGAGAAATCCAGAGTTGGTGCTGAAGTACGGCTGAAAGGTTAAACTGGATTCAATTCCCAGGAGCTGCATGGTAGCTCAAAACCACCTATGAGACCAATTCCAGAGAGAATCCAGATCTGACTCCTGGCTCCTCAGGCACCTGCACACAGTGCATACACAGACAGCAGGTACATATACAGAAAAATGAAATTCAAAATCAGAAAACAAAGCCAGGCGTGGAGGCACATGCCTGTAATCTCAGCACTTGGGAGGCAGAGGCAGGCGGATCTCTCTGAGTTCCAGGCCAGCCTGGTCTACAAAGTGAGTCCAGGACAGCCAAGACTACACAGAAAAACACTGTCTCCAAAAAACAAAAACAAACAAAAACAAAAACCAGAACACTCCCCTCCCCTAAGAACAACTGTGCTATGTGAACAGAAGATGAGTTCGAGATATTTAACTTGATTTGTAGATCACAAAACTGGATGTTTTTGTTTTCTTTTTGATTGTCTGGTTGACTTTTTGACACGGAGTCTCATACCAACATCTGAAGCTAGCCTAGCTCACCATACAGCCCACACTGACCTTGAACTTGCAAACCAGAAGTACACAATACTACTGTCTTCCAAAATGTTTTACACTATTAAGACCAGACCAGGTAAGGCCCTGCTCTTCTCCTCCTCCCAGTGTACGCGCCGTGACTGCTCTGCTGCCCATGTGCCTGTGCACCCAACATCCCTCAGCTGGAGGCAGCATGTGGGCGCGGAGATCTGAACCTAGGTCTTCTGAAACCACCACACAGTGTTCTTAGCCACTGAGCTGTCTCTTCAGCCCCTTCCTGTGCTAAGTTTAAAAGCAGAATATTGAAGCGTTAAGAATTAAAAGCACTGGCTGCTCTTCCAAAGGACAGGAACTGATTGATCCCCAGCACTCACATGGCACCTTACAAAATTCCAGGGTACCAAACACCCTTTCTGGCTTCCACAGGCACCAGGCACGCATACAGTGCAGACATACATGCAGGCAAAACACTCCTACACATAAAGTAATAATTAAAAAAAAAAAAAAGCTGGGGGTAGTGGTACAGGGCTTTAATCCCAGAACTCAGGGAGGCAGAGGCAGGTGGACCTCTGTGAGGTCGAGGCCAGCCTGGTCTACAAAGTGAGTCCAGGACAGCCAAGGATGCACAGAGAAACCCTGTCTCAACCCCACCCCTCACCCCAACCCAACCCCCAAAACTCAAACAAACAATCTGACCATTTAGGTCACAAGTAAAGAAATTATGGATGCAACATTAAAAAAAGTTTTCTGGTTCAATACTAGACTGAACACTTCCTTTCTTTCTTTCCCTTTTTTGGTTTTTCAAGATAGGGCTTCTCTGTGTAGCCTTGGCTGTCCTGGACTCACTTTATAGACCAGGCTGGCCTCAAACTCACAGCGATCTGCCTGCCTCTACCTCCCAAGTGCTGGAATTAAAGGTATGCACCACCACACCTGGCTTGGTTAATAACTTACTGAACATTTTCAGATTGAACCACAACTTAACTAAACTAACTTCCTATTTGGGTTTCTTTTTTTTTTTTTTTTTTTTCTTTTTTTCTTTTTTAAAGACAGGGTTTCTCTTGTACTCCCGGCTGTCCTGGACTTGCTTTGTAGACCAGGCTGGCCTCAAACTCACAGAGATCCACCTGCCTCTGCCTCCCTAGTGCTGGGATTAAAGGTGTGCACTACCACACCTGGCAGTATTTGGGTTTCGGAATGTAGAAAATAAAGACAATTTTCCCTTGTGTGAGGACTTTGGGCAGGGTTAAATGACCCAATGGTGTTCAAGCAAGCCTGGGATAAATGAGTGTTCACCTGGCCTGGCACTGCAGGCCATTATTTTGACAATTTCCTGTCAGTGATGACAAGTTGTGTCTCTCTAGCCACACACTCCCCATCTCTTATGTGCCAGTGGCAAATGCCCAAGACAGCTGGATTTAGTTAAACTCACATACTTTAATCCCTTCTGAGAAAACAAGCAGCCATTCCAGGAGTCAGAACCTCCATTGGAACCCCAGTGTGCTGCTGTGACTGCGTGCTAGGCAGGCATTGAAGCAGAGCTTGTCGGCTGGCACAGTGATTTGGGTCAGGCAGTTAATAACATACCAGCAGCTAAAGAGGGCTGGCTTGAGAATACCCAGAAGGTCTCACTTCTTGGAGCTATAAACCTCAGAAACCAAGAGTCCTACAGTGACACATTACAGAGGCTTTGACCAACACCAGCCCTTGAGTAAAATCCCCTATCAAGGAAATATTTTTATTCCTTCCTAATCAAAGAAATTAAAACCCTTCTCGTTATGCTCAATATTAAAAACAAAAACTATATATGCAACTTTAATAAAATTTAATAATCAAATACACAAACCTAAATAAACTTTTTAAAAGCGGGGGGGGGGGGGGGGGGGGGATAGTACCAGGCATGGTGGCGCACGCCTTTAATCCCAGCACTCGGGAGGCAGAGGCAGGTGGATCACTGTGAGTTCAAGGCCAGCCTGGTCTACAAAGTGAGTCCAGGACAGCCAAGCCAAGCCAAGGATACACACAGAAATGCTGTCTCGAAAAAACAAAAAACAAAAACAAAACAACAGCAACAAAAAGTTTGGGCACAGACAGCCACGGTGGCTCTTGTGCCTGTATAATGTCAGCACTTAGGAGGCAGGAAGAAGAGCACTGTCAGGTCCTTGGCCAGTCTCAACTTCAGAACGAGACCCTGTCTCCAGAAAACTAACTAAAACATACACTGCAGTGAGAATGGAAACAGCAGAGGTGGGTTGGTGAAGTGGCTCAGCAGTAGAACTTTCTTTCTGCAGGTGCCTGAAGACCTGAGTCACAACTCCAGAACTCACCGAAGAGCCACTTTCTCAAAGTTGTTGTTTTCTTGGCTGCACATATTCTCCCTCCTCACAACCTCACTCACTTTACAACTTTAAAAAAAAAAAACAGTACAAGTTACACTGACCAGAGAAAACTAAGGGGAAATGGGAGGCTATAAACCTCAGACACCAAAATGGATCTCAAATTTCAAATGGATTTCAAACCTCAGAAACCATAAAAATGGATCAGCAGAAGCCTGGTGCAATAGTGCATGCCTTTAATCCCAGCACTCGGAAGGCAGAGGCAGGAGGATCTCTGTGAGTTCCAGGCCAGCCTGGTCTACAAAGTGAGTCCAGGACAGTCAAGGCTAAGAAACCCTGTCTCAAAAAACAAAAACAAAAACAAAAACAAAAAGCAAAACAAAAGGTTAGCAGTTAAGAGCATTTGCTGTTCATGCAGAGGACCCAGGCTCCCAGTCCTGACAAGGTATTTGTAGCCATTTCTAACTCCAGTTACAGATGTGCCCGGTGTCCTCTTCTGGCCTCCATGGGCACCAGCACATACATGGTAATACACATCCAAGCAAAGCATGCATACACATAAAATTTAAAACCTCTCGAAGTAAAAAAGATATTCAACCTTACCAATAATTAGAAAAATATAAAATAAAATATAAAAGGATCATGTTTCAAAAATTAATAAATCTAAGTTAGAAATCCTAGCACACATCTCTAATTCCAGCACATGGGAGATAGGGGTCGGTGAGTCTATGAGTTTGAGGCCAGCGAGATCTACAGAGTGAATTCCAGACCAGCCGGGGCCACATAGTGAGACTATCTCAAAATGAAAAAGTGGAAAAAAAAATATATAAATCTGATGCCATGGTGAAAGAAAAGTAAAGAAGAGGAATTTGGGGCAGAGCGTGGTGGTGCTCACCTGCAATCATAGCACTCAGAAGGCAGAGGCAGGACAAGTGAGGCCACATGATATACACAGCCAACTCCAAGCCAGCCTGGGATACACAGCAAGTCCTCATTTTTATTTAATTTAATTAATTAATTTATTTATTTATTTGGTTTTTCCAGACAGAGTATCTCTGTGTATTTCCTGGCTGTCCTGGAAATAGCTCTGTAGACCTAGCTGATCCTCGAACTGAGAGATCCACCTGCCTCTACCTCTCCATTGTTGGGACTAAAGGTGGGCACACCAGCTGGCAGGGAGTCCTCGCCTCTCAAAGAAGGAAAGAAGAAAGAAATCAATCTACCTCCTACCTCTCTACCGGCTAGCTCTAGAATGTGTATACCTTATGACTGAGAGAATACTTTTTTGCAAAGTATCAACAAAAATGGATATGCATAAATAATCCTGATTATATAAAGACTAGTAGGAGAGCAGAGTGATACACATCACATCTTAGCACTTGAAAGACTGAAGCAGAAAACCTGTGCCAAACTCAAGGCCAACCTGATACACACTCATATTCCTACTTGAGATAGACGGTAGATTCAAAAGTTCAAGGTCATTCTCTGCTATGTAGCAATTTTAAGCATCTTGAGCTATACAATATCTTAAAATGGGGAAACTACTTTAAAAACTAAGAAGGGTCTGGAGAGATGCAGAGCGGTTAAGAGCACGCACTGCTCTTCTAGGAGCCAGGTTCAGATCCCAGCACCCAAGTGGTGCTCACAACCATCTGTGACTCCAGTTCCAGGGCATCTAAAGCCCTCTTCTGGTATCTGTTCGGGTGTGGTGGTGCACACCTTTAATCTCAGCACTTGGTAGGCAGAGGCAGGTGGATCTCTGTGTTCCAGGCCAGCCTGGTCTACAAAGAGTTCCAGGACAGCCAGGGCTATTACATAGAGAAACCCTGCCTCAAAAAACCCAAATAAATAAAGCCCTCTTCTAACTTTTGTGGGCACAGGCACACATGTGGGGTGTGTGTGTGTGTGTGTGTGTGTGTGTGTGTGTGTGTGTGTGTGTGTATGAAAGCAAAAGATTCACACACATAAAATAGAGGAAAACTTTTTTAAAAAGTAAGAAAAACTTTTTTTTTTTTTTTTTTTTTTTGGTTTTTCAAGACAGGGTTTCTCTGTGTAGCCTTGACTGTCCTGGACTCACTTTGTAGTCCAGGCTGGCCTCGAACTCACAGCAATCCGCCTGCCTCTGCCTCCCAAGTGCTGGGATTAAAGGCGTGCGCCACCACGCCCGGCCTAAAACTAACAAATTTTTACACCTAAGTATTTACTGAAATATAAAAGCATGCATAAACAGCTGAGTGTGGTTGTGCATAACTACAATCCCAGCATCTGAGCGATAGCCAAGATCTTGCTTCAGAGCCAGCCTGGGCTGCACATCCAGGCCTCATCTCAAAGCAAAAGGAGATGCATCGCAGGGGTAGAGCATTTGCCTTTCATGTACAAGACTTTGGGTTTAATCCCAGCACCATGAAAATCAATCCATTAATCAATCCGTTCTAGCATCCTTGAAATACAGTGCTCAATTTTCTTTCTACAGGAAGTGGGATTCCAAACAGCCAAACTTCCCAGAACCCTCAGGTCTTGTCCAAGATCCACACAGTAGAGGTTGCCCCACAATGGCTGGGTCAGCAGCTGTCTGAATCCTGAGCACTCTTGCCCCTGCCCTCTTCAGGGCAGTACATGACTGCTGCAAGTACATGTCTTACACTGACAAGTGTAAGCCCCTCTGCCAAATGAGCACTGTCACTTCCATCTCCTCACTTCCATCTCCTTCACAGATGTCCTAGCCTGGGTGCAGCACAGGCTCTGGCTGCCGGAACCTCTTTCCTCATTATCCTCACAAGCATCTATCCCAATGAATCACTTGCACATGTAATTTTGCCTGCTGCTCCGGGGATGCAAGCAATCACAGAAATAATTCAATTCAAACTAATAAAAAAAAGTGAGTGGGCCAGGCGGTGTTGGCGCACAGTTTTAATCCCAGCAATCGAGAGGCAAAGGCAGGTGGATCTCTGTGTGTTCAAGGACAGCCAGAGAAACCCTGTCTTGGAAAAAAACAAAAACAAAACAAAAGGGGGGTAGGCTTTAGCTAGACCTAGGATGGTTTAGGTAACAAGGGGCAGTCTTAGGGGAGAGCACCATTCCATCTGAAATATTTTGTCTTGAACTTTTTACTTGTTCTGTTTTTACTCTACGATATATTTTATTTTTAATTGTGTATGTTGGAGGCAGGCATGTGCTTAAGAATGCAGGTGGCCAATGAGGTCAGGTGTTGAATTTCCCTGAAGCTGGAGCTACAGGTGGTTATAAGGCCCCAGTGTGGGTGCTGGGAACTGAATTCTGGAGCAGTATTCACGATTAGTGAATGAGTCATCTCTCCAATTGTCTCTGCCTTTTTTGGTGTTCTGAAGCAGGAGCTCACTTCCTAGTACAAGCTGCCCTCAAATTCATGGCAATTGTCCTGCCTCTGCCCTCCTGCATATGAGGACTACAAATATGAGTCCCCACACCTAACTAATAATATACTGTATCTATACCATATTATTTATAATTCTACCTTACTTTACAGTGATTTGCAAAATAAAAAGGCACCATCAAATTATACATAACAGCTATCATAGCATTTCAATTTTTGAAAGTTTAAGTCCTCTTTTTTCAAAATTCTAGACACATTACGGTTGACTCATATTACTTACTGAGCCCAGTAACAAGGCTCTAAAACAATAAAGTTTGGTCCAGATGGCCCTACCTTGAGATAGTTTTAATGACTGGGAATAAGGACAAACACAAGCCATTTTATCTCTCTAGGCTTCTATTTCCTTCATGTAGAAAACAGAATAGCTGCCAGGGTGGTGGCACACACCTGTAATCCCAACGCTTGGGAGGTGGAGGCAAGAGAACTAGGCCATCCTCGACTACAGTGAGTTCAAGGTTAACATAAGCTACATGAGACTGGGGTGGAGGGCCAAGCAGGCAAAGACATTCACTGAACCATTGTTTAACCCTTGGGACCCACATGATAGAGAAAATCAATTCCTGAAGGTTATCCTCTGACCTTCAAATATACACTGGATGGGTGGATGGATAGATGGATGGATGAAAGGGAGGATGGATTTTTTTTTTTTTTAAAGTAACAGGGGTAAAGTGGACTGTGGAAATAACTCAACAATAGACTGCCTGCCTGGCCATAAGTTCAATTCTCAGAAATGGCCCCTCCCTCCGAAAGTCAGTGACAAGCAGCTGGAACACAGAGCTTTATGTAACTGTGTCTCTGTAGGAGACATAACACCTTTACAAGTCATCTGACATAGTAAAGTCAATGTTAACCATGAACTCTGGAGGCAGATGTAAGAGGATGATGACAAGTTCAAGGCTACCTCAAAAATAGTAACAAATGTCTTATAGTGGGTTGCACTCAGTGGCAGAGCACTTGCATAGATAGCATCTGAGGTTTGATTCCCGCATCTGTCCCTCCCAATTTTTTTTTCCTATTCTGTGAAAGGCATAGTTTTAGCATGTCTGAACTTTGATAATAAAACTAACACAAGTCTAGGAAAACAACTGAAGCCAACATAGCATCCTATCACTGTGCTCCCCTGGCTAACAACTACAAAGAGCATCACACAAATACCACAGACACGTGCAGGGCAGGGTCTGAGGGTACAGCTCAGTTGGTGAGTGCTTGCCTAGCATACATTAAGCCAGGGTTCAGGCCTGAGAAGCACACAAAACCCCAGGGCTATTACAAGTTCAAGAAAAGGACCATCGAAATGCCTTAGTGAACTTGTCACTGAGCTTAAGGACCTGAGTTTTATCCCTGGAACTCACATGATGGAAAGAAACAACTCCTGAAAGTGGTCCTCTAACTGCTCTGTGGCACATACACACTTTAAAAGCCATGGTCCTTCCTTAGTGTTTACCAGCAAGAGGGAAGAAACATTCAGGTTATTTTAGAGAAAAGCACTATTAATATCAAAATGAGAGGTCTTTGCTAACGTAGAAAAGAATGACCATCAGCCGGGTGGTGGTGGCGCACGCCTTTAATCCCAGCACTCGGGAGGCAGAGGCAGGCGGATCGCTGTGAGTTCGAGGCCAGCCTGGTCTACAAAGTGAGCCCAGGACAGCCAAGGCTACACAGAGAAACCCTGTCTCAAAAAACAAAAACAAAAACAAAAACAAAAACAAAAAAAAGAAAAGAATGACCAACTAGCCAGGCATGGTGGCGCATGCCTTTAATCCCAGCACTCGGGAGGCAGAGGCAGGTGGATCGCTGTGAGTTCGAGGCCAGCCTGGTCTACAAAGTGAGTCCAGGACAGCCAAGGCTACACAGAGAGACCCTGTCTCGAAAAAAAAAAAAAATGACTAACTAAAGTGTTCTCTCCTCACTCCTCCTTTAACACTACATGTAAGAGAAACTACGACAGCTCAACAGAGCCCAGCAGCAAGTATGACAAGACAGCCTGGATCCCACATGTGGCAGCAAAGACTACGTTAAAGGGAGAAGCTGCATTCTAAATTTTGTTTTCACCTTTAAAGGGTCAGGACTCTCATAAGCAGAGATGATCTTCTCACCCTCAACCGAGCCTATGTCAAACATAGGGACCAGGCAGAGCTATGGTGTTCTACCCACCTTGTCTGCTATTTATGACAGATGACGGAACTAAATCCTCCTTGGACAAGATAAGGTACTCTTAGTTGCAACCACTCTAGAAATTAGGTCAAGGTGGGGTCTACATATAAGTAAAATAGGCAGGGCATGGTGTGCACACCTTTAATCCCAGCACTCAGGAAACAGAGGCAGATGGACTGCTGTGAGTTCAAGCCCAGCCTGGTCTACAAAGCAAGTCCAGGACAGCCAGGGCTACACAGAGAAACCCTGTCTTGAAAAACAAAATAAATAATAAATAAAGTAAGTAAAACAGACTTGAAAAAAATTATCACCAAGCTAGGCTTGATGGCTCATGCCAGTCCACAGGAGGTTGAGGCAGGACTAGCATGAGTGTGAGGCCAGTCTTCACTAATGAGACTCTGTTTCAAAAAAAAAGAAAAAAGAAAAACAGTGAATGCCCATTCACACCTCTTACTACTTAGTGTTTTGGTTTGGTTTGTTTGTAAAACTTTAGGCAAAATGTGGTGGGCTCAAGTAGGTGGCCCAACACCTAGGGAGCTGGAGCAGGAAGACCACTGCAAGTTTTCAGCCAAGCCAGAGTTATACATGGAGACCAGGTCTGAAAAAACAGAGAGGAAAAGAGCTTTCTGCTTGCTCAAATTTTGGTAATGGGGGAGAATGCTTTCAAAACTTAGGAAGGAGTGGAGATTGGAGCAGAACTGAACATGTCAATGAACACCTTTAATTCCAGTGCTCAGAAGCAGATCTGTGAACCTGAGGCTAGCCCAATCTACATAGCCAGTCAGGGCGACACAGTGAAACCTTGCCTCACGAAAATAAGTACAGCTGGACAGCAATGTGTAATTGGCATGCCAAGACTCTGGGTACAGTCCCTAGCACCAGAAGAAAAGAACACACTCAGCAGGAAGAAAATGCAGTAACACCACCCTTGACTTAAAGTTAGACACACTTTTCTCATACAAGTGCTAGGGATTTGAACTCAAGTCCTCTGCTCTCACAGCAAGTGCTCATGCCCAGAGCATCTGCTCAGCCCTGGTTTGTTTTTAGGACAGGGTCTGCCTCAGCCTTCCAGGTACTGGGAATGCAGGTGTATGCTGCCATGCCTGATATTGCTAAATTATTATACACACATAAAAACCCTGCTTTGTGGTGCTGGAGATGACTCAGAAATTAAAAGTACTGCTGCTCTTTCTGAGAACCTGGGTAAGATTCTCGGCACCTATATGGTACTAACAATCATCTATGTAACTCCAATTCCAAGGCATCTGGTGGCCTCTTCTGCCCTCAGAAGGCACTGTACACATGTGGTGCACAGACAGACGAGTGAGCCAAACAGCCACACACATTTAAAGGAGCAGGGAGCAGTGGGGAGGCAGAGGAAGACAGGCAGATTTCTGAGTTTTCAAGCTAGCCTGGTTTATAGAGTGAGTCTAGAGCAGCTATACAGAGAAATCCTATCTCAAGCACAGCACTTGTCTAGCATGTAGGAAGACACCTTAAGATACACAGTATGTGCAAGATCTAAAAAATATCAATAACCAAAATAATTCAAAGATACTGAGGTCCGATAGCATCAAATTTGAGTCCAATGTAGGCCACACAGCACACTTCAAGACAGCCTAGATTACAGTTTTACAAAAACAAAAATGTCCCAAGAGTTCAAAAATTATCCTATTACATTTGATGTTTCAAAGAACAATCTAAGTCTAAAAGCACCAGGTACCTTAATGACAATGCAGAGATCAAGCGGATCTAAATCCTGTGACAGTGAACACATCCTTTCCCTCAGTCCCATCAAACATTTAGATAAACTTTCAAAATATGTAACAAAAAAACCCCCAAGTTTCTGGAAGGTCTGTCTGCCCAATTCAGTTTCTAAGTCTAATTCATGAGAGAAGCTTTGTGGCTTACTGTTCTATGTATTACTGCAGATAGACTTGACCTACAAAATGAGGATAGGGTCAACTGTAACCAAAAAACAGTATGCTTCCCCTGGTGGCCAATGCAGGAATGGAGTCCTGCACAGAAAAAAAAAAAAAGAAAAAAGAAAAGGAAAAAAAAAAAAACTGGCCCTATCCTGTCACGCACAAATGAGAAGACTCCCAGAAAAAGATGTGAGGAAAGGAGAAACTATCCAAAACACTAAAATGAATTTACAAAATACAAATCGGGGAGAGGGGAGTTAGACTACATAAATATGACGGATTCGAGCCACAAATTTGCAAGTCATTTATTCTCAGGGTGTCCAAACGCTCACCCGGAATCCCTCTCTTCTGTATTTTCACTTTTACCTAAACACAGAGTTCAGTACCTTAATAACAACTTAAAAGCAATCTCCTTTTCCAAAGACCAGATCCGTGCAATTTTCTGCAGTCTTGTTTCCAAGGAAAAGCATTTATCTTTTCAAACTAGTGGTATAACCTACTTAGAAAAATCTCCTGTTCTAAAGAGCTCCAACCGGGACGGTTCACTCTAGCTGTTCAAGACTGTCTTTTGAATTTTATTTCTGAAACAAAATCCACGTCCTTTCAAACATTTCCTGTAACAACCACCTTTAAAGACAGTCTCATACAGAGATAGGACAGAATCATAGGCATTAAATCTGGCGAATTCCTTTGTCTGATAGGATTTTTCCCCCCGTACCACTTTAAATTTGCTTCCACGAACATCAGCAGCAAAGGAAGTAGAATGACCCTTCCTGTAGACAGGGCTTTCTAGCAGATGGAAACGGTCGGTTAGCTAAGCCTTTTGATGGTTCTATTCTTTCACAACCTCTTCCTCCCCACCCCATCCCCCCAAAAGAAAGAGAAATAAAGGAAACACACACATTTACAAACAGATCCTAAAATAACAGCCACAAGCAGGGCTCTCTTATCTAGGCAGATGCTTTCTGGAAAGCAGACTTCTTTTATTACCTGATTGGGGTGGACCGACGGGAAGATCGTTATTCCACTGGCCCTCAGGAAGGGACAGGAAGGGACGGGACGGAATGGGACAGGACGAGACTGGACGGGACGGGACGGGACGGGATGGGATGGGATGGGATGCGACCAGAGTCAAAGAGGCATCGAGAGCGCAGAGTTGGCAGGGTAACGCTAGGAGAAGGTTCGGAGTAAGAAGTCTCTGCGAAGCCCTGAGTCCGAGCGCCCCAGGACGTCAACTCTCCAGCACTGCCACCCGGGATCCCGTTCTGGGTCCGGTGCACCTCGTCCGGAGACAGGGACACCCCACTCCACCCCGGCCAGGTGTGGCCTCCTCAGAGCCCGGGACGCAGCGGGCAGAGTGCTGTCCCCACCCGGGCCCGCGGCCTCCCCGCACCCGGATCTGCAGCACACCGGTGCGCGAGCGTGCCGCGCCGCCTGCCCTCGCGCCCCGCGTGCCCCCGCGGACCGTAGGCCAACACGCACAAAAACAAAGTTGTCGCCGGGCTCCCGCCGATCGCTACTCACCAGGGTCGAAGTCGGGCACCGCCGCCTGGTACTGGGGTCCCACCCGCATGCCACCGCCACCTGCGGGGAAGCAGAGCACGGCGGTCAGCGCGGGCGCGGGCGCGGGCCGGGCGCGGGGGCGGCTGCCACCTACCGTGCTCCTCGTCGCTGGACGAGCCCGAGCTGCCTTCCTCCCAGGAGTTGCTGCCGCTGTTCCCGTTGGGAGCCGCCGCCGCCAAACTTTTATTCTGGCCATTATTGGGGGCGGCGGCGGCCGAGGCGGCGGCGGAGGCGGCGGCGGCCGAGGCGGAGGCGGTGCCGGCCGAGGCGGCGGCTGAGGCGGCGGCCGAGGCGGCGGCAGCTGCCGTGTTCCTCCCTCGCCGCTTCCCTGAGACCTCGGGACCCTTCTCCACCATGGCCGGCATCGGCGGGGCCCGGGGCCGGGCCAAAGTGACGGGGACCCCGGCTCGTGAGGCGCGGGCGGCGGGCCGCGGGCAGGGGGCGCAGGTGGGCGCCGAGCCGGGCGGGCGCGCGGGATCCGCTGGCGCGAGTTGGGGCTACAGGAGGCCCAGACGGGCGGAGCGACGAGCCGCCTCAAGCCCCCGACGCCGAACGGAGCGCAACTTTGGCTCTCATCGCCGCCCGCACTTCGCTGGCTCTAACTACTCCGGGAGCCGCGGGCGGGGGGATGGGCGGGGCCTGGGCGGAGGAGGGCCGCGCGCAGCCTAACCGTCGCTCAGAGGCTCCGCCTCCGTGCGCTCCCATTGGCCCTCACGGGATCCGGGCGGCAAGCGGCATGACGGTAGGTCCTCGCCCGCGTCCGTCAGACCTCGGGGGCGGGACCACGGAGAGGGGGGGTGAGGCTCCGCGCTTCCGTTGGCCAGGTTGGGTTGACGCGTATCGCCCACTGTACGTGGTTTGAGGTTTGCGATCGCTTTACGCCCCATGATCCATCTCTCGAGGCAACGGCGAGGAGTTAGCCGCCCTGCGAGCCCCCTCCCCCTTCCCCAGCGCCCCGCTGCCTCCGCGCGCACCCCGCGGGCCTCGCGCCACCTCCCCCAGGGATCCCGCCGAGCGTCCCATCGGCTTCCCAAAGTGAATGTGCCCGACACGAGAACAGAAATCGCGGGCAAGGTCGGGACTACTTTCCCCCTCGCGCGGAGGAGTACGCGCACAGTTTGAATGGGTTCTATACAAAGAGGGGAAACTAATTGGAAGAAACTAATTGCGCCCCCGCGTCGCCCAGGGGGATTGGGGTGTACTAGAGCAAGGGAACCTGGGGACGAGGCTCTCAGGTGGCAGTGTTCCCCGAGGGAAGGAAAGCGGCTGTGCTAGGAGTCGATGGCGCTCCCCGCTAATTGGGTTGGGGGGCCACTGGATCCCCGCGTTGCCTGAGGGGCCGCGGGAGGAGCGGGGAGGTTCGACCGGGGAGGGCCTCAAAGCAATCGGGGTGAGGGGGAGACGCTGAGCAGCTCCGGGGCGCCGGGAGGGACTTAGACCGACTCGGGGGCCCCACAGCGGGAAGGGGGGGCGGAGGAAGGGGCTTGGATCCCCAGCTCGGTGCTGGTGGAGGGTCACTTCCCGAGACCCGGGCCCTTCCCCCACTCGGCAAGACGGAGGGCCTGGACGCGTAGGAGTCGGTGACACCCAGCCCGGGGCGTCCTTGTCCCTAGAGTGATCAAACGAGGGGCCCGTCACTGCCTGACAGCTGCCAGTGGGGCTGGATGGGCTGCCCCACCCCCATTCCCCACCCCACCCCAACCCCCCTCTGCCGGCAGCCAGACCTGGGGACTGTACATGAAACCGTTTGCTTTAAAATAAATAAAAAATAAAAGCAGGAGATTGCTGTTTTTCGTTTAAGTTACTTCAGACCTGGGCTTCATATGGGGACAGTTTTTACACCCGCTCAGGATATAAATAGCTATAGAGAGAAAACGGGAGTTTTATGGCTTTAAAGCTCGTATAAATAAGCAGGGTTTTCTCTTCCACGTTTTCTACCCCGCGAATCACCATTTTAAACTTCGCTGAAGTGACCACGTTCACTTCTAAGTGGCCTTTAAGAACAGGGCCCAGAGGCTCCCGGTAGCAGATCCGTGCCCCCACCAACTTCCTGGTCTTCCTCTTGGACTCCCCTCTGAAGGACGCCCCTCGTCTGCAAGCATGAGCCCCCAGGATACCCAGGCTCAGCTGCCCTGGTCAGGGAATAGACTGCAAAATCAGATGTGGGGACCAGGGGTGACCTTCTGGGACAGAGACCTGCATGAAGCCATGACGTATGCAGATGAGGCTGGGGCACTCTGCCCTGCTCCTGACCTACCTTCGTACTGCAGACTGAGGTTAGCCTACAGGGCACAAAGATGACATGAGTTCCTTAGTAGGACAGATGGAATGACACAACACGAGGGTCACCTTCCCTGCCCACTAGACTTCCACGCTTGAGGCCACTTCCTAGAAAATACCTCCTCTTTCCGGGATCACGACCTAAGAAAAGGGAGCCCACCTCTAGGGCAGGACTCTCTGGGTAAGGCAAGCCAGGATGCCAAGGCTCACATCTGCTAGGTGCACCCAGGGCCCCCTGCCTACCTCACCCTAGTCTAGGTCCTCATCTGGGAGCACCCCACCACCACCCCCTGAAATGCAGGATGGGCTTGGGAAGGAGAAAGCGGAGATTATATGGCTTCGTGTGGACTCTTTCCTACTGCCTACCCACCCTGCGAGTCAACCCTAAAATCTTGCTACATTGTAACCTGGTGAATCTTCCAAGTGGTTTTTTGGGGTAGTTGGGTTTTCTTATTCAAGACAGGTCCTCCTTTAACTCAGACAGGTCTTGAACTCCCTATGTAGCTAAAGATGATTTCTCTGAACCCACCTCCCAAAACCTGGGATTACAGGTATGTATGTGTTGCCATGCCTGGCTTAATATATAGTGTGATAGTATTTTTGTTTGTTTGGGGGGAGGGGTGTTTTGTTTTGTTTTGGGTTTTTCGAGACAGGGTTTCTCTGTGTAACAGACCTGGCTGTCCTCAACTCCAGTTATAGAACAGAGACCAGACTGCCTCAGCCTCCCAAGTACCTGTCTGACTGTCAAAGGCGTCTGTCACCACTCCCTACCTCTCCTACACCACTATCTTCCCCCCTCCCATTTGGTTTGGTTTGGGGCTTGGTTTTTTTTGGGGGGGTGTATTATTTTTTTTTAATATTTATCTATTTATTATGTTTACAGTGTTCTGCCTGCATGTACACCTGCACACCTGAAGAGGGCACCAGATCTCATTATAGATGGTTGTGAGCCACCATGTGGTTGCTGCGAATTGAACTCAGGACCTTTGCAAGAGCAATGCTCTTAACCTCTGAGCCATCTTTTCAGTATTTTGTTTTTTTGAAACAGGGTTTCTCTGTGTAGCATTGGCTGTCCTAGACTGACTTTGTAGACCAGGCTGGTCTCAAATTCACAGAGATCTGGCTGTCTCTGCCTCCCTGAGTGCTGGGATTACAGGCATATGACACCTCACCCAGCTTGGGGGTTTTTGGTGTGGTTTGGTTTGGTTTGGGTGTTGTTGTTGTTGTTTTATTTTTGTTTTTTGACACAGGGTTTTTCTGTGTAGCCGTGGCTATCCTGGACTCACTCTGTAGACCAGGCTGGCCTCCATCTCACAGAGATAAACCTGCCTCTGCCTCCACACCAAGCAAATTTATAGAGGTTTTTAAAATATGTTAGTTTTCTGTGTTTGTGTGAGAGAGAGACAGGGAGAGGGAAAGGGAGTAAGCCATGTACCGGCAGGTGCCTACAGAGCTCGGAAGAGGTGTTGGGTCTCTGGAGCCTGTAAAGTCCCCATCTTGGTTCTCAGACCTAAACTCAGGTCATCTGCAAGAGTCCTAACCACTGTGTCACCTCTTGAGCCCCGTAGTTGATTTCTGAAACAAGATCTCATACTGTAGCTATGGCTGCTAGCCTCAATATACAGCAAGCTTTCTGCTTCAGCCACCACCAAGTGAGTGGTACAACAAAAGCCACCAAACCTAGCTTTGTTTGTTTGTTTGTTTGTTTGTTTTCAACAATTATGCCCCTCCCCAACACAAAACTGTTAGATACTGCTCTAGTTTGACCACAGAGTCACGTGGATACCAATTGGCTTGCAAGCTGACAGCTTCCTCATTCATTAAAAAAAAGAGCAGTGGTGCTTTTTTTTTTTCCCCCTTTGGTCTTGTTTTTCTGTTTTTTTGTTTTTCTTTGACAGGGTCTCAGGATTATCCTTGGCTGGCTGGGAGCTCACTATATAAATTTACCAAGCTGTCCTCTGCCTCCTGAGTGCTGGCAGTAAAGGCATGAGTCACCGTGACTGTGACTGGCTTCCTTGTGGATACTTTATATACCTCATCCCCTACAGCCTTGTGTCGTCTGCATCGTTGTCACCCCCCCATAAGGAGCCCTGGGTCTGAATGAAGGGAACCCTCTTTTTTTGTTGTTGCGGTGGAGTCCACATGTAACTCTTGGATGGGGAATGTGTAAGCGCATATTTAAAGTGATACTCCCTAGAGTAGCAGCCCTACTGAGTCAGTGTCCACCACAGCTTCAGCCCCACAGCCTCTCTTCACGCATCCACAGCTGCTGTTGTTCGCAAGCTCCTAGGCCAGGAGTCGCCTCCTACCTTGAGAAAGGCTGAAGCCCTCGGGCAGGCTGGAGTGTTCCTTGAGTCCCCATACTGACAGATGTCTCAGTCTCGCACACTCCCTCCTCAGACTCTCCCAGCCCTGCGCTGCCTCCATGCATTCAGCCCCGCTACAGCCTGATGTTGGACCAGTATTTTCAAAACAGAGACTAGCTAGCTTCCTAGGCCCCTCCAGCCCTGCAAGCTTTAGCTCCATTTTGTTTGTTTGTTTGTTTGTTTGTTTGATGGTTTGGTTGGTTGGTTGGTTGGTTGGTTTGGTTTTTAGAGACAGGGTTTCTCTCTGTAGCCTTGGCTGTCTTGGACTCACTTTGTAGACCAGGCTGGCCTCAAACTCACAGCGATCCACCTGCCTCTGCCTCCTAAGTGCCGGGACTAAATGAGTGTGCCACCACTTTCTCTCCTCTCCTGGCCCACACATCCTCAGGCTAGTCTACACCTGCCTCCTCTTTCCCTCCTGTCACGACCTTTCCTCACCCCACCCAAAGGACCCCGTCTCTACCCCTTCCTCCCTGATGTCCAGTCCAATGGCCAAGCCCTGAGCCTTCCAGAAGCACCCGGGCTGACCACTCCTCCCAGAAACCCCATGGTCGTTCTGAATGTCCCCACTTGCACTTGTAATACCTCACAGACCACTCCCTAAGTCTCCTTTGCAGCCCCACCCCTCCCTTCTAACCTGTAATTGCTGCAGCTCCTGCCCTCGCTGTGCCTAAAGCAGGTGCTCATTACATGGTAAGAGAGGGAGGATACAGAATACAAACTACTGTGGGGACACAGAGCTGGAGCCAATGCCCGGGGAAAAGGGGATCCTCAGGAACAAGGGGAACTCAACCGAGATGTTGGTTCCGTGGGGCAGATCTTACCATCTGTCTAGCATCCTTCAAGGGCCAACCCTCCCCATCGCCAGCACCTCTTCCAGTTGGTTGGCTCCTGACCTGCATGTGACTCAGAACGGGTTGACATTAAAATGTTCCAGGCCCTGTCCATAAGCGATTGGCTCAGGCACAGGCACATGACACAGCCAGGACAGCCAACACTCTGTCTAGAATTTTTCTTAGAAGGCATCTTCCTTTTCTGAGGTCAGAAGCTAAGAGGAGAAGCCCAGAGCCTCTAGGGCAGGCCTTGCTGAATGAGGCATGTCGGGATGCCAGGGTTCTCAGCTAGTGCAATACACCTGACTCCTTCACCCTAGTTTGGTCCCCTCTATAGGGGACCTTTCCGCATTCTTCCACTCAAAATGGAGGGTGACCTTAGGCAGAAGGAATCTGAACTCTCCCTATTGCCTGCTCCATCCTGTATTGCAGGCCTGAAAGCCTGGCTTTGAAAATGACTGATTTGGAGTTCTGTTATAACTCGGAGTCCTGACCAATACAAATGACTGAAGCATGCAAGCAAAAGAGCTAACTGCCCCTAAACCGAATCATAGTAAGTATTTCTGTGTATTGAGCTCTGATTTTAGCATTGAAATCAAGAGCCCTTTCTGGTTGGTTTTTGCTTTTTTTTTTTTTTTTTTGCTTTGTTTTGTTGTTGATGTTTGTTTGTTTGTTTGTTTTAAGACAAGGTTTCTCTGTGTAGCCTTGGCTGTGCTGGACTCACTTTGTAGAGCAGGCTGGCCTCGAACAACGCTCTACCTGCCTCTGCCTCTGGAGTGCTGGCATTGAAGGCATGCGCCACCGCATCCAGCATTCCCCCTCAGTAAATATAATTATACCATCATCCCTGCACAGCAGATAGGAAGGCTGAAGCAATGAGAGGCCAACTGGCTTGCCTGAAGTCGTGGATTTAGTCAGTAGAGGAAAAAGGACATAACTAAGCCACAGACTTGTGCAGCCAAAGGGGAAATGATGAGGCAGCAGCAAGGACACACACAAAATTCCTCGTCTTGATTCTAAATAAATACAATGTTGCAGAGTAGGCTGTGTAACCCAGTGGGTAGAGTGCTTGCCTGGCAAGTGGGAAGCCCTGGGTTCGCTTCCCTGCATCACATAAACCAGCCATGGTTACACACACCTCTAACCACAGCAGCTCAGGAAGAAGAGGCCGGGGAGCAAGAGTTCAAGTTCAAGCCCACAGTGCCGGAGCTCCCCTTTAATCCCAGCACTTGGGAGAAAGAGGCAGAGGCAGGGCGGGTGGAGCACTGAGTTCAAAGCCAGCCTAATCTAGAATGAGTTCCAGGACAGCCAGGGCTACACAGAGAAACCCTCTCAAAAAACAAACAGGAAGCTGGGTGGTGGTGGTGGCGCACGCCTCTAATCCCAGCACTTGGGAGGCAGAGGCAGGCGGATCGCTGTGGGTTCGAGGCCAGCCTGCTCTACAAAGTGAGTCCAGGACAGCCAAAGCTACACAGAGAAACCCTATCTCAATCAAACAAACAGGGCTGGAGAGATGGCTCAGAGGTTAAGAGCATTGTCTGCTCTTCCAGAGGTCCTGAGTTCAATTCCCAGCAACCACATGGTGGCTCACAACCATCTGTAAGGGGATCTGGTGCCCTCTTCTGGTGTGCAAGTATACATGCAGGCAGAACACTGTATATATAATAAATAAATACATCTTTAAAAACTACAAAACAAATAAAAAGAGTTCAAATTCAGCCTTGAGAGTTTGAAGCAAAAAAAGAATAAAATGTTGATGGTTTGTGTTGATACTTTATTATTATTTTAGGTAATTCATTCTACTTAGCAAGGAATAGCTTCTACAAAGACGGAGACAGACAATGGTCAGGGCTGGCAGGTGGCAAGAAGGTAGCTCTGAGGCTACTCTTGGGAGAGGTCAAGCAACCGAAAAGAAAAGAAAAGAAAGAAATGCTTAGAAAGTAAGAATTTTGCCCATACCAGGAATTTCAAATCTGAGCCGAATGGAAAGATTCGGAGGCTGTGAGCCTGGGGGAGCACTTGAAGACCGTGGATGGGGCTTGCAGTGCCTCGGGCCCTGTCACTGTTCCTCACATGACACTGGCAGACGTCCTAGAAGAGCATTGGTGCCTACTCTCAGAGTTACAAGAGATCTAGGTTACCACTGCCTTGTGTGGACCATAGACCCATTATAAGAACTAAAGCCATAAAACAAAAGAAAACCTAGGAGCACAACTTCATGTAATATGTATGATGCACACATATCATATACCATATCAGATCATGTGTATATTGGTTTTATGAGACAGTCTTTTTTTTTTGTTTTGTTTTGTTTTGTTTTGTTTTTTGGTTTTTTGAGACAGGGTTTCTCTGTGTAGCCTTTGCTGTCCTAGACTCCCTTTGTAGACCAAGTCGGCCTTGAACTCACAAAGATTCACCCGCCTCTGCCTCCCAAGCGCTAGGATTAAAGGCGTGTACCACCACACTCAGCTGAGACAGAGTCTTACTTTGCAGCCCAGGCTGGCCTGAACGCCTATGAGCACCAGATTGTCCTGGAAATTATATAGACCAAGCTGGCTTTGAACTTACAGCAGTTCAGTGTTGGAGTGCTTGCCTGACATGTGAAAGACCCTTGATTCAGTCCCCAGTGCTGCAATAAATAAATAAATAAATAAATAAATAAAACCTACCACACACTGAGCAGCCATGTCCCACCTGCTATGACAGTTGTCACCAAAAAGATCGACAACAACAACTGCCACGAAAACACGGAGCAACTGGAACCCTCTGTGGGCGCAAACGTGAAATGGCACATCTGCTTTGGGAAGTTCTCAGAAAAGTAAGCATTGCAGCTACCAGTTGACCCGTAAATCCCACTCTGACGTGTCTGCCCCAGAGGGCTGAATGCATGCCCGTACGGAAGCATGTGTACATATGTTCACAAAGTACCATTCCTAACAGCCACCAAGTCAACAGCACGATGGCCGTCATCTGATACGTGGTTAAAATGCCATCAGTTCACACACTGCAGAGAGGGATGAAGTCTGACGCCTCACTAGGGAAGGGCCTGGAAAACAACAGAAAGTGAAAGGAGCCTCTCACGGAAGAGTTGGGGTGTGATGATTCTCTATGAGTGCATGACGTCTGGGACAGGCAAATAAATATGTGAAGAGGAAGTAGCCGGTGGCTCTCAGGCTGAAACCGGTGAGGAGGGGGCATAGTGCTAACAGGGTCAAACCAAGGGTCTCACTCACCAGGCAAGCTCCCTGTCCCTCTCTAGCCCCCGACCCCGTGTGCGTGTGTGCGTGTGTGCGTGTGCGTGTGCGTGTGCGTGTGTGTGTGTGTGTGTGTGTGTGTACAGTGTTCCCATACATGTGGAGGAGAGAGGACAACTTTCAGGAGTCAGTTATCTCGGTCCCCAATTGGCTCCAAGGATGGATCATAGGCCGTCAAGCTCTCAAGGCGGGAGCTTTTACCTGCTGAGCCATCTTGTCAGCCCTTCAGTTTCTTTTTCGGTAATAGGCTATTCTAATATGGATTATGGTGATGGTTACTTAACTCTGTGTATTTACTAAGAATCAACTATACACTGTAATTAAGTGAATTATGTGTCCATAAAGCTAGGATTTGTTTGTTTTGTTTTTTTGAGACAGGGTTTCTCTGTGTAGCCTTGGCTGTCCTGGACTCACTTTGTAGACCAGGCTGGCCTCAAACTTAGAGAGATTCATCTGCCTCTGCCTCCCAAGTGCTGAGATTCCAGGCGTGCACCACCACATTGGGCCTTCAATAAAGCTATTTAAGAAACAGAGACCACCAGTGGGGTGGGGTTGGGAAGCAGGGGGCGAAATCTTTTAATCCCAGCACTTGGAAGGCAGAGGCAGGCAGATCTCTGTGAGTTTGAGACCAGCCTGGTCAACAAAGGGAGTCCTAGACAGCCAAGGCTACACAGAAAAACCCTGTCTCGAAAAAACAAACAAAGTAAAATAAAATAATTTTTAAAAGAAAAGAAACAGGGCCTATGCCTTTAATCTCAGTACTCAGAACGGCAGAGGCAAGAGAATCTCTGTGAGTTCGGGGCCAGCCTATTTTACAAAGTGAGTCCAGGACAGCAAGGCTATTACACAGAGAAACCCTGTCTCAAAAATAAACAAACAAACAGGGCCTGAGCCACACATGGTGGCACACACCTATAATCCCAGCACTTGGGAGGCAGAGGCAGATCACTGTGAGTTCAAGGCAGCCTGGTTTACAAAAGTCTTAGTCCAGGACAGCCAAGGCTATACAGAAAAAGCCTGTCTCAAACCCCACCCCCACACACCCCCAAAAAAAGAAAAAGAGGGCCTGGAGACATGGATCAGCTACTAAGCACATTTGCTGCTCTTGCAAAGAACCCAGGTTCAGTTCCCAGCACCCACATGGTAGCGACTCACAACCACCTGGAAACTCTCTTTCCAGGAGATCTGGCGCCCTCCTCTGGTCTCCATGGGCACAAGGCCTGTAAATGGTGCACAAACATGCAGACAAAACACCCATTCCGATAAAATTTAAAGAAAAGAAACAGAAATAAAGCTGGAGACCTAGCTCATTTGGAAGAGGCTTGCCCATCATACCCAAGGCCCTGGGTTTGATTCCCAGCACTGAAAACAGATGTGACAGCACATACCTGTAATCTTACCACACAGGAGAATTTCAAGGCCACCAGGTGTGGTGACTTATGCCTTTGGCCCTAGCACTCAGGAGGCAGAGGCAGGTGGACCTCTTAAGTTTGAGCACAGCCAGCTTTATACAGAGAAATCCTGTCTCCAGGGGTAAAAAAGAAAGAAAGAAGCCAGGTGTGGTGGCGCACGCCTTTAATCCCAGCACTCGGGAGGCAGAGGCAAGTGGATCACTGTGAATTCAAGAGCAGCCTGGTCTACAAATTGGAATCCAGGACAGCCAAGGCTACACTGAGGAACTCTGTCTCGCCAGGATTACACATAGAAACCTATCTCAAAAAAGAAAAGAAAAGAAAGAAAAGAAAACCTGGGAAATTGCCCTCTGACCTACATGTGCACATGAGCGCGCGCGCGCGCGCGCACACACACACACACACACACACACACACACACACACGAAACACGTGACTAAACAATGCAGGTAGAAGTTCACATACAGGCTTGGAGTTTTCACAGATCTGATTTCCGTTGATCCCACACTTTGCTTTTCTGTCCCACAGGTTCCTCTTCAGCCAGACCCCCACCCCCACCCCCTTTCCATCCTCACAAGCTGAGGTCTGAAGCTGACTAGTCAGTGAACTGTGGCGGGAGGGGGGAGGGGGCTGTCCGCAGAAGGTTTCAGAGGAAGTGATGAGCTCATGTCCTTCCCTGCCCTCCCACCCCCGGGCAGCTCTTCTGTTGCTGGTGGTTTGAGATAGGACCTCATTGTAGAGCCCAGCCTGGCCTCAAACTCGGGACCTACTACTGCCTCAACCTCCTGGATTGTTCAGGAGATGGCCACCACATCTAGCTCCAGAACTTTCTATCTCTAAGGAACCTTCTAAGAAAACTGGTCCTGGGGCTTGGAGGGATGGCTCAGTGGGTAAGAGTGCTGCCTGGGGGTTGGGGATTTAGCTCAGTGGTAGAGCGCTTGCCTAGCAAGCGCAAGGCCCTGGGTTCAGTCCTCAGCTCTGGAAAAAAAAAAAAAAAGACAAAATAAGAGTGCTGCCTGTTCTTCCAAAGGACCAGGGTTCAATTCCCAGCACCTACATGGCAGCTCATGACTGTGTGTAACTCCAAGATCTGACACCCTCATGCCAATGCACATACATTAAAATTAAATAAAAGATGTAAATTTTTAAAAAGAAGAGAACTGGCCTTGGAATACATGCCTCTAGCGCCTTTAGACTCCTTGAAAGGGTCCCAGAACCAAGAAGGAAAGGGTCCCAAGCTAAGCCTCAGAGTGGTCCCCACAGGAGAGGAGGGGTTGTGTGGGGTTCCTCTCTGAGTTCACATTTTCGGATGGTGGGTCTCATGGCTCAGCTCACAAGCTGCCTTCTAAGGGCAATGAGCCCTTTCTGCTGCTGACTTCTTCAGCTCTCAGCATCTCCCTTCTGGAATGGCCACGGCTGTGGCTGTGGCATCCTGCCCGGGTGAGTGGTCTGCCCTTGCCCTGAAACTAAGTTCCCTGGGCCTCAGCACACAGCAAGAGCTCAGTAACTCACCCCTGCTGACTTTGCTCAGGAGACAGGCTGGAACAGGACACAGAGGAGAGTATACATTACTTTTAATGTATGTATTTATTTTTATTATTATGTGCATTGATGTTTTATGTCCAAGTATGTCTGTGTGAGGGTGTTAGATCTTGGAGTTAACAGATAGTTGTGAGCTGCCATGTGGTGCTGGGAATTGAACCAGAGTCCTCTGAAAGAGCAGCCAATGCTCTTAACCACTAAGCCATCTCTCCAGCCCCGTAGAGTATACATTTATTGCCAGGGAAAGAGATGCTGAACCTAGCTCTGTCCTCATAGGAGCTTGGCCAGAGCTGGGAGATGCTGCCCAGCTCTCAGGTCATCAGATAGGCTGCTCCTTTTCCATCTAGAAACTGCCTTCCAATTTGTGGTTTCCTGTCTAAGGACCCACCCCTTGTCAAAAAGAGTGATAACTCCCCTCCCCTCCGTGAGTTTGCTGGATTAGAAAAAAGACAAACTAGTTAGTGCCTTAGACACAGGTGAGGTGGAGAGCTTGTAGTCCGTGGGCTGGGATGTAATGGCGCTCTATGCACTCATCCCTGGAGACTGCGGCCGTGTCCAGGCCCAGGTACACTAGCTTCCCTTTGCCCCTTGCTTTCAAGTGCCTGCCTTTAGGACAAAAGAAGCCTGGCGTGGTGGCGCACGCCTTTAATCCCAGCATTCGGGAGGCAGAGGCAGGCAGATCGCTGTGAGTTCAAGGCCAGCCTGGTCTACAAAGCAAGTCCAGGACAGCCAAGGCTACACAGAGAGACCCTGTCTTGAAAAAGAAGGGGGGGGGGGCTTGGCAGGGCATCCTCCCTAAGAGCCATCTCTTCTTCATAGGATAGTCAGAAAAGACCTGTGAAATGGAGATCGGGGGTACAGATGGTGGAACACTTGCCTAGCAGACATAAGTTTCTCGATTCTGTGACTCAGCGTCACATACCTGTAATCCCAGCACTAGAAAAGCAAGAAAACCAAGGTCCTGGCAAACTAGCTTGATCCCCCAAAACCCATGTAAAAGTGGACAGAGAGAACCAACCCCACAAAATTGTCATCTGACCCCCATACAAATCACACACACACACACACACACACACACACACACACACACACACTACACACCCCTTTCTCCCTTCCCTCCCTCCCTCTTCCCCAACTCTGTCTCACACAAACAATAAAAATAAATTCTTCAAGATCAACCTGGGCTGTGTGGGACCCAGTCTCCAAAAAGAAAGAAGACAGGAAGACAGAATCCTTCCCTGCTTCCTGCAGCACGAGAGATAAAATCCCGGGCCCCCAGCAGCTGGCTCCTTCCGCCTCCGTGGCTGCCCTGCCGTCCAGCACGTGCTATCCCTCCGCCTAGAACACCTTACCCGGCTTTTCTCTGGCTGCTTGTACCTTCTAGTTGAACTTCTGCTTCGCTTCCTCTGGACCCTTCCCTGTGGCCGGCCTCTCCCCCTCCCCCACCCTCAGCCTTATCTCTGTTCCAGTTATGTGCCTCTTGGCTCTGTTTTGTATCTGTCCCTCTCTAGACCCCACCCCCACGAAGCTGGTCTGTCGGCCGGTCTTTTTTACTCCCAGGTGTATGGTGAACCAGAGCATAGCGCATCTGGGGTCCTCCCTGCACGATGCACCTCCTGAAGTTCTTGGGGTGGTAACAGGAAAGGTAAAGCCTTGCCACCTCCCCAGGAGTCCCCCTCAGCCCTTAGCATGTGCCTTCTCTCCAGGCCTGGCTGACGGTAGCCCCCAGCCAGTGTGGGGCTCTGGATATGAGGGGAGGGGCCACAGGCCTTCTGCTCCGTTACCTAACACCCTCATTAGCAGAGCCAGGGCCGGACTCCTGCAGCCTCCTGGACTTTTGGCTTCTCTGAAGACGGAGAGGCGGAGCCTGTCCCAAGGAGAGCTGAGGAAATCTTGGAAATCCCTGGAGGAGAACCAGGTAAGGTCCTAGCACTTGGTTAAAGGTCAAGCTAGGCTGAAAGAGACCCTGTCTTAAAAAAAAAAAAAATGAGGGGGGCAGAGGGAGAGGACAGGAAGAATCTTTAGGGGCAGTGGACAGTGGAATAGAGTCAACTCATTTTCCTCAACTTGAGTCCAACTCTACAAAATGAAAATAAAGAAGATACAACCAAACTGTAAGAGTCAACTGGGAGGGCTAAGGGGGGTCCAGAGTCCACACGCCAACCCCATGGGCAGGGCAGGGTGGACATGTCACAGCGACCCCTTGCTTGGACATCCTGAGGAATCAGAGGGTGCCCGCTTCAGACAATTAGTAGTTGACGGGCTAATGAAGAACAAGGGAATATGCCAGGTGTGCTGCCTCACGCAGGTAATCAGTGTGCAGGGAGCCAAGCAGCAGGGTTACCATGACTTCAAGGTAAGCCTGGGCTACATAGTGAGTTCCAGCCTAGCCTGGGTAGATCGTAACAAAATAACAGCAGAAGAGATAATCTGGAGAGTACTGCGTAGACCAGGCACAGTACTGGGCAGACCAGGCACAGTACTGCGCAGACCAGGCACAGTACTGCACAGACCAGGCACAGTACTGCACAGACCAGGCACAGTACTTCACAGACCAGGCACAGTACTACACAGACCAGGCACAGTACTGCACAGACCAGGCACAGTACTTCACAGACCAGGCACAGTACTACACAGACCAGGCACAGTACTGCACAGACCAGGCACAGTACTTCACAGACCAGGCACAGTACTGCACAGACCAGACACAGTACTGCACAGACCAGGCACAGTACTTCACAGACCAGGCACAGTACTGCACAGACCAGGCACAGTACTGCACAGACCAGGCACAGTACTGCACAGGCCAGGCACAGTGGAGCACACCTGCAGTCTCAGCACTTGGCAGTAGAGGCAGGGGATCAGAAGTACAAGGTCATCCTCAGCTGTATGGTGATTTGAGGCAAGCTTGGGATGCATAAGACCCTTCCTAAACAAACAAACAAACAAACATTTATAATGTAGCCAGGCATGGTGGCACATGCCTTTCATCCCAGCACTCAAGAGGCAGAAAGAAGTAGGTACATCTGTGAATTCGAGGCCAGCCCGGTCTACAGAGTGAGTTCTAGAACAAACAGGGCTACACAGAGAAACCCTGTTTCCAAAAAAGAAAAAACAAACAAAAAGAATGAAGGAACCGGGTGTGGTGGTGCACACCTCTAATCCCAGCACTCGGGAGGCAGAGGCAGGCGCATCACTGTGAGTTCGAGGCCAGCCTGGTCTACAAAGCAGGTCCAGGACAGCCAAGGCTACACAGAGAAACCCTATCTAAGAAAAAAAAAGTGAAGGAACAGACAGACAAGTGTGGTAGGCTCTCACCTGTAATCTAAGCACTGGGGCTAGGTAGATCAGGAGTTCCAGGCCAGCCCCAGCAATACAACAAAATCCTGTACAACAAAAATTAAATAGATTAGGTGGCTGGAGAGGTGACTCAGGCGTTACGAGCGCCTGCTGCTCATAAAGGACCTGAGGTCTATTCCCAGCTCCCACGTGGTGGCCATCACTCCAGTTCCGGGGGATCTTGTGCCCTCTGCTGGCCAGTGATAAACGCACTACACTACATGGTGCATAGACATACACGTACCCAAAACATCCATAGACCTAGAATAAAAATAAATCTAGGAAGATTAAATAAAATTTAAAAAATTAATTTCATTAATTAATATATGTGTGTGTATGTACATATACATATTGTCATTTTTTTCTTTTTCTTTTTTGTTTTGTTTTGTTTTTTGAGGCAGGGTTTCTCCGTGTAGTCTTGGCTGTCCTGGACTCACTCTGTAGAGCAGGCTGGCTTTGAACTCACAGAGATCTGTTGCCGCCGCTACCGCTGCCAGCCTTTTTTTTTTTTTTTTTAATTTTAAATGAGTGACCAAAGCAGGAGCAACTAACTGTAGAGTCCCTGGCGTGCTCAAAGCCCTGGTTTGAGCCCCAACACTGACTTAGGCCACCATGTGAGAGAGCCTTGAAGTCGTTATACTAGGTAGACTAGCCTCAGAAGCTCATGCACGGGAATATTCTCCTTCTGTAGCACGTCCAGGCCTGGAAAACCCACAGCACGTAGCTGGGTGGTTGCTGGTCTCTGAGGGAAGAGGAAGGATAAGGCTAGTTGTTCACAGGTTTCCTGGTGAGGCAGGAAGAGCTCTGGGACAGAGTGAGGAGGGCTGCACAGCCCGTGAGTGACTTCCGGCCACCGAATCATACATTTCAGAAGGGTTACCACCGGTTTTTGTTGGGTTTGGTTTTGTTGTTGTGGTTGTGTGTATGTGGGGGGGCAGTCTGCTACTGGGGGGGGGGTTGAACCCAGGCTTCTCACCTGCTAGGTTAGTGCTTCACCACTGAGCTATGTCCCCAGCCCCTTTTTTTAAACCTTTATTTTAAGACAGGATTTTACTAAGCTTCCCTGGTTGGCCTTGAACTCACCATGTAGCCAGGTGGGCCTCGCCTTGCAATTCCGCTGGCTGACAGCTATGATCACGCACATGCAGCACTAGCCAAGGGCCTACCTTACGTACAGACTGTATGCCGTGTATATTTTACCTGCCATGCCCCCACCCCCGACACACACAACTGATTCTGGACGCTGGGAAGTCTGAGGCTAGGAAGTCCACGGTCAAGGGCCCTGTATCTGGCCAGGATTCGCTTGCTGTGTCATCCTGGTGTAAGGACAGGCAGACAAGAGAAGGGGAGGGAAAGAAAGGGGCTGAAGGCCAAGTGTGGAGGCACACGCCTTTAATCCCAGCACTCGGGAGGCAGAGGCAGGCGTATCGCTATGAGTTCGAGGCCAGCCTGGTCTACAAAGTAAGTCTAGGACAGCCAAGGGTACACAGAGAGACCCTGTCTTGAAAAGCCAAAAGAAAAATTTAAAATAAAAAAAAAAAAAAGAAAAGAAAAGAAAGGGCTGAACTAGGTTTGAAAGCGAGCCCATTTCTAAACCGAGAATCCACTCGTAACGGTAGTATCAACACAACAGGCCCCATGTCACACCCAAGAAGCTGGCTTGGGGATTGAGTTTCCCACATCCAGACCGTAGTGGCTTGGGGTCAGATGACAGGAGGGTGAGGTCCCCGCCTTCTTGGATCTCTTGGCACTGCAAAAGAGGCAAAGGCCTCTATCAATCTGGGTATAATGTGACCAGAGTGTGGGCGGGGAGCGTGTGAGCCACCACAAGGAGACCTGGTTATACTCAGGGCAAAAGAGGCTGCGGTTCGCAACAAGTGGAGTGGGAAGGAAGGGACAGTTCCCAGAGGCAGAACCGCCTGTGCAGAGGGCCAGGGGACGAAAGAATGTGACCTGTTCCTGGGGAAACAGCCTGCTGTGAGTTGAAGCTGGGAGTCGGGCACAGGGGGAGACAGGGCTTGAAACTAGGAGGGACATGGATGTTAGGCAAAGGTGCTGAGGCCACAGCCCAAGGCCAAATCAGCTCAGCGCCCGTGTTTGCACTGCCACAGGTTAAGAATGGCTTTTCCCGCACGGTGGTGGCGCACGCCTTTAATCCCAGCACTCGGGAGGCAGAGGCAGGCGGATCGCTGTGAGTTCGAAGCCAGCCTGGTCTACAAAGCGAGTCCAGGACAGCCAAGGCTACACAGAGAAACCCTGTCTCGAAAAAACAAACACACACAAAAAATGGCATTTCCTTTTTCTCTTTGTGTATGTGTATGTACATATGTGTGGTATGTGCTCGTATGTAGGGGTGCATGTGTGGAGGCCAGAATGGAAGGGCATCATTACTGCTATCTGACTGATTTTTTTTTTTTTTTTTTTTTTTGGAGACAGAATCGCAAAAAATGGGGCTTACCATTTGGCTAGACTGCCTGGCCAGAAAGCCCCAGGGATTGGTTTGTCTCTATGCCCACAATGCTGGGGGAACAAGGTGGTGGCGGCACACATCTTTAATCCCAGCACTGTGAAGACAGAGGCAGACAGATCTCTGTGAGTTCAAGGCCAGTATGGTCTACAAAGCTCCAGAGTTCCAGAACATCCAGGCTTCCTCGAGAAACCCTGTCTCAAAAAACAAAATAACAAAACAAGATCCAATGCTGGGGTTCCTGGGGTTCTAGAGAGCTGCTGCTGTGTGCCCCAGCCTTAATGTGGGTGCCAGGAATTCAGATACAGAGCCTCAAGGTTGGAGGTCAGGTCAGGCACTCTACCCACTGAGCCACCTCCTTACCCCTCCTCTTTCCATGTTGTTTATTTATTTGCTTTTTTGCTCTTTATTATTACTGTTTAAAATTTTTTATTCCATGTACATTGGTGTCTTTATTATTACTATTTTAAAATTTTTATCCCATGTGCATTGGTGTCTTGCCTGCATGTATGTTTGCGTGAGGATGTGAGTTACAGACAGTTTTGAGCTGCCATGTGGGTGCTGGGAGTTGAACCCAGGTCCTTCGGAAGAACAGCCAGTGCTCTTATCTGCTGAGCCATCTCTTCAGCCCCTGGCATTACATTTCTTAAATGATTGAAAAAGTGATAATATTTTGTGACACAGGAAGCTGGGTGTAGTGGTACAAAATTATATAATTCAAATTTCTGTGTCTATAAATACAATTTTATTGGCGCACAGTCGCCCTTGTTCATTTGCATATTGCACACAGCTGCTTTTGCCTTACAACGGAAGAATCAAGTCCTGGTCCATATGGCTCAAAAAGCCCAAAGTGCTTGTGTTCTGGTCCTTTCCAAAAGGTTTGCCTACCTTTCCTTTAGAAAGTTGTCACAAGCAGGCAGCAGGTCCCCCGAAGGATCCCAGGAAACAGCATACCAGGAGACACTGTTGGACAAGTGGTTTCCTTCGCCAAGCTTGGGTGGCTCCACCTGCCGAGACCCACTCTCTCTAGAGGCCAGTAAATGATGGTTCAGGAAAGGCGCTGACACATCCTGCATGGAGGAGCTGTGTTTAACCTGTGAGTCATTGGCTGTGCTCAGAGACCTTCAGAGCTTCTCCTTTGAGGCCCAGGAGGAAATTGCACGGTGTCTTGAAATTAGATGTGGCCTGATTGCTTTGCTGTGGAAATGTGAGTGGACGTACCAGGCATCACCTTAGAGTGAGAGCTTCGAGACCCAGGAAGTGCCAGGCATCACCTTGGAGTGAGAGCTTCAAGACGGAAGTGGGTAGTCAGTCATTCTCTCTCCCTTCCCCCTACCCTGGAGAAGAAGCTCTCAGTTTGAGACTCCAAGGGTCATGGAGGACTCCATAAGGCCAGGCGGGGGTGGGGGGGTGGGGACAGTAGCTCAAGGGAACACAGAAGAAAGAGGGGGACAGGGGAAGGAAGGAAGGAAAAAGGAATTGGAGTAGAAGGAATGGGGTGAGCTCGATCAAATCATGTGGTATGTAAAATGTATGTATGAAATTCTCAAACAACAGAGAAAGAAATGTTACCTACGTGTGACAGACAGGGAGCATGAGGAGTCACCTGTTGCCGGGCTGCTCTGAAACCTGCCAGGGATGCTGTATGCAAGCCTCTGTTACTTTCCACTCAGTTTTGCTGTGAAAATAAAAAATAAAATCTCAGCCGGGCATGGTGGCTCATGCCTTTAATCCCAACACTCAGGAGGCAGAGGCAAGCAGATTGATGTGAGTTCGAGGCCAGCCTGGTCTACAAAGCAAGTCCAGAACAGCCAAGGCTACACAGAGAAACCCTGTTTCAGAAAACCAAAATAATAAAAATAAAATAAAATCTCTTTCATGGGCTAGAGAGATGGCTCAGAGGTTAAGAGCACTGACTGTTCTTCCAAAGGACCTGAGTTCAATTCCCAGCAACTATATGGTGGCTTACAACCATCTACAATGAGATCTGGTACCTTCTTCTGGTGTGCAAGTATACATGCAGGCAAAACACTATACATAATAAATAAAAGCTAAAAAAACAAAAACCTCCAAAAAACAAAAAGATAAAGAAAGAAAATCTCGTTGCTGGGCGTGGTAGCACAGGCCTTTAATTCCAGCACTTGGGAGGCAGAGGCAGGCAGATTGCTGTGAGTTCGAGGCCAGCCTGGTCTACAAAGCAAGTCCAGAACAGCCAAGGCTACACAGAGAAACCCTGTCTCAAAAAACAAAAACAAAAACAAAAGAAAACCTCTTTCACATATCATTGTAAAAAAAAGTAAAAGATAAAATAATGGCATCTTTAAAAAAAAAAAAAGAAAAGAACACAGGAGCTGGCCCGCTGGACGTGGCAGTAGAGCACGCCTTTAACCCTAGTGCTAGGGAGGCAGAGGCAGATGGATCTCTGAATTTAAGGCCAACCTGGTCTATAAATTGACTTCCAGGATAGCCAGGGCAGAACTGTTTCTTGAAGGAAAAAAAAAAAAGCCAACCAAACAACAACAACAAACAAAACAAACAAACAAGAACAATCATCAGTCATGATGAACCATGGGAGGTACAACTTCACCAGGAAGGGAGATGGTTGAGCAGGTAAAGCGTTAGTCACACGAGCGTAAGGCCCTGCCTTCAGCTTGCCAGAACCTACCCACATAAGCTGCCCAGGAACACCTTCCCACGCAGGGATGGGGGTGGGGAGAGAAGACACCCCGAGCCTGCAGATCAGTGGGCCTGAGGTGGATGGCCGCAAACAGGAGAGCCTGTCTCAAACGAGGTGGGAGGTGAGGACAACACAGAGGTTGTGTGTGCACTGACCTCCACTTGTGCAAAGCACACACATGCCTACAGGAACACACAATTTGTGTGTGTGTGTGTGTGTGTGTGAGAGAGAGAGAGAGAGAGAGAGAGAGAGAGAGAGAGAGAGAGAGAGAGAGAGAGAGAGAGAGACGCGTTTTGTGTATGGGTACCTGCAGGAGCCAGAAAGGATGTAGGATCCGCTAAAGCTGGGTTGTAAAAAGTTGTGAGCCATTCAACAGAGGTGCTGGGAACTGCACTCAGGGCCTCTGAAAGAACAGAAAGCATTCTTTCTTTCTTCTTTCATTTTATTTATTTATTTATTTAGACAGAGTTTCTCTGTGTAGCCTTGGCTGTCCTGGACTCACTTTGTAGACCAGGTTGGCCTTGAATTCACAGAGATCTTCCTGCTCTGCCTCCCTGAGTTCTGGGATTACAGGCATGCACCACCATGTCAGCAAAAGTGTTCTTTCCTAACTACCTATCTTTTCTAGAAATGAGCAAAAGGTGTTTGTTCTTTGAGAAAGAGTTTCTCTGTGTAGTCTTGGCTGTCCTGGAACTTGGTCTATAGACCAGACAGGCCTCAACTTTAAAGATCTGGCCTCCACTGCCTCCCAGCAGAGGTAGGTGGATCTCTGTGAGTTCAAGGCCAGCCTGGTCTACAAAGTGAGTCTAGGACAGCCTTGGCTATTGTTAACACAGAGAAACCCTGTCTCAAAAAAATAAAATAAAATAAAATAAAATAAACCAAAAAATAAAAAAAGATAACAAAGGAAAGAGATAGCAACTCACTCCTGGGGAAGGCTGGCATGAAAGATGGCAGGGGTAGGGAGGTCTTGGGTCTTCCTTACTATCCACATAAAACTGCAAAAGAAAAACAGTTTCTCAGCTGGGCTCGGTGGTGTACGCCAGTAATCACAGCACTCTGGGAAACAGAGGCAAGTGGGTCTCTGTGAGTTCAAGGCCAGCCTGGTCTACAAAGCGAGCCCAGGACAGCCAAGGCTACACAGAAAAACCCTGTCTTGAAAAAACAAAAACAAACAAACAAAAAACCAGACTTATTTATTTATTATTATGTATACAGTGCTCTGTCTGCATGTACACCTGCAGACCAGTGGAGGACATCAGATCACAGTATAGATGGCTGTTAACTACCATGTGGTTGTGGGAATTGAACTCAGGACCTCTGGAAGAGCAACCAGTGCTCTTAACCACTGAGCCATCTCTCCAGCCCATTCTTTTGTTTTTGTTTGTTTGTTTGTTTGTTTTCAAGACAGGTTTCTCTGTGTATCCTTGGCTGTCCTGGACTCACTTTGTAGACCAGGCTGGCCTCGAACTCAGTGATCTGCCTGCCTCTGCCTCCTGAGTGTTGGGATTAAAGGCGTGCGCCACCACGCCAGGCCTCTTCTTCTTCTTCTTCTTCTTCTTCTTCTTCTTCTTCTTCTTCTTCTTCTTCTTCTTCTTCTTCTTCTTCTTCTTCTTCTTCTTCTTCTTCTTCTCCTTCTTTTTAAAGCAGGGTCTCAGGTAGCTCAGGCTGGCCACTGAGTTGCACCACTCAATCAGCAAGTCCAAATGCAAACAGAGGTGGAAGAAAGGTCAGGTCTTTCCACGGCAGGTCCCTGAATGTCAGGATTCCAGGTCTCTGGCTTTTAGACTTCACCTACTGAGAGCCACACCACTGGCTTCGCTGGTTCTGGGTTGAGGCTGTTAGCCCCACTGCTCCTCTCTTGTCCAGTGTGATAGCCGAGGAGGGGTAGTGACTTCTCCGGAGCACGCTGCCAGTGAGCACAAGGCCTGGCCCCAATCTGTGTGCTGTGGATCAGGGACTCTGACCCCAGGGAGTCGGACCCAGGGCTCCTCCTTAGCTGTATGTAGCTCATGAGGGTGGTCTGAGAGCTTCTGTGTGAAGGCAAGCACCTCCCTCCCCAACACCTGCCTTACCCAGGAGGACAGCTGGGACTCCCTAGACAGACTCTCTGACAGCAGCTGTGCAAGGAACAGCTGAGTCCCCTAATAAAACCCAGAGAGAGCGTCCCTTTCTCCAACTTTAAGCCCCCACCCCCCCACCCCCACATACTTTAAGGCCCTGGTCAAGGGCCGATGGAATCACAGCTTCTCGCGGATGCCTTCTGGATGGGTTGTAGCAGCCAGGACCCTGACCCCAGTAAAGTCCCCTCCCCCAACTCATCTATGTCTGTCCAGGAGGAGCCTCACAGCATGGGGCCAGTGCTGCATCAGCCCTGAAGGCCACCCACCCCTCCTCACAGCTCTCACTCAGGGGGAGACTGCGCTTGACACTTGGCCACAGGTCTCCCTTCCTTTAGGCTCTCCAGCCCAGCCCTGCTACAAACCTCCTGCCACTCCCTGTCACCCTTAGAAAGCCTGGTCCCCTAAGGTCTGCTTAATGTTTTAACCTTTGCACCTTGTCCACACTGTATCAGCTACTTTTCTAATTTCTGTGCCATTCTGGGTGGATCTCAGCTCTTCCACGGTCATCTCCAAGGTGTGTCTCCTCCGTGGTTCTGGACCCAGTCATTCAACAATGAAGACTTTCTCTCACAACTTTAGGCCTGGGATAAAAGATAAATAAGCAACCAAATTATCACAGGTCCATCCTTGCCAACTTGATACCTAAACACCACTTCTTTGATACCTAATCAACTTTTCTTTTTTTCTTTCTTTCTTTTTTTTTTTTTTTTTTGCTTTGTTTTCAAGACAGGGTTTCTCTGTGTAGCCCTGGCTGTCCTGGAGTCCCTTTGTAGACCAGGCTGGCCTCGAACTCACAGCGATCCACCTCCCGAGTGCTGGGATTAAAGGCGTGCGCCACCACTGCCCGGCTCTAAACAACTTTTCTTGATACCTAAACATCACTTCTTTTTTTTTTCCTCATGTATGCACACATGCGCGCTTGAGAGCACACATACATATTTTTGAGACAGCGCCTCAACTTTAACTACATCTGGGCTGGAACTCCATATGTTGACCAGGTTGACCTTGACCTTGCAGCACTCCTGCTGCTTGTGTGCTGAGTGCTGAAATGAAAGGCACGGGGCTCTAAGCTTCCGCTGCCTTTTTTAAAACTAGGGTCTCGTGGTTTTCAGGACGGCTTCATATGTAGCTGAGGAGGACCTTGACTTTCTGACCCTCCTGCCTCTCCATTACAGGTGTGTGACCCTCCCCCCCCAGCTTGTGCGGTGATGCGGATGGAACCCAGGGCCTTACATACACTAGACAACCACTGTCACCTGAGCCACATCCAGTACCTAAATGCATCACAGCCTGCTTGTTCGTGGCAGGGTCTTTACATAGCTCTGGCTGCCCTGGAGCTCACTATGTAAACCAGTCTGGTCTCAAACTCCTAGAAATCTGCCTCTGAGCTGCTGGGATCACAGCCGTGTGCCACCATGCCTAGCCAAGCACATCACTTTAATTACTACTTCTTCATATGTGTGTGTTGTATGCATGTGTGCACCTGTGGAGATCAGAGGTTGAAACTGGATATCTATTTCAGTAATTCTCCTTTTTGGGGGGAGGGGACGGGTCTCTCAGTAAACCTGGCATTTCCTTCTTTTTGGCTAGACCGGCTGGCCAGTGAGCGCTTGGGATGCACCTGCCTTTGGCTCTCCAGTGCTGAGGTCACAGACATATACCACTATGCCTGTATTTCATACCCGTGCTCGGGAGATCTGAATTCCAGCCTTCATATTTGCATACTAAGCACTTAACCCACTGGGACATCTCCCTAGACCTCACATTACACAGAGAAACCCTGTCTTAAGAAACATGTATTTAAAAAAAAAAAGAAAAAAGAAACATGTATTTATTAAGGCAGAGTTTCTCTATGTATCCCTGGCTGTCCTGGACTCCCTTTGTAGACCAGGCTGGCCTTGAACTCAGACAGATATCCGAGATACCCACCTGCCTCTGCCTCCCTGAGTGCTGGGGCGTGTGACACCCCACACGGCCGGACCTAGCTAGTTGTTGTTGTTTTCCTGAAACAGAGTTTCTCTGTGTAGCCTTGGCTGTCCTGGACTCGCTTTGTAGACCAGGCTGGCCTTGAACTCACAGCGATCCGCCTGCCTCTGCCTCCCGAGTGCTGGGATTAAAGGTGTGTGCCACCACCTGGCTATTTTTTAAAAATATATTTTACAAATTTATTCATATTACATCCCAATTGTTATCCCATCCCTTGTATCCTCCCACTCCTCCCTCCCTCCCATTTTCCCCTTGCTCTCCTCCCCTATGACTATGACTGAGGGGGACCTCCTCCCCCTGTATATGCTCATAGGGTATCGAGTCTCTTCTTGGTACCACCTGGCTATTTTAAAGCTGTATTTCATGACACATTTCAAAGGCTCATGGACTATAACATAATACAAAATGCACCTAACCACTCTAATTGTTCAAAAGTCCCAACTCCAAATTTCTTCTGAGACTCAGGACTGTTAGTCTCTGTATAATATAAAAGCAAGTTCCAGCCAGGCACCATGGTGCACATCTGTAATCCCAGCACTCGGGGAGGCAGAGGCAGGCAGATCGCTGTGAGTTCAAAACTTGGTCTCAAAAAACAAACAAACTATATACATACAGTGGCACACAACAAACTTCCTATTTCAAAAAGGACATAGCAAAGAAAGACTTAATCAGGAGGCAGAAGCAGGCAGATCACTGTGAGTTCGAGGCCAGCCTGGTCTACAAAGTGAGTCCAGGACAGCCAAAGCTAATAGAGAAACCCTGTCTTGAAAAACCAACACCCCCCCAAAAACCCCAAAATCCAAAAAACAAAATAAAAAAACAAAGAAAGAAGAAAGGCTGGATCAAAGCAAGACCAGAAGCCAGCTAGAAAAACATCAAACCCTAAAGTACCATGTCTGATATCTGGGGCTTTCATAATGCTACTGCATGAAAAATAAATGATTAATTAAAAAGGACAGGACATAAGTACTCCTAGGGATGGTGGAATAAAACTCTATTGTAGATAAGCGGGAGAACATAGAGTCAGAGACATCTGGGAGAGTCCAGAGCAGACATGACCAGACAGCTAGGCCACGTAGGGAGAGGGGGAGGGAGCTGGAGAGGGGGAGGGGGATGGAGAGGGGGAGGGGGATGGAGAGGGGGGAGGGGGATGGAGGGGGAAGGGGATGGAAAGGGGAGGGGATGGAGATGGAGGGAGAGGGGAGGGGGATGGAGGGAGATGGAGAGGGGGAGGGGAAGGGGAGGAGGGAGATGGAGGGGGAGGGGAGAGAGGGGAACCAGCCACAGCAACCAGGAGGCCAAAGGTACAGAAGGCAGGGTAACCAAATGTCTGGATTACATAGGGAAGAGCCTCTGGGGGAAGGGTAGCCCAACCTCTGGGCGGGAGAGTTCAGGGTAGAGGGCTGCATATGCCAGCCAAACCCTGTAACAGGTAAGGACTGAAGAATGCTGGAAGATCCCAGCGGCCTGGGCACCTCAGCCCTTTGCCCCAGGTTCGAAACCTAACAGTGTCACCAGGTCCTTTGCCCCAGGTTTGAAACCTAACAGTGTCACCAGGTGTGGTGGCATACGCCTTTTAATTCCAGCACTCGGGAGGCAGAGGCAGGCAGATCTCTGTGAGTTCCAGGCCAGCCTGGTCTACAAAGCCAGTCCAAGATAGCCAGGACTACAAGAGAAACCCTGTCTCAAGCAAATAAACAAGCAAACGTAACAGTGTAACCAGGGCTCTAGTAGCCTTGGGTATACCCACCCCTGCTGCTCTGTGGTCTGTAGCACAAGATGCCTTTTCCTGTAGGCCAGTTCCACTTTGCCTGCAGCCTTCCTTGGTGCGTGTCCCACAATTCCTGGCACCTCTAACATCTCGGAGTCCCCACTGTAACACAGGCGTCACCTTTACAGCTTCACGCAATGACCTCTTGGAGCCCCCTTTCAGGGACACATACAGCCTGGCTCCTGGAGCTTTCTGAACTTTGGTGCAAGAGTCCGTGGCCCTTGCATCTTGCACGCCTTCAGAACTAGCACCATGCTAGTAAATTCTGCTGCCGACTCAAAATGAGTCTGGTTTTCTTAGATCAAAGCTGTAATGGCTTCTCTGCACCTTGCAGGGTAAATCTGTGAAGAGACTGATCTCTTCTTTGTGCCTGGAGGACAGTACTTACAAAGAGTACTTATAGCCAAGTATCACCACACAGAGTACTTACAGTCAAATACCACCATACAAAGAGTACTTACAGCCAAGGCTTTTTTATGTGGAGCTTAGGGTTTTTTGTTTTTTGGGTTTTTTGTTTGTTTGTTTGGTTTGGTTTGGCTTGGTTTGGTTTTTTGAGACAGAGTTTCTCTGTGCAGCCTTGGCTGTCCTGGACTCACTTTGTAGACCAGGCTGGCCTTGAACTCACAGTGATTCACCTGCCTCTGCCTCCTGAGTGCTGGGATTAAAAGCATGTGCTACCACACCTGGTTTACATGGTGCTTGGAATTGAACCTAGAGTTTTGTGCATGCTGGGAAGTACTCTACCAACTGAACTACATCCCCAGCTTTTACATTTCTATTTTTGCTATTATTATTATTATTATTATTATTATTATTATTATTATTATTATTATTAATTTTATTAGCTTGAGACAGGGTCTCTCTATTATGTAGCTCTGGCTGTCCTGGAATTTGTTGTATAGACCAGGCTGGCCTTGAATTCAGAGAGAATTCCTTTGCCTCTGGCTTCCAAGTGCTGGGATTAAAGGCATGTGCCACCGCACCTAGCTAAAAATATTTATTTTTGTTGTTTTTAGTTGTGTGCGTGTGTGTGTGTGTTTGTTGGTGGATGAAGATGTTCACAGAGCCAGAGGAGTTGGAGCTCTCTGGCTCTGACATCACAGGAAGTGTGAGCCACCAGCGTTGGAGCTCTGAAAGAGCAGTGTGTATTCCTAAGCCCTGAGCCATCTCTACCGACCTCTTGTTTATTATTTTTAGACAGAATTGCACTCTCTACATATTCCAAGCTGGCTTTCAACTCTGTGTGTCCCAGGGTGACCATAAATTCACAGCAATCCTGAGCTGGGTGTGGTGGTGCACACCTTTAATCCCAGCTCTGGGGAGGTAGAGGCAGGCAGATCGCTGTGAGTTCAAGGCCAGCCTGGTCTACAAAGCGAGTGCAAGATGGCCAAGCTAACATAGAGAAACCTTGTCTTGAGAAACAAAACAAAAAACAAAAAAATTCACAGCAATCTGCATCATCACACTAAGCTGTAATCAAAGAACAGAACAAAACAAAAAACAAATTCACCAATGTATAGCAAAATCAGACATGAAAGTAGTTCTTGTTTTGGTTTTCTCTCTGTATCCTTGGCTGTCCTGGACTCACTTTGTAGACCTGGCTGGGCTTGAACTCACAGCAGTCAGCCTGCCTCTGCCTCCCAAGTGCTGGGATTATAACCGTGTACCACCACGCCCAGCTATTTAAAGTAGTTCTTAAGCCTGCAGTTGGGCATTGAGTGCGTTCAGACTCTCTCTCAGCCTTCCTGTGGCCTCCACGGGAAAGCAAGCTCAGGTGGCTAGTGGCCTGTGGCACTGGACCCCTGCAGGAGGGGGTATGCAAAGGAATTCTGCAAGCCTTGCTCTGGGCTTCAGTGGAGTGAGGAGATACTCTTTGGAGATAGTTTCTGTTCTGCCTTGGACACCTGGCCCCACATGAGCGTCAATCTATCCTGCCACTGCTCCCAGGCCCTTGTCTGAGAGTCACAGACCTTTCAGAGTGAGGGAAACCATCTGTGCAGCTCCCCCTTCCTCCAGAACACAAGAGCTTGGCTAGGAACTTCCTTCTCTGCCAGGACCTATGGCACAATCCCCAGGCCTGTGACTTGGTGACTCAAGTACAACATTTTCCTAGAGAGACACAGACCAATGTTTTCTCACCCCAGACTTGTTGGACTCATGAGTTTCTTTGGGCTTACTTACAGAGCATAATAGGTGAGGGGTCACTTACAGAGTGTGGGACAGCCACAAAGCAGGCAAATCACTGGAAAGTCTCATCCCGCCATGGATGACACCTACCCCATAGTGACACAGATGATGCTGCCCTCGGGTTAGCCTCCCATCCTGTGTACACTCAGTTTACCAAACCGTGTGTGTGTGTGTGTGTGTGTGTGTGTGTGTGTGTGTGTGTCTGTTGGTGTAGATCAGAGGGCAACTTGTATGAGTTGCCCTCTTCCATCAGGCACTCTCAGAAACAACAAACACATTAAATGAGTCTTTTTATTTTATTTTATTTTTTTAAATAAGTCTTTTTAAATAAACAAAACCAAACCTGGTCAGGGCTTTCAGACACCCCCCCCCCAACCCCCGCCCAGGAAATATCAGTGGTAATCTCTGCGGGGTGGAGGATATTCCTCCATATTCCTTGGGAGGATCCCAACACAACTGGCCCAGGTGCTTTGAGCCTCACATTGTTCACACCCAAGCAACTGTGTATTTTCCAGGTAGAAATACCACTCCCCCCCTCCTCCCCCTTCTCTCCTTCTCTTTCCCCCTCCTACTCCCCCCTCCTTCCCCCCTCCTCCTCAAAGCAGCAGTTTGCATTCCCCAGGGCATCTGCTTCTCCCTAGATCTGTTTTTGGGAACAGAAGCCCCTCCCCCTCCAGGGAAGAAGTGATTGGTGCGGTCAGCATCCTTGGGGATCTGTCTTCACTGTTCACTCTTCAGGGATGGCCCCTCCTCCCGTGGTTCTGTATTCATCAATGTGTATTTTTATCTAAGTAATGCCACAGTTTCCAGAACACACATGTGCCACGCACAGAATTTTAAAAGGCAAATAGGTCTAGGAGGAAAAGCAGTGCTCCTCAGCCCCCACTCCGAGCCTCTGTCTTGCTCCCCAGAGATGCTACATTCCAGGCTCTGGGCTGCTTCTCTGTTTCAAACGCAGACTAGGAATCTTCTAGAAGATGAGTTTAGCTTTCTCTTCCTGCATACTTATAGATATGCACGCTCCAGGTTATTAATACATTATGTACCACAATTAATACATGGTATGCCACCACACATGGCCCAAAGCCTATTTTTCTGTTTGTTTTGTTTTTCGAGGGAAGGTCTCTTTGTGTAGCCTTGGCTGTCCTGGACTTGCTTTATAGACCAGGCTGGCCTTAAACTCACCGTGATCCGCCTGCTTATGCCTCCTTCAAAAGCCTTTTTGTACAGTCACTGTTCACCTCAGTTCCCTTCCCCTGGTTCCATGCAGCCTGCTCAGAGAGGAGAGGGGAACATGAGGAGCAGTAACCGCAACAGCAGCAGTTTGACCGGTTATTTAGGAAAGCTGGGCACGGTGGCAACACGGCTTTAATCCTCGTACCCAGGAGGCAGAGGTAGGCAGATCTCTACATTTGAAGCCAGCCTGGTCAACATATCATGTTCCAGGACAGCCAGGGCTGCCTAGAGAGACTCTGTCTCTAAACAAAAATCAAACAGAAAGAAAAATGCAATATTGCTGACCCTTTGTGTGCCTTGAGAGGACAATAGTGAGAAGCACGGATAAAATTTATACACAGGCTGGGCGTGGTGGCACACGCCTTTAATCTTAGCACTCAGGAGGCAGAGGCAGGTGGATCACTGAGTTCGAGGCTAGCCTGGTCTACAAAGCAAGTCCAGGACAGCCAAGGTTACACAGAGAAACCCTGTCTAAAAAACAAAACAAAACAAAAAAACAAACAAACAAAATTTATACACAGTAAAATCCACCATTTTTAGGTTTCTGACTTCAGTTTTGATATCTCTGTAGTCATATATTCCACCACATTCAAGATGGTGACATTTTCATTCTCTCCAAATACGGAAGACATCCCCTTCGTGTGAAGTTAGTCAGATGTGACTTTGTTTGTTTGTTTGGTTGGTTTTGGTTTTACAAGATAAGAGTCTCTCTGTGTAGCCTTGGCTGTCCTAGACTCACTTTGTAGACCAGGCTGGCCTCGAACTCACATCGATCCACTTGCCTCTGCCTCCCGAGTGCTGGGATTAAAGGCGTGTGTCACCATGCTTGGCTCCAGCCAGTGTTCTTAACCACAGAGCCTCTCCAGGCCACTATTAGTTTCTTGGGGGAAAAAAAATGGGGCTGAAGAGATGCCTCGGTTAAGGAGTTTTTCCAGTCCTCACAGAGGTCCCAAGGTCAGCTCCCAGCACCCATGTTGACTCTTACTGGTAGGTGAAGGAGATCCAACAGCCTCTTTTAAAGCCCATGGTGCCTGCACTCACACACACACGCCCTCCAGAGCAGCTGCCTCCCAGTGCAGGGAGTAGTTACTCGTTCCACAGCATGAGGTGCCTCAGTCTGGCGCCAGGAACCTGGACAAGTCTTGGGGAGCTGCTGGTCCCTATACCAGGATAGAAGCTCAGAGACACTGGTTCTGTCATACAGAACGCAGCCGCCCTCCTGCGGGCACCCACAGTGTTCTCTGGGCCAACAGCAGTCACTGGTGATCTGGGTTTTCTGCTTTGTCTCTCTTGGATCTGTTTCTTGGGTTATATGTCTTTCTTTTTCTCGGCTTCCTCCTACATTGAAGAGTATCCTTTATTCATGCCCAATAAAACATATATAACAGGTTGATTTGACTAATCTTTGTGTGTCTGAAATGCAAACTTATACCAACTTTTTGCTTGATGGCAGTTTGGCTGAGTATAGAAACGCAAACTGAAAAGTCCTTTCTCAGGGTTGGCGGTGGTGGTGCACATCTTTAGTCCTAGTACTTGGGAGGCAGAGACAGGAGGATCTCTGAGTTTGAGGCCAGCCTGGAGTCCAGGACAGCCAGAGCTACACAGAGAAACACTGTCTGGAGGAAAAACAAAAACAATCCTTTCTCCTTAGCATTTTTAAGGTATTTCTCCATTCCCTTCCAGCTTCCAGTGCTGCAATTTTTTTGTTTGTTTTGTGACAGAATCTAATGGTTCCTAGACTGGTCTGGAATACCCTATCCAGCTAAATCCTGGATCTTTCTGTCTTGGTTATTAAATTAGTATGCCTTTCCAGAGAGAAATCAGGGAGATTAATAAAGGAAACAGTCTTTAATACTATGCGTGTCCAGCTCTGGCCGATGTTAAAGAGGAACAGCCAAGCCAGATGCGCTGGCGCACACCTTTAATCCCAGCACTTGGGAGGCAGAGGCAGGAGGATCGCTGTGAGTTCGAGGCCAGCCTGGTCTACAAAGTGAGTCCAAGACAGCCAAGGTAACACAGAGAAACCCTGTCTTGAAAAACAAAAACAAACACAAACAAACAAATAAACAAAAAGACTTCTTTTACTAACTTATATACTTTTTACCCTTTAGGCTTATATTCCGTCATCCTTAAATCTCTTTCAGGTCCTGGCCCCAGTGTAGACTTTTAACAATTTAAACAAGTCTGGCCTCTTAGGCAGATGGAAGAATTACACAGTGATGATATCACATATTGCCAGAGTTATTTTAAGTACACCGGTGTTGTTCTTTTTAAATACTTGTTACTTGGGATTGTCTTGCCCACTTGTGAGAACTATACTTTTCTCAGGAGAACTGGAGGCTTCCTGGCAGCCCAGGACTTAGGTTTGGTTGTGAGGCTCTGCTGCTCCCGCTGCTGCTCCCTGAGCTGGCTGCTCTGAGGCATGTTCCGTGGGAACGGTTAGTCCTGGTGAAGGCGTTTACATCCTAGTAGTGTAAATCCTGCTTGTCTCTGGCAGGCCTGGTGAGCGGGGTTCTGGTCTTAGGGTGCAGGGGAGGCAGTGCTCCGTCAACTACATTCTATTTGCTGGGATTTAATGCCTCCTCAGCGAATCTATTGGCAAATCATGCATTCTGGAAGGAAGCACCCATGTTTGAAAGTGATGTCTCAGTGGCAGACAAAGAAAGTGACAAAGCAGAGATGCTGTGACAGAATAGAAGATGCCCAACCCTCAGAAGGAGGAGAAAGGGAAGCTACTTAAGGGGCGATGCAGAGAGAGAGAGACAGACAGACAGACACAGAGACAGACACAGAGAGACAGAGACACACAGAGAGACAGAAAGACAGACACAGAGAGACAGAGAGACAGACACAGAGACAGAGAGGACAGTTTTGTTTTACAGACAGAGGTTGAATGAAAGAGCAAGCTAGATACAGGTGAAGACAGAAAGAGCCGGAAAATGAGAAGGAGCCAGAAATTTAGAAAACATTGCTGGAGTTAGTTTGAGGCCAAGAAGAGCAACTCCAGGGCCCAGCGAGAAGCCTGATTGTATAAGTCGGCTGGGAGAGGAGTTTGAGCCCGAACAGCTGAGTTGACCAGCCAGCCTAGAGCTCTGTAAGAGCAAGTAAGGGTGAGCTTATTCAGCAGTAAATCTCAGAGGCTGAGAACACTCTAGGCCCAGGTTAGCAGACAGAGGCAATAGCCCTAAGACAACAACTGAAGCAGGCGAGTGAACGTTCGTTTTACACTTGATAACATCGGTTCTACCCTTTTGGCTGTCTCCTGCATCACCTCTGCCTGCTAGGCGGCGGGGTTACAGGCTGTTACCCCTCACTATGCTCCATTTTCTACCGCTGTAAGGTGGTTGAGGACTTTAACATGTCTCTGGGGCTCCCAAGAGCTCCGTGATGGGCCTTGGGTTAGCACCTTTTGAGACTTGTGCAGGCCATAGTGAGCCTTGTTCCCTGGCGCCCTGTCCTTCACTCACTCCCAGGGACCTAAGACTCCGGCTAGCTGGATTCCATCATTTCTAGGCCTGTTCCCTAGTTACATTCACTGTTGCTTGCCTTCTTTCTTTTTTTTCTTTTTCTTTTCTTTTTTTTTTTTGAGACAGGGTTTCTCTGTGTAGCCTTGGCTGTCCTGGACTCACTTTGTAGACCAGGCTGGCCTCGAACTCACAGTGGTCCACCTGCCTCTGCTGGGATTAAAGGCGCACACCACCACTGCCCAACTCATTTGTTTCTTTTCATTTAGATTTCACTTATTTATTTTCGTTTTTTGTGACAGACTCCCATTCTATAGGCCAGGCTGGCCAGGAACTTACTGTGTAGCCCAGGCTATCCTCAAACCTGTGAGTCTACCTGCCTCAGCTTCCCAGGTGCTAGGGTCATAGCCATGAGCTAACATGTCAAGCTTTGTGGGTAAGTTATGTGTTTTAAGGAACACAGGGACATGTGGTTTTTTGTTTGTAGGTGCACATGTGTGTGTGCATGTATGCAGGTGAATATGTGTGCATGCATGTATGTGTACATGTATATAGAGTTCAGAAACCACCTGTAGGTATTGTTGAAACTATCCATCTTGCTTTTGTTGTTGTTGTTTTGTTTTGTTTTGTTGAGACAGGGTCTCTCTGTGTTTGTTAGCTTTGGCTGTCCTGGACTCGCAGTATAGACCAGGCAGGCCTTGAACTCACGGCGATCCACCTGCCTCTGCCTCCGAGTGCTGGGATTAAAGGTGTACACCACCCCCTAACACCCCCCCACCCCCCCCACCCCGCAGTCTTGCTTTTTAAGGAGGGAAAGAAAACAAAACAAAACAAAAAACCTCTCCCTGGGACCTTGGGTTTTCATAATTAGGCTAGCCTGGCCAACAGACCCCAGAGATCTTCCTGTTTCTGCACTAAGGTTACAAGCATTCTCTTTTAAAAATATATTTATTATTTCTTGAGACAAGATTTCACTATGTCACTATGTGGCTTTAGCTGGCCTGGGACTGGCTGTATAGACCAGGTTGGTTGAACTCACAGCGATCCACCTGCCTCTGTCTCCCGAGTGCTGGGACTCAAGGCGTGCGCTACCACGCCCGGCTCTCATACCACATTTTACAGTGGGTGTTGGACACCACATTCAGGTCCTCAGTTTTGCATAGCAAGCATTTTAGCAACTGAGCCATTTCTACAGCCGCTGCCATTTTTCTGAGACAGGGTCTCTTTATTTAGCAATAACTGTCCTTGTACTCTCTATGCAACCCAGACTGACCTCAAACTCACAGCAATCCTCCTGCCTCAGCCTTCTGAATGCTGGGCTGTCAGCAGGTTTGGTGTCCTTTAGAGTGCACAGTCCCAGCTCTGGCTGGTGGGGGGGTGCTGGGGTGGGAGGGTGGTGGTGGAAGGGTGGGGTGGGGTCGGGTGGGGTGGGGTGGGGGTGGAGGGGTGGGGTGGGGTGGAGGGGTGGGGTGGAGGGGTGAGGTGGGGGGAGAGGGAGGGGGAGAGGTGGGGGGAGAGGTAGGGGGAGAGGGAGGGGGAGAGGGAGGGGGAGAGGTGGGGTGGAGGGGTGGGGTGGAGGGGTGAGGTGGGGGGAGAGGGAGGGGGAGAGGGAGGGGGAGAGGGAGGGGGAGAGGGAGGGGGAGAGGTGGGGGGAGAGGGAGGGGGAGCAGTGGGGGGAGAGGTGGGGGGAAAGGGAGGGGGAGAGGTGGGGGAGAGGGAGGGGGAGAGGGAGGGGGAGAGGGAGGGGGAGAGGGAGGGGGTGCTGCAGGCTTCTCAGGATGCTTCCTCCTTCAGAGATCCCGCTCAGAAGCTGGCTTAGGCAGCCCAGGCGTGATGTCGAAGCCACCAGAGATCTCCTGTCACCAGGGCCGTGTTCTGTTGCTTAGAAGTGACATTCAGGTCCTGTCTGGCCTCCGGGAGAAATCAGTCCAAGCTACAGAAACCAGGAGTCGCAGGGCACCTTGGGGATGTCTGCCAGGGGCCTAACAGCTTACTGCCTCTGTCAGCAGACTGTCACGTGGTCCCACCCCTGCCTCCCTCGGCTCCCAGGGCCAGCACCAGCCTTACGTGGTCTGCTGGGCTCCCAGGGTACGGTCGTTGCTGCTTCTCTGTTGAGTCCCATCAGTGACTCCTACATCACTCATCTCCTTTTCTGCTTATTCCTTAAGACCCTCCCCCCCCCCTTTTTTTTTTGCTCGAGTTTTCAGTGAGCTTCCAGGGGAGACAGAGATTCAAACAGGGTTTATTTTTCACGGTTAACCAAACTCCTCCCCTATGCACGGCTAACCCTCTCTAATCTGTTTCTGTTTTGTTCTGTTGTTTAGGCTGTGTTTGTCTGTTTAGGTCTTAGTTCAGATGTGGATTCTCCTGCCCCACCTCTGGTCAGGATCCAGTGCGCAAGCTCTAACCTCTGAGTGCCGTGAGCAGGCCTCTACCAAGAGGTAGCCGCACAGAGGAGCCTGTGGCACCTCCACACGTGTCAGGACTCTTTCCGTTCCTGCCTCTGTGCCATCCTCTCCCTGCACCCCTCCTGCTACCCTGCCTCTTGGCACCTCTCCTTTTTTACTCCACTGGTTCTGCCTCAGGCACCTTCCTGGGAACGGCTCTACGTGGTGCAGACAGAACTTGGCACTTTTTCTTGTCTGGCCAAGTATCTGACTGGATTCTACAAACATCTGCAAACCGGGGCCTGGGGCCCACCTCCCCTCTTGTCTCCACACTGTGTGTGTGTGTGTGTGTGTGTGTGTAGGAGGCATGGGTATCGTGCTGAACAGTGAAGGGAGACTTTTCTTCTCAAGCAGGCAGAGCCTGGGAAGACAGGCCGGAGGGACACACTAAGTACAGCCTGGCAACACTCTGGCTAGGCTCCTTGGAGCTGCTGGGCTCAAGTCCAAAGGCTGCATATGGCCCACAATCCTCCTAGGGATCAGCCTCTGGTGCGCCCCCACCCCCCAGCTGTCTCCAAGCCCATTCCCCCAGCTTTCCCTTCCCTCAACTCCCACCCCTGCAATGCACCCTACCCGTTTATGGACTTCCTGCCTGCTGCTCTCTCGGCCCCACCCTCATCATTCTGGTTCTGTGACATAGATCTTGCCTGTAATTGACAGGGTGTGGTCCCAGGCCGTATTCTTCCAACCGCACACCTGCCGGCAGAGCGCACGGAGGAGGGGGCTGTGCCTATGTCACTGGGGACATGCCAAAGGCTAGTTCAGACAACATCTGTTAAGGATGGACACAGAAAACAAGGACCTTGGGGCCAGCCCTGCTACTTGGCTTGGATACAGGAAATAAGCCAAGCCCAGGGGCCATTGAGAGGCTAACCAAGCTGAAAGTAAGGCTAAAGGGCCGAGGCCAGGCTGCTCCAGCCTCTCCTTGGCTGAACCTTGGTGTGAGCGCGAGGATCCCCGTTGCTCCTGTCTCTCAGCCAGTGGAGGAGCTGCCTGACTGAAGTGGCCTCCATAGGGATGAGTCAGCACTTGCTGCCTGTAGGGCGGAGAGACTGGCTATAAACTAACCAGGTTGTGCTAATTACTGGGCCCAGTCCTGGGGAACATGGGCTGAGGTTTGCCACCTGCGGGGTGAGCAGTGATAGGTTCCTGGAAACCCAAGATGCCTTTCAGGGAAGAAGTGAACAGTGGACACGAGCAAGGGACCCCTGAGGACGAACCTACAAGAGTGGGAACAGTTCTCAGGCTTAGGAGAGGCAGCTTCAGAAAGCTCCCAGGCCCCTCAAGAGAGCTGTGGGGAAATAGAGGGTGAATCATGGGTCTTGTCCCAGATCCTACACAGGAGGGCCAACCTAGATGGTACTGGAGAGGTGGAGACAGGAGCAGCTGTGTGTGTATGTGTGTGTGTGTGTGTGTGTGTGTGTGTGTGTGTGTGTGTGTGTGTTCGTGTTTGCATCCGTGTCCTCCCCAACTCCAGGGCACTAACAAAGAACCTCATCTAGATTTGCAGTGAGTCACTAAATGGAGATGGGGTTTCCAGGGTGAGGGGGGCATGCGTGCGTGCGTGTGTGCGTGCATGTGTGCGTACGTGCCGGAGGCTTACACAGGAACAAACACCGGAAGTTAGGTTCCAGGCTAAAACATTGTCCAGCCTCGCAAGCTACTTGTAAAATGGGTTATCAGGCTCCTCCCCGCAAGGCCAAGGGATGGAGGAAGGTTAGGGAGGGCCTTGGCTGCAGGGGAGAGGCTGGGGTTTGCGAAGCCACCAGATTTATCTTCCACACCAGGGCTGTGACAGGGTTCAAAGTCCCCACTAATCTTGAGCAGCAGGACCAAACGGTGGGAGGCTGCGAGCAGGGCCCCACGAGGGTAAGGACTGTGTGTCCAGGGCTCCACACCAACACTGGGGACACGAGCCTTGGTGTCCAAACCTGGGCCAGAGGGGCCTGGGTGGTGACCATGGCAACCTACTGATGAGTTTGGAGCCCTCAAAGGGTGGTACTTACCTGCAGATCTGGCTGGATTTAGGTTCAAATCTTAGGAATCCTGCCTGACCTTCCCGCATCCAGGGTCCTTGTGGGACTCCGGTCCTCCTGGGAGTTCAGAAGTCTGTTTTCTGGGTGCTTTTGCCAGCAAGGGTTAGCAGTATCTGCTTGGGGTGTAAGGGCCTTTATCCCAGGACAGAGCTTCAACCCTGATTTGGGACTCTCTGTACACCAGCTTCCACTTTCAGGAAGGGTCCTTGGCAGATTCAAACACCTGGAGTCTCACGATGACCATGTAGAGTGGACTGACGGTAGGGCCTGGAAGCTGGGAGCATTTCTTTGTGTCAGCCCCCTCCCCTTACCCACAATGCCTCAGCAGCAGAGGGGATTCCTTTTGCCTCCGGTTAATAGTCAAGGAACTGAGGCCAGAGAGTTGACTTTCTCAAGCTCCGCAGGCAGGCAGGCTTTGAGCTTGAGAGGACTTGACGGACAGGGAAGACCTGGTCCTCTGGAGAAGCGAGAGGAAGGCAGGTGAGAGAGTGAGCACGCTGGGCAAAGGCAGGTAGACAGGTCTGGATGTAGATCCAGAGTCAGAGGCCAGTATAGGTGAGGCCAGTGGTTAGGGTTTCACATATTGGGTCCCCTCACTCACTGTGCAGGTTCAGTGGCCTCTGGGGAGCTCTGCTCAGGCAATCAATCAGAGGAACAAGGAGGAGGTGTCCCGTGCTAGATGGAGAGAAACTCTTGTTTGGTTGTGTTGCTGGGGACTGAACAATAGACTTGTGTATTTCAGCAAGGGATCTACCATCCATCTCATCCCATCCCATCCCACCCTCATCCCACCCTCATCCCACCCTCATCCCACCCTCATCCCATCCTCATCCCATCCCACCCCATCTCCATCCTCATCTCATCCCATCCCATCCCAATCTCATCCTCATCTCATCCTCATCTCATCCTCATCCCATCCTCATCCCATCCCATCCCATCCCAGCCCAGCCCATCCCATCCTCATCCTATCCCATCCCATCCTCATCCCATCCCATCCTCATCCCATCCCATCCTCATCCCATCCTCATCCCATCCCATCCTCATCCCATCCCATCCCATCCCATCCTCATCCCATCCTCATCCCATCCCATCCTCATCCCATCCTCATCCTATCCCATCCCATCCCATCCCATCCTCATCCCATCCCATCCCATCCCATCCTCATCCTATCCCACCCTCATCCCATCCTCATCCCATCCCATCCCATCCTCATCCCATCCCATCCCATCCTTATTCTCAGCCCAGCCCAACCCCAGCCCAGGGCAGCCCCCGCTACTATTTATGTCCTGCAGGGAGATGGTCCCTGTCAGACAAGCATGAAGTGTTGGGCATTCATCCTGCAGAGAAACCAAACGTCTGCCCTTGTGTAGCAGCTGGCTTCTTACATCCCTCTCACAACTTCACACATACACTTCAGAGATCTGGGGGAGAGTCCAGAGGCCTGTGGGCTCCCTGGAGGAAGGAAGGCGAGACAGTGTGCCAGCCTGGCCTGAGAGCTCAGTGAAAAATGGTAGCTCCCAGGCAGCAGGGCCTGATCGCAGTAGTACTGTACTGGGCAGGGCATAGGGCAAACAGGTTGGACCTGCTGGGGCAGGAATCCCACCTCTGCGTGGCACACTCGACTTGCCTCTACCTGGGAGGGAACATCTGGGTATGTTCAGCTTGGTGGAGCCTGGGTGGAGCCTGGGGCTCTGAGCACTGAACCTCTGAGCCAGGACCAGGCGGCCTAGCCCCCACCTACCTGCCCCAAACAGAAACCTTTACCTGCTTCAGCCCTTGACCTCATTCAGCCGAGCCGGCCCGCAGGGCTTTCTTCACCTCCTCCTCCCCGTTTCTCCTTCCCTCTGCTCCCAGCCTCTTCCTCAGCTGTCTGCTGCAGTTGCTGCAGAGCTCCAGGGCCTAGGCCTCCGTTGCCTGATGAGGTCTGCAAGGCTCAGCAGTCTGAGGTGAGTTCTGCCCTCCCATTTCTCCCCTTTTCCCTCAACCCCGAGTTATGGCACCCAAAATCTTCCCAGCTTCAGACCCACAGATGGCCAACTCCCAAGTCATGGCAGGTCATGCCCTGCCCATATCTGTCCTGCAGCCCCCTTGGGCACAGCCTATTCACTCAGCTTTGGGGGGGGTGATGTCTAACACATGACCTTGGAATCTGGGTAGCTCTAGCTTCTGAGGCTGTGGGCTGTGGGGATAGAATTGTGCCCTTCTCTGTTCTTAGGACAGCTGCCCTCCAGACACTAAGTTCCTGGAGCGATACAGAGGATGTACCAGGCACCCAGTACTAAACAGTACACCCTTCCAACCAGGACTCTCAGAAGCAGCCTCCGAGAGGCCCTGGATCCTGTCTCCTCAAATTGACCCCTGGATTCTGGGAAGGGTTGACTAGTGGAATAGGGTAGAGTGTGGTATCGTTCTACAAGTAGGTTGAACGTGACTTTTATTTTGGGAGCTTGCTTCAACCCTTGCTTAAGAGGGTAGAGGGTATCAGAGGCCACAGCACTGAGCAGCCCTGGGGGGAGGTCCACGTGGCCAGAGCCTAAAACTACCAGCAGAAGCCTTGTCCTCACTGGGCACTGAGTTGAGTGGGCTGTCACTTCTGACCTGCCTGAACTGACACAGTGAATGTCAGAAGTCGATTAAAAGTTTAGTGTAGTGGTACACACCCATAGAAACACCTGTACACACACTTGAGACATGAAAGCAGGAGGATAACGAAATCAAAGGCATCTTTGGCTACTTAGTGAGTTGAAGGCTAGCCTGTGCTATTGAAACAACAACAACAAAACAACCTGTCACTTACAGCCATGGTGGCTGGCTCCTATAATCCCAGCACTCAGAAGGCAGGAGCACTGTGTGTTTGAGGCTGGCCTGGGATACATAGTAAAGTTTTGTCTCAAACCAAAACAGAAGAAAAAGTATCACTTGGAAACTTGGGGGTGAAGGGCTCACCTCACTTTTCTAACATCCATGTTTCTGGCAACTCTGGATGTGCAGGAGCTGCCTGTTCCATGTGTTGGACCTTTGTGACTTTGGCCACATCTTGAGGGGGTGGGGTGGGCACTGCCACTTCTGTCAACACAGGACTTGGAAACACAAAAGGCAGCAACCTACACTCAGGCATCTCCCACTCTCTTCATAATCGTCTCATTCTACCCAAACCCACAGCCAGCGGAAGGCTAAGTTCCTCCAAACACCCTCATAAAACATCAACCCTAGGTGACTGTTACTGTTTTGGGTACTGTCTCTGTTCCCTGGGTAGCTGAGGATGACCTTGCGATCTTCCCTCTAGTACTAGGATCCCAGGTGTGCCAGATCCACCTTCACACATCTGTGTCATGAGAAGCTCGCCTTCCAGAGGTCTGGGCAATGGGAACAGAAGACATGGATCTCACGAGGAGCAGTGTTTGCTTCCTCTGCACTCTAGGAGGCTTGAGCCTCAATCTCTCCCTCTGTGGCAGCTGTGGACACATGGCACATCCTGGCTTGGTGAAGTGACATGGTTGGCTGTTGGCCCTTTGGTCCTTCATCCTCCCACTGAGCAGAAGATCTCTGGACATCCTGAAGTTGCTGAGTGAAGGCGCTGCGTTGGTCCCTCTTTGCTGTCCGTGGCAACAGGTACCTCTAGCCGAGAGTGCCTCCAGAGGCAGAGCAGAAGAGGACAGGCCTCTCCCCTCTATCAGGTGTGCTGTCCTTGCTCACCCAAGGGTGGCTGAGGCCTTACCGAGCACCCATGTATTAGATGCTAGTGCAAACGTCACAGTACCTGACTTCCAGGTATGAGAGTTCGAGGTCAGGCAGGAGCATCCTTTGTCCAGGTCTCTGCATTTGCCTGATGCTGTGCTTTAGCCTCCAGTCCATGCTTGGCTGCTGCCCCTCAGTCTGAGGGAATATGTACCTGGGGGAGGGGGAGGCAAAACATCAGACAAGCCAGTGGGGGGTGTGTGCGTGTGCATACGTGCGCATGCGTGCACTTGTGTGTCCCAAGCATTTCTGTGTGCATGACAGATTTATAATCTCAAGGCACAATCCCAGCCCATTCCTCTGATGTCCTGCCATGAAGTATGACTGGTCACTCAGGATGCTTGTCCAAGGCCCAAGTATACATGTTTATACATGTTGACACTGTGTGGTAACATACACAACCATAGGTCCACAGCAGACAGGACAAGAAATGTGCCAGTCTTGTGTTTTGGCCACCTTTCTCTGGACTCAGGCACACACACACACACACACACACACACACACACACACACACACACGTATGCACACGCACACATTCACACACACACACCTTCTCCTCTGAGGAGACAGAACGGTAGGGCAGTGCATACCTGTCTCAGATCCGCCTCCTCTGGCTGTGGCCTGAAATATGTATGATGACCATTAGCTCACACTCAGTCCTGACAAGTACCTGGGGCTGCGGTGAGGAGCATCCTGCTGGGAGGGCCAAGGTCTGGACTAGGGCCAGAGGTTGGGCAGCCTGAGGAGGCCACTGCACATGCAGGGCCTCCCTGTCAGGACCTGGCCTCCCTACAGCTCCAGGCCTAGCAACCTCCTTTCTCAGTTGAAGAAGGTGAGCCCAGACCTCGCAGAAGCATACCTGAGAATGTGTGAAGCTGGGGCCTGCATCCCTCTGGACCTCAGTTTCTCCCAGGAAGCAGGCTCAGCATCCCAAACAACCTGAGAGGAAGAGAACGAAGCCCTGGCTGGCCGCAAACTCAGGTCCAGCTGACTCTGCCTCCTGAGTGCTGGCATCAAAGGTGTGTCAGAACGGCCCAGCCCTCTTTGAACCCTTGATTCCTCTGGGTCGGCTTTTCAAGAGCTGAGAAAACACTCTATCCCTCCATGGCCTGCTGTGACCTGCTGATCTCACCCTACCGGGCCGCAGAGCTCATCCTTGTCTAAGTGTATGGGAGAACTGCCTGTCCTTTTAAGGCCGGATGGCAGTCTGTGTCTATCCAAGTGGTCGTCCATGGCGAGTGGCAGCCTCCACCTTCTGGCCATTGTGAATAGTGAGGCTATGAACATATTCAGGAGCGGAGGGGCAGCGTTTAGATGGTGCTCAATCCAGTTCGACATATAGCGCTGCTTGAACGGTTAGGGGGTGTCTAAAGTGAGACAGATGGCTTAAACAGACATCTAACGCTATGGTGGCCAGGCTGAAGTCGCCAAGCACCAGTGGGCAGCCCTGGCTTCAGTCTTCTCTTCATGCCCAAGGTGCACGACTTCACCTCTCCACACCGATAACCTGCGCTAAGGTCCTCAAGAGGCCAGGTCCTGCTCGCCAGCCCCTTAGGGTCCATCACCTACTAAGACCCAGGAAGGCATCTCGTTGGCTCTGCTATCACCAGACCACACCCAATAGGTTCTGGTCAGGTAAGGATGGGTCCATGACTGGTCCAGTGCTGATGGGGCCCCAGGTAGCCTGAAGAGCAACAATCAAGGTCTGAAGGTGGCTTGACTCCCTGGCTTTTGAATTACAAACTTGAGGAAACCCAAGGATGGGAACCCCAACACCTTCTAGCATAGCACCTCAGCTTGGCCCTTGGCCCTTGGAGGGGATCCCCACCACACTGCTCTGCAGCCTAAGGAGCAGTCCCACCTTATCACTCCCATTTTATCCCTAACCTTGCATCCAGTCCTACGTGGCCTTCTAGAACCCCCTCACTCCCCTCCCCCCCACCCCCATCTTTGGTTGCTGGGTGAAGGCAGAGGGCTGATCTCAGTATTTGTGGGTAGCCCCTTGTGCCCTTCCCACCAGAACTGCCCCTCAGGGGTCCCACCAAATGAGGAGCGCCCCTAATTGCCCTGTGTTAATTGCTTGCCTCACCTGTGCAGCTGGGCTGAGGCCCCTAAGGAAAAAGCTTGTTGTTGGAAGTTCACTGAATTCCCCCAGCTTGGAAGAATTCAGCTTGGGGGATGTGCTTGTTGCTTCGAGTATTTACTCAAAAGGGGGCCTCAATTTCCCAGCCCAGAGGGGGTTGGGGGTGGTGTGTGTGTGTGTCCTGACCTACCAGAAGTGGCTGACACCCACACTCTGGCACTAGGAAGGCTCAGAGCTGTCCAAGCCGTGGCTCTTTCCTTTTACGAGTTTTATCGATGTATAGTGTATTTATTGATGTATACTGCAAAGTCCACACGTTACGCTTACATTTTGATACATTTAGAGTTGTGCAAACTAATGTCTGTGTCCGTCATCTCCGTCACCTCACCAAAGTCCCTTAAGCCTGCTTGCAGCCAGTTCCTGCAGGCCACCTCTGTCCTGGCTTGCACTCTCAGTCTGCAGGCTGCCTGTCCTGAATAGCTCCTGTAGATAAGGAAGCACGCTCGCTCTCCATCACTCACATCGTGGTCTGTGTGGCTCATCGGGCGGCCCCCAAACGGATTGTCCTCCTGCCCCCGCCACGCACGGTGGGATTACAGGAATCAGCCTGGCTTGCCTTATCTGCCTTAGGATATTTTAAATTTTTGGTTATTTGTATGCGCTTGTGGGTGTGTGTCCAAGGAGGCCAGAAGAGGCCATTGGAAGCCTTGCACTTGGAGTTACTGGCAGTTGTGAGAAATAGGTGCTAGGGACCAAACTGAGTTCCGGGATCTCCTAGATCAGGAAGTGTTCTTGACCACTGAGCCATCTCCAGACTCCATTTCTGGTGGTGTCTTTGTTTTTCTTTTTTGAGATACATAGTCTAGGTATAGTCTAGGTTGTCCTTTAACTCACAATCTTCCTGCCTTAGCCCTTAAGTGCTGGGATTAAAGAGTGTAAAATTAAGATGGGCAGTGCTGGTTCTCGCCTTTAATCCCAGCACTCTGGAGGCAGAGGCAGGTAGATCTCTGTGAGTTCAAGAAGCCAGCCTGGTCTACAAAGTGAGTTCCAGCATAGCTAGAGCGGTTACACAGAGAAAGCCTGTCTTGAAAACCCCAAAAGCAAAACAACAACAATAAAAACCAAAACAACAACAAAACCTAATTAATGTTCATGCAGCCATGAAAGTCTTTTCATGTTTAGGGTATTTGAATAATGCTGCTACAAATGTTCATTCTCTCTCTCTCTCTCTCTCTCTCTCTCTCTCATTTTTCTTTTTCTGTTTTTGTTTTGTTTTTCATGACAGGGTTTCTCTGTGTAGCCTTGGCTGTCCTGGACTCACTTTGTAGACCAGGCTGGCCTCGAACTCACAGTGCTCCACCTGTCTCTGCCTCTGGAGTGCTGGGATTAAAGGCGTGCGCCACCACGCCTGGCTGGGAACACTTCTTACTCTTGCAGAGAACTGGCATTCAACTCCCGACAGCCATCTGAGTCTTCGTAGTTGTCTGTAATTCTGCTCCAGGGGATGCAGCGACCTCTTCTGACCTGTGGGCAGCAGACATGCACATGGAGAACTGGGGTACATACACACACACAGGCAAAACATTTATACACAAAAGAAGTTAATGAAATTTAAGACTTCTTGCTATAAGACATGCAGCTTAGTGGGAGAGTGCCTGCCTTCTAGTATGCTCAAGGCCCTGGATTCAATCCAGTAAAATACACACACACACACACACACACACACACACACACACACACACACACACACGCACACACGCACACACACATCATACCCACACACATGCACATACATACACACATTCACACAATCACACACACACACACACACACACACACACACACACACACACACACACTGGTATATTCTTGACATATATATTTTTAAATTAAAACAAAAATTTTTGAGACAGGGTCTTATTTACTATGTAACTTTGGGTGGCCTTAAATTTTCTATGTAGACCAGGCTGGCCATGAACTCACAGAGATTCCCCTGCTGGCCAGTTGTGGTAATCCCAACACTTTGGGAGGTAGAGATAAGTGGATCTCTGTGAGTTCGAGGCCACCCTGGTCTACAAAGCAAGTCCAGGACAGCCAAGGCTACACAGAGAGACCCTGTCTCAAAAAAAAAAAAAAAACCAAATAAACATAAATTTAATAAATTTTATTCTCTGTTCATTGGTGTTTGCCTGCATGTATGTCTGTGTGAGGGTGTCAGAGCCTTGAAACAAAGCTGGGCGGTGGTGGCACTCACCTTTAATCCCAGCACTCGGGAGGCAGAGGCAGGCGGATCACTGTGAGTTTGAGGCCAGCCTGATCTACAAAGTGAGTCCAGGATAGTCAAGACTACACAGAGAAACCTTGTCTTGAAAAACAAAACAAAACAAAACAAACAAACAAAAAAATAAGCCTTGGGACAGGAGTTACAGACGGTTGTGAGCCGCCATGTGGTTGCTGGGTATTGAACCCAGGTCGTCTGGAAAAGCAGCCAGTGCTCCTAACCACTGAGCCATTTCTCCAGCCCCATATTTCTCTTATTTTTTAAAAATTACTTTATTTTTGTGACAGAGTCTCACTTAGGGATCTAGGCTGGCCTCCAACCCAAGGCAATCCTTCTGCCTCAGCCTCCTAAGTTCTGGGTCACCATGAGCCACCATGCTGGGATCATGCCTGGCTCGTCACCTTTATTCTTGTCTTGCTCTTGAGTTAGCTGTCCCGGCCAGCCGGGGTTCAACTAAAGCTCGGGAGGAGAATCAACCTGTATGAAGGACAGAACACAAGACGCGAAGAAGAAGACCAAGTCTGATTGATCAAGCTCTCAAACGTTATTAGTCAGGCAGCAGTATTTATAAGTCAGAAGGCAGGGAAGCATATTGCTATAGCAACCCAGCTGCAGGCTTTTATCAAAACATAGGGAATTCCAGGCAGGGTCATAATGTCCTGCCACACAGGGTATCTGGCTCCATCTTTGTCTAGTCTAACTGCTAAACCATAACATGGTTGCTCCATCTCTGTCTTTAGTCTAACTGCTGACCCACAACAGGGTCAGCTAGTTTCTGGTGAAAGGCAAGCTCTGGGAAAAACAGAGACTTAAAGGTGCAGACTCTGACAAGATGGCTGAACGTTGGCCATATGGCCTATTGTCCCCAACAGTTAGCTGTCTTCTCCCTCAGCCTAGCAATCCCACTTTATCCATTATTTTGGTCCTCATACTCAGATGGTCTCCATCTTGCTTTGTATCTTTTTGAAGAATTTATTGTAAAGTATATGTATGCATGTGTCTGTGTCCCAGAGAGCAGCTGCACCTGGGGCGGGAGGCATAGGAGCCCTCAGAGGCTGGAGTTAAAGTAGGGTGGTGTCAACCACTCGCTGTGGGTTCTGGGAACTCAGAACCTCTGTCATAACAGAATGTGCTTAACTGCTGGGCCACCTCTCCATCTTTTTATCCTTCTCCTCCTTCTCTTCTTCCTCCTTTAATTTTTTTTTATTCATACAGTATTCTGCCCACATGTGTGCCTGCACTCCAGAAAAGGGCACCAGATCTCATTATAGATGGCTGTGAGCCACCATGTGGTTGCTGGGAATTGAACTCAGGACCTCTGGAAGAGCAGCCAGTGCTCTTAACCTCTGAGCCATCTCTCCAGCCTCCAGCCTCCAGCCTCCTCCTCCTCCTCCTCCTCCTCCTCCTCCTCCTCCTCCTCCTCTTCTTCTTCTTCTTCTTCTTCTTCTTCTTCTTCTTCTTCTTTTTTGAGACATGATATCTCTGTGTAGCTCTGGCTGTCCTACAACTTATTCTGTAGACCAGGCTGGCTTTGAACTCAGAGATCTACCTGTCTTAAAGGCTTGTGCCACCACTGCCTGGCTCTTTTTTATTTTATTTTACTTTATTTTATTTTAGACAGCCCTCATGTCATGTCAAGCTGGCCTCAGCTTCATTATGCAGTTGAGAATGACCTCAAACTCCTGACCCTCCATCCTCTCCTTCCAAGTGTCGGCATCACAGGCATGCGCCACTGGCCTGGCTCTTAGTGATGCACTTGTTAGTGATGTATTTGTTTGTTTTTGTTTTTGTTTTTTTCTCGAGACAGAGTTTCCCTTTATAGTCTTGGCTGTCCTGGACTTGATTTGTAGACCAGACTGGCCTTGAACTCACAGTGATCCGCCTGCCTCTTCCTCTACCTCCCTGAGTGCTGGGATTAAAGGCGTGCGCCACTGTGCCCAGCCTTTTTTTTTTTTTTAAGATTTATTTTCAGTGACTTTTTTCCTTCTTTCAAAATTTATTTTATTTTATATGTATGTGTCTTCTGCCTTCGTGTATGTATTGTGCAAGCCTGGTGCCCACAGAAGCCAGAAGGCTGGTAGACACCCTGGAACTGAGTTACAGATGGCCTGAAGCCACCATGTAGGGACTAGGAATTGAACTGGGGTCCTCTGTAAGAGCAAGCGCACTCTTAACCACTGAGCCATCTCTCCAACTTCTTGCTCCCCTTTTGTTTTGTCTTTGTTTTTGTTATTGTTGTTGTTTTTTGTTTTGTTTTGTTTTGTTTTGTTTCATGACAGGGTCTCACTATGTAGCCCAAGTAGGCCTAGAACTCTATATATAGAGCAGGCTGGCCTTGAACTCATAGAGATCCACTTGTTTCTGTCTCCCAAGGGTGGTAGATTAAAGGTCTATGGCACTGCACCCAGCACAACATAGTGATGTTTTTCTTCAACTCCCATGCCATGTAACAGTCCAGGAGGGCAGAATGCTGGTCTTGCCCCAAGGACACAGCTGTCTTGGCACCTAGCTGGCACACCCACGCAGAGCCACTTGGTGTACCACATTGGTGGCACCTGTTCAGCTGTAATGTCTAGGCCACAAGGTCCACCTGCCAAACTCACTTGCCTGCTCCTTGGTCTCACTGGGCTTTTCGGTCCAGTCTCAACCTGTTTGCAGCAGCTGCTCTCTCTGCCTTGGATTCCCTCTGTGTGTCTCTTCCCCTCACCCTGAACATTGGCACATCCATGTCTGAGGCCCTTGCCTAACGCATCTGCCCTCCTCCATGCCTCAGCTACCACCAGAAGATGGATGTGACCAACGGAAACCAGGCCGCCATGCCGTAGGAAGCCCAAGTTAGCCGTGGGAAGAAGCCATGCAGAGGGGAACCAAAGGGCCTGGCAGAATATGGAGCAGCCAGCTGAGCCCCAGCCATTATCCGGAATCAACCAAGCAGGTGAAGCCTCACAGGATGTTTCACCTTTTGAGCCTGCAGAGTGCGGCAGCTGTGTAAGGAACCGTCAGGCCATGCAAGGACAGCGAGAAGGGGCAGACGCTGTCTTAAGCATCCTGCAGGGCTGGTCTTACGGTAGGAAGCAACTGGTACCCACTTCCTGTCAGGGTCACAGGCTTCCCAGTGTGCAAGCCTTTCTCCCATCAACCTCCCACCCCCCTTGATCCCCAGTTCTGTGGGTTTCACTGCGTAGGCCAGATGACTTCAAACTCAGGGCAATTCTCCTGCTCCAGCTTCCTGAGTGTGGGAATTACAGTCAGGTCTGAGCCCCCAGACCTGGCACAGGTCAGCCCTTTTTATATTTATATTTATATTTATTTGTTTGTTTTTGAGACACGGTGTCACTATGTGTCTCTGGCTGGTCTGGAACTCTCTGTGTCAACCAGGCCTGCCTCTGCCTCCCCAGAGCTGGGATTAAAGGCCAGAAATGTGGGCAGTTTGCCCAAATATCCTTTTCTGGCTGAGGATCCCCTCCTAGACTGTTTCTTCCTGATCCAGCCCCTCTGGGAGGTAGCTTCCTTAGAACCCTAATGTCTTATCTAGATACCTTGTGTGCTATATTGGTGTGCCACTGGAGTTCTGGGTCCCGAAGCAGTGACACTGGGGTCCAGGTGGCAGGGTCACAACTGACCCTTTGCCTGTTAGGGGCCAGGTGAGTGTGCTAGGAAGCTCTCATGTTCTGGCTTCAGTGTCTGTGTCTGCATGGGTACAGCCCTCAAGCCCTGCAGCCCTCCTAAGTGTGCACCTGGGGAAGGCCAGGCCAGGGCCTGAGGGACCCAGGCTGTTCCCTGCAGGCATAGTTTTCATGCTTGGTGAGCCAGCTAGGCTGGGAGGACAGCATTCCAGGTGGAGAGCATGGCTGGCTCTGTGACCAGAGCGAGAGGTGGAATTGTGCAGAGGGCTGGATTTGGGCCACATTGGCCTGCAGACAGAGGGCACTGTGCAGACAGGGCACTGTGTTCCTTGGTCGGTAGGGGGAATTGTCCACACAGTTTTCGCCTGCACCATGAAGCACTGTAAACCCGGGAGCCTGTAGGAGCTCCAAGGAGAGGTGGATAAACGGATTGGCAGGACCAACCTTCTACGAGAAGAAAAGGTCGTGGAAGACAGAAAGACCTGCGCCTAGCAGGATGCGGATCCCCCCTCCCCCCGAGGAGTGGCCACAGGGTGGGTGGCCAGGATGGGTACTGATTTGAGCGCAGGCGGCAAACTTGCGTAGAGCGCATGTCTGGAGGAGTGGGGAGCAGTGCCAGCGGTGGGTCCCGAACTCGCCAATCCATATCCAGCATTGTCCTGGAGCTTGGCTGCCCAGGACCCGGCGCCCTCCCGGGCCACTGACCCTGGAGGCTGCGCAGTCCCTCCCTCTGCCGCTAGGCGGCAGTGCTGGCCGTCGCTCCGCCGCACAGACAGGGATCCCGAGGCCACGCCTCGCCCCCTCCTCCTAGGCCAAGCTGCCGGACTTTGCAGCTCCTCGCAAGCTCTCCGTGGTCCCGCGGGTCGGAGGGGATGGCTGGACGCCCCTGCCTGCCCTGAGCCCTTGCCGAATGTCTCCTTGCATCATGGGAGAAAGTGAAGGATGCGGGACTCTTGGGTTTGGGGAGACCGCAGAGAAGCGCTGACATATGAGCAGCCTGACAACGCAGGGACCACAGTAACCAGAGGACTTGTCTGAATTGTGTGACCTAGACTAGGCCTGCCCCGACCCTGGTCTTACTTTATCCTCTGCCTCACTTTACTGTCCGCTCGCTACTCCTCGAGATGGCAGCTATAATGGCACCAAGTGAATAAGATAGCGCCGCAGACGCGGAGTCTATAGGTGCAAAGCCGGCTCTGACCCTCTCCAGGGTTCACAGTCCAGAGAGGTGGACCTGACTCCTCAGGGCAGCTGAGCTCTTAAGCCAGCAATGCTGTTAAAGTCACACAACCCCGTAGGAATCCAAGGCCAGCTGCTGGGAAGGTCAAGAGGAGGCGAGCTGGCTTTCTCCTCCCAGCCTTCCTGATCCAACCAAGTTCCTGGTCTCCAGGAGCCACTGGTGTCTCCACTGGTAGGAGCCTGGGGATGTCTGGGTCCTGGTCAGGATCCCAGCCGGGCCACTGCTGTTTCTTTTCCCAGAAGGCAGGCTGTGTTCTCTGTATGCCTTTTTGAGCCAGCTTCTGAGGGAGGAATCGCTACTTCCTGCTCCCAGCGCTGCTCTCACACTCCCCCACCCACTACTGTTCCCTCTCCACCTGGTCCCAGCACCTCAGGGTCAGCCCCCACCCACATCCATGATGAACTCGTTTTCCACTTAGTCATCATCATTTATGGGGCAATTTCTACCCTCTTGGCTCGACAGGCAGGCCCCACCCTCTGGGCTGACCCAAAGGAACCGTCACCTCATAGGCAGGGTGCTTGGGAGTGGGGTGGGGTGGGGTGGGGCAGGGGTAGGTGCTCTCCTTTTGCCAGGCCATTCCTGAAGTGAAACCGTGCTCACTTCTGGGGAGGAGAGCACCAGGCAGAGGGACTAGCACCTGTGAGAGACCTGAGCCGGAAGGCTACCGTTCTCAGCTGGTGGGGTAGAGGTTTTGGTTTGAAAAGTGGGATGGGGACGGCTTGGAGAAAAAGAAGGGTCACATCTGATTATGGTTGTGGCAGGTATATTAGGGGGCCTCTAGATGAACAGGACCAACAGAGCACATATCATAAGTGGGTGTCGTAACACAGGCTAATAATCCCAGCACTCAGGAGGCAGAGGCAGGTGGATCTCTGTGAGTTCAAGGCAGCCTGGTTTACAAAGTGAGTCCAGCACAGCCAAGGCTACACAGAGAAACAAACCCCCAAAAAAGAATGTGTCATATTATATATAATATATCATTATATGTAATATACTGTAATATATGATATATCTATAATAATTTGTTCTATGGTTTTTGTTTGTTTTTTGTTTTTTGGGTTTTTTCCAGACCAAGTTTCTCTGTGTAGCCTTGGCTGTCCTAGACTCACTTGGTACACCAGGCTGGCCTCCTGTCGCACAGGGTGCTTGTGTGTCACCATCGTCGAGGAATAATTCACAACATGGCTGTTCTGGCAAGAAATCACATCCAAAGACCTTCTAGGTCTGTGTGATCTGACTGGGATGCAAACACGCCTTTAATCCAGGAGACAGAAGCAAGGAGATCTGAGTTCAAGGCCAGCCTGGGTATAAAGCCAGAATCAAGTAAAGAAAAGTGTGGGTCCAGGCGTGGTGGTACACGCCTTTAATCCAAACAAAGGTAAACTTGTAGAAGGAAGCACTCATGTTTTAAAATGATGTCTAATTGAGTGGCAGAAAAGGTGATGAATCAGAGAAGATTTGACAGAATAGGATCTGAAGAGAGAGGAAAGGGAAGCTACTTAAGAGGAGAGGAGGGCTGGAAAGATGGCTCAGAGGTTAGGAGCACTGACTGCTCTTCCAAAGGTCATGAGTTCAAATCCCAGCAACCACATGTTGGCTCACAACCATCTATAATGAGATCTGTATACTTAATAAATAAATCTTAAAAAAAAAAAAGCGGAGAGGAGGCAGTTTTTATCAGGACAATAATAGAAGAAGCCAGAAGATTCGAACACATTGCTAGAGTTGGTCTGAGACCGAGCAGAGCAAGAGAGAGAAGCCAGATTAAATAAGTCAGCTGGGAGAAGAGTTTGAGCCAGAGCAGCTGAGTTGAACCAGACAGCACAGAGCTCAGAAAGAACAAGTAAGCGCGGGCTCATTAAGCAGTAAGTCTCAGGCTAGACGCTCCGTACACCAGGCTGCCCTCAAACTCAGAGATGATCCTGCCTCTGCCTCCACATAGTCAGCAGTTACAGGTGTGATTGTTTAGAGAGTCAGGGCCTGTCAACAAAATGCTCTCACTGAATTTGTCTCCGTGACTGCCTGTGTGCTAGGCCAGGATAGTCAGGCCACTTTACAGTAGGAAACTGAGGCTGGGAGAAAGGGGCAGGGCAACACTGCTGCTCGCTGGTACCCTCCCTGTGAGCAGAAACATTCCATCCTGGAGGAAGGCCCCTGAAGACTCAAGAAGCAGGTGAGGCGGTGGTGGCACACGCCTTTAAAGCCAGCATTCGGGAGGCAGAGGCAGGAGGATCTCTGCGTTTGAGGGCAGCCTGGTGTGTGGAGCTTCTAGCCTCTGCTTCCTGGCACACCGGGGTCATGTAATACTATACTTAGTCCTCTGAGGACGTTCCACACTGAGTTCTGTAGTAGCCACAGCAGCTCACACACCAATCAGCAGTGCATTAAGAGGTTTCCCCAGCTAGAATCCGTGCTAGAATCTGTTGTTTTTGTTTCCTTGAGGTTAGTCATTCTGACTGGGGTGAGATGAAATATCAAAGCAGCTTTTTTTTTTTTTTTTTTTTTTGGTTTTTTGAGACAGGGTTTCTCTGTGTATCCCTGGCTGTCCTGGACTCACTTTGTAGACCAGGCTGGCCTCGAACTCACAGTGATCCGCCTGCCTCTGCCTCCCGAGTGCTAGGATTAAAGGCGTGCGCCACCACGCCCGGCTTATCAAAGCAGCTTTAATTTGCATCTACCTGGTGAAGATGTTGAGCACCTTTCAAATATGTATTGGAATGGGCTTATATTTCCTCTTTTGAGAATTGCGTATGCAGTTCTCAAATATTTATTGGAATGCATTTATTTTTAATTTTGAGAATTTGGTATTCGGCTTAAGGCAACCTATGGGGTGACTTCTTTTGGGTGTTTAATTTTTATTTTATTTTATTTATTTATTTAGGTTTTCTTGAGACAGTTTCTCTGTGTAGCCTTGGCTGTCCTGGACTCACTTTGTAGACCAGGCTGACCTCAAACCCACAGTGATCTGCCTGCCTCTGCCTCCCGAGTGCTGGGATTAAAGGCGTAAGCCACCATCCCCGGCTAGTGTTTAATTTTTACAGTTATTTATAGAATTTTGAAATTAATCCACTCTTGGAACTATTGGATATGCTTCTTTGTTTTGGTTTTTTGTTTGTTTTTTGTTTAGGTCCTGTGGATAGAACCTGGGGCATATGCATTGCCGCTAAACCCTCTCCCATCGAGTGATGTGGAGCCCAGCCATGGAGGCGGACTCTTTAGGCTTGTTTTTCTTTTAACACTGTTGGTGTGTGTGTGTGTGTGTGTGTGTGTGTGTGTGTGTGTGTGTGTGTGTGTATGTAAATCTAAAGGAGTCCTAGGGCTGGAGCAGTGGCTCGGAGCATTTGCTGCTCCTGCAGAGGATCTGGGTTCATTTCCTAGCACCCATAGCGTGACTCACAAACATCTCCAACGCCAGCTTCAAGAGGACTTGGCACCCTCGTCTGGCCTCTGTGGGCACCAGCACACACATGGTGCACATCCGTACACGTTCTGGCCTATGTGGGCACCAGCACACACATGGTGCACATCCGTACACGTTCTGGCCTCTGTGGGCCTCAGACACATGAGATAAAAATAAATAAGTATTAAAATAAGAGATCAGTCACAGCAACTCAAGTTGCTAGTGGGTGATCTATGCGGCCATCAGGGCTGTGCCAGTGGGGACCCAGCGGCCCTACAACATCCTTTAGGGCAAGATTCTCTGTCTCCGCTGGGCAGAAGAGACTAGTGCAGTTCTGTTCTTGTCTGTGGCTGTGCTTAGCCTGCATGTAGTGAGTCACCTATTGGGAACACAGGGTACCCTCATCATTATGCTGGAGAGCAGGGATGTCACAGCCAGTCCCCTTATGACTAGAGGGTGCTTCTCCAACTGGTCCAAGCAAAAAAGATAATATGCCAGTTCATCAGATGAAAAAGGCTGATCAGGTATGGCTAGATCCAAGAGTCCTAAAAAAACACAAAAGAGAGAGGCCATGGGGCCTGGCTTACATTAAGGCAGGAATACAGGATAAACAGCAAATAAATAAATATATAAACAAACAAATATCTCCTTAGTGCGTGGCTGACACCTGCATTGTTTCAGTATGTACTAGAGGTGAAACATAAAATTCAGGCTCAAGTGTGTTTTTTTTTTTGAAGATGATTATTATTGTTGTTGTTGTTTTGAGATAGGGTTTCTCTATGTAGCCCTGGCCGTCCTGAACTTGCTTTGTAGACTGGACTCGAACTTAGATCTGTCTGCCTCTGCCTCCCTGAGCACTGGGATTATAGACGTGCACCACTGCATCCAGGTTTTGAAGATTGTTTTAATTGTGTGGGTGTGGGTGTGGGTGTGTGCACATGTGAGCGCAGGTGCCTGCAGAACCCAGCAGAGGGTGGCAGATCCCCTGGAACTAGAGTTCCCAGCATGGGGACCAGGAACCAAATGGGTTCTCAGCAAAAGCATCAAGTGCTCTTAAAGGATGAACCATCTCTCCAGCCAAGGACTTGGTTCTTTTAGAAAACGTTAAAGAGCCACCACAGGGAGGCTCCCACCTGTAACCTGGCACGAGACCAGCATTTAAGTGGGACAGGGGTGGTGGGGTGAGAGGCTCCGGGATCAGTCCCCAGTGCTACAAAGACATAAGGTGGCTGCCCTCAAGCCTTCCACGGAGCTCCTTCCGTTAGCCTGCCTGATGATGACGGCAAGCCTTCCACTTGGTCTTCTCCACCTGGCTAGTACAGGCTGTCCAAACTCTGCTCAGTCTTGGCCTGGCTGCCAGGCAAAACAAGAGGTTGCCCATTTATGGCCTCCTGGCACAGCTGCATCTCTTTACTGGCTGTTATGATCACTGTCCTGAGCTGGTCCTCTCAGCTGGCTTATGGCAGCTTTTTGCACAGCGTTGGCAGCCCCTTCCTTCGCTATGTGTATCTCGTCAGTTAAGTCCCTGTATCTGCTGGTTTTATCCTGTCTTTGGTCTGCAGTGGCAGTTCAAGCTGAACCTTGAAAGACCAGTGGGATAGACCAAGAGGAGATAGATGGAGGGCTGGAGACCAGAAGACGACAGGGGTTCATCCTTAATGACCAATGCCCCTCCACAGTGCAGCAATGGCCCCCATCCTCTGTACATCTCAGTGCTTCCTCAGGCTCTCCCCCCTGTCCCCGGGTCTGGCTCTTCCAGCCCCGCCCCTCCCCACTGAGCAGGTGACCATGAAAACGAAAACCATGGGCGGCAGATGTAGTGCAGCTGGTAAAGGGCTTTCCTGGCATGCGGGAGGCCTGAGGCTCAACTCTCGGCACTGTATAAAGTGTGTGTGCCTGTAGCCCCAGCTCTTGGGAAGAGAAGGCAGCAGGGTGGTCATAGGTTCCAGGTCACTACATATTGAGTATCAGGCCAGCCTAGGATATAGAATACCATCTCAAAAAGCAAGTGGGCGGCTCATGGACCTGCCCTTCCCACAGGGTTTGCCTGCAGGTAGCTCTTCATAGGGAAGGGAGTGCATTGCTGGTAGTTGCTCGTGGTCCTGTGAACAACCTAGTAAGACTCAGTGGGTCACACATGCCTACACACACACACACACACACACACACACACACACACACATGCACACGCACACACACACACACACACACACACACACACACAAAGGTCTGGGGGGTCTGGGGACATGGCTTGGCAGTTAAGAGCACAGTCTGCTCTTTCTGGGGACCCAGGTTTGATTCCCAGCACCCACACGACGGCTCACAACCTTCTGTAACTCCAGTCCCAGAGGATGTAGCACAGAGGAGCTTCCTGGCTTCCTCAGACGCTGCACACATGTGGCGCACAGACACACGCAGGCAAATGCCTATAGAGTAAAAAGAAAGGCGTGAAAGTAGACATGGCGGGGGAAGGTGATGACTGGGAAGAGGAGCTAAGGAAGGGTAATGGGGTGACTGTGACTGAAATACATGTGCATGCAAACGTCATAATGCACCTGTCATGTACACTATATGCTAATACAACATTAGAAATAAACTATGAGAGTAGAAGTACATATCAGCTGTACCTGTGCCCTCCCTGGCACCCGTGCCCAACATTCTGTCCAGGCAGCCAGCACCCCTCCTAGTCTTCTCAAGGCATCATTCTGGAAGGTCTCCACACCAGGACAGGCCACACCCACCCTCCAGTGACAGCAGCTTTTCAGTTGTCCCTTGAAGCTGCCTGGGGACAACCATGGAGGAGCGTTCTCAGAAGGGACAGGCAGAGAGGGAGACGCCCATCACAGGAGGACGTGATCTGTCAATGCAGTGCGCAGGTGGTGCTCACACCCCAGAGCATGACTGGGTTGGCTCCTGTGCCCTGTGCACGCCCACCTCACTCACCTGCACAAGCCTCTGTCCCTCCCCCTACCCCCTCAGGAACTTCTCCAGGCCTCTAATCACTGGCGCCTGAACCTTGTCCAGACAGAGTTACTTCCCTCCGTCCAACCTCGGTGAAGTACACTGTGACCTATGTGTTCCTGTCTCAGATGCTTGGCACCACTAAGTCCCTACTGACCACACCCTCCTCCCTCGGCCACTTTAGCTTCCAGGGCCCTCAAATCTGTTTCGGTTTCTGTGGACCTTTCCCCTTTGCTGGAAGCACTAGGATCTGGCCTTAGACTTCCTCCCTTCTCTCAGATGTGTGTGCATGTGTACACCACAGCATGAGTGGGGGTCAGGGGACAACCCAAGGGTGTCATTTCTCTTCCTCCACCATGTCCTGGTATCCCAGGGGTTGAACCCAAGTCACCAGCTCATGGCAGGCTGAGCCATCTCCTGGTCCTTGAGCACATCCTCTGTACCCAAACTCCAGCTGTCATCAGCCAGGCCTTCTCCCCAGCTTCCTGCTGCTAGGGACACACCTCTTCCTATACGGGCTCCTCCCAGGTACTCGCCTGAAATGTGGGGACTCTTGGGCCTCTCTCCTCCCACTCACAGCAGTGGCATCTGTGCAATGTGTGTGTCCCCTCAGCTGTCATCCCCAGCAGCTACAGTAGCTGTTTCTATGTCCCCTCTGCTCATCCTCAGCAGCCGCAGGGAGTTAGGGAATGGGCCACATGGCTTCTCTGCTGCTTAGCTTCTCTGAGTCCTGAGTCCTGCTTGCCTGCAGTGGTAGTTTGTGGTCCCTTCCTCACTGCCCAGCTGCCCATATATACACAAGAGCTTTTTTTTTTTTTTAATTTATTATGTATACAATGTTGTGTCTGCATGTACAACTGCACACCAGAAGAGGGCACCAGATCTCATTACAGATGGTTGTGAGCCACCATGTGGTTGCTGGGAATTGAACTCAGGACCTCTGGAAGAGCAGTCAGTGCTCTTAACCGCTGAGCCATCTCTCCAGCCCCACACAGGAGCTTTTACCCTGACAAGGACAAGCTTTTCATAAAGAAGGAAAGTGTGCCCTTGGGTCAGGTCTCAGAAAACATACAACAGGGTCAAAGGTCAACTATGCCCAGATAGCAAGAGTTTTCTGCTTCATGTTACCCCGCCCCCACAGCAACTTTGAGGTCTCCTCAGCCTCTCTGGGAATCATGCTGTGCCCTTGACCAAGCTGCTCTCCACTTCCCACATCCATTTGACCTTCTAAAGAGGAGGTCATGCCTTCATGCCTGTCTACACTGTCACCTGGGCAGCCTTGAAGGACAGCAATGACATGCCTGGGGCAGGTTGGGGTGGGGACTACCGGTTGGTCTTGGCACAATTATAGACCCGCCTGTGATCTCCACAGTGTGGGCAGGGATGTTCACAGCACTGGAATCCTGCATGGGGTACAGTTTACCCAGCAAGCCTGTCACTCAGAGCAGCAGGCGGGCGTTGAGTGTCAGTCATCGCAGTCTGCTCAGTGCAGTCACCCACCGAGCAATGAGGCTGGGCAACTTTGAAGAAACAAGGGTAAACTTATAGTTCTGGGCTGGGGAGGGAGGGGAGGGAAGACGGGAAGAGAAGGGACGTGACGGTGGGACTACATCTATCAGGTGTACTTTCCAGAGAAAACATTGACTCATTGCTGAGGGCAGAGGCCTCCTGACCTTCCCACCTCTCAACATAGTTGCACTGGGGACTTGGTTTCCAACACATAAGCCCCAAGGGATGTTCAAGCCATGGCAGTGACCTTGGGGAAAGGCAAGCTGCTGAGGGTAGGGCCTGCTTGGAGCCATGATAAAGTTAGTCCCCTGCCACCAAAGAGCCTCAGGACAGGGAATGGGTCTAAGGGACAGGACAGCCGCAGCTTTCAGATCTAGCAGCCCGTTGTCTCTCTCCTTCCCAGGGCCGCCTGATATGGCTCAGGGTGGCCTTGCACGCATGGCAGTCCACATACCCTAGCCATATGTCCCCACATTGGCCTGCCTGTTGTCTCTTACCCCAGGTCACTGGCCCGCAGGTGGTCAGTATCAGTCTTGTTTGTATGCCTGAACTAACTCCCAAGTGGAATACTTTCCTTCCCCTCAGTCTGCAGCACACATTCACGCCCCGGTCTCAGCGGGTGAGGCCCACAGGAAAGCTGTGTCCCATGGACCACTGAGCATCTCTTACTGCTCGCTAGCAACCCCTCTGGCCTTTTTGGCTTCTGAGCAGTTGGGAAGTGGGGTCAGCTTGGATTCAGGCCATCTGGGAACCCTGGCTAGAGGAAGATGTCAGAGGACGTCATGGAGGAGTCTCCTGATGCCAGGTGCCCTCACAGCCTTGAACCTGTGCCCTTTCACTCCCATTACACAACTGCTATGGAAAATTATGTCTCTCACCTTATGCTGTGGGCAAACAGAGTTGGGTAAGGAGCCACATGATAAGCTGCAGGAAGGCCTCTCCCCACATCTCCTCCCTAGAGTGGAGGAGGGGCTGGGGCTCCCAAAGGCCACTCGCTCAGTCACACTCTCCCCCAGGGTGGTGTTCTTCAGCCCTCTTACTCCTGGCCGTGACTGCTAGCTGCCATGGATCTCCTTCCTAGGAGCTGCTTTAGCCTACGAGGCAATGCTGCCTGGAGGTGGTGCAGGGGTGCTGGGGTCTCAGCTGGCAGGCTGGTGTAAACAGGATTTTGTAGTCTGGGTTACAAAAGTGCCTGCATGCCCTGAGCTGTCCGTCCTGTCCCCTCTCTGGACTTGAGCCTCGTCTACCTCTTGGGACTGCTTAGCTGGCCTAGGGCACAGAACAACAGGATGCCCCATGTGCGCATGTGTGTGTGAGTGTGTGGGTGTATGCCCGCTTGGGTCTGCTCAGAGGACGCAGGTGAGAAGTGCTTCAGTCCCTCAGCCCCTGCCTAGGCAAGGAGCCAAGGAGGCACAGAGGAGCTGAGGGAGCTGAAGGGGCTCACTGGGCTGGCTCTCTGCGGGACAGAGGCTGAGGAAGGGACCGGATGCACGCAGCCATGGGCCTGACTGGGAAAAGAACCTAGCAAAGACTGTGAACAGAATTTGCAACTACTTCACCGGGAGAACCTCACCTACAATGATGTGGGGTGAAAGAGTTCCAAGGTCTGGGTGTGGCTGCATTAATTAGTGCTTTTGGAATGGACTTAGGCCTCCTACACCCCTCAAAGTCAGTACCTCAAGCTGCCCCAAGCTCCAGAGTCCTCTGTGGGAAGGTTAGGTGGCCTGCCCAGTCCTCCGGAGTGGAAAACAGACTGAGATGCCAGCTTCCTTCAAAGTGTAACTTTCTTGAAACCACTTTTTTGCTGTTGTTTTGAGCCCTGGCTGTCCTGGATACTCACTCTGTAGACCAGGGTGGCCTCGAACTCATAGATCCACCTGCCTCTGCCTCTCGAGTGCTGGGATTAAAAGCAGATTAAAGTAACTACCTACCTCTTAGCAGGGATTTCATCTGAGAGAACTGGGATCAAAATTCTGCCAACTTCTCCTGTATTAGAGGCGAAGTCACAGCGAAAGAAAGTGTTTAACACAGGAGAATACACAACAGGCACCGTAAATAGCTCTTATCCTAGCACCCACCCTATGTGGTTGGAGCTGGGGTTAGTCATGGAAGGGCCCTGGCAGGGCAGAGCAAGTTGTAAAGCAACCCCTTCAGGGGCTCAGTCCTATTCTAGGCCTTCCCACACGCAGATGAGATAACAGCTGGATGTTTCCCCAAGGTCGCTGAGGGTCAGAGCAAGGGAGGCTCGGAACATGACTCTTGCTCCAGAAAAAACGCCGCCACACGCCGCCAGGGAGCTTATTCGTGTCGTCCAGTGCTTGGACTGCATAGACCCTGCTCCAGACGCCGGCCGGGACTCGCCTCGCCCCCGCCAAGCCCCGCCCTCTAAGCCCCGCCCCGTCCCCTGGCTTCTCTCACCCGCCCCGCCCCCGGCCCTCAAGTTTCTCCGAAGTTTTCCGCGGGTCCCGCTGAGAGCCCCGCCCCCTGGCCCGTGACGCAAGAATGGTGCAGCGCGGCGACCAATGGGTAGCGGCGGGGGCCGGCGGCGGGGGCCAATGGCGGCGGCGGCCCGGCCCGCGGTCTTGCCCGGCCCCGGCTGCACTGCGCCGCCCGCCGCCCGCCCCTCGGCGGCACCGGTACCGGCACCCAGGGACCGGGTCGCGGCGGCTCGGAGTGCGGCGGTCGCGGGCGGCGGCAGCGGCGCCTCCCTCCACTCCCGGCGTCGTGAGAATCTCCGTTTGCTCGCCCGTGCACGGACGGCGCGCGCTCCGGCCCGCCGCAGGGACAGGGTCGCGCGGCTTGGTGAGTCGCCTGTCCCGAGCGCCCCCGTTCGCAGGTGCAGCCCTTGATCCTGGACAACCCCCACTCCCTACCCGGCCCGCAGACACTCGGGCGCGCTCCGCGGCCGCCGCCGCCGCGGTCGAGGTTGGCCGGTCTTTGCCGGGAGGGGTCAGGGAGGATCTGGCCGGCGGCCCAACCTCCAGTCACGGAGCCGCGGCCGTGACTCTGCCCAGTGACGTGAGGCGGCCGAACTTTACGTAACCCGCCCGGCACCCCACGCGTGCCCACACAGTACACCTGGGGCGCGGGGGCCCAGGCATGGGAAGGCGCTGCAGTCGTGGCATCCCCTCAGAGGGATGCCGCAGCCCACTCCATAGTGCCCACCTCTGTAACTCAATCACAGCGAACGGTCATGACATACAGTGTGTGGACGAGGCTCACTCGCCGTCCTAGGTCCCTTGAGACTTAAGGCTTACCCTTGTCCGAGGCAGTAGGGCGCCTGGGCCGGGGGTACCGAGGGTAAGTGGCCAGCGCTCGGGTTGAGTCTTGAGGCCCGAGAGTAGAGGCAGGGTTTAGACTGGGGTCTGCAGTGTCCTGAATGGGGTCCCAAACAGAACGCAGGAGACATAGACTCCTGTCCTGGCTCAGCCTGACTTGGTGGACTGACCTTGGACTAGCTTGTCCTCCGTTGAAAAATGGGATGCCAGTACCAGCCTCATGTGGATGGACCCGGAGTGGACTGCAGATGGTGTGCACTGCATGCAAATCCCTCGTTGGCTTTACTTTTTCCTTCCTTCCAGCACCTCATTTCTGGTGGGCAGCAACACTGTGGATGAAAGACCAGAGCCACTCTTCAATTCGGGCTGCGGGGCGCACTGCCAGCCCTAGGCCACCACTTTCTTGTTGACGAGGAAGCTGAGATTTTGGTGCGGCCAAGTGAATACCCGCCTCCCCAGAACCCAGGACCGCCTGCAGGAACCGGGTAGGTCTAAGTGAGTTATGCCTACACCCTTCTGAAAAGAAGCCTCAGCGTATCCCTCCAGAGGTCAAGGTAGCCGTGGAGCTAGGGGCTGGGAGTATGATTTGGGCTCGGCTTGTGCTGTGGGCTTGAGTCTTCTTGGGTGTCACATGGATTCCTCATGGACCTAACTCAGGTGTGAGATGAGTCGGGAGACTGACAGCTCCAGTAGGTCCAGCCTTCCTTAGCAGAAGCCAGAGAGGGAGTGCAGATGCAGAAATCCAAGCATGGTTCCGGACCTAGGATAGAAGAGAGCTGAGGGCAGTGACTAGCAGAGCCAGGCTGGTGATTGGAAAAGGGCCTCCGACAGAGGGATGGAAGACCCAAGGCCTGTGTGAAGATAGGTTCCATTTCTCAGGCCCAGGGAGTTGTTGCCAAAGTCTTCACTTGCTCCCGTTTCGCTTGACAGGTTGGTCTGGGCGGCGTGACCCATGCCTTGAGGCCAGGAGACTCCTCGAGGCCAGCATGCCGTGGGACACCAGGCCTGGACGCAGCGCCAGCGGCGGGCCCGAGGGCGCCGGCGCAGCACGCTTGCGGGTACAGAAGCAGTGCCGGAAGTCATCCTTTGCCTTCTACCAGGCAGTGCGAGACCTGCTTCCGGTGTGGCTACTTGAGGACATGCGAGCCAGCGAAGCCTTCCACTGGGACGAGCGGGGCCGCGCCGCCGCCTATTCGCCATCGGAGGCCCTGCTCTACGCGCTTGTGCACGACCACCAAGCCTATGCTCACTACCTGCTGGCCACCTTCCCCCGGCGCGCGCTGGCCCCGCCGAGTGCGGGCTTCCGCTGCTGCACCGCACCCGGACCTCACGTGACACTGGCAGTGCGCTACAACCGCGTGGGCATCCTGCGCCGCATACTGCGAACGGTGCGCGACTTCCCAGTCGAAGAGCGAGTGCGCCTTCTGGACCGCCGTGGCTGTAGCCGTGTGGAGGGTGGTGGCACGTCGCTGCACGTGGCCTGTGAGCTCGCACGCCCCGAGTGCCTCTTTCTGTTGCTTGGCCATGGAGCTTCTCCGGGCCTGCGAGACGGTGGTGGCTTTACACCACTGGAGCTGCTGCTGCGCCAGCTGGGCCAGGATGCCAGCTCAGCCCCTCCTGCTGCTGAGGCCTCCTCTGCTACCGTCAACGCTGCCACCGCCAGCACCACTTCCCCTGGGGAGGCGTGTCAGCGCCGCCTGCTGCTGCTTGACCTGTTGGCACTGTACACCCCGGGGGGTGCCGAGGGCCCAGCTCGGTGTGAACTGCTGGGAGACCGGCTACGCTGGCAGCGGCTGTTGGGTGAGGACAAGTTCCAGTGGTTAGCAGGGCTGGCACCACCCTCCCTTTTTGTCCGTGCCATGCAGGTGCTGGTCACCACCATCTCACCTGGCCGCTTCCCTGAGGCCTTGGATGAGTTGCCTCTGCCACCGTTTTTGCAGCCCTTGGACCTCACGGGCAAGGGTTAGACTTGGGGACACCGAAGCACTGTATTTTGGGACAGAAGTGTTTTTGAGAGCATTGTACCTGGCACTTTACATATATGAATCTCTGACTGTACAGAGGAATGTGTCTGGTCTGTCGCATACATTTGGGGTAGGGCTGCCAAGTCAGGCAGGCTTTGCGAGCCTTGGCTCTTCACCCTCCGTCTCAAGTGCACTAGCTGCCTTGCTCAGCCAAGGATAAGGGTGAGGACCTGGAGTCCTGGGGGAGGTGACAGCTGAGCCAAGCAGGAGAGGAGCAGGAGCAGAGGGTGGGGACTGACATGACCAAGCAAGAGGACAGAATGTGCAGTTCTGACTGGCCCTCTTGTGCCGTCAGCCTCCCAAGCGCTGGACTTGATCCTGTGTCCAGGAGGACAAGGAGGGCCCAGCAGGCAGCTATGGCGGAGCTTTGATCAGGGGGAGGCAGGCTCTGTCTCATCACCTCACACTGAATCATTGCTTCTCCACCCATGCCTGAAATTGGCCCTTTTATCACCTTTGCCCTCAGTCATGGTTGGCAGGTGCTGGCCCTGGGCTGCAGCACCTGCTTCACCACCTGCTTTGGGCCCCTGCAACATGGTTCCTCATCAGGGCCAGGTGTGCTTTCCAGCCCTCCTGTCTAGCCTCAGGGATGGGCTCCTCACCTACTCAACATGGGACTCGGGGCTGGGTGTTACCACCCTGGGCAGGCTTCTTGCCCAGTGTGGAAAGCTGGTTTCTGCTAGAAACTTGTGAAGATTGAACCCTTGCTCATGAATGAACCATCGCCCTTCTGGCTAAACGGACCCTGGCTGCAAAGCTGGGTTCATATCCTGAGGAACGCCAAGCCTGGGGAGGAGGGCCTGCCCCTGCCCAGGGATTTTGCTGGGCCGTGAAATTCAACCTTTGTGGCGCAGGCTTGTAGGCCATGGTGTGCTGCCAGGAGGAGAGGCCGGCAGTCTGCTGAAGTGGCCGGCCTGGTTTGGGGCACCTGCTGCTCAGTACTGAGTGCGGCATGCCTGGGGGTGGAAAAGTCCAGGTTGCTGGGCCACAGGAGGGAGGGTAGGGGGAGCCTGGCAAGCAGGAAGGGCCCTAGACCTTGCTACCTCTGTCCCGGGCCCTGTGTTACCATAAAGGGATTTTAGACCATTTCCCAGGCCTGAAAACGTGACCCCCGCCTTACCCTCAATTCCAGAAAGTGAGGCAGTCCTACATGTAAACCTGGAGGCTCTCCTTCCCTTTGCCTGAACAGCACTTGTGGGTGATGGATACTGTCTTCCCCAGCCTCACGTTTGGCCCATTCAAGGTCAGTCCCCTTGGACTTCTGGTAGGCCCCAGGTCCAGATTAAGGGTGCCTCAAAAGCTGCACCCCTTCTGGGAATGTTAGCTTCCCCTCATGTCTCCTTAGCCCAGTGTCCTTTGGGGTCTGCTGGTGCAGGGCTAGGCGGTTCTCAGCCCCCTTCAGGTAGACAGACCGCGGCTTTGCTAACAACCTCCCTGGTGCTGCTTGACCTGGAGGAGGCCTTGTGGCCACCAGAGAGGAGGTGGAGTGTGACCTTGTGGGAGGAAATGGCACCACAGAGGGAGGACCCAGCCTGAGAAAGGTCTAGGGGAGCGTCAGGCAATAGAGGTGGCTTGGCTTATGGTGACAAGCACAGAAGTGTCATGGTAGTCACCATAGGGGGATGACGTCATTGCTGAGTGGCCCCCTAGGCCCTTGTGCCTTGGGTGGGTACAAAGGTAGAGGAACACTCACCAAGGACACTGATTTGGGTGGGGTCACTACTAGGAGGGGGAGGCAGGCCCAGATGGGTAGAGAGGCCTTGCCAGCCACCTCAGAGGAAGGCCTGGCTCCCGCCCACTGCTTTTTTCTATCCTGGGATGCCCGGCATATAGGCCTGCGCTTCAGGAAACCAGAGGGCCTCGAGAGGTGGCACCAGCTGATAAGCAGGGCCTCACTTATGGGGTGGCTGTTTCTCAGAGAGGAAGGGTGGGTGGCCTCAGTGTGTGGCTTATCTGTCCCCTGGGCCCTCCAGCCCCAGGAAGGGCTCTGGTGCTGCCTGACACAGTACCACCCTGGCCATGAGCTTGCAGGACTGAGCATTCCTGGTAGAGGACAAGAGCCTGCTAGGTCCTGCGCTGGCATCCACTATCAGCTAGTGGTAGGTGACCTTGGCGCCTCCAAAACATACAAACAACCCTTGTTCTCCTCTTGGTTAATTTTTCACTTGCTCCCATCAAATGTCAAATGTATGCGTCTGTGCTGCACCCCAGGAGCCAAAATTTCAGGACCCCGATGCCTACTAAGAAAGACAGTGAAACTGAGCCACTGTGGGGCTCATCACCTGCCTTGGAAGGGCAGGCTGCTGGTGCTGTGGCCTGCTGCTCCCAGCCTCAGCTTGTGTCTGCTTTCCACAGGCTCCATCTGCTTTAATCTTGGCTTATTTCTTTACCAGCCTCGCGTGGACAGCAGTTCTGTCCTACACTGAGGTGCAAGTACCTCAGATTGTAGCCACATGGGGCGGCTCCCGAGGAGGCAGCAGGGAAGAACAGACTCCAAGGGCAGACTACCAGATGGATGCTTGGCTGAGACACACAGAAGATCAAGAGTTCATGGCCAGGGGCTGCAGAGATGGCTTCATGCTTAAGAGCACGGGCTGCTCTCCCAAACCCAGGTTCGAGTCCCAGCACCCACATGGTGGCTTCCAACACTCTAATAACTCCATTTCTAGGGGATCTGACGCCTAATGCTGACAGCATTGGCCACCATGTGCTACACAGACTTACATGCAGGCAAAACACTCATACAATGAATCTTAGGAAAAAAGCTGATGCAGCACTCAGAGTGTATTTCAGAGGGTAGTGCTTGCCAAGCGGCTACAAAGCCTTACGTTTGACTGCTAGCACCAAATAAAATGGGGCATGGTGGTGCACACCTGTAACCGCAACACTCATGAGGTGGAGGCAATGAGTTCAAGGTTGCCCTTGGCTGTATTGCCAGGTTGAAGTCAGCTTGGGCTATGTGAGACTATCTCAAAAAAAAAAAAAAAATCACCAATGTTAGCCTAGGCTACATGAGTTCTAGGCTACTCCTGACCCTGTTTTTTAAAAAAGCAAACATCAGTGGTTGGTACTGGTGTCCTCCCCACGCCTCACCCCTTTGATGACTGGCTGACTATAAAAACCTGAGATGACTTCTGCATGATAAAATACAAAGGCAGCAATCTGTAGCTTGAGGAGTTATGACTCATGTCTACATGGGTGTAACCACTGTCCCAGTCTAGGGAGAAGCGTGTTTTACTTCCAATGCTATGTAGCCATTTCCCCCCCCCCCCCCCGCCCCATCTTATCAAGCCCTGGGCTGTGAGATGGTGCAGTGGGTAATCACGCTTGCCACCCTGGAACCCAGAGTTCAATGCCTGGAACCCATGTAAAAGGCGAAGGAAGGACTGACTCCACTCCGCCTAGTGGTTCTCACGCCTCCCTCCACACGTGCCCTATGGCATGCATAGCCACACCCACATCCAGCTTGGAACACTGGGATTGTGGGGAGATGTCCAGGCCTGGGGCTCCTATGGGGATGCACTGGTCACACTGCCCATCAGAGGGCTGCTAGCTGCCTGGCCCTGTTCCTGTCATCTTGGTGTATTCTTAACAGATTTTTATTTTTCTTTTGGCAACCTTGGGAGATGGAATCACATTAATCAAGTGATCTATACTAGACACACACACACACACACACCAGCCCTAAAATTCAGCATTTTTTTTTTGCTTTTTGAGACAAGGTTTCTCTGTGTAAAGTTGGCTGTCCTGAAACTCACCCTGTAGACCAGGCTGGCCTTGAACTCACAGAGATCCACCTGCCTCTCCCTCCCAAGAGCTGGGATTAAAAATAAGCACCAGCATGCCTGGCAAGATTTGGTCACCACAGTTGGGTCTGGAGAAACGGTTCAGTGGTTAAGAGCACTGGATGTTCTTCCAGAAGACCTGGGTTTAATTCTCAGCACCCACATGGCAGCTCACAGCTGTTTGTAATTCCAGTTCTAGGGGATCTGACACTATCACAGAAATACATGCAGGCAGCTGGGCGGTGGTGGTGCACGCCTTTAATCCCAGCACTCGAGAGGCAGAGGCAGGTGGATCTGTGTTGAGTTCCAGGTCTGGTCTACAAAGCAAGTCCAGGACAGCCAGGATTATAAGAAAAACTGTCTCAAAAAACCAAACCAAACCAAACCAAACCAAACCAAACCAAACCAAACAAAACAACCAAAGGGGGGGAGTTGGGGGGGGGGGGGAAGAAAAACATGCAGGCAAAACATCAATGCACATAAAATAAAATTCACTAAACAATTTTAAAAATCACCATGATATAAGCATCTCCCAATAGCGTATGTGAAGGGCTTTTAAAATGGCTTTGTGTTAATTTTATGATAGTTGATTCAAGTACTGTTAGTATTGCAAAATTAAGAGAATTGGGTTTCTAAATGCAAGTTTTATTTAGTTTTGAAATAAATAATACATTTACATGGCTCAACATTCAAAGGATAAAAAAAGACACAAGCTTGGAAACAATCACTGGCCAGGTACTTGTCCCAAGTGAGAACTTCTCTCTCTGCCCCTCCTGAAGTACACACAGCGCCGCGCCATGCAATGTCTTCCGCTATCTGTAAACCGTATGTAGTGACAGGCCAGAATGCCACACTCTAAGATCTCCTGTGGGGCCCCACAGAACACCCTGCTGGTACACATCCTGTGGCATTACAGGCATGTGTTCAAGTTCATAGAGAGTGGCAACATCCCTCAGCCTTTCTGGGAATTTAAACCAGGGACTGCGTATGCTAGACTAGCCCTGGATCACTGTGATGTACATACACAGCTCTGGTTTTGTTGAGACTTTTCAGAAATGGCATTTGTAGTGTTAGGCTTTTGGACCCATCAGAGGCTTTTCCAGAGGGCTGTGCCTTTGGGAGCGCCCACTGGAGGATGTCTCTGTGAGTTGCCTCTTCAGCTCCTTTGTCTTTGTTCCTACTGGTTTGGACAAGTTTGTACAGTGAACATTCAACATGGGTGCCAGAGTAGTTGCAATCATGTTTCTTCCTGGGTTTCTTTACTTTTAAATTAGTTTTCTTGAGACAGTATCTTACTGTGTGGTCCAGGCTGGTGGCAATCCTGCCTCAGCTTCCTGAGTGCTGGGATTGCAGGCATGCTCTGAGTTCATGTAGAGTTTGCGGTCTGTGTTGTAGTGTGCATGCTAGGTCCACCACTAAGCCCACCCCCAGCCTCACACAGCATTTCTGACTTACAGGCTCTGCATTTTGAATAAGTAAAGTCTCCTATAGGCTTTCTGTGGCTGTCCCATCATTTGAGTAGAGAAAGCACTTGCCCTCCAGAAGGCAATGGCAGGCTGTCTGTGCTAAGTGGAAGCAGCAGGCAGAGCAGCTACTGTCTCCTTCCCCTGCCATGCCTAGGAATGTTGTGATACTGACTACAGGCTGCCTATGGCGAGGGCCCAGCCACAGTCTGGTCTGTACCTGGAATGCTGGCCCTTGCTGAGGCAACTTCAGGAGTCTGTGGCATCAGCACAGGTCAGCAGATTTGCCAAGCTGGGTCATGGCCCAAGTTCACTGTGACTGTGAATAAGGTACCCAACCTCACAGCCAGGCGTAATGGAGCATGCCTGTAATCCCAGCACTCAGGGAGGCAGAGGCAGGCGGATTGCTGTGAATTTGAGGCTAGCCTGGTCTTAAGAGTCCAGGATAGCCAAGGCTACACAGAGAAACCTGTGTTGAAAAATCAAAAAGGACAGAAAAAAAAAATCAAAGCACAATTAAAATTTTAAATAAAAAAGAAAACCATACAAAGCACTGAGGCTAAAAGTATTCACTTGGGCTTAATTGCACTGTCGTCCCGTGGGTTTAGGGGAGTGCCACCATCATGAGGAGCCAGGCAAGGCACACCATTCGCAGGAGAGGAGCAGCCCAGTGCGGGTTGCCTCTGCTGTCACTCAACTCTTAGAAAAAGGAGTCTATAAAATGAAGTAACTGCTGAGACCTGGAAGCCTCTGCTTGTTACTGCTAGGGCCCCGACACATGCTTAGTAGAAAACAGACATCAAGTAATTGCCTGGACCAGGCAGATTTAAAAAAGCAGCCAGTCTGGAACAGTGACAGGGACTTGGGGGGTGGCAGCTGGCTCAGCAAAGGACACACCATGGGCAGCCTGCCCTGAAGCTCAAATGCCTGAGGGAAGACTGCCGTGACCCGAGTGCCGTGATGGGACGTGGCAACTGTGAGCAGAGGCAGTTTCCACCAGCTGCTGGGGAGTCAGTGCTACGCCCACTGCAGACACTCGCTGCTCTTGGGTTGAGGACATGATAGGGGGTGGCTACCCCTGCAAAGCTGTAGCCAAGACAGGTGGGCTTAGGACACACTTCCTGAAGGATCAGAAGACCTTCACTGTTCTCAGAAGATACAGCTATCTTCTAAATTTGTGAGATTTGATTTAAAGTGAGGTATCTTATTCAGGGTTGTAACACAACAAAACAAAAAGGCAACTACTAGATCTTCTGAGGAAGTGCCTGACTTTAGGATGTCCGCCAGCACAATGCCATTCCAAAGACATCTCTAATTAGCTCAGCACACTTGTGTTGGACTACATGGACCATGTGGGCACCTGTGTTCTGTCTGGACCCATTTGGCTGTTGTGTTGGTAGAGGTGGGCAGCTACCTTGAGTGTGGGCTACATGATGAGGCAAGGGTGTGTGATGCTTACCCCACACAGCCCACACCCAACCTGGATGGGTACCTTCCCACCTGAAATGTCTGGTGTGGGATGTGCACCATGGCCTGTATCTCTCCGAGAAGTTGACCCCATGAGAGAGTCAACACTGCCACCAAACACATCCAGTGGCTGCAAGCTCTGATCTGTAGGCCTATTGGCCTGGGGTTCTGGCATAGACACGTTCCCAACTCTTCTGGCTTTGATTCATCTGCCTCTGGTGGTGTCCCTGCTGGCTCACACACCAGGACCTGTAGTTGTTAAGAGTTTACTGTGGTTGACAGGTAACTAGTGCATGCAACTGAGCAGCAGCCACTGTTCCCACTTGAAGGTGACCTTGGCAAGAGGTCAATGGTGCTGCTGCTTCAACAGCTCTGGGCACATAGCTACGGCTGTAAGTTCTGGAATGAGACAAAAACAAATGCAGATGAAAGCAAGTGTGGGGTGTGTCCAGCCTGGTGGATGAGGCATATCCACACATGGGAAACAGCAGCATCCATCACAGAGCCTGTTTCCTCCTTGACTGGCTGCCTGGGGCTCCTTCAGATGACCTCCCACTCGTCTTCCAGGTCCTCAGGGTGGGAGGTGGCTGCTTGTCTGCTCTGAGTGTTGTGCGAATGGCTGAACGTCTTTGTCAGTCGCTGGAGGAGATAGCCATGGGAGCCCACTGCCCACAGCTCGTCTGATGAGGTCACTGCAAAGATGAAAGCCAATCACAGTCTTATAAACCACACAGCCTGAGACAAAGAGGCATAGGAGGTGATGAGGGCCCTGGGTCTAGTCTGGACTTAGTGACATTCTAGCTCAGAGATGAGGAAGAACCAGCCATTTTCCCCAACATATACTTTGTTCACTCAATTTAAGTTTTTAGATTTTTTTATTTTTTATTTTTTTGGTTTTTCGAGACAGGGTTTCTCTGTGTATCCTTGGCTGTCCTGGACTCACTTTGTAGACCAGGCTGGCCTCAAACTCACAGTGCTCCACCTGCCTCTGCCTCCCGAGTGCTGGGATTAAAGGCCTGGGACACCACTGCCTGGTGATTTTTTTTTTAAAGGCAGAGTCTCACACTATAGCCCAAATTGGCCTGGAACTATGTAACCTAGGTTAGCCTGGGATGCACAATCTACCTCTTCAGCCTTTCAAGCGCTGGGACTACAAGTGTGAGTAGCTGTGCCAGCAGTTTGCTCTAAGCAGTGGAGCAAAGCTCCTGTTCCTGTCAGGTGACTCGCCTTGGGCCTTGTCCTTGGCTCTGGCTGTGGGGCTGTGGGGCAGCCTCTTCACACCCCACCCCTGTCCCCGGAGACACCTGTCTACCATGCCCAGCACCTGCCTGTGAAACATGACACACTTCCGGGAAGTTTCTTCCAGTAGTCCCCAGCAGGATTTTTGTCTGTGATGCCATAGCGGCGGGCGAGGTCACCATTTGGACAACGGGCCCACACGGTCCTGGTGCTCAGTGCCAACTGGCAGGCCTGCAATCCTGTGGGCAAACTGGGTATCAGCTCATCTCTGGAACACACAGGACAGAGCATCCTTCCCAGTGCTCTCTCCAGAGCTTGTGCTGGGCACCAAGGGAGAGGGTGCCCCAGCAGGGCTAGCCCAGCCGCTGAGAAAGCTGTATTCCCACACACCCAACAGTGAGCTGACCTGGGTCCTCCCAGCAAGGAATGCCCCTCCGATCTTTACCAGGCTCCTGCTTCAGGACATCTCAGACCCAACGGAATACCTAGGACTTCCGTGTGGCCACTGGGTGGGTGATGGGTTGTTTTACAGACAGTGGGGCTGGGAGACCTGAAATTTACCTGTAGGACTGTCCCTACCTGGCACATGCTCCCAGTCAGTCCCCACGGGCATTTCCTCAGTGATTCCAGTCCGCACGTGCACATTCCATCTGCTGTCTAGGGCCCACAGCATCTGGTCATTGGGGCTGGAATAGACGCTAACCAAAGTGACCCCAGCAGGCTGGAAACAGAAAGGGAAGGACAAGAGGTTTAGGGAGCTGGAGGCACACCAGTGACTGCACAAGGCCAGCTCACACGAGGCTGGGTGGAGGAGCAGTCATGAGCAGAAGGGGCAGGGCTGCTGTGGGCTCCTTGGTGGTTCTGCACCTGGCATAGAGTCTCACAGGAAAGAAAGACACTTACCAGGCCATCCTCTTAATGTCACACCGACAAGACACAGGGCAACTTTAGCTGGCGGTGGTCTGGATAGGGGAGTGAACTGACATGAGAAGAAAAGCTGTGCTGCTATCCACCCTCAGCTGATGCAGCAGGGGGTGCCACAGGGGAGGAAGGACACCACAGCCTGCTTCCATGCAAGCTGCCCCCGGCCAGCTCGCCAGGCCCTGCCATCTACCTGGAGGCTCCTCTTAGCTCTACTAGTCCTCCTGTCTGTGTCTTTGCTTCAGGTGACATTTCCTGCAGCATGACCACGGGACACGGAGGCAGAGAAAGCTAGCAGGAACTGGTTTTTGGGTCAGCACCAGGATGGCTGCACTGCTCCTTTGTACAGGTCAATGTGCCATGGTGTGCTGTCAATGTTTCATAGGCAAGAGCAAATCCCTCGAGCTGTTGGCTGTTTCCGGGTGGCCTACTCCACAGAGTAAGAAAGACCCCATGTTTTTGAGGGCAGAGTGACCTAGACTCCAGGTGAGTGAACAAGCCTTGAAGGTCTGGCTGTGCCCTGTGCTGACATTCCATGCCTGGACTCAATCATCCTGCTGCAGGCCCTCTCAGGGCCCTAGTTTCCTGAGTCCTGATCAGTTACCCACAGATAAGTGGTTCCTGATTTGCATCTTGCTCTCTAGGCCACCATGGATGTGGTTATGGCACATGCTTCAAGCCATATTCTATGAGTTCGTGTCATGATGGTGACATGACACCTCTGCTGGCTTGAGCTGCCAGACTCTCTCAGGGCACCCTCTGTGGAGAGTCACCCACGCCTGAATGTCCACTGAAGTGCTCACAACCTGCTGCACTCTCACCCACTGGCCACGCTCAATGGTGGCTTTGTGTGAACGGCTGATTGAAGGAGCAGGTAGGTATGAGGCTTCTGTGTTATGTGGAAGGTAGGTAAGGAAGGGCTGTCACAGTCAAGGCTGCAGCAGAATGCCACAGGGGCTCGGCATGGCCCTGCAGTGTCACAGGGAACATTGTTTTAATGTTTAATGTTTAAACATTGTTTAATGCTGGGCGGTGGTGGCGCGCGCCTTTAATCCCAGCACGTGGGAGGCAGAAGCAGGCAGATCTCTGTGAATTTGAGGCCAGCCTGCTCTACAAAGTGAGTCTAGGACAGCCAAGGCCACACAGAGAAACCCTGTCTTGAAAAAACAAAAAAACAAGCAAACAAAAAAGAAGCCCCAGTTACAAGGCCACAAGTGTTCAGCCTAGTTTAGCTCTGCAGTGGGATGCCCATGGATCACCATAGGATCTCAGTGCCTGGGCCTGCTGCTTATTGCCAGCTTTGCAGTGCAGACTGTGCCCAAACAGTATGCCTTAAGTCTCCTCAAGCAAAATGCCTGCTCTACAGTCTGACCATGTGATGTCTACTGCTATCCTAGAGACTGGGGTCATGAGGTGTAGATCCTGAGGAGGGCTCTTCTAGGCCAAGCCCCAGCCCTAGAGAACGAAGAGTTCCTGCAATGGGGCAGAGTGAGGAAGATGGGTTGCTGTACCCCACGCACTAGCACTGGGTGTGGGACCCAGCCTGTCCACACACACTGAGTGCTGGCTGTACCCCACGCACTAGCACTGGGTGTGGGGCCCAGCCTGTCCACACACACTGAGTGCTGGCTGTACCCCATGGCACTGACACTGGGTGTGGGCCCAGCCTGTCCACACACACTGAGTGCTGGCTGTACCCCATGGCACTGACACTGGGTGTGGGCCCAGCCTGTCCACACACACTGAGTGCTGGCTGTACCTACCATGCTAACCATAAGCACATGTGAGGCTACGACTACAAATATTTCACTTGAATAAAGAGGTAAAAGTGAAAATTTTAGCTTATTGACCTTTAAAAGTCATATATTTTAAAAAGATGACGAAGATTTCAACTCGTTCAGCAGAGTAAATAGTTTGAGTAAGGACCAGTGAGGTGGCACGTGGATAAAGTACTTGTCACCAAGCCAAGTGCCAGGACCCACATGAAAGAGGGAGAGAACCAACTCCTGCAAGTTGTGTTCCGATCCCCCATCCACATTTAAAGATTCAAAAATATGTGAACAATAGGAACTTACATAGAGTCTTGGTAAACAGAGAGAAAATGTAGACATACCTATGTGTGCACATTCACGTACTTGTTAAGTGTCATTTAAAAAGGCTACAGTATAGAGGGGTGAGAAGCCAAGTCACCTTTCTGGAGTAGTTTAATTATAGCCATCAACATGCTTAAATCTTTGCAGATCAAAGGGGCTAGAGTCTTCTTTAAATACAGTGAGGTAGAGGATGCTGTCCCATGCTCCCTAATAATAAAGCCCCAGGACCACCCCATCACTAGGAACAACCAAGGCCACTTTTCCTTCCTCCTAAGCACCCTCTGCAGGAGCAGCATCCCTCTAGCCATCATAAGGAGATTACAGATGAGCTTACTATGATCTCGACATAGCATCCTTGTGGATGCCTTCCTAAATTGAGGAGAAAAGTCCCAATGTGGGCTGAGGAAGCTACCCGGGGCAACAATAAGGGTTCTCAGGTCTTGAAAAAGCAGGGTCACCTGAATCAAGGGTGGTGGTGCACACCTTTAATCCCAGCCCTCTTAAGGCAGAAGCAGGTGGATTTCTGAGTTCAAGGACAGCCTGGTCTACTTAGTGAGTTCTCAAATAGCCAGGGCTACATAGAGAAATCCTGTTTCAAAAAACTAAAAGAAGAAAGAAAGAAAAAAAGTAAATAAAAAAGGGAGTCCCCTAAGCAGATGCAGTGTAAATTCTGCTCCATTTATATTAGGTTAACTACCACAAGACAAAGCCTGGTTCCATTTTGTGTGTGTGTGTGTGTGTGTGTGTGTGTGTGTGTGTGTGTGTGTGTGTGTGTGTGTGTGTTCTACTACTGAGCCTCATTTTGACATAGGCTTATGCCAGGTTGGCTTCTAAATCAGAGAGCTGGAATGTCAAGGTGCACACCACGCCCACCACACACCAGCATGTGTGAATTAGCACACTGTGCTTGGTGACTTCCCACCAGAAGGGCTCCGCCTGACTGGCCACCATACAGTAGTAAGAAAGAGAAGAATAAGCAAAGAACAAGCTGCTGTCACCTCTTTGCTGGAGGCACAGCCAGGCCTGTAAGTGGGGGAGGGCAGTGTGTAAGTGTTTCCAGCCCCTCACTGGCAGTTACCACTAGAGGCCAGCTCTCCCTGCTGTCATGGGCAACTGGCTCTGCTGGACAGGCTGTGTTGCCTGCTCTAGTGCTTCGTGGTCTGGTGCACACTAAGTCCAAAGAACTGGAGCCCTCTCTCCTGTGAGCCATCATGGTGGCTTCAGGGCCTCCATGCCCACCACAGGTCGGCCAGGCCTCCTGCCAGCTCTAGCTCTCACGTGCCACCCACCCTCTCCCCTAGCTGGGCAGACTCCTAAGGAAGGCAGCCATGGTTTGCATTTCTCCTCAAATAGCTCCTATGTTTAGGCTTTTACTGCTTGAGAAATGTTTTAGAGAGCTGGGTGTGGTGGCGCACACCTTTAATCCCAGCACTTGGGAGGCAGAGGCAGGAGGATTGCTGTGAGTTTGAGGCCAGCCTGGTCTACAAAGCAAGTCTAGGACAGCCAAGGCTACACAGAGAAACCCTGTCTCGAAAAACAAACAAACAAACAAGAAAAAAGGGAAATGTTTTAGTAAACACAACACAGTACAAAACAAACAAAAACCAAGCAGCGCAGAGGAGAACAATCCCTGGGGAACCCGAGCAGCAAGCCGCAGACAGGACAATGACCTCCATTGTAGAACAGACTCTTCTGACACAAACTGGCTTTTCTGTGCTTCCAGAGATCAAGATACCATCTTGGGCTCAAAGGGCCCAGGAGGCCAGTCAAGGGCAACTCCTTTGCTTTCTGGGTAAGAAAACTACAAAATTAATGCCTGGAGCTGGAGTGACTGGCCTGTGGGTTGAGACCAGAGCCCTTCAAACTGCCAGGCTGAGCCTTTATCTCAGACACTCACTGCCTACAACCAGGAACATGGCGTGCACGTGCACTCCTGCACATCTTTATGTGTCCCTTAGCTCAGGCTAAAAGGAAAACAGACTTTTTCCAGCAGAGGAAATGCTGCCCAAGCAGAGCACTGCTGTTCAGAACTTGTGGAGGCTGGACCAAGCTCAGCAGGAAACACCTAGAGCCAGAGACAGCCTGGCCAGAGCTCTTCAAGACAGCAGTACCAGCTGCACCAAAAACGACAGGCAGAGAACCGACGGCAGAGCAGCCGAGGCCAGCGAGCCTTGAAGACCGCCTTTTCTTCTTCCTTGGGTTTCCTCTCCAACTTTCTCTCTTTTAACCTTTACTCCATTTAAAATGTGATACAACCCTCAATTTCCTTTTCCCAAAGGACTTGGGGGCTCTACTGTGCATTCCTCTGATGTTAGTAGGTTTAAGCCTTGGGACATTGGGGTGTATGGGTTTATCACACAGGCTCCATTTATTTGTGGCACCTCACTTATTTGCTCCCTTTAGTCCTTTGTTTTCTCTAGCAAACCCTCTTCCTGCCTCTGGTCTTTTCATTTCAGATTAGCTTGAAACCTAGATTCTAATAATGCCAGTACACCTTGCATCTGGACAATAGCAGGTCTTCAGACCCCAGCAAAACAAAACAAAACCACCACCACCACCACCACCACCAACACCACTACCAACAACAACAACAACAACAGCAACAACAACCACCAGCATTTGTTGGGCTGGAGAGATGGCTCAGAAGTTGAGAACACTGTTTGCTTTTCCAGAGGTACTGAGTTCAATTCTCAGCAACCACATGGTGGCTCACAACCATCTATAATGAAATCTAGTGCCCACTTCTGGCCTGTAGGTATATGTGCAGGCAGAACACGGTATACACAATAAATAAATAAATCTTTAGCTAGTTGTAAGGGGCATGTTGCAGATGGATAACTATGACATCCTGTCTGTCCAGAGCTGGTAGGCAAAGCCAATTGGGACCATTATCTGCCCAGCAGATACTAAGTTCCAGGATAGCCTGGTCTACAGAGCTAGTTTTAGAATAGCTAAGGCTACAAAAACAAACCCTATCTTGAAAACAAACAAACAACCATCTCAAACAACCTCCAAAAACAAAGAAAAAGAAAAACACTAAAGCTAGGCTTGACAGCACAGCTCAGTAATCCCAGCAACTTGGAAGACTGAGGCAGGAGATCACAAATCCAAAGTTGACCTAGGCTACACAGTGAATTCAAGATAAGCCCAGGCAATTTAGCAAGATCCAGTCTCCAAACAAACAAACAAACAACAAGACATGGGATTAGTGGTGTGTACTTTCTAGTACTTGTGTGTTCCCCGCACTACCAAATCATCCCCTGCACCACTAAATTATGCCCGGCACCACCAAAACCAAACTACAACCAACATAAGGTGGGGAGGGAGGAAAGTGAGGTCCAAAGCCTCCCTCCCCAGTAGCAGTGCTGTTGACATTGTCCTAAACAGAACTTTGTTCTAAACAGAATTGTTACTTGGTAAACGGAGACCTACAGGGGGGTTCTGTGTACCAAGAGCCTCCCTGAGACCATCAGGACCCTACCTCATCTGAGGGACCTCCCTTACGCTCCCCAAAGGCCAACTACCTCTGGCAAGGGCATCTAGTCAACACAAGTGGAACAGTCTGTATCTGTTCAGAGACCTCACTCTGCTGACTGCCATATAAAATTTGCTTTCCTGACATTTTTCTCCCTACCTCAAAATCTTTCTATCCATGGAGTTGGTGGTTTCACTGAGCCCTTATTTACAGGAAGATGGAAAAAACCATTAAAGAGTAAGATCATAAACAAGCAAGCTGGGGACACGAAACCCACACAGGACCATGATGGGAGAAGACACCTCAAAAACCATGTTTTGGGGGCTATACAGAGGGTTCATGGTAAGAGTGCGTGTGTGCAAGCATGAGGACCTGAGTTTGGAACCCCAGCACCCGTGTAAGAAGCATGGCTGTGCACTGCTGTAAACACAGGGTTAGGCACGGAACAGGAGACTGCTGGGGCTTGCTGATTGCTAGCCTAGTTGAAAAATGATGAGAGACCCTGTTTCTACTGTCTTCTGGTCCCTGTATGTGTGCACAAGGCGCGCGCGCGCACGCACACACACACACACACACACACACACACACACACACACACACACACACGATGGAGACTAGGAGGGAGGGGAAAAGACTGGGTTTGGGAGTCCAAACTACAAAAGGAAGAATTCCAGCAGGAGCAGAAGAAGAAAGGAAGGGTAGTGACACCAAGGGAATCACTGTGTGGAACAGGGCACCTCCCACACCGAGGGTCACATGGCAGAGTGTCATCTATACCACACAGCAGAAGTGCTTCTGTGGTCTGCTTTCCAGGAAAGAGAGCCAACAAGCCTCTAGAGAGAATTCAGTGCAGACATGAAGGATGATGACGTGTCCTGAGATGCAGACTTGATCTAAGCTGGAGACCAAAACACACATATGGTGGGAGGAGATAACTGACTCTATAAAGTTGTCCTCAGGGCACAACACTGTATACATAATAAACAAATAAATCTTTTAAAGAATTGTCCTCAGACCTTCACACATGCACCCTGGCACATATGTGTGTACACACCACAAACACACACACACACACACACACACACCCCAAACCAAAACCCCTCCAATGGCTTACTGCAGTTCCTTTTGCCTGCAAGGGTTTCTTTTCCCTTAATGCTCTCCTGCCATACTCCTGGTTAACAGAAGACACCATATAAAATCCAAACTCCTTTTTGGTGATGCTGCTTCCTCTTCTCTTGGGGACAGCCCAGCAGTTCTTACCCTGAGTAGCACTTTGCCTTCTGGCCTCAGCAGGCTCTGGTGATATGCCACAGAGGTGGCAGAGCTGACTGCAGATGTGGGTATGTGACACCTGGGTTGGCTCCTCCTATGGCTCTAGGGTTCTAGACCTGTGCAGGGACACTGACTCCAGGAGCCACGAGAGTGCGTGCACATCTTGAGCTCACTGACATCACTCACAAGTTATTGATGAAACCAGGGATTTTTCCACAAATGGCCCTGAAAAAGTATATTCAAGGGTGAGAGGAATGGAGAGAATTTGGTAAAAAGACACAAAAGTCAGGAGGAATTTTCTGAGTCTGAGTTCTAGGAAGTATGTAGAGGATCAATCGCAGCCTGTAGGTGCCCTGTGTGCCCTGCAGGACACCCTCCGGGCTGAGCAGAGGGGGAGCCACAGAAGGTCCCATGGGCACAGACACTGAGCAGCAGAAGCCTCTCCAGTTAGCAGCAGCTCCTCTATTTTTGTTTCCTGTCTCTGGTAAAGCCTTCTCCTTATAGTGGTTTTGGGGTGAAGATTCTACAAAGTACTCAAAACAAATGAGTCAGTTTTCAGACTTGCTAGTGCTTGGGAGGACTTGGAGAAAATATTTTTAGTTGTATTTAGCAGCTTTGAGAATTGGAGTTTGCAGATTTCTGTCCATATTCGGGGTGCTCCTAAAACCAGCACATGTGGTGTGGTCTTTCATAGCACCGTGGGCTCTGTGGCTAAATAAAAGAGAAGTCCTCAGGCACTTGCCCCACACACCCAACCCCAGCAGGCTCTGCTTCTTCCTAATTCATCTTATTGCTCAACTGCTGAGCCGCTGCATCCCCATTTCCTTCCTCCATGTGGTGGCATTACTGGCCACGCAGTGTCGTTTTCTCTGAAGACTTGGCCTCGCAGAGCAATGGTTGGTATAAGACCAAAACTGACAGCGCTGGCGAGTAGGCAAACTACAAGTAAAATGTTACTTACATTTCACTGCTGTCAGTGTGCTGGGATTCTGTGAACAGCTTCACTGTGCTATGGGTCCTTGAGCACTGGCGGTCTCTCCATCATCTAAGTGTCTTCTGCTGTTTCTTTGGTGTTGTAAAGTTTCCATTGCAGTGGTCTCTCACTTCCTTGGTTAGTTTAAATTACTTTAGTTTTTATATCCTCTTTTGTTGCTTTTGGCTTGTTTGGTTTTTGGAGCTATTATATATATTTTTACTCCACTTTCTGTGTGTGGTATATGCATCTGTGTGTTCGTGTGGGTGCAACTGCTTGTGCATGCACATGGGGAAACCAGAGGTCAGCGTTATGTGTCCCTCCACAGCCCTCTGCTTTTTTGTGTGGTTGTTGTTTGCTTGTTTGAGACAGTATCTCTCCCTGGACCTGGAGCCAACACAAAAGCCAGACTGGCTAACCAGTGAAGTCTCAGGAGCAATCTGATTATTTCTGCTGCACTAACACTGGAGTTACAGAAGCATGCTACCACGCCCAGCTTCCACCTGGGTGCTGGGGGTCTTTACACTTAATGGAAAGCTTTCTACTAACTGAGTCATCTAGCCATTCCTCCTGAATTTCAGCTTCTTCCTTCTTTTATCCATATCCACTTTATTTATCTATCTTGCTTTATCGCAGTCTAAGAGTTCAAGCACGGGGCTGGAGAGATGGCTCAGTGGTTAAGAGCACTGCCTACTCTTCCAAAGGTCCTGAGTTCAATTCCCAGCAACCACATGGTAGCTCACAGCCATCTATAATGAGATCTGGTGCCCTCTTCTGGCATGAAGGTGCTACATGTAGGCAGAACACTGTATATATAATAAATAAATAAATCTTTGGGGTGGAGACATAGCTGAGTGGTTAAGAACAGTGACTGCTCTTCCAGAGGACCCCGGTTCAATTCCCAGCAACCATACGGCAAATCACAACTGTCTGTAACTCTATTCCAGGAAATCTGATGCCCTCACACAGACATACATATAGGCAAAACACCAAAGCACATACAAGAAAAATAAATTTAAAAGAAAAAAAAAAGAGTTCAAGCACTCTACTGAGTGAAAAAGAGGCCATATCATGTCTCATTCACAATTTTAGAGGAAGTGCTTTCAATTTTTTTCTCTATTTATGCAATGTTGGCCACAGGTTTGTTGAATATAGCTTTTATTATGTTGAGGCATGGTCCTTCTATTCCTAGTTTCTTCAGGCCTTTTATTATGAAGTGATGTTGAACTTTGTTAAAGGCTTTGTCTACAACTCCAGAGCTGTGATTTCTGTCTTATCTATGTACTGTAATTTAATGGTTTCCATATGATGAACCACTCCTGCATTTTTGGATTGAAACCCACCTGATTGTGACATACACATATTCATGTATGCATATGTGCAAGAACCAGGCACGGTGGCACACACCTGTAATCTCAGCACTTGGGATGCAGAGGTGGAGTGTCAGGGGTTCAAGGTTACCTTTGGCTATATAGTAATCAGCCTATATGACATGAGACCCTGTCTACAAAGCGAGTCCAGGACAGCCAAGGCTACACAGAGAAACCTGTCTCGAAAAACAAAACAAACAAACAAAGGATAGATGTGCTTAGAGCACTCAGCCTGCTACAAGGGGATCATCTCTAAGAGCTTACTGTCATCCCAACCTTAGAAAAATGAATAGGTGCAATAAATATGTTTTCTGCCAGAAAAGAGAAAAAGAAAAAAAGAAAGCACACCCACACACCCACACTGGATGTTCTTCTCAGTACCCACATGGTTGCTCACAACTGTTTGTAACTCCAATTTCTGACACCCTCACACAGACACACATGCAGGAAAAACACCAATGCACATGAGAAAAAAGAAAGAGAGAAAAAAGGAAGAAAGAAAAGGAGATGACCCAGTCAGTCTTGTGGTGTTAAGGAACCCACCAGGAGCCTTCCCAGGGATGGTTGGGAGAAGCAAGCATGGGTCCCAGGGTAGGCCCTGCCTCACAGGACTGTGATGATACACAGGCCGCTAAACTCTTTTAAGCAAAGGCATTTCCTTGTAAAGTAGGGAGAACTTCCTCTGGCTTGTACTTCTTGAGGCAAAGCAGGAGTAAGGAAGCACTTCCTGGAGAAGTACTTCATGAAGGCCCATCCCACACAAAGCTTCCCTCCTCCCCAGGAACAATGTGGAGAGCGCCTGTATTTACAGATTCCTTCCACAGCACTCGGCTGTACGGCTGTACGGGAGGAGGAGACATACTCAGCTGCAGTGCTGAGGGAGCTGATGCTTAGCAGCCGCACAGCAGCTTTATCCAGACCTCAGCTTTGATGTCCTTCCATGTGATTTTATTCTATTTTGGTACTTTCCTGGGTCAAGCTGTGGATCACGACAGTCAGCCGGGCCCTCAATCACTCCCATTAAACCTTTCTTCCGTCCCCATTTCGGTTTTGCTTTCTTGAGGTGACTGTGGAATCTAGTTGAAGACAGTAACAAAACTCTGTGGTTTGACAATGTGCTCATGTTTTCCAGTTCCCCCATGACCACGATGCAGAGAGGTTCCTATGGCAGAGGCTGGCAGCAAGGTCTTTGTCACTGTAACTTGTAGTCTAGCTCTGTACCTAACATGGCCACTGCTATGTGCCAAAGCCTGCTTGACCCACTGTCATGACATGCCTGCAAAGATGCATGAGTACAATGGAGATAGCCTGGAGCTATCAGTGGAATATCACGGGAAGCAAAGCACTGGACACAAGAGTGTGGGGAAGAAATAAGAAGGACCAGAGTAGAAACAGAGAAGATATAGGAAAACAATATAGAAAAAAATTCAATAAAATCAAAGATGGTGTTTTCAAAAGGCGATGAAGTTGACAAACTTTATGATGGGCTAAGAAAAAGAACTGGGGAGACGGCTTAGGGAGTAAGGCACCTGCACGGTAAAGCACAACAACCTAAGTTTAGATCCCAGAAGCCAAGCGCAGGCAGACACTGATTACAGTGTGCATCTGTAACCCCAGCACTCCCATGCAGAGATGGTAGGCAGAGACAGAAAGAAGAATCCCTGGAAATTCCCCAGGCCAGTTAGCCTGCTGTACACAGTGGCGCTCAATAGACTCTCCTCAAAGAAGACAGAAGGCAAGGGACACCAGATTTCCTCATGTGCAGTGTGCAAGCCCATATTCATGTGCATCAAAGTACACACACACAGCACACAGAAGAGCCCTGATTATTAAAACCAGAAGTAAAAGAGGACATTACCACAATCTTACAGAAATAAGAAGGTCATGATAATACTATATGGAAACTATAAGCCGGGCGTGGTGGCGCACGCCTGTAATCCCAGCACTCGGGAGGCAGTGGCAGGTGGATCGCTGTGAGTTCGAGGCCAACCTGGTCTACAAAGTGAGTCCAGGACAGCCAAGGCTACACAGAGAAAGCCTGTCTTGAAAAACCAAAAAAAAAAAAAAAAAAAAAAACTATATGGAAACTGGATGCCAATAAGTTAGATGACACAGATGAACAAATTACTTAAAAAAAGAAAAGAACTGCTCAAACTGAACCAAGACTAGAATAGACAAAACAAGCAAAGAGACTGAGTGAGAAGGCAAGCAACGGAATAGCGCTCTGCACAAGCCTGGTGACCTGAGCTCCGCAGCTGGAGCTCACGGGGAAGGAGAGACCCACAGCTGAAAGCTGTTCTGCTCTCACCATGGCATGCACATGTCCACACTCACAAGAGTAATAAGTAAAATAAAAAGCGAAACCCCTTATAAAGACACACCCAGAACCTGAGTTTGCACCTCAACACCCATACCGGGCATCTCACAACCACCTGCAACTGGAGCACTGGGAGATTTACTGCCTCTTAGTGACCTCTGTGGGCATGCACAGTATATACCCACACAGACACACAAAAAACAAAACAAATAAAATAGACTTAAAAAAACAAGTTGAATGTGGTGGGCCACTCCTTTAATCTCAGCATTTCAAAGGCAGAGGCAGGAGAATCTCTGAGTTTGAGGGCAGTGTGGTCTACATAGTGAGCACCAGGCTAGCCAGGGCTACACAGTGAGCCTCACAAACAAACAAACAAACAACAACAAAATACACAAAAAGACAAGCCTAGGCGAATATGACTATCCTGATAAATTCTGTCAAGTGTTTAAAAACTACTTAACACCAACCCTTCATAAGCTCTTCCAAAGCAGGAGTAGTTCAACAATGACATCTTTTTTTCCCTAGCAGTGAGGGGATTAAACACAGGGCCCACTGCATACCAGGCAGCTCTACTACCAAGCTATGCCTCCATTACCTACACCAGATGCAACTGGGAGGTCAGCATTATCCTGACACAAAAACCACAAACTCATGACAGGAACAGGAAGTCACAGATAATAGTCCTCAGGAATATGGACAAAATCCTCAACAGCACAGCAAACCAACTCTAACAGCATACACAACAACACGAAGGGTGGCAGACCATCAGGTGTAGGAATGGAAGTACAGCACAGCTGTGTTCACTAGACTTGTTCTACTGCTGTGACAAGATGCCCCAGAAACCAAGAGGAGGAAATGGGCAGCTCAGAGCAAGTCTGCTTTACACCAAGTTCCAGACTAGCCAGTAAGACCTCACCAAAAACAAACACAACCCAGTTCACATGTACTAAGGATACAAAAATTTAGGAAAAATTATTTTGGGGCCAGTATGTAGAGAAACTGAAACCCTCACATTCTGTTGGCAGAAAGCAGGAAGGTCCTGTTTGTAAAAAGCAAGCCATTCTAGGACCAGGAGAGGACCTGGTGCAATTGAAACGTGTCCCTGATTTGCACACAAATATTTATCGGGCCTTCACAGTGCCTAGAAAACAGAAACAAGCCAAATAACTATCAACCAAGGCACGGATGAACTGTGGTCTCCACTGAAGGAGCTATTAGTTTATAAAAAGAATGTCAAACCGTGAGTGCAAAAACAGGGAAGAAGGAATGTGTTGATGTTGATGTGGAAAGGAGTCCACTTGCATGCAATAGCAGGGATTTCAAGAACAAAGACAGTGACTGCCTACACTTAGATGGCAAGCAAGTGTGGTGGGTGACCAGTGCTCCTGTCCGGACTGCACTGACACAGCATGCCCTGGCTAGTGTGCTACTGCGTGTGGAGGGAATGCAGAGCGTGTGTTACAGGACTGCACTGACACAGCATGCCCTGGCTAGTGTGCTACTGCGTGTGGAGGGAATGCAGAGTGGGTATTAAGAGTCCATCTTGTTTAACCCTACAGCTGCAGGATACCCAGAATTTCTCTCACCGCCATAAGAATGTCTTTCTGCCCCTGTTCCTTCTATGTGAGGTAACCACACCTTTTCCCATAAAGCTACAAAGCAGGGATGAGCAGGAGCCTGAGCAAATAACACTGGAGATGCCACAGCCTCTCATATAAAGGTTTCGCTTGTTGTTTTGTTTTGTTTTTGTTTTTCCAAACGGTTTCCCTGTGTAGACCAGGCTGGCCTTGAAGGATCCGCCTGCCTCGGCCTCCTGAGTGCTGGGATTAAAGGTTTGTGCTACTATTGCCCAGCCTAAGTTTTTCTTTTACTTCTGTGTTTTTCAGTACAAAGTGTTTTGCCTGCATGTACACCGCACCACATGTGTGCCTGCTGCTAAGGAGGCCAGAAGAGGATGTCGAATCCAATTAACCGGGAGTTAAGGATGGTTAGTGAGTCACTATGAGGATGCTAGGAATTGAGCCCTGATCCTCTGGCAGAGCAGCTAGTGCCCTTAACCACTAAGCCAGCTCTCCTCATGTAAAGTTTAAGAGAAATATACCTAGCACATGAACCAAACCTATTTAGGTCTCCAGGAGCAACTAGCAAAAAACCGTGTCAGGACACACTATAACTGAAAGCCAGGAAGTAGGTTTTGGGATGCAGCAGTGCTGGGCCTGAATCCCCCACACATGACGGGCAAAGCTTCACTCACTCAGGAAACAAAGGTTCTTAAGATGAGGAAAGGCACTCACAGAACACTAATACCAGGCCATCGGCCTCAGCTCGGTGGTAGAGAGCTTGCTTGGCATTTGTGAGGCCTTAGGCTCAATCTCCAGTATTGTCAGGGGAAACAACAAATCCCACTGATAATATATCTCCAGGTAACACCTTATGCAAATTTTACTTTTTTTTTTGTATTTTTTAATAATGTTTAATTTATTTTTAAAGATAATGTCATTTGGTGGCAAGTCAAAATGTTCTTATTTTAGGAGTGGAAAAGTGTGCACTGGCTCAGATAATCTCAAATAACTTGATCAGCTCTAAACTTGCCAAATACCAACTCCCCAGCTTGGAGTGTCAAGTGACTGAGAGTGCTGACAGGGCATACCTCTCCATGTGCCCCTGGGAGGAGCCTAATAACTTCCCTCTTACCACAGGCAAGCTCTCTTAGGCTAGCTTTGCTCACCTGGACAGGCGGCTCAATCATGATCCAAGCTGGAAGCATCAGACTGGGATTTAGAGGCTGGGTTCCAACACGGAAGTAAACTCCACCCCTGGAGTCACAGGCCCAGATATGCTGCTTTCCACATGCCAAGCTGCTCAGTCTGACAGTTCCTGCAGAGAAACAGGAAACACTGTAATTATTTTGTCAAACGACTGATCTTTCAATTGGTGTATAAACTTGACTTCAAAGGAAGACAGGAGGCTACTTGTGCAGTTGCACACTGCTTGCATCATCGCGTTGTCCTTCCACTTCAGGTATGGAGGCCTGTCTCATCTGCCAGAGCATCCAGTGTAAGCTGCTCGCTAGGTAGGCATGATGCCATCAAGCACAGTACACCCCCATTAACTTCACCCAATACGTGACCTTTGCTAGTCAATTCTGGATGTGTTTGGGAAAGGGACTCATATTTACTAGAATTAAAATTAAATCTAGAGAATCAACAAGAGGAATTGTGGGAGAAAGGCTTCTTCCTTTCCTCTGGCGGCAGCCATCAGGTGAGCCAAGATGGGTGCACACAAACACATCCAGGAGCTGTGAAGGAAGAAGGTCCGACGTGATGCACTTTCTTCTGAGGGTTCACTGCTGGCAACACCGACAGCTCTCTGTGCTGCACAGGGCTTCCCGCCCCACTTGGCCCGATAAGGCGCAAAGGCTGGGATACAAGGCCAAACAAGGTTATATCATTTACAGGATTCATGTCCGCTGTGGTGGCTGCAAATTTCCAGATCCTAAGGGTGCGACTTACAGAAAGCCCGTCCACCATGGTGTTAACCAGCTAAAGTTTGCAAGAAGCCTTCAGTCTGTTGCTGAGGAGAAAGCTGGACGCCACTGTGGGGCTTTGAGAATCCTGAATTCCTACTGGGTTGGGGAAGATTCCACATATAATTTTCCTGAGATTATCCTCATTGATCCATCCCATAAAGCTATCAGAAGAAATCCTGACACCCAGTGGATCACCAAACCAGTCCACAAACACGGAGAACATGTGCTGACATCTGCTGGCCGCAAGAGCTGTGGCCTTGGAAAGGGCCACAAGTTCCACCACACTATTGGTGGCTCTCACCGTGCAGCCTAGAGAAGGTACAATACTCTCCAGCCACACTGTTACCACTAACACATGGAATGTTTGTAAAATGCATGCCCAATAAACGATTTAAGACAGTAAAAAAAGATCTAGAGAATCTTCACTTTTGTTTTGTTTTGTTGTTTTTCAAGACAGGGTTTCTCTGTATAACAGCCTTAGCTGTCCTGGACTCGCTGTGTTGACCAGGCTGGCCTCGAACTCAGAGATCCGCCTGCCTCTGCCTCCCGAATGCTGGGATTAAAGGCGTGAGCCAACACTGCCTGGTGAGAATCTTCACTTTTTGCACTTTCTCTTTGCTGATTAAACTAGCAGTTAGCCATAAGAGGGCATGAAATGGAAGGAGTCAAAAAGAAAAGAAGCTGGGCTGGAGGGTGTGCCTTGGCCCCAGAGCCCTGGACAAAGCACCTCAAGAAAACAATGAAGAAATTATATTTGATAATAGTCTCGCAATTAAAAAGTGCTCTAACTACTCTAAGACAGGCTCTCGCCAGGTCACGCACAGCTTACTTCAAGCCTTGCAGCACAGTGGAGGATGGCAGGATGGTGGCCAACACAGGAAGCAAAGAGAGACAGATGGACAGCACACTTGAACCCAGGCCAGCTACTTCTGACTTCCAGTATATTTATTATAAACAATAAATGTTCAAGTTTAAGTCCAGATTTGACAAGTTAATCTACAAGAACAACCCACACCTTATTAAGATACAGAACATTTTGTTTCCTTAGGAATTTCCTCAGGCCCCTCTGCCCATGGCCTCTGCTTGAAGCCTCAGGTGCCCTCAAACCTGCTGTGTAGCCAAAGAGGGCCCCAACTGCCTTCTACACTGGAGCTTAGTTCAGTCTCTTGGAGTTGATGCAGGTACAAGTCCACGCACGAGTCAGCAGTCAGCCTGTGCTGTTGAGCATCACTCCGCTGCACGCAGACGCCACAGCTAGGTTCTCTGCTTACCTACTGGTGGACATCTGGGACATTTCCATGCTTCGCTACTGAAGTAAACCTGCTATGGCCGTTCTTGCACATGCTTCTTTTGGCGGCAAGCCTGGCCTGACAGTGCACACCTGCAAGCCCAGACCTTGAGGGGCTGGATTATGATTTTAAAGCTGCCCTGACTGAACATTTGACCAAGTCTCAAAGGGAGAGTTAGGGGAACAGAAATGTATCACTTTTCTTTTATTTCAAAGATTAAAAAAAATTTTTTATGGACAGCAAAGGCTACACAGAGAAACCCTGTCTTGAAAAAAAACAAAAAAAAATTTTTAACTTTATGTATATGAGTGTTTTGCCTGCATGTACGTAAGTGTATCATGTGTGTGCAGTGAAGAAGGCAGAGGAAGGTAGATCCCTTGTAACTACAGTGACAGACGGTTGTGAGTCACCACGTGGGTGTTGGGAGCTGAACCCAGGTGCTTTGGAAGAGCAGCCAATGCTTTTAGCCACTAAGCCATCTCTCCAGCTCCTATATTTATTCTAGAATAAAAAATATATCGTAGAATTGTCAAGACGTAAGTTAGATGTCTTACTTTACACTTTTTTCTCAAATGTACTTATTTTTATTGTAGTTTCAGTTGAGAGAGAGAAGGGGTGGGAGAGAAAGAGGGGAGAGAGAGAGAGAGAGAGAGAGAGAGAGAGAGAGAGAGAGAGAGAGAGAGAGAGAGAGAAGAGTCACAGAGGCATCAGATCCCTGGAGCAGGAGTTACAGGTGTTTATGAGCCGCCTGACATAGATGGCCCTCCGAAACAGTAGCAGACTCTGAGACACCGAGCCATCTCTTCAGTCCCTACATTCATAGGTGTATATGTGTGTAAGTCAGAGGACAATTTACAAGAGTGGATTCTTAGGCTGGGCATAGTGGTGCATGCCTGTAATCCCAGCACTCACGAGGCAGAGGCAGGCGATCGCTGTGAGTTTGAGGCCAGCGTGGTCTACAAAGTGAGTCCAGGACAGCTAAGGCCACACAGAGAAACCCTGTCTCAAAAAACAAAAAGCCAAACCAAAACAAAACAAAAAAGTTAATTTTTTCTTTTCTTTTGCCACATGGTTCAGGGTCATAACTAGGCCATCAAGACTGGCAGCATCACTTTTAAAGAGAATGCTAGCTTCTCCAATTTGTACCATTTTATATGCCTACTATCAGTGCACACTTTTATCCTTATTAACATTTAGGTTTTGTAGAGGAATTTTAATTTAGAACATGGCTGCTCTGGCAAGAGATCATATCTAAAGACTTCTAGGTCTGTGTGATCCAGCTGAAATGCAAACATGCCTTTAATCTAGGATCTCTGTGAGTTCAAGGCCAGCCTGGTCTACAGAGTAAGTTCCAGGACAGCCAAGGCTATACAGAAAAACCCAGTCTTGAAAAAACAAAACAAAACAAAAGGGGGGGGGCAATGCAGAGAGAGACAGACAGACAGATAGACAAACACATACATACAGAGAGAAAGAGAGAGCGAGAGAGAGTGAGAGAGCGAGAGAGAGAGAGAGAGAGAGAGAGAGAGAGAGAGAGAGAGAGAGAGAGAGAGAGAGAGCGCATGAGCGCAGGGCGGTGGGGGGGCCAGTTTTACAGCAATAGAGAGACTGGTTACAGGGAGAGAACTCAGATGAAGACTGAGTGAGCCAGAGAATGAGAATGAGCCAAGAGATTAGAAAAGACTGCTGGAGTTAGTTTGAGGCTAACAAGAGCAATTCAGGGTAGAGAAAAGTCAGACTGAATAAGTCAGTTGGGAGAGGAGTTTGAGCCAGAACAGCTAGCTGAGTTGAACCAGAACAAGAAAGGGTGAGCTTACTCAGCAGTGAGTCTCAGAGGCTGAAAACAGTCTAGGCCTAGGTTAGATTGTATGGAGGCTAGAAGCTTCCAGGACTAGGACTAGATTAACAGACCGAGGCAATTGAAGCAGGCGAATAGAAGTTCTTTTCACGAGGCTTTTTGTTTGTCTGTTTTTTGGTTTTTCGAGATAGGGTCTCTTGTATTTCAGGCTGGCTTCCACTTGCTATGTATCCAAGGATGTCCTTGAACTTCTAATACTCCTGCCTCGTCTCTGGTGCTAGCATTACAAGTATGCACCAGCTCACCGTTTATGCTGTGCTGGGGACTGAAAGTAGGACTCATGCATGCAAGCAGGGCTCCGCTTCCCCACCAGATTTTTAAGATTAATAAAAGCTTTTTATTCTACTGACTTATCTGTATAACTACTATAGCCACATACAGAAAGGAGAAGGATGTCTCTTCTTCCGTAAACAAAGCCTTTTTTCCTTTGTTTTGAGATAGGGTCTCATATAAGCAAAGCTGGCCTCCAACTTACTATGTAGTTAAGAGATGGCCTTGGACTCCTGATCCTGCTTGCAACTCTCCCAAGTGCTAGGACTCCAGGTGTGCTCCCACAGTCTAGATAGGCCTTAAGGTACTCCTCACTCATGCTGCACTGTCTGGGCATGGCCAAGAGCTTCTGGGGTGTATGTGGCAATCACCAGCACCAGTGGACCCGGAACACTCATGCATATCACTGGACTCCTCCACATACCTGTGCCCAGATGCCTAGAGCAAAACATGGTGTTTCTGTAGCATCAAGCCATGGAATGAAGTCACAGGCCTGAGGATAGCCAGCCTCTGTTTGATCAGCTTCTGGATGTGCTGATGGGAACTGGCACTGACAGCATGGCCCTACTGGGATCCCGGCAGGCCTTTTGCCATAGTGGAGGACACTGGAGGCCACCCTCTTCTGGCTGGAGCATCCTTATGGCAACAGTGACAGAGGGAACTGTCTCTGGACAGGCTTCTCCCATCACTGGGTACCTTTTGAATGTCATCCATTTAAATCATATCTTGTCATGAATGTAATTTGAAATCCTCTGCTAAGGAATGACACTGAGAAGCTTTTACTGTGCTTATGGGTCATCTGTATGCCTCCTTTGAACAAACACTCAGGAATGAACTCATGCAAGCCAGGTGTGGTGATGCAAACCTAAAATCCCATCACTCTAGACCCTCGCTTCTCAACCTTCCCAATGCTGCAATCCTCTAATAAGTTCCTCATAGGGAATTATTTGGTTTTTCTAGACAAGGTTTCTATGTGTATCCCTGGCTGTCCTAGAATCAGCTCTGTAGACCAGGCTGGCCTCGAACTTAAAAATCTGTCTCCCTCTGCCTCCCAAGTGCTGGGACTAAAGACATGTATCACCATGCCCAGCTCCATAAAATTATTTTTGTTACTACTTTATAACTGTAATTTTGCTCCTGTTATCAATCATGTAAATATCTGATATGCAGCCCCTGTGTAAGTTGTCCAATGTCCAAAGGGGTTGTGATCCGTAGGTTGAGATCTACTGCTCTAGAAATAGAGACAGAAGGATGGCCACAAGTTTGAGGTTAACTTGGTGTGTAAAGCAAATTTCAGGCCAGCCAGAACTACATAACATGACATGTGTTCCTTTGTGAATGCTTGCTCAGTAAGTCTTCATTGCATTATAAAAGTTGAGCAGCCTTGTGATCAGACAAAAACTAGGGGAGCTCTTTGCATGGTCCAGATGTAAGTCTTCTGGCCAGATATGTTTGTTCTGAGTCTCATCTAGGGTTTACCTTTCATTTTCTTATGAGAAATTCTAATTTTGATGAGTCATTTTGACCTGTGTGCATGGCAAAATGATGGTGCCATTAGCCCAACTGGCAATTCTGGGGCCTGGGTGGATACAGTTGTCCATGGCATAACGGGACTGACAACCCTGTGACTGCATAAAAACCCAGCAGTTCTGCCGTGTGGAAAGTATGGCTTCATGACATAAGCTTAACTATTTATTCCTGGGCCAGAGAGATGGCTCAGAGGTTAAGAGCACTATCTGCTCACAAGCATCTACGATGAGATCTGGTGCCCCTTCTGGCCTGCAGGTGTACATGCAAGTAGAGGACTTATACATAAAATAAATAGCTACCTATTCTTTAAAAAAACTATTCCTTGCTACACAAAAATTATTGCACTTGTCCTTGTATCTTGGGTTCCCCATCTATAGTTTCAACTGACTATTGAAAACATTAAAGTAGAACAGTGCTGGGAAGACAGGTCAGAGGGTAAAAAGCTTGTGGTGCAGGCATGAGAACTGGAGTATGGATGCCCAGCACATAAATGCTAGGAAGGCATGGTGGGCTCTGGGTGTAAGCAAAAGACTCTGCTTCCATGTGTAAGAGTGATCAAGGAAGATACCTAGTGTCAACTTCTGCTCCCCACATGCATGTGCCCTGCATATGTGTACCCATACCTGTGAGCACAGTACATACTGTACAAAAATATATACATTAAAAAGCTGCACTGTGCTGGGTGTGGTGGCGGATGCCTTTACTCCCAGCACTCAGGAGGCAGAGGCAGGCAGATCGCTGTGAGTTTGAGGCCAGCCTGGTCTACAGAGTGAGTCCAGGACAGCCGAGGCTACACAGACAAACCAACAAAACAAAACAGAAAAGCTGCACTGTGCTAACCTGAGCTGCATGCACAGGCGCAGTATGGAAACTCTCCCCATGGCACTTGCATTGCATTAGATTTTGTAAATAATCTAGAGTGCACCGGAAGCATGCAGATGAAAGGAAACCTTGCAATGTTTTATCTAAGGGGCTTGTGCATCTCTGCTCTGTGGTATCTAGAGAGGACCAATTAGCCAGAATACCAAGGGATGATATGATAGTGTTCCCTTGTACATGTCCAAAGCCTGATAATTTCTCTTATTCTGAGGTAAGCTATATATTTTTCCTTTCCTTGATGTCTTTTTTAGACAGGGTTTCTCACTTTAACAGCCCTGCCTGCCCTGGAACTTGATCTGTAGACCAGGTTGGCCTCAAACTCAGAGATCAGCCTGCCTTTGCCTCCCCAAGTGCTGGGATTAAAGATGTGCCACCATGCCCGGCTTCTTGATGTGTTACTAACGAGTTAAGATGGAGTTCCTAAAGGTGGGCGTTGGTGGCGCACGCCTTTAATCCCAGCACTCGGGAGGCAGAGGCAAGTGGATCTCTGTAAATTCGAGGCCAACCTGGTCTACAAAGCGAGCCCAGGACAGCCAAGGCTACACAGAGAAACTGTCTTGAAAAAAAAAAAGAAAGAAAGAAAAGAAAAACAAAACAAAAACAAACAAACAAAAAAGATGGAGTTCTTAGAATCCACCTAGACATTACATGTGGAAAGTCTATGATAAAGCAATTTCTGTTCCATAGGGTGGGGTAGCAGACTCTGCTCCCTCTAAAAGCCTTCTCTGATTTCCCCACATTCCTTCAGAGTTATCAGCTGATAGGTTCTAGTGATCAAAAGTGCTGTGCCACTTCTGAACTAAAGTATGAAGTTAGTTCACTTTCTCCTCAGCTCTTTTCTCCTGCAGCAGTAAGATGTGCGGCTGCAGAGCAGAGCACCCAGAGCAGTGCTACATCATTATGTCCCTGGGGGACTCGGAGCTGCTGAGGCCTGGGGCTGTGACTAAAGGGGAGCCCAGCTTGACAACCTCTATTTCACTTGCTTTGCCAAGAGAAATCCTTTTACATTTTTCTCTTAAAATTGCTTTTTTAAAAGGTGTGTCAGTGTGATAAACAGAACAACCCATCCTCAAACTTGCAGCCTTTCTGCCTCAGTTGGGATTCCAGGATTGCACCATGACACCCTGCTGCAGAACCTTTTTAAGTATGCGACATAGAACAATAGTAGCATTTGCTTGTTGTTTTCTAAATTATAAAATATTTCTCCACATAAATTATTGCATGATATAATCTTGTTAATTGTTACCTAAATGCACAAGATGACACTGAATATGTCTTCATTACATGCTGTGACCAGATAAATTAAGCCACAAATTGCATTAGTTTGCTAAATGGTCTAGTGCCTGACAGGTATATTTATGAACAATGGGAAATGAAATATTATGAGCATCTTAAAATTTTGCTAAATGATGCACATTTTCTTCCAAAAACCAGGATTGTAATAAATCACTGTAAAATTCCATATCCTATCTCTTTAGCTGGGTTCAACAGACAGTAATTTAATAAATGTCGTTAATTTAATCCTTTTCCTGGCTGTTATGGCTCTGTTTTGACATCTGTGTAGTCTAGGCTGGCCTTGAACTTATGATCCTAGGGCTCAGTGTCCCAAATCACAGGAGCAGGCACTATTTTAGCAATGAGAGCAGCACTTGGCTCAGTGGTTTGCAGGGGTGAAAAGGATTAGGGAGGAGGTGAGAAGGCTCTAGGCTGACTATGCTCTCTAGGCTCAAAATCCGCAGTCTCTTTTGTGTTTGCACATGTGTGTGGTTCATGTATAGACGTCAAAGACAATTAGCAGCAGTTGGTTTCTTCTTCCATCATCTGGGTTCCAGGGATCAAACACAGGGTGTCAAGAACCTTTACTTCCTGACCCATCCTGCTGGCCTTAATTAGCAGTTTAAAAATATTCCTTAGGGCTGGAGGGACGGCTCAGTGATTAGAAGCACTGGGTGCTCTTCTAGCGGTTCAATGTCCAGTACCTATAACCTTCTATAATTCTAGCTGGGAACCATGTATGCATGTGGTACACAGACGTACATGAGGCCAAACATCCATACACATAAAAATAACACACTTTACACAGATTCTCTCTGACTCTGTTTTGAGACATGGTCTCACTGTGTAGCGTTGGCTTGCTTAGAACTCTCTGTGTGCTGGTATTAATGGTACAAGCCACTATGCCTGGCTAAAATTATCTCTTGAGGCACCTGCTTTCCCCTCTGCATACACAGACCATATCTGGAGAGAATGCAGAACAGGAACGCCACGTGCCCCCGGCTGCTGTTCCGTGCTCTGGACGGCACAAGGGAACCTGGCACCTTTCCACCGAGCCCTGCCTAATTCCCTTGTACCAACATCAAACCTACCAGCTGGACTTAGGACACTGTTCAGGGTGCTGAGAAAAATGGTGCCAAGAGTCTATTATTTTAGCATCAGCCACATAACACAACAAATGGAAGCAAGAGCAGGATACAGACTTAAGAGAGGCTGGGCTCAGTACCAATATGGTGGTGCAGGTCAAGTGGTCCACGTGCATACCTCACTGGCCCTAAGGTCAGTGCTATAACCAAAGGTCCAGCAGTCTTCCACAACAGAATGAGAGACAACCCACATTTAGACAGATTTGCTGGAGACACAGGGATGGGACAATAACTGGTGGGGTGACCATATGGAGGAACCAGCTGGGGAAATCAGCTTCATTCCCAGCTGGATGAGGGAGGCCTTCCTAGATCTCAAGGTTTTTCTCAGAGACACGAGTAGTCGCTCTCCACGGTGGAGACTGTTGGAGAAAGGCTGAGGGCAGTGAGTCTCTGCACAGATGCAAGAACTCCCCGGCCACGCAGCAGGCTCAACTGGTACCCACGTCCAGGCCGCAACTAGCTGCAGCCTTTGCTGGCTGGCCGAGTGCCCTGGGAGAGCTAGATGACCAGCTGAGCTGAGAGACAGAGTGTGAAGCCCAAGGCTTAAACAACCACAGTTCCTCTGGATGTCCCTAGCTGTGACACACGGCCAACTTCCACAGCAGACGGGATCGAGTTTAGGGCCTGATGTCTGGAGCAGCCTGCAGAAACCTCAATGCCAGGAGTCACTGGCTTGGCGAGGTGACCAGGGCAAACATACCTTACAGGGGTGGTGATATGTATAGGTTGATGTAGGAGGCAGCTGTTCCTTCTCCCTTCCCCCACTCCTTCTCTCACGTGATTGAATTATACATTGAACACTTATTCAAGTCCACAAAACACTGATCACCAGTACATAACACTGTCTATTTACTGTACAGTTCTACTGATGTTCACACTCACGCTGAGCCTGGGAGCTGCCCGATACAGTCTCGGCCTCCACTGTCAGACAGACCACACCTGAGTTGTTGAGTCAGCTGAGAATACACATTTCTTAGACTATGAAATACTCCCACATGTCACCACAGGCTGTGACTGCTCTAACTCTCGGGATGGCTCACAGAAAAGTGGCTACTCTAGCACAGTACCTCTAACCGGCTGAACGAGAACCCACACCACACAACTGTGTGTGCAGCCTGCAGTGGGCACTCTTCCAGATGCCAAGACACAGATCAGCGTGCACGGATCCAGTCACCATTTCAGATTTAAAGGTCAGAGGGAGGGCAGGGCAGCTGTCCTAGTGCTATAACTTCCATCAGATCTCTGTGGCACCTTCTGGACACCTTCCAGCTCCTTTGGTGCTGAATAGTGCAAACTACAAGGAGTGAGGGAGGTGAAGCTTCCTACAAAACTAAGAGGCTCCTTTACCTGGAGAAGTGGCCAGTTGAGCTGTAAGTCCAGGAACTGACAAACATCACCCTCGAACCCACCTCCCCACACACATACAGAGTGAGTGTGGGAGCGAGGTACTTTAGTCAGTTGCATACTGAGTGAAGCGTTCACACGCTAGCCATACCTAGCTGGGAGAGGTCCAGTTTCGTCCAGTGCATGCCTGTGGGGCAGCTCTTGGAAAGCGTCCTGATGAACACCTGTCCAAGGCTGTCCAAGGCCCACAGTGCATCCTGGCAGGCAGCGTAAGTCCTCATCTCAGCGTCAGGGGGCAGCTGCACTGTGGAGGGGCGGCACTGCACATTCTGGGCACTGATGCTGCACAGGTCCTTGCTGCTCTGGCACAGCCACAGGGAGCTTCCTATAGAAAAGGTTCACATGTATCACCAAGCACTGCCTGGCTGAGCCACGACACAGCCTTTCTTCTCTTGAGGCACCTGGGCACTCACCATTCCCTTACTGGCATGGGTAGACCTTTATACCTCTGAAGATAGAAGGAAGCACCACCACCAGACATTAAAAACATCAAGTCGGAGACATTCTAAAGAACTAAAAACAAAGCTGGGCCTATGAAACACTATAAAGGCTAGATGGCTGGAGTAGCAGCTCTGACGTCCATTTTTTCCCCCAACATAATATTTTTATTAATTATTTGGGAATTTCACACCTCGATCATATTCACTTCCCATTCCTCTCAGGCCCATCTTCTTACCTGCCTTGTGCCTCCCCTCCCCTAACAAAATACCAAAAAAAACAAAACCAAGTCCAATGTGTGTTGCCCATATACCCATTGGAGCATGGTCGATTTCCAGTGCAAGCCCCCTAAAGAAAACTGAGTCCTTCCCCACGCCCCTCTCCAAAAGCAGTGGACTGTGAAGAGCTACACTTTAGCATGTTTATCACAGTGTTTAAGGACTCTCTTCAGTGGCTCCCCCCTTCCCCCACCTCTCTCATCAAGGTAGGATGGGAAGAGGTTGTTGCAGAATTCTTCAATCTCTCTCATTTTCATTTATGAGTCTACGGTCATAAAGTTTCCTTGTATCCCACAGCCCCGGCAGAAGCATGGATCATGGACTTTTACATGGTCTCCAGTGGCAACATGGATCACAGACATCAACATGCCCTCTGGTGACAGCACAGACTGCCCTTTCTTATGGCCCAGGAACGTGAGCAAAGGTCTCAGAGTATATTTTTAATACAGAATGTTAGGGCTGTCAACCTCTCCAATCCCCAGGCAGGAGAGGGGCCAGCAGCCCCTTGGAGGGCGCATGCCTTGTTCTGCTAGTGTCAGCAGCAGCCTGCTGAAGAAGGCAGAAATCCATCCTCTCCCACCTGGCCCCAAAACTACGCCTACTGTCCTCCGTTCTACAGCTCTCAGGTTTAATAGTATCTTTTTAAAATGACAATCATCCTTAGGGACTTAAAACCTGGTCATGCTGTATAATGCAAAGTATTATCTAAAACTTGTGGCCAGATGATTTAGAAATCTTTCATTTTAATCTTAATTAACTAATTAGCCAATTAACTAGTTTTTCAAGACAGGGTTTCTCTGTGTAGCCTTGGCTCCTCTGGAACTCACTCTATAGACCAGGCTGGCCTCGAACTCATAGAGATCCTCAGTGCTGGGATTAAAGGCATGCACCACTATACCTGGTTGTTTTTATTTTTTCTTTTAAGATTTATTTCTTTTTATTTTATGTGTATGAATGTTTTGTCTGTATGTATATCTGCACCATGTGCATGCTTAATACCCATGCCATGGAAGGCAGAAAGTATTACATGTATCTCTTGGAACAGTAATTTCAGATAGTTGTGAGCTGCCATGTAGGCATTAGTAATCAAACCCAGGTCCTCTGGGAAAGCATCCACTGATCTTAACCATGGGGTCATCTCTCCAATTGCCCCCCTCCTGCCCAAACTTAAAAACCTCGATAAAACAGTCTGAGTCAGCCAGAAGGGCCAGGGAGCTCTCCAGGAAAGTGCAATGGCAGACATGTAGTACATGTGTATGCCACAGCAGACCATCAGTGAAGACTGCAAGCCACCTTCTTCCAGCTAGGGTCAGGTGCTGCTGCTAAACACAACTGTGTTAAACTCAGGAAATAGCTTACCATCTTATAAGATTCCTGGTAGGACTGTGTCAGTCCTACCAGACGGCTTCAGAGGACCAAACTGTCTCCTCTTCATCATTGGCCTCATGGCTTCTTCTCACTTTGCCCTCCACAGAGCCCTGGGAAGGGACTCTAGGTTTTTGCCACCTGCCTGCCTAGGGCCCCAGCCCCACTGGTTCTCCTGAGGAGCTCAGGGTCCTGCCTAGACATGGAGCAACAGGAATTCCACCTCTGTAGGCTAAGCCTGAGGCTTAAGACCTCTACAGGGTAAAGGGGAGCCAGCAGCAATAAGCACGGCAGAATAAAGCTGCTTGGAGGTGGCACAGAATCATCCAGAAGAAATGGGAAGGATCCTCAGGAAGCTATGATCATATTAGCTGACACTGAGAGTCAGCTGCTGCATGGTGACCTCCTTCCAAAGGAGACTGCCTCAGAGTCAGCTCACAGGGCTGATGGCCCAGGACACTGCCATATCCCCTCTCAGAGTCTATAAGGCCACACCTCCACACCCACAGGGCCACAGTCAGATGACGGTCTCAACTTTTCATCTGCTGTCTACCTTGTGCACCAGGTTTCTTAGCTGGGCTAAGGCTGGCTTACCATCGTGGGTAGGAGCAGGGGAAGCCAACACAAAGGCCCATTTTGTGGCAGAAGCTGTTCCCCGGGGAACAACGTTTTTCCAGTAAGTTCCTAGAGAGAATAAATATAAGGTTAAGGAAAAAAACAAAACAAAATAAAACTTTAACACCTCAGTTTTGCTCTAGACTAGCTCTATAGTCCTTCAAAGCTCTTACGATGGTTTCTAGTGTCCTTAAACAAAGTGGCATGAGCTATTCATTTCTCTAAGCATCATCAAGAAAAGCAAGAGCCACACCCTGTTCCCTGAAGTCACAGGAGACAAAGCTGGAGGAAGCCCATCAAGGTGGAGTCATTCAGAAATGAATACCCAGCTCATGTACAGATATGGCCAGCATCTTACATGGCTCCACTGTAAATGGGACTATTCTCTCTCAGTAGACTCTGTATGTTTGCTGGAATTTAAAAACATTTACTTACGTGTGTGTGTGTGTGTGTGTGTGTGTGTGTGTGTGTGTGTGTGTATGAGAGAGTATACAATGCATCAGTGTGGGAGTGCATGAAGGCCAGAGGAGGGCACTGGGTGTTCTCCTCTGTCATTCTCCATGCATTACTTTGAGACAGGGTCTCTCCCTGATCCTGGGCATCATACTCCCTTTGCCAACTTAGAAGCCAGGAAGCCCCAAATATTCTCTTGCCTCTACCCACTTTGCTGCTGGGTCACAGGCACACACGGGACATCTGACTTGTTATGTGAGCTGGGATCTGAACTCCTACCCTCATATTCTTAACTGCTGAGCCATCTGTACCCAAGTACATACTCCTTTTAAAAAAAGATTCTTCGTGGATTATGTGCACAAGTGTGTCATGACATGTGTGTGGAGATCAGAGGACAACTTTTCAAGAGTTAACTTTTCTCCTTTCACCTTGTTTTAGGGGCAAGGTCTCCGTTGTTACTGCCACTGGGCTGTGTATGTCAACTTCTGGCCACTTTTGTCACTGCCTTCCCCCTTTTCCTAATAGGAATGCTGATATCAGCTATCATTGTATCTGGCTCTTTTTTTCTTTTATTTTGTTTTTGTTTTTTGTTTTTCGAGACAGTGTTTCTTTGTGTAGCCTTGGCTGTCCTGGACTCACTTTGTAGACCAGGTTGGCCTCCAACTCACAATGATCTACCTGCCTCTGCCTCCTAAGTACTGAGATTAAAGGCATGCACCACCACACCGGCCTTCTCTTTTTTGTTGTTTCAAAGATTTTATTTATTATGTATATAGTGTTCTACATGCATATAACTCCTGTAGGCCAGAAGAGGGCACCAGATCTCATTATGAGATGGTTGTGAACCACCATGTGGTTGCTGGGACTTGAACTCAGGACCTTTGGAAGAGCAGCCAGAGCTCTTAAGGTCTGAGCTATCTCTCCAGACCCCTGTATCTGGCTTTTTGTGGTTTGTTTGTTTGTTTGTTTTGAGACAGGAGTTCTCTACATAGCTCTGGCTGTCCTAGAACTTACTATGTAGACCAGGCTTGCCTTGAACTCAGATCTGCCTGCCTCTGCCTCCAAAATGTTGGGGTTAAAGGTGTGTGCCACCAGGCCTGGCTGCACCTGGCTTTTTAAATGGGTTCTAGGGACTGAACCCAGGTGTAAGGTTTCTGTGGTATAAGCTTTTACCTGCAGGGCCATATCACTGCCCACCCCAGAGTGGACTTTGAAATTGAGCTGCAGCCAGGTATAATGGTACATGTCTGGCAGGTTGGACTGTATGAGACTTTGACTCAAACAAAAACTACTATAAACAAACAAACAAACAAAAACAAAAAAACTCCATTTGCCTACACACACACATTTCTATGAACCACATGTGTGTGGTGCCTACAGCTGAGGCTAGTTGGATCCACTGGAATCAGAGTTACAGACAGTTGTTAGCTTCCCTGCAATGCTAGAAACATAGTGCTCTTAACCACTAAGATATCTCTTTATCCCTCCATTTGTTTGTTTATTTGGTTTGGTTTTTTGAGACAGGGTTTCTCTGTGTAGCCTTGGCTGTCCTGGACTTGCATTGTAGACCAGGCTGGCCTTGAAGTCAGAGGGCTACACCTGTCTGTGCCTCCTGAGTGCTGGGATTAAAAGCGTGCGCCGCCGCCGCCACCACCCGGCTCCTCCATTTGTTTTTATTATAGCATACCAAGTTTCCACAGCAAAGTGACTACATTACTGTCCAGAGACCAAGTTTGAGGAGCGACAAAATGAAAAAGAAAATAGGAAGGAAGAAGACCACAAAGCCTGGAGTGCCTCCATCACAGCAGTCCCTAGCAGCACTATATTACCTCAGGGGAGACCTTAAAATCTTCCACTAAACGCTCTGTGAGGCCCTAGTAGATCCTAACCACCACAAACCAAACCTACACAACAAAAATAAGATAATAAAGTAAAAACAATGTGAAAACCTGAGTAATGGACTCACCTATGAGACTTCCTTTAGCCACGTGGAACTCATTCTTCCCTGAAGAGATCCAGACGCCACTGTTGTTAACCCCCAGTAGGCTGGGTTGGCACTGAAGCTGCTGAGACCAAAATGCCATGCGCAGTTTATCTGCCACCTTTTCCACAGGCGCTTGAGCTGCTGTTGCTACCGAGTGTGTGGCATGCATGATGGTCTGGAACAAGCTGCACTGGTCAAATACCACATAGTCCGTGATGCTCACCTGCAGAAAGGGAACCAGCTGAGTGAGCCCTGATGGCAGGCTCTGAGGCCTACCCGCCTCCAAAGGCAACACCACACCTGCCCAGCACCTGAGCCCACGCACGCACCTCTGCACAGCACTGGTTAGTGAGCAGCTCTGATTATGTCCTCAGGCTGCACTTAAGGGGAAGGAAGAAAATGCTCTCACCTGGTTTTTCTTTTACATTACATAGATCTGTTTTTTTGATTAAATAGCACCTACCTCACCTAAGAAACCTTTTATTCTAGTCAGAGTGATTTTAAAAAAAACCAATTCTGTTTTTAAACTCAGATGCTTCTAATAACAATAATATTTAATACTTAGAATCATATAAACATTAAAAAGTCTGTCAGCTGTGTGATGCAATCACTTAAGCTACAAACATGACCGTTACACTTCTGCCAGACATCAGCGTAAGCAAGACGACTTTGAGGTTCTAGAAGCCGTCTGACTCTGTGACTCACCTCAACAACATTCTGGAAAAGCACCTCTAGAGACACTTTGGGACAGCTGTCTCCTCAACAAAAACTTCTCCCTTGCTCGGCAGCCAGTTGTGACAGAGTTCTTTTTAAATTTTATTTATTAATATTTATATTTTATGTGTATTGGTGTTTTGCCTGCATTTATATATGCAGAGCAGGTGCCTACAGAGGCCCGAAGAGGGTATCAGAACGCCTGGAAACTGAGTTACAGACAGTTGTGAGCTGCCATGTGGGCACTGGGAACTGAACCTGGGTCCTCTGCGAGAGCGGCCAATGCTCTTAACCTGGGAGCCGTCTCTCGAGCCCTTTTCTCAGCCAAAGCTTTATGTGCCAGAGCTATTTACGAAGCAGGTGGAAGCCTGGCTCTGCAGAACTCACTGCAGTATTTTAAAATTATATTCCACTTATTTCTAGTTCTGTATTATTTTGTGTGTGGGCATACAAGCTACAGCACGCATATAGAGGGATAACTTTTGGGAGTCACTCTCTACCCTGCCGTGTGGACCCTGGCAACCAAGCGTGGGTTCTCAGGGTTAGCAGGCACTTTAACATGATGAGCGACCTCGTTGTCCTCTCTCTAATATTTTTGCCTATTGGATTTATTACAGACATTGGCACAAACACCGTACCCCTAGGATCCATTCCCAGGGCACACAATTAAGTGTTAAGTGAAAGTACTACAGAGAACTTAAATCACTAACAAAACAAAACAAAACCCCAAAAACACACATGAAAGGAATCACTGCAAGTTAATATATCACACACAGATGCTGCCCTTTTGTGAGGGAAGGAACAGGCTGGCTGGCGCACTGTCCTCACTGAAATGGCATAAAGAGCCCCACTGCAGAGCCTGTGGCCACATTCAGCACCCTGAGTTCTGTGTCCAGCCTGCTGTGTGAGAGTGAGCTCCACTCAAGTGCATATGCTGTGCGACTCAGGGTCAGGGCTGCTCACTGGAGACCTGGCAGTGACTATGCCAAGGCCACACCCCATTTATGATACCCAAGACAGACAGACATGTAAGCAGGTCTCCAGCTGAAAAAGAAAGGAAAGACCTAGCAGCTAAACATAATCACTTCTAGAGCCACAAAGAAAGTACAGAATGGGGCTGGAGGGATGGCTCAGAGGCTAGAAGCACTGGCTGCTCACCCAGAGGACCTGGGTTCAAGTCCCAAGACCCACATGGCAGCTCACAACTGTCTGTAACTTCAGTTCCAGGGCTTCTGACATTCGCACATAGACATAAATGCTGGCAAAACGCCGATGCATATAAAGTAAAGGTAAATAAATTTTTTAAAAAAGCATAGGACTACTGCACTGCCTCTGTGCCTCATGACAGTCTGTCCAGTTCTGTGTATTCTGTTGACTTTAAGGGCTGGGAGATACAGTGCATGGTAGAGTATGGCCCAGGCTTAAGCCTAGCACAAGAGGCAAAACCAGCAAAACAAGGCTCGGTGGATAAAGTGTTGAGCACACAAGTGTGAGGACTGGAGTCTGGAACCCCAACATCCATATAAATACTGGCAGACAAGCCAGGTGTGGTGGTGCACACCTTTAATCCCAGCACTCGAGAGGCAGAGGTGGATCTCTGTGAGTTTGAGGCCAGCCTGGTTTACAAAGTGAGTCCAGGGGCTGGAGAGATGGCTCAGAGGTTAAGAGCACTAACTGCTCTTCCAAAGGTCATGAGTTCAATTCCCAGCAACCACATGTTGGCTCACAACCATCTATAAATAAATTTAAAAAAAAAAAAACCCCAAAAACAAAATGAGTCCAGGACGGCCAGGGCTACACAGAGAAACTCTGTCCTAAAAAAACCAATAAAAAAACAAATAGAGACTAGAACCCTGGTTCAAGCTGGCTAGCTAGACTAGCCAAGTCTGTGAGCTTCAGGTACAGCAAGAGACCCTACCTCAGTAGATAAGGTGAAAAGCTATCAAGTAGGATTTCCAACAGCAACTCTGGATGCTACATGCATAGACACATATGCATATACACCCCCACCCCCACATACATGCACATTATACACATACACATGCAAAGAATCCCACCAGAATTTAGCACATACAGACAGGTATATATGCTTATGTACTGTTTACATGTGCATATTCATAATGGTAGGTATTTTTAAATCATATATCTCAAATATTACCTAGAATATAAAATAATATACATAATTTGAAAGACTGAAGAAAGCAGCCTGCTTAAGACAAGCCTCATTAGGCAAACCTGAGGTGGTTATAAAGGCTGAGCTAAGGAGACGTAAGAGGTGAGGCATCACACTGCACATCTGTTGGAGCAGCTTTAGGCCCAACATATGGGGTGGGAGTGGAGGGGTGGGCAAAAGTTTACACCCGATTGGTACCAACAGGGGAAAGTGATACTCCTTGCAGAATCCACCAAAGGTTGGGCTGAAGCCATGCTACATAGAAAGCTAGCTTGATCACCCCCGTCTCCTCTCTGGCAACATGTGGGAAGATGCTCAGTTCCCTGCTGAAGGATCAGTTCCTTAAAGGCCTCTCAAACAAGTGAGAGAGATGAGCTCTAATTGTGGGTTGGGTTTCCAGACCTATTGTTTGGTCTCTTTTCTTAGAACATTTGTTCAGAATTAAACATCATTATTACCCAGGTCTTCAATAGATGTTGCTGGGTTTATTTAGCCTGCAGTGATGAATGCCTAAACAATATTTAAATAAATAAATAAATTTCAGCCTGTAAAGTCACTTTCTATGAGGGAAAGTTTGTGTGTGTGTTTTTAAAGATTTATTTATTATGTATACAATGTTCTGCCTGCGAGTATGCCTGCACACTAGAAGAGGGCACCCAATCTCACTCTAGATGGTTATGAGCCACCATGTGGTTGCTGGGAATTGAACTCAGGACCCCTGGAAGAGCAGACAGTGCTCTTAACCTCTGAGCCACCTCTTCAGCCATCTCATGTGTGTGTTTTTAATATACCCAACCACAGCTACGTCTCATTCACTAAAGAATAAAAGTAAACATTACTAATTGAATCCATTACTAATTTCTTTAAGAGCAAGGCAGAGAGAGGAAGCAGGAAGGGCGGGTCTCCAGGCCACAGAAGTGCCATCACTTACCTGCCACCAGTGGTCGTCATCTCCTTGGGGCTTCTTGGGCACCACGCCAGTTCTGAACCACAGCTTCCCATGAACGTCCAGGGCCCAGAGCGTGTGCTCATCTCCGAGAGTTATGCAGACGGGCTCCAGTGTTTGTCTTTCGCTGAAAGTGAGAGAGCAGAGCATCAGCTCCACCCAGGAGGCGCTGTCTAGGAAGACTACCTCACTGCACAGGCTTGGCATTGAGAAGAATGTTTACAGGAGTGGATTCCTGACTGACAAGGAAGGAACTGTGAATCCAAGTCACACTGCTGGGCAATATACACTGTCCAGACATGGCAGACATGGCTGTTTTGGAAAGGCACACTAAAGGTCCAGATGGTGAGGAAAGCTCACAAAATAACAGCAACAACATAGCTACCAGTCACAAGTGAGCAGGCACCTAGGCCAAGAGCACCTTATTTTTCCATTCTGTCTCTCCCCACAGGCCAGGCTGTGGTGTACAGCTGTCTCTGGGCAGACACTGTCATCTCTGATGTGTCTACCTCCCTTTCCTCCATCTGGAGACATCCTCGGCAGCCTTGGGGCTCACTTGAGGCTAGCCTTGGCAGGCAGTCCTCAGCTCCTCACTGCTTTGTGCTCTCTATCCTGCTTAGTGTCCTCACAACAACTGGTACCCAACTGGCTGCTGCATGGCTCTCACAGAGTTGGAAGGGCTGAAGATTTCCTAGCTAGCTAACCCAAAACAACTTATCCTGATTTGGTATGCATAAGCACCAAATCTTTTTGTTGTTTTGGTTTTTGTCTTGTTTTTCTTCAAGACAGGGTTGCTCTGTGTAGCCCTGGCTATCCTGAAACTTCCTCTGTAGACCAGGCTGGCCTGGAATTCAGAGATCAGTCTGCCCTCCTGAGTGTTAGGACTAAGGATGTGCGCCACCACTACCTGGCCCAAATCTTAAATGGTAAAAAGTAAGATATAGTCCAGAACAAATTTCAACTGACCAGGATAAAAATACAATAAGCACTTGCAGCTACACCGTCTCAGACTCTCAACAGAAGCATGTGACAGCAGGTAGCTCTGATGGAGACCATGAGAACCAGTGACTCTCTGATGCTCAGGTCCCCACTTGTTTTTTGTTCTCTCTGTCTCTGCCTCTCTTTTGAACCATTTATCCAAGGCTGAGGATGATGCTGAACTTGTGGTTTTCTTGCCTCTGTCTCCTAAGTGATGAGATTACAGGCATGTGCCTTTCAGCCCAGTTCATGTAGTACAGCGGATGGAACTCAGGGCCTCATGCATGCTAGGCAAATCCTCTCCCAACTGAGCTCTACCCCAAACCCCTCTGACCAGCATTCTACCAGCAGAGGAGCACGGAATATTCCCAAGACCAGTCTGTCAAGGCTGACTCTGACAAATGACTCTTTCACCATGGAACCCACAGGTGTTGGCTTTGCCAGAAAAAGCTCACCTAGGTAACTGGTCAGAGATAAATGTACACTGCTTGGGCCCATACCTGACAATGTCACACTTCCACTGCTCCCCTTCAGGACAGAAGCTACTCACGCCCTCCCGGTACAGGAGGGCCCTTTGCTCCGTCAGTGCCCACACCACACTGTTCCTGGCTGTGATCTGGGACAGCGGGTAGGGGCAGTCCACCTTCATGGCTCGGGCACAGGGTCGGTCCACGCTGAGACCTGCAGTGAGAGGGAGGAGCCCCACAGACTGAGCAGCAGCATGCCACACCCCATTCTGACCTGTGGGTCTTTGTCCTTTGCTCACTGTCGTCTTTCCTAACAGACACCTTTCCTTCTTAAGATTTTATCAACAACAATAGCAAAAAAGAGTAAATTATGCTTCCATGTGGCATCTGTCTGAGGCAAAATTGGATGTCATTTGGAAAGTAAAGAAATATAATTCAAGGGGCTGGAGAGATGGCTGAGTGGTTAAGAATGCCACCTGCTCTTCAAGAGTCCTGAGTTCAATTCCCAGCAACCACATGGTGGCTCATAACCATCTATAATGAGATCTGCTGCCCTCTTCTATAAAGCACTCATATGAAATAAATAAAATAATAAATCTTTGAAAAAATACAATTCAAAGTGTTCTGGTGTTCCAAAGTAGCTTAGCAAGTTCTCAAGACAGGGAAGCCAAAGGCAGGAGAACAGCCAGCCTACAAGAGCACAGAGGGCTTTCCTTCCGCCAGCAAGGCTGTGGCCTTGAGAAACAAGGGGCTCCTCAGCTTCACAGAGCCTCTGGGCTCAGGTAGATCTGCTCCCGCTCTCGGCTTTCACCAGCGTGGGGGGCTCCACTGCTAGAGTGCAAATCCTTATTTCCCAGGTGAAACTTGAGACTTGTCATTGAAAAGCCTCTGACAGAGTGGAGCTCCAGCAAGCTCCCCTTCACCTCTTTGAGGCTTGTCAGTAAATGAGGTCAAAGGCAGCTACCACAGGAGCAGGCAGGCAGCTAATATCTAAATGCCATGTTCCATAGCCTTATCCAGCAAGTAGGTCCTAGTAGTATAACCACAAAGGTACCTCAGTGTACATAACTACATGGACTTGCCCACAGAACTTCTTTCTGCAAATCTTTGCCAACCCCAGATTCCAAGTCAGCAGTTCCAGGAAGGGGCAGGAAATATGAAAACAGCTCTGGTGACTGCTCTTGCACCATGGCTGGGAGGTCACCTGCTCCTTCCTTACCTGTAGGTTCAAAGCATCCTGTTTCCTGCCATGACCAAAATCCAACACCCTGCAAGCTAGATGTGCGTGTGTGTATCACAGGGCCTAGTCCTCTGAAGACACGAGGGCTAACTAAGTTGAAGGCTAGAGCTCACATATGACCATGAAGTGGGCACAGCTGCCTACCAAGTGACACGCTCCTCCACACCTGAGGCAGAGTCAGATGAGCAACAAGCGTTAGTGTGGAGAACCATTCCGAGCTGACGGTTCATTCCGAAGGTGAAACCATGCTCTCAGAATCAGTAGTATTAACTGACTAGATCAATCTTCATGTAAATCCAGCATGGCCTATGGGCAGCCCACACATAACTCCTGCTCCCAGGCCATTTCCCCTTGTGCTGACAGTACACAAACACTGACTCATTACAGTTTATTTTTAATAAACAAGTCCCTCTGTGCAGTTATAGCAGCTAAAGGTTTCCCTAAGGGCAGTTTTCTACGACGAATCAATCTGCTATTTACAGCAAATTACTTCTTGTTTTCCCCCTGAATCCACATGTAAAGATGTGTATAGATGCTGGGTTTTGACCTAGCTGGGGAAAGGGGAGATGTCTGTCAAGCTGTGCCTATTACTCTTTCCTCTAGGACTGGATACTGCAGGGTGTGCAGAAGGCACCGGCAGCCGCAGGACCGTAGGGCTCTGCATTCACACAGCACTCAGTCGTCTGTTCATTCGTGTCCAGGTCTAACCTGTGTTGGGGGCGGGGGGGATGGGGGACATCGCTCTCACGCAGCAACCACAGTGCTCCTAGAAATGTTCTCACTTAACTTGGTTTTCAGTCTCTGCGTCCTGTGATTGCTCTCAGAAAGTGACCGGCTGCAGACTCAGCACATCACAGACAATGCACATGGCCCCTGACTACCTGTCTGAAGGTACACATCTCCGTTGGTCCTGATGATCCAGGCTGTGTCATCACTCAGGGCCACAAACACAGCCTGGGGCAGAGCCTCGTACCAGTGACGCTTCCCCTTGATGGTAACTTTGCCACAGGCAAAAGCACGGTTAGACTTCTGTTCAATCTTCCAGAGAAGAGCCCCTAGAAGGAAAAAAAAGCTACTCACTGCTCAACAAACGTGCAATTCACCTGCACAGACACTCCATCTGCACTGCAGGGACAGCTTTCCAAAAGACATCATGTTGCTTCCGATTCAGGGAGAGCCTGAACCCAGCAGCATGTGTAGCTGGACATCCCATGAACGTGACCAAGCCTCACTCTCCTCAACTGACAAATGGGTCATTTCCACCATCTGGGACTGATCTAAAGGCTAAATGTGAGAAGAAACCACCACGCAGCATGGAGTTGGGCAAGAGGCCGTCACTCAGGATGGGGGAGAGAAGTGACAGTATTGTAGGTTTAATTAGGTGAGTGTTCACTGACACTGAGGCACAATTAGTGCCCAGACACTGACCTTGGGGACTCAGTGGGAAGGGCCTCTTCTGGACCACTTATTTGAAAGCTATGCGCCTGAGTTGGGTGGCATGCTTTCATTCAAAAGAAGTCTGAGGAATGGATAAATGAGGTGAAGGAAGGTGGAAGGCAGGCGAGAGGCACTGCAGATGGAAGAAACTCTGACATCAGTCCAGGTGAGGAACCACCAAGGAATGACTGAGCTTAAACTGAGCCTACAAGGTCTCTGAGCAGTCTCCTGCCCCTGCCCTGCAACACCACATGGCCTAGGGTCTGAGGCATCCAAAGCTGTGGGTCCTGAAGATGGCTGTCTCAGCTGAGAAAAATGATCTCACAGAGACAGTCAGCTCCAACCAGAGCAACCAAGGAATGGTTGGGAACTTAGAATATAATTAATACAATCAGTAGAGAATCAACACATCTAAATGGCTAAGAGGATGAGCCTAAGCCTAAAAGTATGTGACAGAAACAGAAAGAAAACATGAAGACATACAATTACACAGTGCCAGCTAATGGAGTGGACTATTATCTCAGCTGTCTCCAGGGGAAAATAATTCTCTTTTTTTTCTTTCTTTCTTTTTTTTTTTTTAATGGCAAGGGAGTCACTTCCCCTGCCTTCTTTTTATTTATTTATTTATTTTATTTATTACATATACAGTGTTCTGCCTGCACACCAGAAGAGGGCACCAGATCTCATTACAGATGACTGTGAGCCATGATGTGGTTGCCGGGAATTGAACTCAGGACCTCTGGAAGAGCAGACAGTGCTCTTAACCTCTGAGCCATCTCTCCAGCCCCCGGAAAATAATTTTCAAGCAAGCAGTGAAAGAAAGTGAGCAAACAACCCCGAAACAAGACCTTCCTTTCTTTTGCTTCTCTGCTATGATGCCCACTGCTTCAGAACAGATAAACACATTTCTAGCTTTAGGAAAATGCAAATGAATCATAGTGGGAGCCATGTATGTAACTCCAGCTCTTGGGAGGCTGAGGCAGGAGGACACAAAGTTTGAAGCCAGCCTGTGCTATACAGCAATGCCATGTCTAAAAACAAAACAAAGCAAGCAAGCAAACAAACAAAACAAAACAACCCCCCCCCAAACACTAACAAGTAAATGAGTCTAGATAGATAAGGAAGTTATCTCAGTCTAACAGAACTGTGTTTTAAAAAAAAGTCTCCTTGGGCTCACTGAAATGCTAGACAATGGCATGAAAGTCTGAGGCCCCTTCCTATTGCAGGCAGGGAGAGATTTCTGAAAAGGCAATCAGATGACTGGAACACATCCAACATACATCCACAGGCCTGTCTTCACTAGTTTAGTTGCTTTATCGCAACACTGACAAACAGAAATATATGTTATTTTTATGAGGATTTCCTGTGCCAACATGACTAAAAAGCGTCAACACTCAAATTATGTGGGTAGCTTACAAAAATATGTTCATTTGTTATCATTGCAATTAATAAAATAAAAAAACCAAAATTTCAAGCAAGTATGTTAACACCCATCACCCTAACCAGTGTCAAAGGAAGCATTTGAGATCTTTACAGAACCCGACTGAGCTGGCCGGAAGGCCAATCCGTTGCCCTGGGAGCTAGGAATAGGGTTGGGCTTGGGAAATGAGAGCTGGGAGGCCAACCTGAAGGAGAGACCGCCACCTGCTGGACAGCATCTTCAAACCTCTGCCAGCGCAGCCCTGCACCAGGCAGGGCACTGCAGAACAGGCCGCCTTTGTAGTCCAAGCACCAGATAAACTTTTCTGAGACCGCCAAGCTGAGGATGCCATAGCCAGGACCCGAGTAGCTCATCCAGCTCTCTGCAAACTAACAAGGACAGGGGCCAGTGAGCTCCGTGGCAGGGGACACTGCTGCCTTCATCATGCTGTTACCAACAAGAAAAGAGGGCAGAATATTAAAGTGAAAGGATCTTTGAGAGGCCTTGCCTACTAGCCTTGCTCTCCTTGGATCCAGTCTTACACACATTCTGGAACAAGAAGTGTAGCCCTGTGGAAGATCCCATGACATCCCTTGATGACTTTCTCATGGCACAGTACCCCTCCTAAGTAATGCCTGAAGGTGTTGTATCCAACCTCTTGTCAACACAAGACATTGTCATCTAGCAAGTCCACACTCAAGAACCATACAACTCAGTTAGCCCCAAAAAAAGTTTGTAAAAGAAAACATAACATTCTAAGTAAGTTTATGGTTTTACACTGGGCTATACTTATAGCTATCCTGGTGCATATGCTCTACACGGGATACAGGCTACGGATGCTAGTAGAGCATCAAGAGCATCACATCAAGAGAGAGCTGGCTTTATCCTATGCACACCTGACTTTATACAAGGAGGTGTGTTCATCAACACGTGGACAAGTCTACCTTCTGTATACTTACTTATGACAGATGTACTATGGGAACAGCACTACCACTGTCTGCATTACAGTTTTCCAAACATTGTTCTGACTTTGGACACCTGGCCTGTTGTATGGGGACTGCTGGAGGCAGTGTAGAATTTTGTACATTAAGAATTTATTGCTATATCTTTCATTTGCATTACATTTACTTAGTGCAATTATGTATATGCATACACGGGTGTGCACATGGTACATGTACGAAATCAGAAGACAACTGGTAAGGGCTGGCCCTCTCCTTCTACCATATGGGTCCTATAGACGGAACTCAGGTCATCATCCATGAACCTATCATGCTGGTACCACAATGCTAGGATTTGTTTAAAAGTCAAAGCTAGGGGCTGGAGAGATGGCTCAGTGGTTAAGAGCACTGGCTGCTCTTCCAAAGGTCCTGAGTTCAATTCCGAGCAACCACAGAGTGGCTCACAAACATCTACAATGAGATCTGTGTCCTCTTCTGGTGTGCAGGTACACGTGCTGGCAGAATACTACATACATAATATAGAAATAAATCTTTAAAAATGTCATCTTAAAAAAAAAAAAAAAAAGAAGGCCGGGCGTGGTGGTGCAAGCCTTTAATCCTAGCACTTGGGAGGCAGAGGCAGCTAAGGCTACACAGTAAAACCCTGTCTCAAAAAACCAAAAAAAAAAAAAAAAAAAGAAAAAAAAAAGAAAAAAGAAAAAAAGAAAGAAGGAAAAAAGAAAAAAAAGTCAAAGCTAGCCAGACACGGTGGTGCACACCTTTAATCCCAGCACTCGGGAGGCAGAGGCAGGTGGATCTCTCTGAGTTTGAGGGCAGCCTGTCTTTAGAGCAAGTTCCATGACAGCCAAAGCTATACAGAGAAACCTTGCCTCAAAAAAAAAAAAAAAAAAGTCAAAGCTAAATAAAGGTCATATACTTTAGACACAGTTGTACAGACACCTGATATGGAAGCTAGTGCATGAAAGAGAATGGTTTCCACCTCTTCTTCACCAGGCTCTGCTCGCTACAGCAAGACCAGGTGTGGCAAAGCTTGTAGGCACCTCAGAAATCTAGGATCATTATTCATAGGTAAGGGCTTTCTTAGGCTAGAGTCCTAACATGCACCAACAGTTATAATATGCCAGCTAACACGGTCATGTGATCATTCCCTTGTGGCTTCCCACAGTTCTGCACTTGGCTCAACACCCTTAGCCAAGACCCACTCAACTGATACTCTGAACATGGCTTCCCCAAGACTGGAGTGCACAGCTAGCTGCCGCATGCCCTGAGCTCCCCAGCATGAGCACATGCACTGTCAATTAAGAGTACCGAGGGAGCAGGATGCTGAACAAGTGGTCCAGCTTTTGGCACATTCACTTTTGAGATGCAACACAAAGACTAGGAGAGAACCCTGGGCTACTCTGATCTCACAATGTGACTTGGTGCATATGCCACTTTATTCTTCTTAGCCTCAACTTCCTCCTCCATAAAAATGGGGACAACTGAGGCCGGGCGTGGTGGCGCACGCCTTTAATCCCAGCACTTGGGAGGCAGAGGCAGGCGGATCACTGTGAGTTCGAGGCCAGCCTGGTCTACAAAGTGAGTCCAGGACAGCCAAGGCTACACAGAGAGACTCTGTCTCAAAAAACCACAAAAAAAAAAAAAAATGGGGACAACTGCACCCGTGTCCTAGTCTGTTTTGTTTTTAAAGAAGTGACTTAAATGTGTGACAGGCTCAGCATAGACTTGCACGTAGTGAGAGCTGGCAAATGTCACTCACTCTTCGCCCTGAAGAGGGCGGCCTCACATCCATCACTAGGGATGTGGTGGTGCAAGGTTAGCTTTAAAGCCAAACATATTTACTAAGACTTACTTGGCAAAGAACATAAATACTTAAAAAACCATTTTTAGGGTTGGGTGTGGTAGCATGAGACTTTGGTACCAGCACCCAAGAGGCAGAGGCAGGTGCATCTCTGAGTTCAAGGCCAGCCTGGTCTACAGAATAAGTTAGAGTCCCTGTTTTAAAAAATAATTTTTAATATAAGGCTCCTAAGAATAAATTACACTGGCTGAGAGGCCCCATAGCAGATTGGGGGCCTCATTCTACAAGGCGTGTCCTGGGGCGATGTGTGGATGCTGCACTGCTGGAAAGGCCTCCAGTCCACAGGGATGTTCCTACAAGTCAGTGCATTGTGGGGAAGGGCAGAACTACCCGCCTCACATGTGCTCAGGGCAAACAGTCCTCTGCCTTCAGTGCCCATACTGCTCTGGCCTTGTAAGACACCACTCTGGTTGGTGGGATATTAACTGAGGGGGTCAGAAGTACTACAGTTCAAATTTCAGGGTCCCTGCATTAGAAATTCTCCCAAACCCAGACTTGAAGCTACAGACTTTGCAGGAATATGATTTCCACAAGAAGGAAAATAACTGAGTCTGTCACGGATGCTCCTTAAAGGAAAAGCAGCAGTTGCCGCAGCCACCACAATCACCACCAGCTATGTTCCCTCCACCAACACACAGACCTGATCTGTCTTGAGCAGTGCGGTATCATCAGCACCTGGTTGGCTCAGGTCCTGCAGAGAGCGGCCAGCTCCAAGCTCTGTCACACTTGTCTCTGAGGATGAAGATGGGAGCCCATGGGCATAAATGTCTTCCTCATCGCTGGATGTCACTGCCTGATCCTGGAAAGACTGGTCTAACCAACACTCATGGGTGCTGGCTACCAAGGCAGAGTCAAGAGGAGTCACCCGTCCTTCTACATTTCCCATGTCACACCCAGAGGTGGGAGTTTCTTTCTGACCTGTGTCGTAATCAGTAACTACATGCCAAGGATTTGAGCTCTGGTGGCGAGGGACCTCCACGTGGGTCAGGATGTTTGGTTCTGGGCTGGCCGCCTCAGTGCTGACTTCATAAACTCCAATCCCAGGCAGCCACTGCTCAGCACCTGGGGGCCAGCTGAGGCTGGAAGGTGCCGTGTGTGAGTCCAGAAGCGGAGCTTCAGAGACGGTGCTTGGGGGGTCACTGAACTCCATGGTGTCCACCTCCTGTGCCTCAGCAGAGCGGTTCTGTTCTTGTAGGCATAACTGTGCATGCACTTCTGCATCAGCAGCAGGACCAGGCTCCTCTTCAAGTCCTGAGAGGATGTTGCCACCTCCCACATCCTCCTCTGGCTGCAAGGGCAAATTCAACACTCCGCTGAGCAGGTCCATGTCCTGTGTGTGGTCACACTGGGAAGTTTCCTTTCCAGTGCCATTTTCTCCATCCACCGGGTCGGGGGCAGGTTCAGGCACCTCCAGCACACTAGATGTCTCAGGGTCACTGTCTTCCTGCGCGATGCCATTCAGCTCACCACTGGGGTTGCTCTCCTGGTCTGGTGACTCTGTGCTCAACTGATCCACACTACTGCCCAGAACACTGGAGGTCATGGACAAAAAGTCTGTGCTCAAGGACTGGGGACTGTCACCAGGGAACTCGGAACAAGGAGTTGACTCGAGGGAACTGTGGCAGGTGCTCCTGCTTCCACTGTCTAATTTAAAATGAAAACATTCAAAATAAGGCATGGCTCTACATAAATCATGAGAAAACTGAAAAAGCATTTGGCACAAGAAAAAAATATTTTAGATGGAGGATATTTAGTTGGGTATAAATAAATCTTTATAGTCCAAAAATCTGGGAGCTAGAGACAGGAAGCTCATGAGTTTGGGCCTGGTCTGAGCTACATAGTAGTTCCAGGCTAGCTTCAGCTACTGAGTGAGACTCTGCCTTCAAATCCCCATAAAAAGAAGAGGAAGAAAAAGAAGATGCCTATTATGTAGCAATGATCTTAATGTCCAGAAGCTCATTAGAGAAATGCTAAGAAAATGGAATAGGAATTAAGTAGCATGGACTATAGGCCAATTTTAAAAACTTGCCAAAATGAGTAAGAGTGCAATAATGTTTTCTTTAATGCTGCAGCAACCATTAGCTACAAGGGACCAATGTGGCCTGGTGTGGTGGCACACACCTTCCAATCCCAGCACTTGGGAGCCAGAAGCAGGAAGAGCTCCGTGAATTCAAAGCCAGCCTGGTCTACATGGTAAGTTCTAAGACAGCAAGGACTACACAGAAGTCTGCCTCAAAAAAAAAAAAAAAAAAAAGGTTGCATGTTAAATCCCGGATCTGGTAACATGTCAACACGAAATACAGCAGTACAAATTGCCGTTTCAATGACAGTCCCACATGTCTGTAGGGTCTCTGGTCTAGTCAGTGATATACATGGATAAGCTAAGCCAACATCTTATATTAAATAGTATCTAAAAGAGCATCATCTAGACCCTTCAATCAGGGCCCGAGCACATGGATAAATGCAATGCTCGAATAGCACAGGGCCTACAGAGATGCCTCTGTGTGCATTATGCACTGCTACAGGGAAGGAGTGCATTTGGTTCTGCCAGGAGCGGCAATAGCCCTTCATTAGAAGCGCCATGGCTTCCCAGTGGATAGTACCTGTCTTTCTCTTCCTTCTCCTCTTCTTCACTTTGATGGGTCTCACAATAAGCTCCTGGTCAAAGTCTTCAGAGCTGATGATACTGAATCTCTGTGAGGATGGCTGGGCACCCTGGCCCAGCTCAGGTGCAGCCTGAAGTCCAGGCAGCAGCAGCCCAGAGCCACTGTCTGTGGAGTTGAGTGAACTGCTCCTGCTCCGTTGCTCACTGGCCAAGGAACTGGCCACAGAAGAGCCTCGAACCCTTGTCTCACAAACAGAGGCCCCCAGTGATTTCTCCAGATGCTGTGTACGGACCTGCTCGGAACATCTTGCCATCTCTGGACCATCTCTCACTAAAAAGAAAAGTTTGGTTTGCTGCTGGCTCTCTGAGCAGCACTCAGTTTGCCACAGTCACAGAGCAACCAACTCTATCTACCCTGATAAAAACCAAGCAATTCCAAATTCTCCAAACACAGAGAAACTCAAAGGATCATAAAGAAGATTCCAGAGGCTTTGGGTTCCAGGAAACTCATATATATTTCATGCCTGGCTGAAACCCATATATTAAAATCAGCAAAATGTCAGGCAAGGTGGTGCATGCCTGTAATCCCAGCACTCGGGAGGCAGAGGCAGGAGGATTACTGTGAGTTTGAGGCCAACCTGGTCTACAAAGTGAGTCCAGGACAGCCAAGGCTACACAGAGAAACCCTGTCTTGAGAAATCAAAAAATCAACCAACAAACAAAAATCAATAATTCACTACAGTTGTCTTTTGCAAACACCACCAGTAACAGAATACCACTAATATAAAGCACTTCTCATTTCAATCTTAAAATTCTTTATTAATTTTTCTATATCAAGAAGGGTATAGTTAAATTCCCTATTTATACTATGCCTTCACTATACCTCAATATTTTCTGAGGCACATAAAAAAAATGCATATGTCTTCTAATTAATTCCTTGAAATTCAAGGAAGAGAAGTGAACTTCCTACAAGAATGGGTTCACAGCAGAGACGGACATAAGAAGTCAGTGACAATGCCAACAGTGCAGAGTGAAGCCCCAGGGTAGGACACGGGTTCCTGTGACAGAGCCAGGAAGTGTCCACAGCAGTGGACCTTCTCTCCTTTCAACACAGCATTGAAGTCTCTAGGCATAGGCCCTCCAGCTCCAACACGACAACACAAAGCTGCCGCGTGCTCTGTGCAGTACAGCCATCCCAGCCAAGTATCTACTGGGTGCCATGCCCTGTACAAGGGGCCAGGTAACAGCTGCCAAGAAGACACAGGACTCTTACCCTTGAGGAGCAAACATTTTCCTGAGGGCTGTTCGTTGGGGCCGATTGTGGTGCCTGAGAGTACACTAGGGAGGAGAGAGACTGAACTCTGCTCTGAAGTGACTTGCCAAAGATTGCACAAAGAAATTACAGTGCTGGCTAGAGCTATCCTGTGTTATGTGGAACCCTAGCAACGTGTGGCTTCTTAAATTCAAGTTAAATAAAATTAAGCAAAACTTAAAATTCAAATTATTAGCAGCACTCACCACTTGAAGTACCTTAAACCACAGATGGCTGGTGATGACCTGCCAGAGAGTGCACATCTGAACAGTCTTCCCTTCAGATAAAGTTCTCCCAGCAGCAATGGCCCAGTCAGTGCTCGTTCTGTGAGCCACACTGTACCTTCTTATCCTGTTTTCGGGGTCTCCACCTCATACATCTTACACATTGCTGGTAAGACCCCTAGTTTTAGAATATTCACCCAACCAGCCCTCGACTGTTTGAGAAGATAAGTGGCGGTGATAAAGAGAGGCTGGCATGCTGTCGTCACCCCAAAAGCAAGCTCAGCATTGCACCCCAGTTACATCGAGCTGCATGAGAACACTGTTAAGATTCTTTGCTCATTAGTAGTTAACAGAGTATGTACTGAGCACAGCTTGGGGCTGAGTCCCAGCACTGCAAGATAAAACAAACAAGAGCCTGGCCTGCGGCACTGGCTTAAGACACACTTTTCTTATCATAAGCGGAAAGAACAAGCTACAGAGCACAGCCCTCACCGTACACACAGCACACTTGGCAGTGGATACAAACCTATGGATGCGAGTCCTTCAGGCCTGCTTGAAATCCTTATAATGTTCCTATCTCCCTTTAGGAAAAATATTTCATTTTCTGTGCAGGAAACAGACACAATATCACCCAGTCCTTCCAAACCAGCAACTGTGGCCTGTCAAAACACGAAACCAGACAATAAAAACATAAACAACATAAATAATCCTGGAAAACTCTAGAAGCAACTAAAGCCACAGCTGGATAGTATCTGATAAATGGACCTAGAGTCGCGTGCCTTAGCAGTGAGGTCGTGATTGTTGGTGCACGCCCTCCCCCATCTCTCCCTCATCCTCTTCCTGACCTATAGCTCTCTCCTTGTGACATGTCGCTCTGGCCATCCTGAGCTGCCTGTCATCCCACCTACGGACATGGCGTGTGCCAGGCCAAAGCCCAGCCCCGTCCTCATAGCCTATGCATGTAGCACAGGCTTTTTTCCCTGCTCGGCTCCCTTTCCTGTCCCTGCTCACTGGGCAGGCTTGACTTCAGTGCTGCTTAAACATAGTAATTCTGATCTGTCATCCAGCGACAACCAACTCTCCCCAGAAGTTAACAGCACGTACTACAAACCTCTGCGTCACATGTCTCTTCTGGACTGGCTAGGAATGATACACCACCCAACAAGTGCCCTACTGCGTGCTTTCCTAAGGGAGACTAAGGAGCCTTGCAGCCCAAGGCTTCTGAATTGAAAGAAGGAAGGGAAATGCCCCCGGCTAAAAGCAGATGGTGCCACACAGGATTATCCTGAGGCCACACTAACCTAAAACAGTTCTTGCTTTTCAGCTGACAGAGTGCTCAAGAGATTAGTTCACTAAGAGGACACTGGGCCTAGGCTCTCTGCTAATTTTCAGGTAGCCTTGACGAAAAGCTGAAAGAAAAAAAAAGAGAGAGAGACTAGGTTCTAAAAGCTGCCAATCATGGTGCTTCACAGAGGTGCAGGCAGCGTCTGTTCACAGACACACCGTCTCCATTTCTGACTCTTAACTATGAAGTGCAGTTAATTACACCTACACTGAGGCACAGGGGAAGTGCTCAGATGAAAAGGGCTGGTGCACAATTACATCATGTCTTAAGGCCAATAATTAAGAAGTTCACCAGGAACCCAGGAGAAAGCTTAAGTCATCCAGAATGGGAGAAACCAAATAAACACATGCTGGGCCAGAACCTGTGTGCCCCACTGTGCAGATACCAGAGCCACGCTCAGACAGATCACAGATTTCCAGGGCCAAGTGTATTCTGCACCAAAAGTGTCACCAAGCGTGGCTGGTAACTAGGGAGGTATCAGTGGGAGCAGGTAAGTTTGATTCTCTGCGGACACTCTCTCTAGAGATGCTGTGCTGCAAGCTCACAAGCTCATGTGGAGGAAGGAGAGCCTGGCCTGGATTCTGGAAGTGAAGAGTAGGGGGTGGGCAGGCCAGAAGCTCTGATCTTAGGACAAGAAATAAACTGAAACCAAACAGCTCTGTTAAACACTTCCAGGAGAGATCTGTCATTACTCTGATTTAGGCAGAAATTATTTTCTACCATGATTTAATCATGCTGGAAAGTTGCTAAGATATGCCAGCTAGTTTCTAAAAAGGAAGGGGGAAAGGGCAAAATAATATGGCTGTCTTTGGACAAGAGCTGAGTTAATCAACCAAAGAGCACACAGGAGCGGGAACCCACTCCTGGGCTAGCACCACCACTGAGGCCTGGGAGACAGTCCTCAGAGTAGCTGTTTCTGGATTATAGTAACTTAGTAGTCAGAAAGCACATCATCTATAAAGATACAGTGTAATCCCAGGCACATGGCAGGCTGAGGCAAGGCAATCAAAAGTTCAAGGCCTACCTGGGCTACAGAAAGGGTTCAAGTCCAGCCTGCACACCTTAGTGAGTCCCCGTCTCAAAAGTAAAAAGTGAAACACAAACACAGAGAGCTGATGACACAGCTCAGCAGCAGAGCATCTGCTCAGCATGAACGAGAAAAATGCTAACTAAAACAAAGTAGAGGGAAGGGGTGAAGTTCAGAAGCAGAGCGCTGCTCAACATGCACAAAGACCCTGAACCCAATCACAAGAAAAAAATATATATATGTATGCATGAAAGGAAAGAAAAGGAAGGGAAGGGCGGGTCAGCGAGAGGCTTGGTAGGCAAAGGTAAAGGTACTCACCACCAAACCAGATATCTGAGTTCAATTTCTGGGACCCAAGGCAACAACTCCCACAAGTTGTCCTCTGACCTCCACAAAGGTGGCAGGACACGCAGGTGTGATTACAAGTAGGCACATGTGAGCTCATGTGCACACACAAATAAATGTAATTTTGAAAAAAATGACTCACAAAGATTAGAGTAAACAAGTTTAATAAGAGCTTAAAAACAAAACAAAACAAAACAAAAGCAAGGCTGGGTCTGGTGGTGTGCCCTGTAATCCCAACACTCAGGAAGGCAGAGGCAGGCGGATCTCTGTGAGTTCAAGGCCAGCCAAGTCTACAAAGAGTCCAGAACAGGCGACGCTAGGCAGGGAAACTCTGTCTCAAAAACAACAAACTCAAAACATCTAATTTCTTGGCAGAGTTGAACTATAAATATCAAAAAGTAAATTGTTTTACAAATCTACAAAAATTACCAAACTCTGTTAGATATCCTTGGTTGTCTCAGAGCAAAAAAGCAAATGTCAAAGTTAATGCTGTTCCTTTCATCTCCCCAGGAGCCTAGCAGCTGAACACCTGTGGACCTGTGCCCTCCTCTTGCCCCTCAGCCCGCACAGGTGCAGGTCCCCGACACACCTGGTTGACGGTGTCCAGCAGATAGATACTGTACTCGTTCCAGCTCAGCACCCAGCCTTCTCGAAAGAAGCATGAAACGAGCCCCAGGTGTTTCTCAGGAGAGCTGCAGCTTCCCCCGTCAGAGGGCTCCAGACGAGGGTAGAGCTCAAAAGGTGTGACGCCTCCAGCAAAGACATCCTTGAGGATAAATGTGGCTTGAACGGTCCCATGGACATCAGCCTTCCACAGCCGGAGCCCAGGCCGAGCTGCATACAGCGTTAGATCACTTTGCTTACACAGTCCTGGTATAAAACAAGCACCAAATTTCCCAGTACTAAAATCGGAAGAAAAAAATGAAAGAAAGGAAAAAAAAAAAAAGAGGCATGGACTAACGAAGTGATTTAATTGTCAATTCCTTATATCAACTCTAAGAATCTACTGACATAAGTCATTGCTTTTCTTGTTCTTTGTCTGGTCACTAAGTCACACTGGCATCCTTGTACCACACAGGCACCACCGACGACCCAGGGCTGCCCCTGCTACCCACACAATGCTGCTTCTTCTAAAGTCTGCTGGCTGTGGTTACCGCCTAGCTTCTTGAATGAAAAGGTTTGCATCTAGAGGAGCTCACCTCTATCTCTTCCAAACACACCAAGGTACCAGTTTCCCTTCCTGTCCTTAAGCTTTGTATTATTTTCTCATAAAACTGTAAAACCCAACACACACAAAAGAGCTTGTGTGGGTGCTAGAGAGAGGCCTCAGTGTTTAAGCACACCGTTGCCCTCGTAGACGACCCAAGTTTGGTTCCCAGCATCCACACAGTGACCCATAACAACCTATATATAAGTCATGGTCCAGGGATCTGATACCTATTTCTGACCTCCTTGGGTACCAGGCACTCATGTGCTGCATATACATACATGCAGACACAACACTTATACACATAAAAATAAATAAATCTAAAAAACAAACAAACAAAAATCCAAATATGTGGTTCAGTTGTTAAGAGCATCTGGTGCACAGCATCTGGGTTTAATTACAGGCACTCCATGGTGTTCACAACCATCCAGAACTGCAGTCCCAGAGAACCCAGTGCGCTCTTCTGCCCTTATGGGCACCAGGCACACACTTGGTACACATACATATATACAAGCAAAATGCACATAAAGTTAGTAAATCTAGCCAGACATGGTGGTACATGCTTTTAATTCCAGCACTCAGGAGGCAGAGGCCAAGCTGGTATACAAAACAAGTTCCAGGACTACCAGGACTATATAGAAATTTCTGTCTCAAAGAAATTTTTTAAGTAAAAAAATAATTAAAATGAATAAATCTAACAAAAAATATTTTTTCAAAGTGTATGTGCAATAAATGTCACAAAGCCTTGGGGGCTGGAGAGATGGCTCAGCAGTTAAGAGTACTGTCTGTTCTTCCAGAGGCTCTGCGTTCAATTCCCAGCAACCACATGGGATGGTTATAAGTCACAACCATCTGTAATGTGATCTAATGCCCTCTTCTGGCGTGCAGGTGTATATGCAAATAGAGCATCATATACAATAAATAAATAAAATCTTTAAAAAAAAAAGCCTAATGCAGTGGTCCTCAACCTTCCACTGCTGTGAGCCTTTAACACAGCTTCTTGTCTTGTGGTGACCCTCAACCATAAAATTATTTTCATTACTACTTCATAGCTGTAATTTTGCTACTGCTATGAATCACAATGTAAATATGTGTGTTTTTAGATGGTCTCAGGCGACCCCTGTGAAAGGGGTCATGACGAACAGGCTGAGAACCACTGGCCTCATGGACCATGCACTGGGACCCACCCTTTACCTTCACCTACATCATGCATGCACTCTGTCCTCCTAATGACTTGTCCTGGCCTGGACTGAATTTTATGTGTATCATTCTTGCTTTTATTGATACTTCAATCACATATCTATTTATCCCACACTGATTTAGCACTTTTATTTTAATAAATGATGTCATTTGTATAATTTTGCAGCTTTTAAACTTAGGCTTCTTGGTTTTTTTAGTTATGTGCTTTTCTGTGTGAGCATGTGAGAGCAAGTGCCGATGTGGATGATGAGAAAGGAATTCTGATTCTCAGTAAGAACACTCCTAAGAGCTGCACGTCTCCAAGATGGCCACAGAGGGAAGGGAGGGTCTGGGTCCAGGTGGTGGCGGCTTCCGAGAGAGGGTCAGCCTGCCAGCCACAGACTGCTACATAGTACATGAAACCTACAGTGGGAAGAACGCCCAGGACCAGCTTGAGTAAGAGCTGGAGCCGGCGCTGGAAGCCCAGTACAAGTACACTGTGACCGAGTCCACCCGAGCTGGGGATGAGACAGCACACTGGATCACTGTGGGCAACTGCTTGCACAAGACCAACATGTTGGCAGGCGCTGCCTGCCTCTTCACCACATTGGCGCTGTCCCTGGATTACTCCCACTACAACTCCCTGCCTGCTGCTGTGCTGATCCTGGCCTGCTGTACCCTCTATGGGATCTCCTGGCAGTTTGACCCTTGCTGCAAGTACCAGGTGGAGTATGATGCCTATCAACTGTCCTGCCTGCCTCTGCACACGCTCACCAGAAGGACGGCCTACACAGGAACAGACTGCACAACACAATAGCACTGGCTGCCCTGGTGTACTGCAGGAGAGCAGGACACGAAGCAGAACCATAGGACTCAGATCCTTAAGACTTGGGTTTTCTCTGTGAAGCAATAGCACCTGGGAAAGTGTTTGGTTTAATACTTGTTATTTTTTAAGCAAAAATAACAGATCATGGGTAAGCAGGGGTTATTCAGCTCATTACACGAAGGTGTCTATTTCCATAACCCAGGAGTGGGTCCCAGGCTGTGCAAGTCTGACTGGGCAAAGGACTATGGATGTGGTGAATGCTACTTTCTGAGGGGTGTGAACTCGCTGTGGGGGTGTCTTAAGTATATTGTTTAACTATACCATTCAAAAGCCAACCAGAAGCTACTGACCATTAAAATTATGAGAATTAAAAAAAAAAAAAGAACACTTATGAGCTCTTAACGGCTGCATTACCTCTTCAGCTCTATGCATACAAATATACAGTACACACACACACTTTATGATAATTTTAAGTCACTTGTCTTTTACACTTAACCAATATTCTAAGATTTATTTTTGATTATAAAAAAGAAGCTACAGTGCTTACTCATTTTGACCACTGTATAGTTTTTAACAACTTATTCAAATTTTAACATTAATCTCTTTTTTTTTAAGCTAATATCTCATTATATAGCCCAGGGTGACCTCAAACTCAAAATTCTACTGCCTCATTCTCTTAGATGTTATAGTCACTACACCTGGACTGATTGAGTGACTTTATTTTTTTTTCAGACAGGGTTTCTCTATGTAACCTTGGCTGCCCTGGAACTCACTCTGTAGACCATCTGCCTCTGCCTTTCGAGCGCTGGGTCTAAAGGTGTGTGCCACCACTGACCAGCGTACACCCAGGTTTATATTGTTTAAAAAAACAACATACATACATACATACGTACATACATACATACATACGTACATACATACATACATACATACATACATACATACATAGCTACAGAACGTTTCCTGGGATAGTGGAATGGATTTGGGTAAAGTATGCATAGCTATGGATCTAATGTTTATCTTTAGTTTCTTGTGGTGCTGGGACCTGAAGCCAGAACAGGATCTTAAACACAGCAGGTAAGCACTCTACTACTCAGCACACATGCAGGGTTGTAGGGTGTTTTGCTGGGCTGGTTGGTTTTTTTGTTTTGTTTTTTTCCTGAGACAGAGTTTCTCTGTGTCGCCCTGGCTGTCCTGGACTCACTTTGTAGACCAGGCTGGCCTCGAACTCACATCGAGCCACCTGCCTCTGCCTCCCGAGTGCTGGTCTTACAGTGGACCTGAGTTCAACTCCTAGCACATCATTGCAGCTTACAACCTATCACCACAGGAACAGAGCTGTCTTTATCCTTCTCAGATATCTCTACTCACATTCACAGACACACGTACTTAATTAAAAAAAAAATAACCAAATAAAATCTTTTCTCCTTCCTTCCTTCCTTCCTTTTCTTTTTTCTTTTCTCTGTGTAGCCCTGGCTGGCCTGGAACTCACAGCGATCCATCCGTCTCTTCCTCCTTGAGTGCTAGGATTAAAGGTGTGCACTGCTACACCAGCTCTAAATGATCTTAAAAACCATTTATTCAACCTTATTACAGGATTATTGCTGTTGTTGATTTGTTCTGAGACAAGATTTCATGAAGCCAAGGCTAGCCTGGAACCCACTCATCTATGATGATTGATATGTAGCCCAGGATGACACTGAATTTATGATCTTCCTGTCCCTGCCTCCCAAGAACTGGGATTACAGTTATATAACATTGAGTCCACCCAGGATACTTTGTTCCTCTTCTTTTTCTTTCCCTTATGGGTGGAGACTGAACTCAGGCCTCATCCATGCTAGGCAAAGCCTCTGCATCTGCCCTACCAGTCTGGCATTTGAATTATTGTTTTGTTTGGTACAGAACTAGGAGTGGAACCCAAGCTTCACACACGCTAGGTAGATCCTTGACCTGTGCTACACCTCAGCCTTTTTCTTAAACTATTCTTTGTTTATTTGGCTGGTTTTCTGAGACAGGGTCTCAGTATATGACCCTGGATGGCCGTAACTCACCATGGAGACCAGGCTGCCTCTACTGGAATTAAAGATCTATGGCACCATGCCTGGCCTTCTTAAACTATTTTGAATAACAGTGCCATGTGGTACGAGCATTTTTGGCACATTCTTCCTAACATATAGACCTAAGAGTTTGTCAAAGTGATTCTGTAGGATTGTTGATTTGCTGCATTCCAGCTTCTAGCCAGTGATTTTATAGCAGTCTACCCAGCCAAGTCCTGCCCCAGCCGCTGCCCTACAGACTGAACTTTCAGGAGTGCTCACTGTTTTACATCTCTGTCAACACTCAGATTTCTACCAGAGTTCAAATTGAAGCCTTGCTGATTCTTTCTCGGATCTGGACAGTAGAAAGGGCACTGGCTTGAGTATGCGGTTATTCGCCTTTTGAGATCTCCATGTGCTAATCCATAGGAAGCATAACTTTCATACCCAAGGACAAGTGGAGACTGAACCAGAATGCTGCATAAAGCTCAAAACCAAGCCTGTGACCTTCTCAGTCTCCTGCCTGGGGAGCTGCCTTGTCCCATCACTTGCAGTCTGTCTCTTCTCACTCCCCATCACCTCCAGGGTGATAGTTATCTGGGGGTGGGGGAGCTCCTTTGCATGTAGCCACTAGGCCCCAATGGTACCTTAGTAATTAAATCCCTCTGGACAGGATCCAGGGAGGATATCATATGTCAGATTCAGCTTTAGAACAAAGATCGTTAGAGTAATCAACTGTTTTGGGTCCACAGAGTTTTCATAGACAGCTACGTAATAGGACAGTGTCTGGTTCTTGTCTTTAGCGTGTTTGTTCTGGAGAGGCCCCCTAAGCGGCAAAGCCTAGCTACATAATAGGACGGTGTCTGGTTCTTGTCTTTAGCAGGTTTGTTCTGGAGAGGCCCCCTAAGCAGCAAAGCCTAGCTACATAATAGGACAGTGTCTGGTTCTTGTCTTTAGCGTGTTTGTTCTGGAGAGGCCCCCTAAGCGGCAAAGCCTAGCTACGTAATAGGACGGTGTCTGGTTCTTGTCTTTAGCAGGTTTGTTCTGGAGAGGCCCCCTAAGCAGCAAAGCCTAGCTACATAATAGGACAGTGTCTGGTTCTTGTCCTTAGCGGATTTGTTCTGGAGAGGCCCCCTAAGCGGCAAAGCCTAGCTACGTAATAGGACGGTGTCTGGTTCTTGTCTTTAGCAGGTTTGCTCTGGAGAGGCCCCCGAAGCGGCAAAGCCCAAAGGAATTCTAGTTAGGCAAGCCGCGTCTCTTCCTTTTGTCTCTCCTGTCAAATAATCTGTTTGGGGATCCAATTTTCAAGCTTGTTTTCTTTCTATTTGTGGGACCTCTTAACTCTCTTGTCACTTGTTTTGTTCACTGTATGTAACCAGAGCATGTGTTTTAACATGCACTCAGTGACCCGGAACCTTCTACAAAACTGTGTGGTACTAGAGGGTGTGTGCATGTGAAAGATGAAGATGAGGTCTTCAGGGCTCAGCCCGCAGTACAGCAGGAGAAACAGGCATCGTGAAGAGGGGTTCCACGGAGAGCCGGCATAGAGGGCGTTTGTGTGTTCAGGGGGCTCTGTGAGGGCGCTGACAGAAGGCATTAGCTGGGAAGAAGCAGCCCATGGAGCAGCCCTTCCCAAACCAGTGCTTACTGAAGCCCTGGATAGACAGGCATGGCTTCCTCCTTGTACTCTCCACCTAAGGCAGCACACGACAGAAAGATAAGCTTTAAGACACAAATTAAGAGTAGCTGGGCTGTGGAGGCAGAGGCAGGTGGATCACTGTGAGTTCGAGGCCAGCCTGGTCTACAAAGTGAGTCCAAGGCAGTCAAGGCTACACAGAGAAACTGTCTCAAAAAACTAAAGACACAAGTTAGAAACACTTTCATTACCCTGTAAGGTTTATAACTTCTCTGTTCCACTGAGAAAGAGGACACACTACTTTATTTCTACATGCTAGATCAGTCCCTGGCATTGAGCATACTTTTAGTAAAGGCTGCCAGAAGGCCCTACCATACCACACTCGGGACAGACATAGAAAGTTTCCAAGCACAAGATAAGGAGGACAGGCCTTTCTGTACAGACCCCAAGTCTTCCAAAAGGCATGTCTAGCAAGACATGATGAGCAAGGACTTGGCATCAAGCAGAAGGGGATACCCACAGAGATAAAGTCAGAACTCAGTTCTGCAGAACCACGCTGCATAACTCCGGGCGTTTCCAGGGCCAACAAGAAGATCCCTGTTATAAAAATACAGACTATTGATGGCATTAAGAAGGTACTCAGAAGAGAACACAGGAGCCAAAGAGAAGGTATGAGAGAAACTTCCAATATGAAGGAAGGCTGCCAGGCAGAGAAGAGAATGAGCCTAGTGTTGCCGCGGAGCACAGGGCACAGGACAGACCATGAATGCACTAGAAACTGGCTGTGTCTGTCTGACCTCATTCTCCCCTCCCTTGACACTTGTCACCAATGGCACCACCAGGCCCAGAGGGGCCCTCCCAATTCCTGCCAGTCTCCTTATTCTCCAATCTGCCTCAAATCCTCTCAGCATTCATTAACTCACTGCCATCCTCTCCCAAACCTATACAGGCAACAACGTCCCTTTACTGAAAGGAGGACACAAGTTCCAAAGCTACTCAACAGTAGGTTCCCAACACCACTGGGCTCCTGGCCCTCCTTCTCAGCTAAGGTCCTCCCGTGCTCGGCCTCCCTCCCTTCAGCTCCTGTTCTTGCTGGAGGACAGTAAAGTGCAGGGTGTACATGTTCCTTTTAGCACATGGCTGGTTTGTGGTAAGTCCTTACGCTTCTCTTCCCTGTCATTTCCTCCAGCAGTGATCAAGGGAGAGACACTCTTTCAATCTAGAACCCTCTCCTTCTTAGCCTCTCCTAATCCACATGCAGTCCTCACACCTGCAGGAACCCTTCTCTGACCCCAGCCTGAGGGAAAAGCTGCTTAAATTTCTATAGCACCCTGTACTATACTCCATAGCCACTGTCCCAGCTGTCAGTAAGACCTGGGTCTGCTTTTTGGTCTCCCTGATGGGAGAGGCCCACAACCTGCCAGTGTGGAGCACATTAGTGGCCAGAGACAGAGGTGCTGAATTATCAGGGCTCTAGAGAGGAGCCATGTCTGGAGTGGACACATACTACTGCCCTCTAGGCTCCTCAGACCCAGCCCTGGGGTGCAGTGTCTATGCTCTCAGGCCCCCTAAATCCTCAACTACAAGACTTCCTCTTCCCATCAGACTCCATGGAGCGTCTTTGGCAGACACAGGCTACCAGGAACCCCAGGCTGGTATGGCTGTGGGAAACCTAGGTGAACCTAAGGGCCAATACTGAGAGCCACGTGAATATGCCAAAGCTTACCTTTTCCTTGGTTGGGATCCAATCTGCTGGACAGCCTTTTCCTCTGTGTAAAACAGCAGGCTTCTCTGCAAGGTCGACACGAGCAGCACTTTCTGGCTGTAATCCAGCTGCACGATGGAGGATGGCTCTTCCAGCACAAGGTGTGAGCTGCAGATGCCCTGTGAGAGAGCCAGGTCAATGACGGCTCAAAATTGCCCAGCTTCCCTCACAGTGATTAAGCAGACTTCTTGCTAGCTATACTGAACTCAAAAGCATCCTGTGGTGGCAGACATGGTGGTGCACACCTATCATCTCAGCACTGGGATATGGAGGCAAGTAGATCAAGAATTCAAGGTCATTCTTGGCCATATAGTGGGTTTGAGGTCAGTCTGAGCTACATGAGACTCTGCTCAACAAAACAAAAACAACAATAACAAAAGTATGCTTTAATTTTTCCAAATTTACTGTTAACCTACTGCACTGACATCTGGAAAATGTCTAACTTATTAACAAGAAAACTGTAAATATTAACATCTATCTCAAGCTACATCGAGTTTGAAAAGAAGCATCAGGAATACACAGAGAAGCCCTGTCTCGTGCATTAGCATTGTGTAACAGATAACAGCACAGGCCTGTGGGAAATCGCCATGTCTGCTCTCAGGTTCTCTCTACAGGAGCCTGAAGCAACCTTGGCGGCACTGTATCCTTTCCAACAGGAAGAAAACATGTTAGAAAGAAATTAAAAGGCTGGCAGGATGGCTCTAGATCAAAAGGGCTTGCCACGCAAGCCTGGTGGCCTGAGTTTGATCCCAGATGCCCATTACTGAAGCAGAGAACTGACTCCTGAAAGCTGTCCTCGACTTTGGCATGTGCACTGAGGCATGTGAGTTTGCATTCTCCACACTCCTCCTTCACACACACACACACACACACACAAATAAATAAATAAAAATTTAAAAATGCATTAAGTATATGAGTTTATATTAATCAAAATAACATTAAACAGAGTGACATTCTAAAGACATTTTACTGTTTATACAAAACTTATTCATGTATAAAAAATCTGACTTTAATCTAGGTATGATGGTATAATTGTGAGTTCCTCCAAAAGTCCTGAGTTCAATTTTCAGCAACCACATGATGGCTCACAACCATCTATAAAGAGATTTGGTGCTCTCTTCTGTCATGTAGGCACACATGCAGGCAGAACATTGTATATATAACTAATAAATAAACCTAAATAAAATAAAATAAAAATGCTAGCTTTAACTAATTTGGTCACAATTATTTGGGCCAGTGGTCTTTCTCCTGAAATCTCTGGGAGTAACACCACCTCCCCATTTGCATGCCCTTTCACTACTACTGTTGTTTTGTTAAATGGATGTGTCATGCCCAACAAAAACCTCCTAAATGTTTCCACTGAGAGCCCAGGAACCACTATGCACACAGCCACTGGGAATCTTATCAGGAAACCATGACCACAGTACCAGACTCTAGAAGTCACTGCTCTCCAACCACATACTCACTAAAAATATATGTTCTGCTGGAGAACATCTTGTTGCAGAAAAAAAGGTAATTTCACCCCTAAGGAATGGTGGTTTGCACTTAATGTGGCCAAATGGGATGTGCACACGCAGACCTTCTGTGGAGTGAAAACACTGGGTCTCAGGGGAAGGAACCTGTGCCATGGTAGGAGTGTAACTCTAACCAGACGCTGCTTTCACACACCATTTCCACTTGAAACACTGTAAGTTTAGGGAGTAAGGTATTGGCAGCCATTTTCTTAGTAAATAAATAAAGAGCCTGTTCTTTCAATATCTGTCACCTTCACATGAAGATGAGAATTTTGAAAACTTGCATTTGTATAAGTTAGACAAGATTCCAAAAGCTGAAGAATTTTGTGATCAACATGATGGAATTATAACAAAGGTGCTTTTCTTTCTTTCTTTTTAAAAGATTTATTTATTTCTCTATTAGGTACACAGTATTCTGCCTGCAGGCCAGAAGAGGGCATCAGATCTCATTACAAATGGTTGTGAGCCACCATGGGGTTGCTGGGAATTGAACTCAGCACCTCTGGAAGAGCAGACAGTGCTCTTAACCTCTGAGCCATCTCTCCAGACCACTTTTCTTTCCTTTTAAAAAATTATTTATTTACTGTAGCGGGGTGCACACGCCTTTAATCCCAGCATTCAGGTGGATCACTGTGAGTTTGAGGCCAGCCTGGTCTACAAAGTGAGTACAGGACAGCCAAAGCTACACAGAGAAACCCTGCCTCGAAAAAAAATTTTTTTTATTTACTCATTTTATGTAATACGGGTGTTTTGTCTGCTTGAGTGTCTATGTACCAAGTGCATCACTGATGCCCCAGAGGCCTCAAGAAAGCATAACACAGAACTATAGTTAAAAGTTGTGAGCTAGCCGGGCGTGGTGGCGCACACCTTTAATCCCAGCACTCGGGAGGCAGAGGTAGGCGGATCGCTGTGAGTTCGAGGCCAGCCTGGTCTATAGAGTGAGTCCAGGATGGCCAAGGCTACACAGAGAAACCCTGTCTCAAAAAACCAAAAAAAAAAAAAAAGTTGTGAGCTGCCATGTGGGTTCTGGAAAAGGAACCAGGGCCTTGGAAGAATGCCCAGTGTTGCTTGCAACTGTTGAGTCATCTCTCCAGCCCCAGCCCTATAATTTTATATAGACATGTGCCAACATCTGGAAGATCTGTATCCTCTGTTGGTCCACTAAGTGACCATCACGTGATACTGGAAACCATGCAAGGGTTAAAGACCCACTCAAAGCGTAATGAGGTAGAAAAATCCACCAAGGGCTTCAGATTCCACACTGCAATCAGCTTTTAAAGAAAACCCCACATGATAAAGCAGCTGCAGAAGCCACAGGGTAGGCTATCTCTGTAAAAGTTGTTTGTCAAGCAGTCCTCAGAAGCCTTAGGAACAATATATGCTACAGCACTGCTTTTGAAAGGCTTATTTGAATAAGAATGACCCCCATAGGCTCATGTAGGTGTGGTCTTGTTGGAAGAGGTGTGTCACTGGAAGGTGGGCTTTGAGATTTCAAAAATCCATGCCAGGCCCAGTCTTCTCTCTCTTCTGCTGCCTACAACATAATATAAAGCTCTCAGCTACTGTTCCTGTGTGATGGCTGTATGCGTCCCACCATGAGCATAGACTAACCTCTGAAACTTAAGCAAGCCTCCAATTAAACGCTTTCTTTTGTAAAAGTTGCTTTGGAACTGGGAGCAGTTGCAGATGCCTATAATCCCAGCACTCGGGGAGGCAGAGGCAGGCGGATCTCTGTGAGTTCAAGGCCAGCCTGGTCTACAAAGCGAGTCTAAGACAAGCCATGGCTACACAGAGAAATCCTATCTCAAAAAAAACAAAAAACCAAAAAAAATATGGTATCTCTTGGTCATGGTGTCTCTTCACATCAACAGAACAGTGACTAAGGCAACATCTCTCCAAGCCCTGCCAGTATTTTTGGTGCCCACGAAAACTAGATGATAAATAAGAACCTACTGCTGCCCAGAAGTGGTGGTGGCACACACCTTTAATCTCAGTACTAAGGAGGCAAGACCTCTGTGAGGCTGAGGCCAGCCTGGTCTACAGAGCAAGTTCCAGGACAACCAGGGCTGTTACACAGAAAAAACTCTGTCTCAAAAACCAAAAATTGGGCTGGAGAGATGGCTCAGAGGTTAAGGGCATTGACTGCTCCTCCAGAGGTCCTGAGTTCAATTCCCAGCAACCGCATGGTGGCTCACAACCATCTATAAAGTGATCTGATGTCCTCTTCTGGGTGGCACACAGAGCACTGTGTACATAATAATAGATAAAATAAATAAATCTTAAAAAAAAAAAGAGTGCTAAAAAAAGAAAAAGAAAAAAGAAAAGAAGGAAGAAAAACAAAACCAACCTACTGCTGAAGACACTACACTTAGGTGTGGACTCTGTGTGCTACACTCCTTGCCAGGCAGAGTGTGCCACTAGTTAACCGTGGTATGGTTGTTATGGGGGTAACGGTAACCAAACGGTTTCTGCCCAGGTATGAGGCACATGCTGCAGGAAGGCATTCGTGCCTGTTATAAATCTGGTCACAAGCCCATAGCTGGAGAGGTCCCAGGCACTAATGGGGAAGCCACTATTGTTGTTCTGCTAAGTGGACATGTTATGGCCATCACACTGCCTTCTAAACATTTATGCTTATGCCTTAGATAGTGCTTCTTTAGCTTTAGCCAGAGAAGCTTCTCTCTGCATTGGGTACAAGTTAACTGCAAAAAGTTAAAACTGGTCAGAGTGCTGAGAATAGGTAACTATGAATGCTAAGCCCTACACAGGGCATCTATAACATCCCCTTCAAGACTCAGGAACCAGAGAGGGCGGAAAGGCTGTAAGAGCCCCACGACAGGGAGGAGCTCTGACTACCTACACAAGACCCTGTCCCATGCTCTTGTAACTAGCCCTCCACATTCATAGCCACGTCCTGGATATGGTCACTGACACGACTGGAAAATGCTTCCTTCCTCTAGTGGAACCAGGAAGAGTCAGCAGCTCTTTACTAAGTAGCATCCATAAGAACAGCAAGCATATGTGAGGAGCTGAAGTGAACACTGCACACAGCACATTAATACTCAGACTGGGACATCCTGGAAACTTGTACGATTTGTCCCTTTGCTTATTTTGAGACAGACTTTTACTACGTAACTCTGGCTGGCTTGGCACGTTCTACACAGCTCAGGCTGGCCTTCAACTCCTGCTTCAGCCTCCATGTGCTAGAATTATAGGACACCACCATGCCTGACCTAAATATGTACACTTTTTACTTGTTGGTTCTGCGGGCCAACTCTTTAGTCACAGAAGCAGGAGCTTTATTAAACACTGAAAAAGTTCGTGAAAGAAAATGGTAACAATCGGCAGCATCAGTTGGCAACACAAGGGCAGGGAAGTGGAAAGCACAAGCCACTGACATGTAGGCAAGCCTGCAGTTTACAACAGATAAAAGAAAGCCATGGCAACCCCTCTGAAAATCCCCTTACCTGGTCCAGATCTAGAGAGGAGTAGACGATCTTCCCCTTGTCATCTCCAGAGAACAGTTTCATCCCATTAGGGCTCCACGCCAGAGCTGTAATGCTGGTTTTGTGAACACCAGTGACATCAAATCTCCGAAGCTATGGATGACAACAGATCACAAGGAAAGGAGAGCTGCTGTGACTTCAGTCATCTGAGTATCATTCCTACTTTGGGAAGAGTGGGTTTTCCACACACAACTGTACACAAGGTTCTCTCTGTCTATCCACACTCCAAACTCACAGATGGGCTAACAAGATGGTTCGAGGGGCTGGAGAGATGGCTCAGAGGTTAAGCACACTGTCTGCTCTTCCAGAGGTCCAGAGGTTCAATTCCCAGCAACCACATGGTGGCTCATAACCATCTATAATATGATCTGGTATCCTCTTCTGGCCTGCAGCAGGATGTTCTATACATAATAAATAAATAAATATTTCTTTTAAAAAAAAAAGATGGCTCCTCAGATAACAGCACTTGCTGCCAAGTCTAAGGATGTGAGTTTAATCTCTGGGCCCTATAAGGTGGGAAGGAGAGGACTGACTCTCTGAAGCTGTCCTCTGACCTCTACATATGACCTATGGTGTACACACACACACACACACACACACACACACACACACACACACACACACCCGTCTTCACAAAGAACACAAAAGAGCATTAAGTAAAAATCAAGAAAACTGATTTGTGCTTTATGCCAAATGTTCCAAGGAGGGACACAAAGATGTCACCCAATTATAAGCAACACAATGTCAGGCTAAACATACACTTTCTAGCAGGTGAGGATGCGCTGCCCCCCATACACACACACACTTTATTTTTTTGAAGCAGGGTCTTACTATGTAGACTAGGCTGGCCTCGAACTCACAGAGATCCTTTTCTCTTTTTTCTTTTCTTTTTCTTTTTGGTTTTTCGAGACAGGATTTCTCTGTGTAGCCTTGGTTGTCCTGGACTCACTTTGAAGACCAGGCTGGCTGTGCACTCACAGCGACCTCCCAAGTGCTGGGATCAAAGGCGTGCACCACTGCACCCAGGATTTCTTATCTTAAAAATTCATGAGGAAGCGACCAAGAAGAGAAGCAATGCTAGAGCCTGAGCACTTACCTGCTTGTTCCTCCCTGGCAATGAAGACACAAGCTGGAAAACCGCGACCCTTCCGGAGGCAGTGCCCGCTGCCACAAGGTCATCAAAGCAGCTCAGCAGCTTCACCACAGTGATAGACTCTGTCTTCCCCTAAACAAAGACACATCAGAAACAAATAATCTGTGACCAGAGAGACACTAAAAATGAAACAATGAGGAAAAAAAAAAGCAGTGGAGACAAAGGTGCGGGTGTGCTGGCCCCAAGGGCATGAGACAAGAGAGCTGACTCTGCCTCCTGCTCATGATGGCACTGGGTGACCTAGCCTGAGCAGTGAGCTCTCTTGGTGAGGATAAGGAAAAGCTGATGGGCTGACTAGCTCAACTAACACCCAGGCATGTGACTGTCTCAATAAAAAATTACATATCAGTAAAAACCATGAAAGTAGGTCCCGTAGCTCCACTGTGCTGCCTGGTTAGGAGTAGGGCCAACTCTCCCAACTGCTGCAGCCTGTGAGGGGCTGGGCCAGCTCTCTCATTCTCAAACCTTTAGGACTGGCTCACCTGTGCCTTTGCCTTCAGGGCCGGGTGACTGTGTTGCCTAGGAGAGGTGCAGGGCCTGCTTTTCTGAGTGCTACAGCCACTGACGGGGCAAGCATAGCTCTCCTGCTCTCATAACCCCAGGGCCAGCTCACCCACTCTCATGACCTCAGGGCCAGCTCACCCACTCTCATGACCTCAGGGACAGTTTTCCCAACAGCTCCAAGTGGTGAGAGGTGGAGCCAGAATGGGCATCCCCCCACACCCATGCTACCTCACAAGCTTATGGCCCTGTGGACAGCTTTCCTGTTATGCACAGCCCCCCGGACATCCATGTGGTCCCTGGCAGCTGCCTTGAACTCACAGAGATCTGCCTGCCTCTGCCTGGGATCAAAGGTGAGCACCACCACTTTTTGGGCATTTTTACCTTATTTTTGTTTTTAATGGTGTGTCTATGTGTGTGTGCGCGCGCGCACGTTGCTTTTTGTGCTTTTTCTTTGTATTCTGTTTTTATTTTATTTTATTTGTCTGTTTTCTAAAGACAGAGAGGAAGAAAGTGTGGAGTTGGATAGGTAGGAAAGTGAGGAGGATTTGGAAGGACATGGGGAGAAATCACACACACACACACACACACACACACACACACACACACACACACACACTGAGCTGGGTGTGGTGTTACACGCCTTTAATCCCAGCACTCAGGAAACAGAGGCAATATTCTGAGTTCAAATTCTCAGTTCGGAAAAAAAAAATTCTGAGTTCGAGGCCAGCCTTGTCTACAAAACAAGTCCAGGACAGCCAATGCTACAGAGAGAAACCCTGGGGGGGATGGAGGGGGAGTTGAGAGGGGCAGAAGAAAATATATTTTCAAAAAATAAAAAGTATTTATTTTACTTTTAAATTACATGTATATTTCTGTGTGGGTATGTGTATGCGAGTGCAGGAGACTTTGAAGGCCAGAAGAGGGTTTCGGATGTCTTAAAGCTGGAGTCACAGGTGGTTCTGAGGTGCTTGATCTGGTGCTGAGAACCAGACATGGGTCCTCTGCAGGAGCAGTATACACTCTTAAACACTGAGCCAATTCTTTTTTTTTTTTTTTTTTTTTTTTTTTTTTTTTTTTGGTTTTTTGAGACAGGGTTTCTCTGTGTAGCCTTGGCTGTCCTGGACTTGCTTTGTAGACCAGGCTGGCCTCGAACTCACAGCAATCTGCCTGCCTCTGCCTCCCGAGTGCTGGGATTAAAGGCATGGGCCACCACGCCAGGCTCTGAGCCAATTCTTTAAATACCCTGGAAGTCACTTCAGCTGGAAAGGGAGGGTCCTACAACAGTAAGGGGAAATTCAAAATGGCTACCTACTTTCCTGACACATAATCAGAAGCAGCTATCAGCAGTAAGAACCTACTTCCCAAATATTTAGAGAATATTTGCGGAGAGTTCAAAGCCCGCCTGAACAACAGAGTGAGACCTTGTCTCAAAAATGAAACAAAACTGTTAAAGATGATTTGACTTGAAAGGTGCCTGGACTGGTTTTCTGGACCTACACCAAAGCATTAGGCTGGCACCACCCACCTTCTCCACGGCACCTTGGCAGGCTGCTTTTCCTTTATACATGGACAAAACCACATCAGGAGAAAGCACTCTTTGTGAGCTCGCTCTTGGGAACTGTGAAGTCGGACAAAGCTTTCATTATTAGCTTCTTATGGCAAGCCAAAACTTAACAAACTTCAAGAGAACCTGCTGCCATATCAAATACCTAGCAAATGCAAAATATTCTGAAATAGTTAAGAAGACCAAATAAGATAAGAACTCTTAAGAAGCGCTTCTTTTTCCTTCTATGCTAACAAAGAACAACTGTTAAGAGTTTTCACACAACCTTTTAATAAACTGGAGGTACAAAGGCTTCTGCTTCCTCTGACAACTTCCTTAACTCTGCACCACAAAAACGGAGCAAGATGTGATGCCTGGGCGAAGGAGGGAACACTGCCCGACACTCAGGGAAGAGCCTAAACCCAACAGTGGGCACATGGCTCAGGAAGGGAGACACCTGGACTAGCAGCCTCAGCCTCAGCTATCAAGTGACAGGAAGCAATCCCCTACCCTGCTACCACCTGGCTCTGTGCATCCGTCCTTGTTTGAGCTAACGCCACTCTGACTTAGTTACTGAAGCCTCGTCAATTTGTTTCCTAGGAGATCACTGCCTCCCATCTGGCAATTTTGTACCAATATACTGACTATCACAGTTTCATCTAACTTTAAAAATCGACTTATTAATTTTCACGAAAAACAAATGTAGGGCTGGGCAGTGGTGGAGTACACCACTTAATCCCAGCACTCAAGAGGCAGAGGTAGGTGGATCTCTATTCGTTAAGGCCAGATCTACAGAGTGCGCTCCAGAGAAATAAGTAAAGAATAAGAAAACAAATGTGGGGGCTGAAGAGATGGCTCAGCGGTCAAGAGCACTGTCTGTTCTTCTAAAAGACCCATATTTGATTCCCAGCACCCACATGGCAGCTCACAACTGTCTGTAACTCCAGTTCCAGTTCCAAGGGATCTGATATCCTCATACCAATGCGCGCGCGCGCACACACACACACACACACACACACACACACACACAAAATATATATATATATATAAAACAAATGTGGGCAGGAGAGATCAGGGCTGAGGATATGGCTCAATTGGTAGAGTGTTTGCTTGGCACACATGAAGCCTGTGTTTGATTCCCAGTGGCATGTACCTGTAATCTCAGCACTCGGCAGGTATAGGAAGGAAGATCAGAAGTTAAAAGACACCCTTGACTATACACAGTGAATCCACATAAGACCCTCTGAAAAAGAAAAATAAATCTCATATCTGCACTCATACATAAATTTGGAGTTAAACTGAACTAGGGGAATGGGGAGGGGTTAGGAGCTGCTCATTCCAACAGTCTGGGTTCAGTGCCCACAGGCTACTCAGCGACTATCTGTGGCTCCAGTTCTAGGCAAGCCATGTTGCTATGACAACCATGTAAACACAATGGCTTTAGCCCAGAGAAACTTATGATTAAGCTTTCCCGAGTATTGCTTCAGAAATAATAAACAGAGGCCGGGCGTGGTGGTGGCGCACGCCTTTAATCCCAGCACTCGGGAGGCAGAGGCAGGCGGATCACTGTGAGTTCGAGGCCAGCCTGGTCTACAAAGCAAGTCCAGGACAGCCAAGGCTACACAGAGAAACCCTGTCTCGAAAAACCAAAACAAACAAACAAACAAACAAAACAAAACAAAAAAAGAAATAATAAACAGGTTACGCTGACCATTGCTTGGAAATTGAGTTTTGTTGTATGCTTTATTGTAGGTTATATGGAACTGACTGATTGTATTTTTTTGTTAGATTGTTCTCTTGCTTTGATGTTTAAATGTTCTATTGATTGTAAAAGACGAGAAAACCATGATGTAATCTGTAATTTAAAAATTGACTTCACTTTAAATAAAGTACTGGGGTTGGCCCAAGGAGTAACAGAGACAGAAAAGTAAGAGTGAGCAAGCAACATGGAGGGACAGAAAAAGTAAAGGTCTCCTGGGCTTTAAGACCTTTCAGTTTGCACCGTATATGCCTGGGTCAATATTTTTCCCTCCATTCCTTAACCTCTCCTCAACAGCTGGTTCCTATGGCTAGCTGTTCCCCAACAGTTGGTTCCCTTAACCAGCTCTTCAGCGCCTGCTCAATTCTCCCTCCATAGATTCACCAAGACTTTCTCTTCTTCTCTCTTCACTGTTTCCTGGAGCTGGTCTGTGGGACCCAAGGTTTATAACGTCCCTGATTCACAAAATAAACTCTCACTCCATTCCTTCACCATGATCTTCTGAAACTCATCATTTATCCTGGGAAAAGAAGGGCTCCCCTCCTCCCTCAAGAATTCACTGCTGGGTCCTGGAGCTTGACTACTGGTTAGACAGCCATGTGCTGCTGGCCTCCTCCAGCTTCCGCCATTTGTCAGCATGTCACCAAGGGCTGGCCACCACCCACTGCAGTGGCCATCTTCAGGGATGAGAGGCCAGCTGTTCTTAAAATAGCCACTTTGTCTGCCCAAACCAAACCAGGATCCTGCCACTACCTCTTAGTTTTGGAGCTCCCTCTGTTACTGGCTGTTAGCCCTCACTGCTGCCTGGCTTGGGTTTTGGAGCCCTAAGCTCCCTGATGCCACCTGGCCTGGTGCTGGCAGCCCAGCTAAAAGAGCAGTAACACTTAATTGTCTCTCCTACACCTCCAGGTAAACTGGAGATCTTCTGGCATGGGTTTCAGTTCCATGGAGTCCAGCTTCCTGGGAGAGGCAGAACCTTTGACTCCTCACTTTCTTTTTCTGCCCAGAAGTTGATGGCACTTGGACAGTCCACACTTCCTGCCAGGCAGCGTCTGGGCCTCCTGGGAGACAAGGAACCATGGCTGTACAGGCATGAGAGCCTGAGATCAAATCCGCAGCTCCCACATTAAGCCTGCCTGTATGTGCCTGTAACCCCAACATTGGGGGAGGGCAGAGACAGGCAAATCCTGGGACCTTAATGGTCAGCTAGCCTAGGCAAACTGGCAAGTTTCTGGTTCATTAAAAGACCTTGTTTCAAGGCAACAGAACAAAGAGGGGCAGAAGATGATTGATATTCTCTTTTGGCCTCTGTGTGTGTGTGTGTGTGTGTGTGTGTGTGTGTGTGTGTGTGTGTTCTTTATCTGATCTAGGTGATTGGGGGGAAAGGGTATATGCATCAAGTTGTATACTTTATATGTTATATTTCAATTAAAAGACAAAATGTGCAGTCCAACTTAAAACTTGTAGAGGCACATTTAGTGAATGTCCCACATGAATTTGTAAACAATATGTATCCAGTCGGAATGGTGGTGCTCCCTTAATCCAAGCACTTGGAGGAAGAGGCTGGCTGACCCCTGTGAATTCAAGGACAGCCTGGTCTACATAGTGAGTTCCAGACCAGCCAAGACTACAGAGTGAGACTCTATTGCTTTTTTTGTTTTGTTTTGTTTTTTGGTTTTTTGAGACAGGGATTCTCTGTGTATCTCTGGCTGTCCTGGACTCACTTTGTAGACCAGGCTGGACTCGAACTCACAATGATCCACCTGCCTCTGCCTCCCGAGTGCTAGGATTAAAGGCGTGCACCACCACGCCCAGCCTGACTCTGTTGCTTTTTGTTTTTGTTTTCTTTTTTTTTAATATGTATTCAGCTCTATAAATGTGAATTAGATGAAGCTGGCTGACAGTGAGTGCTCAGTTCTATATTCTCATTTTTCTAGCTCCTACTTTTATTGAGAGACTCCATGTCTCTTGTAAATACTGACTTGTTCTATTTCTTCCTTCACATATGGGGAAGCTCTGTTATTAGGGACAGACAGACTTAAGACCCCATCTTCTTTGTGAATCAACCCTGTTATCATTATGTAACATCTCTTTTTACCCTTGTTATCTCTTTGTTTAGAAAACAATATTGAGGGCTGGAGAGATGGCTCAGAGGTTAAGAGCACTGTCTGCTCTTCCAGAGGCCTGAGTTCAATTCCCAGCAACTACATGGTGGCTCACAACCATCTATTATATGATCTGATGCCCTCTTCTGGCCTGCAGGTGTACACGCAGACAGAGCACTCATACATAAAATAAATATCTAAATAATTTTTTTTTAAGTGCACCACAGGCTGGGCACGGTGGCACCTTTAATCGCAGTACTTGGGAGGTAGAGGCAGGCAGATCTCTGTGAGTTCGAGGCCAGCCTGGTCTACAAAGAGAGTTCCAGAACAGTCAGGGCTATTACATAAAGAAACCCTGTCTTGGGGAGAAAAAAAAGTGCACTCCAGGCTGCCCCACAGGTCAATCTAGTAAGTGCATTTGCTCAGTTGAGGCCCCTTCTTTAAAAATGACTCTAGCTTGTATGAAGCTGACATGAAACTAGCCAGAACACTCATTAACTCCAGCTGAACCTGGAGCTCACAGTTTTGGCTAGATTGCCTTGCTGGCAAGCCTCTGGGATCCTTCTATCTCTGCCCCTCAGTGCTGAAATCAGAGGTTTTCTTTTTGTGTGTATTGTTGTGAACCTCAAATCAGATCCTCCTGCCTGCTCAGTAAATACTTTACCTACTAAAGCTATCTCCCCAGACCTATCTTTTTATTTTAACTTACTTGTTTAATTACATTTTAATTGAATTTATGACTAATGCTATATTTGTTTTGCCTGTTTTGTTTGAGTATAAAATGGTATCTTTGTGTTATGTGTGGGGTATGAACCTGTTAGCATAGATGTGTGCATGTGGATATGCATACGTGTTTGTGTGTGTGCTTACATGCAGAGATTCAGAGATACTGGTATCTTTCCTCAATTGCTTTAAAAAATTGTTTTACACCAGGCAACGGTGGCACATGCCTTTAATCCCAGCACTCGGGAAGCAGAGGCAGGTGGATCACTGTGAGTTTGAGGCCCACCTTGTCTACAAAATTAGTCCAGGACAGCCAAGGCTACACAGAGAAACCCTGTCTCGAAAAACAAACAAATAAAAACAATTGTTTTATATTTACTTATTTATTTTGTGTGTCTACACGAGCACATCCTATGGAACACACATGGAGGTCCAAGGACAACTTGTGGAAACTGGCTCTCTCCTCCCACTATGCAGATTCCAAGTAACAAGTGCCTTTACCTGATGCCACAGCTCACCATCTGTTTTCAGCACAGTTTCTCAATGAAATTAAACATCATCATTTTGGCTAGCTGCTGGCCAATGAACTTTAAGGATCTCACACACACACACACACACACACACACACACACACTCACTCAGGTAACAGTCACATGTTTCTGCAGCTGGCTTTCACCTTTTTTTTGGATCTATTCTGATAATTTCTGTCTTTTAGATATGTTTGAATCATTTGTACTTAATTTAACTACTGGCATATGTACTTTTTTTTTTTTTTTTTTTTTTTTGAGACACGGTTTCTCTGTGTGTAACAGCCTTGGCTGTCCTGGACTAGGATTTATAGACCAGACTGGCCTTAAATTCACAGAGATCCCACTGCCTCTGCCTCCCAAATGCTAGGATTAAAAGTGTGTGCCACCACTGCCTGGCTATATGTAGATTTTTTACAAATGTTGCTCAAGAGGTTTACAATACATACATATTTAACTGTGTATGTGTGTGTGTCTATGCCTCTGTGTGTGTGTGTGTGTGTGTGTGTGTGTGTGTGTGTGTAAGAGAGAAAGCACACATGCACTGGGGACTGAACCCAGGATCTGTACATGCTAAGCATGTGCTCTATACCCCTGAGCTATATCCCTAACCCTAACATATACTTTCAGAGTTCACCTCTAATGAGCCTAGCACCATATAGCACCCTACTCATGTTACCTCTACTCACACTGAAAACTCAACAGGTAAAAGCTTCCTGCTTTCAACTGTCAGATAAATCTGAAAGTACTCAATAGAGGATAAATAATCTATTTTATTTACTATAACTTTTCATTCTTTCCTGATGCTGTGTTCCCTCTGTCTGAAGAATTTCCTTAAACAATAACTTCAGAGCAAGTACTGACAATCCATGTCCTATTTTCAATCATCTAAGAAAGAAAAGAATACTTTATTCCTCACCCCTCCTTTTCCTCCTCATTTAGTTTAGACATCTTGACATCTTGCTGGGTAACCCTGGCTGGCCTGGAACTTGCTATGTAGATCTGATTGGTCTCAAATTCACAATTCTCCTACCTAAGCCTCCTGAGAGCTAGGGTCATAGGCTAGGGTCATAGGTCATCTGGATTTTTTTCCCCTTGCCTTTTTTTTTGGTTTTTCGAGACAGAGTTTCCCTGTGTAGCCTGGCTGGCTTTGAACTCAAAGAGATCCATCTGCCTCTGCCTCTGCCTCTGCCTCTGCCTCCTAAGTGATGGAATTAAAGGTATGTGCCACCATGCCCAGCTTTTATCACCTGGATTTACCTCGGTTGTTTGTTTTTTTGAGAGAGGGTCTCACTCTGTGGCACAGGTTAACTTTGAACTCATAGCAATCAGCCTGTCTAGGCTCACACGTGCCAGGATTCCAGGTGTAAGCCATGATGCTCAGCTCCACCTTACTTACAATAGACATTTTAAGGCTGGGCAATTCTTGCAAGTTTTGTTTGTTTTGAGAGAGGTCCTGCTATGCTGTCTGGTCTTGAACTTGGGGACTCAAGTGATCCTGTTACCACAGCCTCTCAAGTAGCTGAGACAACAAGTGTCGGCTACCATACCCAGGTGGTAGTTCTTTCAGAATATGTACTACTGTCTTCTGTAGTCACTCAAACCACCATCCCTAGAGGTAATAAGTTACTTTTTTCAAGCTAAATTAAAGAGTTTTTCTTTTTGTTTTCTTTTGCTTATTTGTTCTGTTTGAGACAGGGTCTTTCTATATAGACCTGGCTATCGTGGACCTCACTAGATAGACCAGGCTGGCCTGGAATTCAGCCATCCACCTGCCTCTGCCTTACCTGTGCTGGGATTATAGGTGTGCAAGACCATGCCTAGCCTAAGAGTTTTTATCTTTAGCAGTTTGGTTCCTATGTCTGACAATAACTTCAATTTATGTTGCTAGGGTTCATTTTTTCATTCATAAGTCTTCCTTGTTAAGTGTGTGAAGATTTGAGAAATTTCTGATATAGTAAATGTATAATTATAATTTAAAGATTAATTATAATGATTCTCAGTGTTTTGAGAACTTGAGCAGTCAAATCTGTGAAATAACCCTCCATACACACACACACACACACACACACACACACACACACACACACACACGCGCACACACACACACGAGATGGGTATGGTGGTGCCTGCCAAACAGCCCAGCACTCAGGAGGCTGGTGTAGGAGGACCACAAATTTGAGGCCAGTTTAAGCTGCATCATGAATTCTAGGCCATCTTGGACTACATCAACTGCCTGCTTGCCTACCTACCTACCAAAACACAAGAATAGCAATGTTTTTAAAAGTTATTTAATATATGTGTGTATAAGCGTTTTGCCTGGTTTCCCTGGGAGTTCAGACGAGAGCATCAGATTCTCTGGAGCTAGAATTAGCGATGGTTGTGTCCATGACATGAGTGCTGGAAACTGAGCTCAGCTCCTCCTCAAACGGTCACAGCTGAGTTTTTGTTGTTTTTTTCAGAAGACTGAGCCCAGGGGCTTGTGTGCATGCTAGGCAAGCACTCCACCGCTGAGCTGTATCCCCAATTGCAAACAAAAATATTAATATAGACTAGATACTTAGTCCAGGTTCAAATGCTAATCTGCCATTTATGAAGTGCCCAACTGCAGGTGAATTACTTAGCTGTTCTGTGCTTCAGTGTCTCCATGACACTGGGTTTGTGAAGATAAATGAATTCATGTATGTAAAGGTTTACCATAGTGCCTGCCATAGCATGGGCCACATGAATGCTAGTCAGTTTTGTCATTTTTAAATAAACACAGAAACCTAGAGATATAAATCGGTGATACAGTGCTTGCCTAGCATGCAAAGGCCCTGAGTTTAATCTCAGCACCACAGGCAAGGGGGATGGTGAGGCAGCACACAGGTGAAGGGGCTCCTCTCCAAGCCGGGTAACGTGAGTTCAGGCCCTGGGCCCACGTGGGTGAGGAGAGAACTGATTCTTGCACTGTTCTGACCTCAATATTTGTTCACACAAACGCACACAAAAATAAATAAATTAGGGTAATTTTTAAAGTTTTAAAGTTATAAAAGCACAGATTCATTTAAGTTAGTTTTTAAAAGCTAATTTTTGGTCAGGTGGCAGTGGCCCACGTCTTTAATCCCAGCACTCTGGAGGCAGAGGCAGAGGCAGGAGGATCTCTGTGAGTTCCAGGACAGCCAGGACTACATGGATAAACCCTGTCTCAAAAAGCAAAAACTAATTTTAAATCAAAATTGTAATACAATGTTGATTAAAACCTAAGTTTTATATCCTAAATACAAAAGCCTTGCTTTAGTCCCCAAAATCCCACCAACCACAGGCACAACAGAGTGCCATAAGGCTACTTGGTAGTAGCCAAGTGTCATAGTTACCAGGCCTCAAGTGCCAGAAATCTTGGAAGACTGAGTCATGAGGCTAGCCTGGGCTATATACATAGTGAGTTTTGTTTTGTTTTGTTTTTTGTTTTTAAGATTAAAGCATGATGGTGCACACCTATAACCCTAGCACTCGGGAGACCAGCCTGATCTATAAAGCGAATTCCAAGACAACCAGGCCTGTTATACAGATAACTCCTGTCTCAAAACAAATTAACAAACAAACAAAAAAAGATTAAAGCTATGTACTTAGTAATATACAAATGCTGATTAAATGGTACCAGCCAGTCATACCAGGTCATCCATGTCCCCACCCAGACCTACAGCACTCAGAGATGCCTGAGTCACACATGAGGATCAGGAGTTCCTTATGTAGAAGACCACTCATTTAAGAGACGCATCATCAGCTGGGCGTGGTGGCACACGCCTTTAATCCCAGCACTCGGGAGGCAGAGGCAGGAGGATCGCTGTGAGTTAGAGGCCAGCCTGGTCTACAAAGTGAGTGCGGGACAGCCAAGGCTACACAGAGAAACCCTGTCTTGAAAAACCAAATAAATAAATAAAATTTAAAAAGATATATATATAGATATATATGCATAATGGCCTGATGACAATAAATCCTTTTCAGAATAATCTCAAGAGAGTAGAGATAATTTAAATCAATCAAGAGACTAAGAAACAAACAAACAAAGATACTAAGAAACAAACAGCAAAGTTTGCTAGTAATTGGTAATTTTTTGTTGTTGGTTGGTTGTTTTTTGAGACAGGGTTTCCCTGTGTAGCCGTGGCTGTCCTAGACTCACTTTGTAGACCAGGCTGGCCTCAAATTCACAGAGATCCAACTGCCTCTGCCTCCCGAGTGCTGGGATTAAAGGCATGCGCCACCACACCTGGGCGCAATTAGTAATTAAAAAAAAATTTTTTTAAGCGATGAAAGATTTCTGGAGACAGAGGTTGGAAACATGTAGTTATACACTCTCAGTTGGAAATGACGTCATGTATTGTTTGAGGGAGGTTTGAAGCTGGAGTCTAGCAAGTCAAAGGCAAAGTGCCTCTGCTGGACAGTTAGAACATCAGCAGGAGAAACTACTGCTACAGCAGGTACACTCTCAGATGCAGAGAAAAGCAAGACTTACTTCAAAGTTGTACTTCTTCATCTGGTTGAGGTGCCGGCAGTACAGGTAGAGCATGCCGATGCTGCTGCCCACCGCGATGTAGTCCCCGTTGGTATCCAGGGCCGTGAGGTAGACCACAATAGAGCGGAAGCCCCTCTGGATCTTTGTGGGGATGGCGTTGAGGAGATAGTACAAAGGGCAGAATTCTCGGAACGTTACAGGCTCTGACAGGGATGCCATGGTCAAGGTTTCCACAGATGCTCTCCAGACAGAGGGAATGTTTGTGCGTCATCTAGGGAGACCTGCAGGCTACAGAATACCACACTGTAACTCTTTCCATGCCTAGTCATGCCAAAAAGTAGTAATGTTTAGTAGTGGGAACATGGTATTTTCAGGCAGATAATCATAGATGAAGGGGTTAAAGAGATGGCTTAATGGCTAGAAGCCATCTCACGGTTCCCAGGGGAGACAACCCACAACCTCCTGTAACTCCAGCTCCAGGGGCTCTCATGCCCTCTTCTGGCCACCACCCACACTGCACTCACATGCACATACTCTCACAGACACAGGCACATACACATGATTTAAAATTAAATGAACTGGGATGATAGAGATGGTACAAGGTTAAGAATACTGACTAATCTTCCGGAAGACCCAGGTTCAATACCCAGCACCTTTATTATGGCTCACAATCACCTGTAACCCTAGTTCCAGGGGATGGACGCCCTCTTTTGGCCACTGTGGGCAAAGCATGCACATGGTGCAGAGTTACATGCAGGCAAAACCCATACACATGAAATAATTATAAAATAATAATGAAAAAATTATAAAATAATAATGAAAATAATTCTTTAAAAAAGAAATTCTAGATGGACCTTAAGCAGAGAAAGTAAGTGAGGGCTAAGGTACCTTCAGTACTTTAACTCCAAAGGCACTTCAGTTAGGACTAGCTCCCACAGCTGACGTGACAGTCAACATTGGGGTAAAACAGAAGAGCATCAAGCATCATTCTTTCCGAGGAGTTTATGGTCTAGACAGAAAGGCAACCATGACAAAACAGACACACAAACGCACAGGGATGACCACAGATTCCCATGAGGAGATGCAGGGTCAGTGTGAACTACGTGAGCCAGAGCCCTCAAGAAGACTCTGACGCTGTATGCCCCCCACCTAAACACCTCTCTCTTGCCTGAATGTCACAGTGGTCATGCCTAAACTCATTTTAAATCCTCTTGGATAGGCAGAGAATGCTTGTAGCCCCAGCACTCAGGAGAATGGGGTAAGAATATTGGTTTAAATTCAAATTTAGCCTGGGCTACAATGAAAACACTGTCAAAATGAAACAAAACAATCTCCAACTTTTCTTAATAAATTTTAGCTCTACTTCAAAATCACTTGCCACCCTGCACCAAAAAGTCTGGAAAAAACTCTACCAAAGGCACCCAGCCTGTCTGAGCAGGGCCCAGGAGAAAGTCCACCCTAGGGAAGGAAGTTCCCTGGCAATGTCCAGAAAAAAGCAGATTCCACAGGCAACAGCCACCCCAGTATTTGGAACCCAGTCACCCTGCAGCTCCCGCCTGCCCCTCCACACCAAATCAAGACACTTCACCCTCCCCAGCACCTGCTGTTTAACAACCTCACTCACCCCTTCCCCCTTCTCTGTCCTAGCATAGGTGGCCTCATCTCCAACTCTCAAAAGACAGCACTGAAATGAGACTCAGTGGAGACCACAGAGCTGAGCCTTGAATCAGTCTGACCCTTACTCCATGACCACAGATCTGACAGAAGCAACAGCACACAGTGACAGTCTGACCAACTTGGAGGCAGTTACACCTTCAGGTGCTGTCCTAGCCAGGGTTCCTACTGCTGTAGTGAAACACCATGACCAAAAGCAAACTGGGGAGGAAAAGGCTCATTTCTCCAGATCCTTGGAAACATTTCAAAAGGTGGGAAAAGGCTAGTCTATTTTTATTTTATTTTAATTTTTTGGTTTTTCGAGACAGAGTTTCTCTGTGTAGCCTTGGCTGTCCTGGACTCGCTGTGTAGACCAGGCTGGCCTTGAACTCACAGAGATCCGCCTGCCTTTGCCTCTGGAGAGTTGGGACTAAAGGTGTGCGCCACCACTGCCCGGCAAAAAAGGCTAGTCTAGTGGAAGTGAATTGGTAATATTAACAGGGATTTCAGGAGGTGAAAATATTGAATTTTTTTGTGTTTTGTTTGCCTGTTTGTTTTTCAAGACAGAGGTTCTCTGGATCACCATGGCTGTCCTGGACTCACTTTGTAGACCAGAATGGCCTCAAACTCACAGGGATCCACCTGCCTCTGCCTCCCGAGTTCTGGGATTAAAAGGGTACACCACCACACCCAGCTGAAATTTTAATATGTACTGCCAAACTGTTTTTTGTAGCTGTCATAATGATTTATGCTTTAAACATGTTTTCCGAGGGACATGTAGAGCTCAGTAAGTCCCAGGCCCAAGCGTAAGGCAGGCAGGAGGCCCACTGGATCTCTTTAAGGCAGGGTTGTGCCTTCCACCCAGGGGTCAAATGGAAAAAGGGCTGAAGCTGAAGCTGACAAGACGTGCCCACAGGAGAAGGTGTGTCTGAGTTGGACTAAGAAGAAATCAAGAGCTGCTTCCTCCCTATCTTGTGATACATTTGAGGAAAACTAGATTGATGAACACTCCAGACTAGTGCTTTTGCTTCCCTGGCCTGCCCAATTTTCACACAAGCTTGAAGGCTACGTTGGCCTACCTCAGGCTCAGACCCATTGCCATTAGTTAAATTGGCACCTTCTGCTGTAGTAAAGTGGCAGCAGCACATTGGCTAATGGCATCAGAGGGAAAAAGAACAGGGGCTGAATCCCCAATGATACTCTAAAATTAGCTGTGGGACCCTGGGGAAATTATTTAATGGCTCTAGGTTGCCATTTACCCATCTGAAAATGGTTGGGATAATAAGCTAGTACGGTGTCACACACCTGTAATCCTGGTGACGTAATGACACTACCAACATTAACTTCTGAATGCTAAGGAGAGTGCAGTTTGAAGTAGTAGCACCAAAGCCTGACCCTGAATCAAGTGCTGCTCAAGCTGGAACTCTGGTGCCTACCAATCCACAACTCCTCACTCTTGCTCACCTCCACTTATTCTCCAAGCACTGACGCCAACCAGCCCTTCTCCCCACTCAGGCTTCATAACTCACCAACCCCTCTACTCAGAGATGTGGCTCCTCTTCATCTCTGGGCCTGCAGCAGAAACATTATCACTACAGAAAGGCTGATCCTTTATCAATCTCCAAGCTTCCCTTTGCATCTGCTACATGCCCTGCATAAACCTCACCACAAGCTCTGATTCTTCACGTGCTAAGACAACCTCTTCTGTGAGAAGGAATGGCAATCTGCTTTCAGCATAGAGTAGACGTCCATAAACATTTGTTGAGTGAATAAAATGTTGACTTACAGTCCTATTGCAAAACACTATTCTCAATACAACCCTGCTCCCTCTGCTCCCCCTGTTCTGCTCTCTGCTTGGGATGACACACAGAGCCCTCACTCTTGCTAGGAAAGATGTCTACCACTGTGCTATGCCACAGTCCTTTCATCCCAGCCACGATTAACAATGCCAGGGCCTAAGAGACGGCTCAGCAGTTGAGAACACTTAGTTTCTTCCACAGAACATGCATTAGCTTCGCAGCACCCACCCACATGGCAGCTCACAACTGCCTGTTAACTCCAGTGCTAAGGGAGCTGACGCCCTCTTCTGGCCTCTGGAGGCACTGAATGTACACAGTACACATACAGATAAGCAGGCACACATACGCATATAAATAAATTTTAAAATATAAGCAATGATTCTTTGGCTATGAGTATTTCAGTTAAAAAATGCAAAAGTCAAGTTAAAAACAGAAGTTGTGGGCTAGAGAGACAGACTAGTGCTTTAAAGTGCTTGCTACTCTTCCAGACGATCTAAGCTCAAGCACCCATTTCTGGGGGTTACTTCTTATAACCCTAACTCCAGGGGCTTTGATACCCTCTTCTGGTTTCCATAGGCACCCACATATAGTAACATACAGAAAAACAGTACACATATACATATAGAATAAACCATTTTTTAAAAGTCATAATGTTTTTCTCCCCCATTCCCCATCAACTCTATAAACATGAAAGGGGAACTATATCCAACCATCACTTTAATGAGCATTCCACAAACTACAGCCCAAATTATGCACCCTTCAGTACAATGGTCACATGTCACCACAGGCTCTGATAACATTTACAGCTCAAGGACCTTCTCTGAACTCAATACAAAGTAACAGTTAGTACCTGTGTACAAGTTTTGTTTTTTCCTAGGACAGTCTCACTCTAACTCATGGTCCTCAAACTTCTCCCAAGTTCTAGGATTACAGGCATGGACTCCATGCCTGGCCCCACCTCCTTGGCTTCTTATTCTTTAATTAGAATTGTTACTTATGTGTGTGTATAGAAGTTTGTAAATACATTCTGCTGAGATCATTTAGTGTAACCATGCCTGGCTCTTACACTCTATCTTTATTTTGGCTTTTAAGTTATTTGTTCATTTATTTTGAGACAGTCTCACAGTGTCGCTTTGGCTGGCTTAGAACTCCCAGGGATCTCCTGGCTTAGCTTCATGAGTGCTGCCAGTATAAGCATACACCACCATGTCCAGCTGATGAAGTGTTGAGTTTTTATGGTAGAACGCAAAGGGAATAATTTATCTTACAGATGAAATGCTGTCACTTCCCTGCTTCCATTCTTGTCAGCTAGCCAGAGTTCACAGGTTAAGCCCAACCCAAGCACTGAAAGGGCAATGGTGGTGGTCATGGCGGCGGCGGCAGTGAGGGCGATGGCGGCGGCGGCGGCGGCGGCAGTGAGGGCGATGGTGGCAGTGGCAGTGGTGCACATTTTAATCCCAGCAGTCGGGAGGCAGAGGCAGGAGGATCTCTGTGAGTTCAAGCTCAGCTTGGTCTACAGAGCTAGTTCCAGGATGGCCAGAGCTACACACACACACACACACACACACACACACACACACACACACACACACAAAAGCCCTGTCTCAGAAAGAACAGCAACAACAACAAACCAACAACAAAAAGGAAGAAAAAAGAAACCAGACATCTGAACAAAGCTCTATGGCTACCTTCATCTCCATTCTCTGCTCCAGTTGCAAATTTTAATTTTTTTCTTGATTTGCTGGGCCCAATGGTGCACACCAGTAATCCCAGCACTCAGAAAGGCAGAGGCAGGTAGATCTCTGTGAGTTCAAACCCTAGCCCTGAGTTCAGCCTGGTCTACAAAGCGAGTCCAGGACAGCCAAAGCTACACAGAGAAACCCTGTCTTGAAAAAAACAAACAAAAAATTATTTATTACTAATATGTATGCTACACCTGTATTAGTGTATTTGTATCATGGTTTATGTGTGCCGTGACACACATGTAAAAGCCACAGGACAACGATGTGGAGTCAGTTCTCTTTGTTCATCTCTGCGTGGGTTCCAGCATTGGACTCTAGTCACCAGGTTGGCATGGCAAGTGTCCTTACCTGATGAGGCATCATGCCGGTCTCCTAAACGAGCTTGCAGTCCTAGGGCAGGGGAGGTAGCGGAAGGATGCTTGCCATAAATCCAAAGCCAGCTTGGCCTACACTGACAGTTCACAAATCAAAGTCCACACAGCAAGATTCTCCCAACTCCCACCTCTACCCACAAACAAAGACAAAAACACAAACAAGTAATAGGGTACAGAACAGCTAACACATTCTTTGGATTAGTCTCCCTCAGAACCCCTGTGCTGAGGCAGGCACAGGATGCATACACACCGCTCAAGCACCCAGGAGACTGAGGTAGGAGGGGCTTAGCAAGTCTGTGGACAGTTTGGTTTTATAGTGAGATCCTGTCCCCAAAACAAAAAACTATGCCGCACTGCCCCAAAACAGTGTGCCAAGATTCACTAAACCTCCCACAACCAGACCCAAAGGGTACATACATGAGAAACAAATGTCACAACAATTCCTAAGAAGCACCACCTAATTTCTGCCTCCTGATTCCCCAAGCTCCCTCTGTGTCAACACTGGCAGAAACTTCTCATGCTTGACCCTAAAGTCCATTCTTACTTACATGTACAAGCATCTCCTAGTCTGTCCCTTCATCTTTCCAAATTCCATCAACTGTTGTCTGTTTCCTTCCTTTTTCCCACTAAGTCCTGGCAGCCATTTTGCTCACAATAGATAGAAGCTACTCTGGAACAGGATCCTCCTCAACTCCAAAGGATAATAACTTCTCTAAGAAAACCTGAAAACAAGCCCACTAAGGAACAGTCTTCCATGGAAAACAACAATGTGGCTACATCGAAACAAACCTGCTTAACAGCAAGGACTGTTCTCCCAGAGGACCAGGGTTCAATTCCCAGCACCCACAAGTCAGATAACTTCAGTTCTGGGGGACCTGAGGCCCTCTTCCGCCCTCTGCAGGCACTGCACACAGTTGCGGCACAGAATTACATGCAGTCAAAACACCCATTCGCATACGACAAAAAATTTTTTTTCTTTGGCTTTTTGAGACAGGGTTTCTCTGTGTAGCCTTGGCTGTCGTGGACTCACTCTGTAGACCAGGCTGGCCTCGAACTCACAGCGATCCGCCTGCCTCTGCCTCCCGAGTGCTGGAATTAAAGGCGTGCGCCACCATGCCCGGCTACGACAAAATTTTTAAAATTTAAGGAGAGAGCAGGGCAGTGTTGGTGCACGCCTTTAATCCCAGCACTTGGGAGGCAGAGGCAGGCAGATTTCTGTGCGTTCAAAGCCAGTCTGGTCTACAGACTAAGTTCCAGGACAGCCAAAGCTACACAGAGAAACCCTGGGGCGGGGGGACACTTAAGGGAAAAAGTGACCCACTAGAGGACTGACTGCTTTATTTCATCTTCTTCACACTGGCTCCCAAGTCCATCCTAAAAATCAAATCTCAAGTGCCACCCTACAACCTCCCTGAGGGTAGTGACTTGGGGTGAAGGGTAAGCCACACCTCCCCAGGGCCTGGCACAGCAGCTGGTATAGGGCAAGACTAGTAAATACTCAATGAACGAACAAGCATGGGCTGCCAAGTCAGGTTACAAAAAAGGGTCACAAGTGTGTAACACTACAGCCGGGTGGGAGAAGGTACAAAAAGTGCTGCGCCTTCGAAGACAAAGACTCTGGTGATAAGGGACTAGAGCAACTTCATACCTAGCACCTGGCTTGCCCACAGCTTCCTGCTTCGAAAGTTTTTAAAACCTTGGCTGCAAATGACCATTCCAGTCGATGACAAAACGATACAGCTCAGAGTCGGCCAACAAACACAACAGAAAATCCCTGAAAATCAGTGAGAAAGCACAAAGAGCAGGAAAGAGAAGTTGAGAGGAGAAACGAAAGTAATGGGAGCCCAGAGCCTCAATAAGGGAGGAGGGGAAAAAAGCAGCGAAGCAGCAGAGAGCCCTGTGGGTGACAGCGGGGGCAACTATATTTTGAGATCATTCGGCCAGACCCTGTACTTAACAGTACATGCACTGACCCATTTAATCTTCCACCATGCCAAGACAAAAAAACATATCATCTCCATTTTACGGATGACGAAAGTGAAGCTAGGAAGTTGGCACTTGCTCCAGTAAACAGGTAGGAAGGGGAAGCACAGTGACCTGACCTCGGGTCTGACCCCAGGGTCACCCCATTCTTCAACCCTCACTTGCCACTCGGCCTCCGAGGCCACACAGTCCTTATTAACCGGGAGGTTTTCCCTTATCCATTTAACCAACACTTACTGAACTCCTACTGGGTGCCCAAGCCAGCAGCTTGGCGCTGGCAGGCGAAAGTAAGGGATCGCGCTGAGGGTCGGGGAACAGAACAGAACGCAACATCAATCTCAAGGCTGAGGAGCCGGGAGCCCGCCGCCAGAGGGATGCAGGGTGGGGCAGGAGGGGAGGAGCAAGGGGAGCTAGGGCGCCGCGGCCGCCCGGGGCAGTGTGCGAACGCCGCGCCGCCCGGAGCTCTGCACGGACACGGGCTGTGACAGACACGCCGCGTGCGGTGGCTGCCAGTGGGACGGCGGCGACACGGCGGTGGAGACTCCGAGGGGCTGAGACAGGGAAGGGCGGCTCGGCCAGGAGCACGGAAGGCGCGGGGGCCGGCGTCGGGGACCCGCCAGCTCGCTCCCGGACTCACCTCCCGCGGCAGCCCCCTCAGGACTCCTCAGCCCCGCCAACCCGGAGGAGGCGGGATAGACTCCGGGCCGCGGGGGCTGCCGGGAGCCTGTTGCCTGGGCAACGGGCTGGGCCTCCCAGAGCAGCAGCGACTCTGCGGAGAGCTAGGGCAGCAGAGCCACAAGTGTGGGCCGACCCACTGGGCGGAAGTGACGTCACTGACCCCAGTCCGTGGGTGGTGCTTCGGGTCTCGCTGTTGGGATCTACTTGTGGATCGTATGGAAGGTGCGTTGAGAGTACTGTGCTTCCCGGGTCGTGGAGGCTGCAGGTCTGGGGCATGGGTCGGGGAGGTCAGAAGCCCGCGCGCGGTGTGACATGCGGGGCGCGCCTGAACCTCTCGGGCTTCCGGGAACCTGCTCAGTCCCGTGTGAGTGGCATCTGAGTGTGGTGATGTACGTGAAGTGTCAGCGGTGTGAGACGCTCAGAGCATCTTGGAGCACATTGGAGCCACGCCTGACATGCCCGGCCCCCCGGAAGCTCGTTCCTGAACTACCGTTGTCAATAAGACGGGCCGCAGAGCTTGTAGTTTGTAATAAAGGCTGTCTCTGTGTGTCGATTACTGTCACGTGGGTCAGTGTGTTTGCGCATGGCAGTGGTCTCCTGGAGTAACTTGAGCCCCATTTTGGTGGCTTACAAGAGATAGGCAGCTAAGTCACTGCTGTGTCTCTTCTCCTTATTTGTCTGTGAGTGTGCCTAGAAGTCGGAGCTGTGCTTTGGTTCCTAAGTGGGGCCAGGCAAACTGTGAGTCAGATGTGATCCTTATTCTCAGGAACTCCCACCGAGGGACGGATGTAACACCGGGAGTAAGAGCAGTTCTTCCGTGTTACATGTTTGATTTGTTTGTTTGTTTGTTTGTTTGTTTGTTTAGACAGGGTTTCTCTGGGTAGCCTTGACTGTCCTGGACTTGGTTTGTAGATCAGGCTGGCCTCAAACTCACAGCGATCCCCTTGCCTCTGCCTCCCGAGTGCTGGGATTAAAGATGTGTGCCACCACACTCAGCTACACGTTTGATTCTTATCTGCTATGTGCGCAAGATATGGGTTGAACTTTGGTTGAACTAGCCCGTCCAGGAATGTAGACATTAAGCAAGTAAATAGACTCATTATTGAATGTGATGACAACCAACGCATAGGACGTGACAGATGTCTACTGCAGTGATTCCTATGCAACTTGGGGACTTGGAGATCCAGGAAGGCTCCTGCCCCCACCACCACCACCACCTGCCCCACAGTTTCTCTGTGTAACCCTTGTCCTGGACTCACTTTGTAGACCAGGCTGGCCTCGAACTTACAGAGATCTGCCTGGCTCTCCAGTGCTGGGATTACAGGCATAGGCCACCGCGCCCAGAAGACTTCTTGATGGAAATAAGTGTTCAAATTTGCCTCCTGTTGCTATGGTAAAATACCATGACCACAAAGCAGCTTGGGAAGAAAGGATTTGTTGAGGGAAATTGACAGGAGCAGAGACAAGATCCATGAAGGAAAGCTGTTTACCAGCTTGCCTTCCAGCTCCCTCCCAGACTTACGCATTGCTAACTAGCCTGCTTTCTCCTTCTGTGATTTGAGTCCCAGGGTTTCTCTGTGTAACAGAGCCCAGGCTGTCCTGGACTTGCTTTGTAAACCAGGCTGGCCTCAAACGCACAGAGTGCTGGCATTAAAGGCAGATTTTGTGTGTGTGTTTGAGTGTTATGCATGTGTTTATGTAAGTGAACATGGTATCCCCTGGACTTGGAATCACAGCTGGTCGTGAGCCTCTCTGGGGGTGCTGGGTCCTCTGAAAGAGCAGGAAGTACTCTTAACTTCTAAGCCATCTCTAGCTCCTCAGATAGTTTTCTTATACAGCCCAGGACCTCTTGCCCAATGGTGGCAGCACTACAGTGGGCATCATTTACATAGAACCCCCACAAACTGGTTAAATTGTGGCTCTCTTTCCAGGTATAGCAAGTTGACAGCAAAACTAACCAGGACAATGGCTTTTTCTTTCTTTGTCTCTTTATTGCGTTTAACTATTACAAATACATTTATTGCGATTTACAGATAAGTTAACAATTATATACAACTGGAATTTTAGCTACAAATTCTCTGGTTTCATTTAGATTTTTGGATAAGAAGAAATGAGTGTCACAATACTCTAGTCTCCTAGTGAAGGTGAGGTTAAATTATAGAAAAATAAAATCTGAGAGCCAGGCGTGGTGGAGTACACCTGTAATCCCAGCACTCCGGAAGCAGAGGCAGGCAGATCTCTGTTAGTTGGACACCAGCCTGGTCTACAATGCAAGTTCCAGGACAGCCAAAGCTACCTCTCTTTTGGAATGTAAGTACCATGGGAAAAAGTTGTAGACTCATTCCTGACAGACATATTTAAGGTAGCCAACCAATATTTGTTAGTTGTTTTAGTAAAAAAATGAATGAAAAAGTCAGTATGTTTAAAAGCAGACCTAGGGGCTGGAGAGATGGCTTAGAGGTTAAGAGCACTGGCTGCTCTTCCAAAGGTCCTGAGTTCAATTCCCAGCAATCACATGATGGCTCACAACCATCTATACAGGGATCTGAGGCCCTCTTCTGACCCTCAGGTGTACATGCAGATAGAACCCTCATATACATTAAATAAACAAATCTTAAAAAAAAAAAAAAAAGCAGACCTAGGCATAGTTGCACAGACTATAATCCAAGCTACCTGGGAGGCTGGGGCTGGAAGAAAATTCAAAGTCTGTCTGGGCTATAAACTAGGTTCTACCTGCCTGAGCAACTCAGTGATATCATTTCACACAGTAGCATGGGCGGGGGGTATAGTCCAGTGAAATATGCATAGGACCCTAGGCTCCATCCCCAATGCCATCAAAGCAAACCAAAAAAGAACAGAGCTCTAAATTAATTAGGTGAGTGATGCCACACGTAAACAGTCCACAGCCACCACTGAGGTTCAGAGAGTGAATACAAGGCCATGTTGGAGAAGGGATGGGCAGGCAGTACTAGTCGCACACCTTGTAATCTGGGGTGCTGTGTGTCAGAGGCTGCCTCGAACTCATATAATCTGCTTTTAACAGCCCTATGGTGCAGATGTTCTGTTGTCACCATTTTGCAGATGAGAACATTGGGGCTCCAAGAGATTGACATGCACACCTGCACACAGCTGGCAGAGCCAGGGCTCATTAGGAGCATGCTCTTCAAAATGTGGCCTCCAAAGCTGTCCTGTGCCCTGGATTCCTCTGAGCTGTGCCATGACTGTGGGGTTCTAAGTCTAGAAGGCAGTACCTGCCACAGACATTAGGAGAAGTCATAGAGACTTGGCTTGACAAAGTTCCAAAGACCTCCGACTGACCACCACTGCCCTTAAATATTATGTATGGTCCAGGTGTAATTTTGTCTGAAAATCAGCCTTTTTCTCCTAAAACTTTTTTTCTCTTTATTCCTCAGCCCTAAGAAAATTCATACAGGGAAAACTTTTTCCCACAGAGAATGTTGAAAGAGGGCATCTGGTTTTTGCTCTGATTGTGAGCATCCAAGCAGAAACTGCATGAAAGGAAGTTAAGACCTTGACATAACAGTACCTGGCTAGATACTGTTACCTGTAGAAATGTTTCTTTAGACTCTGCTTTGAGAGCAATAGAAGGTGGGCTTGGAACTTCATGCTTTACAGATACTTTACAATAAAGGACCCCATGGTAGTTAATCTAGGCTTGGATAGCACATCTGTTGGTCTGGGACTGGGAGTAAGTCAAGTTTTTTCTTTTCTTTTTTAAAGTTTTTTCTTTATTAGAAAACATTTAGTTCAAGCTATGTTGATATGACAATCTTGTAAACACAATGGCTTTAACCCAGGGAAATTTATGTTTAAACTTTCCCCAGTATTGTTTAAGAAGTAATAATCAGGTTATACTGATCATTGCTTGGAAATTGATTTTTGTTGAATGCCTTATTGTGAGTTATACAGAACTGTTTCTATTTCCTTGCTAGACTGTTCTCTTGCTTTGTTTATTCTTGAATGCTCTATTGATTGTAAAAGATGAGAAAATCATGATGTAATCTGTAATGAAAAAAAATTGAACTTCATTTTAATAAAATACTGGGGTTGGCCCAAGGAGAGTGTCAAGCAAGTAACAGACATGAGACAGTAAGCTAGAGTGAGATAGACAGAAGAGAGAGAGGAAGGTGGGTGACAGCAAGCAAGAAGAGAGAGAGAAAAATGGATAACAGGGCCTGAAGAGATGGCTTAGAGGCTAAGAGCACTGGCTGCTCTTCCAGAGGTCCTGCGTTCAATTCCCAGCAACTGCATGGTGGCTCACAGCCATCTATAATGTGATCTGATGCCCTCTTCTGGCAGGCAGGCACACATGTGGGCAGAACATTTTATGCATAATAAAATAAATCTTTAAAAAATTAAAAAGAACCAGGCGTGGTGGTGCACACCTTTAATCCCAGCACTTGGGAGGCAGAGGCAGGTGGATCACTGAGTTCGAGGCCAGCCTGGTCTACAAAGCGAGTCCAGGACAGCCAGGGCTACACAGAGAAGCCATGTCTCTAAAAACAAAAGAAAAAGAAAGATGGATAGCAACAGGCTGGAAGAGAGATAGAAAGATGGGTGACAACGAGCGAGAGTCAAGTCGGACAGCAGGTGAGACAGAGACAGAGAGAAAATAAAGTTCTCCTGGGCTTTAAGACCTTCAACTTGTACTGCATATGCCTGAGTCTCTGAGTATTTCTTTTCCTCCATTCCTCAACCTCTCCTCAACAATTGGTTCCTCTAGCTGGTTGTTCAACCAACACTTGGTTTCCCTTAACTCAGCCGCTCACCACCTGCTCAATTCTCCCTACGGCGGGTCTGCCCGCCTCCCTTCTCTCCTCTTTGCTGCTCCAGAGCTGGTCTATGGGAGCAGGAAGCCGCAGCCGACTCTGCTCTTGGTCTTACTTTCCTCAGGTAGTGCGATTGGGTGCGTGGGATGGACAGCACTAGCTCAAGGAAGGAGCTTGCCAGCAGAGAGAAGCCTGTGGAAGGCTTCTAGGAGGTGCGCCTGGCCACGGAGGGCTGGAGGTGGGGACTGAGTTAAGAGTTGAAGTGGATATCTCCCTACCTCAGGGAGAGCAGCAGCAGTAGCCTGGCGAGATGGCCTCCGCAGCCCGAGTGTCCACTTCTCAGTACTGGCGTGTGATAGGCTCTCGGGAGTCAACAGCTCTGTGTCAGGGTTCAAGGTGCCTGGGACAAGATATGTGGAGTACTAGGTCAGGACTAGGTGGCCTCGTAGGAGAGCTGATGGAAACCTTGGGGTGTTAGCAGAGAGTCACAGCTGTACTTGTTTCTCTCAAAGTAGACAAGGTGCTGTGCCGGCTGCAGTGGCGCACACCTCCAGTCGCAGCGCTAGTGAGACTGAGGTGGGAGGATCTCCGTGAGTTCAAGGCCAGCGGAGCTATTGAGACGCTGTCTCCAAAAAGAAAAGCAGGCAGAATGTGTGAGACAAGTATTTGTGGAGCCCTTGACTTAGCCAGTCAGTGTGGCAAAGAAGACCATTTCACTGTGGAGGCCTGTGACCACTCCTTAACAGCGTGTTTCTCTTGCTCCCTGTCAGCAAAGACTCTTGGAATTGTGACACCCAGAAAACCCGTCTTATCTGTCAGTGCAAGAAAAATTAAGGACAATGCAGCTGATTGGCATAACTTAATCCTGAAGTGGGACAGCCTCAGCGATGCAGGGTTCGCCACTGCAAGCAATATTGCCAACCTGAAAGTCAGCCTGCTGTAAGTACCCGTGGAGTCCCGGGCTATGTACTGTCACCTTCAACCGTTGGGGGCAGAGTCAAGAGAGTAAGAATTACACTGGTGTAAATAGAGTAAAACAAAATAATAAACCAAAAGAGCGGCAAGTGACACATGCAAATATGAACTGCACATATATATTTTAAATGCAAACGTACGCTGACAGTTGTGGCACACATTGGTAGGACATGCTGAAAAGGCAGATTACAAATTTGACACCTTAGGCTAGAGCGATGCAACCCACATGATGGAAGGAGGAACCCAACTACTGAAAGATGTCTTTCATGGGCACACCATGGCACAAATGTGCCTGTTCTTATATACACACAAATAAATGTAAAAATAAATAAATACAAAAGTATGCTAGATATTGTTTATATATTTATATATACAATGCATATATTGTATATAAAGTTATATAAAGGTTCATTTTTAAAAGGCCATTGTCTTTCAAGAATGTGAGGTGGTCTTGCCTCAGTCTCTTGAGTGCTGGGATTACACGTGCGCCGCCTGGCTTACTTGTGCTGGGTGGCGGGGCAATTATTAAGCAATACTGATAAGTGGTAGGCCTAATACTGGTAAAAATAACTGCAACAGCAGGACCTCATGGTGTTGCCCAGGTTAATCTCAGACTACCCAGCTGGGTTTCCTGCCTCAGTCTTCCTAAGGAGTTGGAGCCACAGATGTGCACCATTGCACCCAGTTCACTTTGTGTTCCTTTTTATTTGTGTGGTGAGTGTTTTGTCTGCACACTTGTCTGTGTACCCCTTGTATGTGTGATGCCCACAGGGGCCAGAAGAGGGCATTGCCCTGTAACTAGGATTACAGTGATTGTGAGCTGCCATGTGGGTGCTTAGAAACACACCTGGGTCACCTGGAAGAGCAGTCAGTGCTCTTAACAGCTAAGCCTTCTTTCTCCAGACCTTATTTGCTGTTGCTGTTGTTTTTTAGATTTATTAATTTTCTTTTATGTCTATTGAGTGTTTTGTCTGCTTGTATGTATGTGCATCACATAGGTGCACTGCCTGAAGAGGCCAGAAAAGGGTGTCAGATCTCCTGAAAGTGAAGTTACAGACTGAAGTTGTCAGCCTCCATATGGCTGCTGAGAATCAAACCTGGGCGCTCTGAAAGAACATCACGTGCTCTGAACCACTGAGCCACCTCTCCAGCCTCCGGCCTCTATTATATGTAGGCCCAGGCGGACCTCAGACTCACTATGTAGCTGAGATGACCTTCAACTTCTTTATCCTTTTTTTTTTTTAAGTATGACTAACATTTTATTTGTCCAAAGTATTTTTTCTTCTGTCCTTCTGTCTTTACATGGGCTTTGGTGGAAGTCGTGGTGCAGCACCAACAGGTCTAAACCGTGGGGGCGGGGTGGGGGGAGGTCAGTCTTTCCGGGCTTCAGATCTGTTTCTGACCACCTCGCTACAAATGGCAGAGCTCACACAGTAGTGCAGCTTGACGTAGAACGTGGGACGCACATGAGGATTGAAGACACTGGTGTCAGATATGTCCCTGACAGCAGTGGCCTCTACAGTGTTCTCGATGACAAACTTCTTAATGGCCCTGTCCTTGGGCACCAGGTGCTGTGAGTGTAGCAAATCGGCTACACTTGGCTGCGGCCCTTTTAGCACAACCATTGTTTCTTCTTACTTTGATCCCTTTGGAGCCAGGACCCGAAAGAGACCATCAGCTTCTTATCCTTCTGCCCGCCCCTCTGTGCCACGACCTCCAGCTTCATCTTAGTTCTAAAAAAGACAAAGTCTGGGTAGGAGACTAGAGCGCACATGGAGGCCCTCCTTTCCATCTGAGCACAGCAAACCTGAGTGACCAGTGGATGTGCTCGCTGTGTGTGTAAATAAACATTTACCCTAATGACATTTGCAACATTTCTGCAATATATCTAACACGATTGTGTAGGTGATGGCTTTTATAGGATTTATTATAACCAAATGGGGTGAAGATGTTTTCCTTGTCTTGTTTTTCTTTTTTTGAGGCAGGAGCTACTGTGTAGCCAGGCTATGAACTCATCCTCTTCCTCAAGCTGTGGGACTAGAGACGTGCAGTCACCGGTGTGAGGTGAGTTAAAGAGTGTGATTTGTACCCATTATTTTCTGCTTTGACCAGGAGTAAGGAGAAGGTTGAATTAGAAAGCAGCAGCCCAGCTGCCGGTGAGGAGGAAGAAAAGACAAAGCTGGAATATGACAAGGGACTTGAAGCGCTGTGTGAGGAGCTGCAGGCCACCTTGGATGGCTTGGTAAGACCTAAAGATGCTGGCCATCGACATCACTGTCACTCAAGCCTAGTGGGACTTTGGGGTTTGCTTGACCATGGAGGTATTCAGAACTGTTGGAGACCCTTTCTCCTCCTCAGCCTCTTCTCCTCTTCCACCTCCCTGACAAATCCTCCCGCTCTCCGTGCTCCCCAGGATGCTCTTGGGGACACTGTCCTGGGCAGTTTCCACCACTTCAGGGGTCCACAGAGTAAAAATCCAGATTTTGTGGGCCAGACCATCCCTGTCATGGTGACTTCTTGGGTGCAGCCACGTAACACTAAAGTAGCCGTGGTTATTTGTTATCAGTGTGAACATAGCAGGTCTCACTTCAGGCTGTAGTCCAAATCCACTGTGTCTCTTGTTCAGACTGCGCTCCGGCGATGTGCATGGCTGAAAAGCTATTTGGTGTTAGTCTTGACACTCCCTTACTGACTAGCACTGAGAGATGCCCCAGCCTTACTTGCGTATTTCTTGTGGCTGCCTAGGAATCAGCATTCTCCCCAGGAGCCGGGATCCCTTGCTTAGGAGAGCCCTGTTGGAGGCCTGGCCACTCTGGGCCTGCAGAGGTCGCTCACATCTAAGAGCACTTGCTGCTCTTTTCAAAGGACAGAGTTTGGTTCCCAGCACCCACATCAGGCAGCTCACAGCTGGGACTCCAGCTCCAGGGAATACACACACACACACACACACACACACACACACACACACACACACAGACACACAACAATGATAAAAATAAATCTTATTAGAGAAAGCATGTTCTGCATGATCTCCATCAGGTTAGAAGTTCTCTGCTCTGGTCACCTTGAATCTGACTGAAGCCGGCTTGGAAACGTGTCCTCACTCAGTGTTCACACCCAAAAGTTGGGGTTGGAGGCTGTGAACAATGCTTTTCTTCTCTCCCCCAGCCATCAAAGAGGTTTGGCTTGGGGGATGGGGACACCTTTCTTCTCAACTGTACCCCCATTTCTGTGTGATCTGTGTCACTGTGGGAGTTCAGGTGCTGGTGTGTGAATGTAGGCTGCTTGTACATATGGATGGCACTTCGTCCCTGTTGGTGGCCGCGCAGCAGATCTGACAGTTCAGGGCCTCCAGATTGTCCTCCTTTCAGAGCCCGTCTAACCTCTAGAATTAGGTGTGGTCAGGAAGCTGCTGTGGGGCGCAGACTCCCTTACAGATGCTCTCCTGGCTCTGCCTCCCCAGCACCACCTTGAGCATCTTCCCAGCTGCAATTGGCAACACTGGAACCACATGAAATATCGAACCTAAAATGATTTGAGAAGGAAGGAGAGACCTTTGAAGATGAACATTTGCTAAATTTAGTGTGTGTCACTTGAGGTGAAACCAGGGGATGGATGGTTGGGAGGATCAAGTTCAAAGAATTATGATTTTGATGCTGTATATTTCTTTTATCTCCCAGACACATAATACTTAACTATTCTGAGAAGTTGAATATTTGGTCTAACCCTAACTGGGTGCTTCGCAAAACCCCGAGTCACTGCCCTTCCTCTGTCACACTTTCCTCACAGTGGAGGAGGTGACGGTATCTCCTCCGCTGGAGCTGGCAGAGGCCATGGTTGCGGAGGGAGGGAGATCTGTGGAGGCGCGGGTTTCAGGTTCACACTGCCCTCTCCTGTGTGGAGAGCAGGCTCCCTTTCCTCTCATCACCACATCAGTAAGAAAATCCAGGCCTACAGAGGCTGCCAAGGAAGAGTCCAAAGGGTGCTTGCCGAGGGCCTGTCATTCTGTGACAGGAGCCCACCCTGGGATTCTGCCTGGTCTTCAGAGCTAAAACACTAGGGCTCCCTCGAAAGCTTACCTAGGTGGTACTCGGCAAGCTTTCATTTCTCTGAGGCTTTGAAAACCCAACGTGTAGTACCCATGTAATCCAAAGTAAGGAAGCCACAAGACCCGTCGGCAGCCAACCCTCTGGAAGTCTGTGGAAGGAATGGGGTGAACCGCTGGACTCTTAGCCCCACCAGGACCACACATCATCGCCTTCAAATGGTTACAGTCACTAAGTCTGAGGTTAGAAGTTCTAAGCAATATTCTCATATTCCAAATTACTATCTTTTCAGACTAAAATACAAATGAAAATGGAAAAGCTGTCTTCAACCACCAAGGGAATTTGTGAGCTGGAAGATTACCATTACAGGGAAGAAAGTACCCGGCCCCCTCTGTTCCACACATGGCCCACGCCCTTCTTTTGTAAGTAGCTCTTGTGGAGGTGGTTCTGAGGGGCAGCAGCAACAGGGCGGTTGTGGCGCACGCCTTCAATCCCAGCACTTGGGAGGCAGAGGGAGGTGGTTCTCTCTGAGTTCTAGGGCAGCCAGGGCTACATAGAGAAACCCTGTCTCAGAAAAACAAAAATAGAAGGGGATCAGCATTGGTCAGATCTGGTCATTAGGAAAGGAAATGTGGCATCTGTCTTTCAGAGTATAAATGAATAAATGTAAAAGCTAAGTAAATTGAAGACATGGTGATGTGCATTCCTATAATGCTGGTAACTGAGAAGCAAAAGCAGGAAAATTGTCAGTTTAAGACCAACTTGGGCTGTAAATATAAACTGATAACCTGTCTTTAGAAAAATAAACAACAAACTCCAGTGCCTGCAATTTGATCACTGCCCTGTGGGAACACAGAGGAAGGGGATGCAAGGTATCCTGATGAGACCTGATAGGCTGTGGTCAGATGGTGGGGGGGGGGAGGTCCCCACCTGTCAGAGGCCTAGGGGCGGGGAATAGGAGAGAGGAGGGAGGGAGGGTGGGAACAGGAAGATAAGAGTGAGGGGATTACAATTGGGATGTAATGTCAATAGATTATAATTTTAAAGAAAAAGAAAATATATATATATAAATAAGCCACCAGTTGAGGACATTTTGGGCCAACCTCATAGAAGACCATTGAAATTTAGCATGATGGTCTGTCCTAGTTAGGGTTTCTATTACTGTGATGAAATACCATGACCAAAATCAACTTAGGTTGGAAAGGGTTTATTTGGCTTACACCTCCTCAGCACTGTCTGTCATCGATGGAAGTCAGGACAGGAACCTGGAGGCAGGAGCTGACGCAGAGGCCTCGGAGGAGTGCTGCTCATTGACTTGCTCCCCATGGCTTGCTCAGCTTGCTTTCTTATAGAATCCAGGACCACTTGCCCAGAGTTGGCTCCACCCACATCTATCACTACTTAAGAAAATGCCCAACAGCTAGACTTTATGGAGGCATTTTCTCCACTGAGGCTCCATCCTCTCTAAGGACTCTAGCTTGTATCAAGTTGACATAAAGTAACCAGCAGATGGTGCAAACTGGTAATCCCAGTACTTGGAGGCTGAAGCAGGAGGATCACAGTGAGTTTAAGAGCAGCCTGGGCTCAAATGAGGGGCTAATGGGGCTGGTATCATGCCAGGCATGGTGACACACAAACAAATATGGCCCATCAGGTGAAGGTTAACACCAACCCTTGCCTCCAAGTCTGAAAACCTGACTTTGATCCCTACAACCTACATAGCAGAACAAACTAATGTCCAAAAGTTGTTCTCTGACCTATACACACACTGTGGAGTGTATGTACATATACACAAAAAATAAAATGCAATACTTTTTTTTTAAGAGATTAAGCTACTTGATACTTTTTGTTTGTTTGCTTTAGTTTTTCAAGACAGGGTTTCTCTGTATTGTCCTGGCTGTTCTGGAATCACTCTGTAGACTAGGCTGGCCTCAAACTCACAGAGATCCGCCTGCCTCTGCCTCCTCTGTGCTGGGATTAAAGGCGTGCGCCAACACCACATGGCTCAGTATGCTTATTATTTGTTTACTTATTATGTGTACAGTTCTGTCTGCTTGTACTGCAGGCCAGAAGAGGGCATCAGGTCTCATTATAGATGGTTGTGAGCCACCATGGTTGCTGGGAAAAGGACCTCAGCAAGAGCAGTCAGTGCTCTTAACCTCTGAGCCATCTCTCCAGCCCCCAGTTTGTTTTTTTAAGGATTTATTTTGTTTTTAATTGTTTGTATCTGTGTGTAGGTATGTGCACAGACATTCATGCAGGAGCTCTTGAAGAGCAGAGGTGTTGGGTCCTCCGCGAGCTGGAGTTACATGTATTTGTGAGCTGACTAATATGGGTACTGGAGTTGACCCCAGCTCTTTTGGAAGAGCACCCAGTGTTCTTAATTGCTAGACCATCTCTCCAGCTCCCTACTTACTGTTTGAAACCAAGTCTTTCTTAGAATAAATCCTAGGCTGAACTGTTACTTTGTAACCCAAGCAGGCCTCAGACTGTAGCTGTGCCCCCATTCAGTCCTCCAGGCACTGTAATCAGGAGTCTCTATGAAGTGACTCAAGGGTTGTGTGGGCTTGTGCTTCCTACCAGTTAGCTGGGCTGTCTTGGTCCTTCTTCATCGCATCCGATGCTGACGTGTTCTGAGGAGTTTCGTGTTGCCCAGGCTGAGGATGCTCTTGTCTGTCTCATCCTCCTGCCTGTGCTTCAATGTCCAAGCGCTGGGTTACAGGTATTCACCACACTCTTTGTGGGGATTGGACCCAGGGCTTCATGCATGCCTGGCAAGGACTCTGCCAGATGAATCGGTTGCCAGCTCTGACTCTGGCTTTTAACCAGGAACCTAAGAAAGCATGGCTTGGGCCTAGAAAAGTGTGTGCTCATGTAGCCATGAGGTCTGGTCTGTTGCAGATGAGGTCTCCCACCGGCTCTCCAATGCATACAAGAAGGAGCTCCTTTTGAAGCGTACCATTGGCGCAGAGCTGGCCCACACTGCAGACCGCAACCTCAGCCTGACCTACCTGTCCATGTGGCTGCACCAGCCCTACATAGAGAGTGACAGCAAGCTCCAGCTAGAGAGCATGCTGCTGGAAACAGGGCACCGTGCCCTGTGACTCCCTGGACACCATGGCTGGGAGCTCCAGACCACTGGCTGGACAGTCACTTGGGTGGGACCTGTTGTGCCCCAGGGCCAGACCATTTGAGGGTCCTGGGATCGCTGTCCCAGCACACAGGCACAGCTGCAGCTCCCTCTGTCTAGTCCCAGGAATCATGGAACTGCCACTTGTGGGCACCACTGCGTGAAATAAATGAGAGGAATAGCTAAAGGCCTTGTTTTGTAAACCAAGTATATTTTACATAGTACATTTCTATAGACAACCTGAATTTCCTATTTTTCTTTGTACCTATCCACCTTGTTTGTTTGTTTTGTGATGCTGGAAATCAAACCTAGACTTTCACACAAGTTGAATACTAGGCCACACCCCCAGCCCTGTGCTTAAAATGGAAGAGAATATTTTAGTTCTGTAACTATAAGTAAAATCCTATAAATACTAGACATTTAATGTAGAGGAATTTTAATTCAGAACGTGGCTGCTCTGGCAAAAGATCTTATCCAAAGATCTTATTCAGATTGAATAAGTAAGTCAGCTGGGAGAGGAGTTTGAGCCAGAACAGCTGAGTTGACCAGCCAGCCCAGAGCTCTGTAAGAACAAGTAAGGGTGAGTTTACTAAGCACTAAGTTTCAGAGGCTGAAAACACTGAAGGCCTAGGTGAGATTGTATGGAGGCTAGAAACTTCCAGGACTAGGCTCAGGCTAGTAGAAGAGGCAATAAGCCTCCATGACAACAACTGGAACAGGCTAATAAGCAATTTGGTGGTGCACGCCTGTAATCCCAGCACTCGGGGAGGCAGAGGCAGGTGGATGTCTATGAATTTGAGGCCCAGCTGGACAATCAGAACTACAGAGAGAAGTCCTGCCTCAAAAAACCAGAAAACAAAACAGACCTGTAATCTCATCACTGGAGGCTGAAGCAGGATTATGACCGTGAGGCCACCTGGAATGCATAGACGACCCTGTCTGAAAAACAACGCTCAGCAGGTAAAAAAGCACTGCCCTGCAAGCTTCATTACATGAGTCTGACTACAGAACTATTAAGATGGAAAGCACTGAGCCACAAAGTTGTCCTCTGACCACGCACATACAACAGTTAAACAAAGACAATTAAAGCCAAAACATTCCCATCACAAAACTGTGTGTATAGAGGCTTCCAGGGAGAAGAAGGTGTGCGTCCGTGCGTGCGTGTTTGTGTGTAGAGGCTTCCATGGATGTAGGGCATTGTTGGGCGAGGTTGAAGACCACCCATCTCTGGTTAGCTGTCTAACGTGCTTGGAAAAGGGGGTGACTCTTTTGATCCCAGCGGGTCCCTAAATCCCATCTGCTAAGAGGCGTCACAGACCTGGCCCTGCTCTGATTTAAAAAAAAAAACAAAAACAAAAACTTTAAAGCCAGGCTGGAGAGATGGCTCAGAGGTTAAGAACACTGGCTGCTTTTCCAAAGGACCTGAGTTTCATTCCCAGCAACCACATAGTGGCTCAAAAAACTATAAGATCTGGTGCCCTCTTCTGGCCTGCAGGCCTACATGCAGGCAAAACACTGTATACACATACATAATAAATAAATCTTAAAAACCAAAACAGCAGCAGCAAAACCCTTCAAAGCCATTTCTGGCTTTAAAACCCCTGATTTGCGAGTGGGGGCAGCCTTTATGGTCCAGCTTTTATGGTCCTTTCCTTTTGAGCCTTCTGGTCCCCTGCCCTTCCTTCTTGCCCTGACTTTTGCTCCCGTTTAATCTTTTGATTTTGGCTCAGCTTTGACTCCCTCTTCACCAAATGCACAAGGCTTAGAATGCACAACAAAGTTTAGTTCCTGGCTTTTTCAGCTCTTTTCTGCGTGTGGTTCCAACCCTGGTGTTCTCTCTGCCCAAGAGCACAGGAATCCAGGTAAAAGCCTGCACTCCCTCTGGGAGACTCGCCGCAAAGCTCCATAGTCCTGGGACCTAGCACATAGTGGCCCCACTCCTGTTTGTTGAATTTGCCTGGTGCTCCCTCGCAGCGGAGCTATGTATCCGAGGAGTGGAGGACAACACAGGGAGAATATGCTTCCCAGACAAATAAAAACAATATGCCCCAAGAGAAAAACTACTTGTGGCAGGGCCATAGAGGTATGAGTGGCTTTCTGACTGTGCAGATTAGTCAGCGCAGCAAAGCATTTGGAGGTGACCTTCTGTAGGGTGCTCTCCTCTGTTAAAACTCTCTTCTGAGAGTTGGCAGATGCCTTGCAGAAGGGTCACAGTGTGACCAGCAAACTGGCGGTGCTTGGGGGCAGACTAGAGGCTGCTCAGCTCACACTCGTGTACAGGAGTCGCTCTGCTCCCTCCTGCTTCTGTGTGCAGGTCCCAGGCTAAGACACAAAACCCCTTCCTCTACCCCGCCAACCCCCACATACATCCTCAAGGTCCACTCCCTCCCTCTCCTTCGCCCGCCGGCCAGCATAGGACCTTCCCCCTCTAACCTCCGTGGGAAGGGACCTGAAGCCCATCAGAGCCCCTGCTGCACTTAGAGGAGACACTAGAAGACTCCGTACCATGGACAGGCCTTGTAGGACACTTTATGGGTTCCTCTGTTTGTTTGAAACATGGCACTCTGGCTTGATCTGGACACACTATACAGTCTATAACTAAGCAGTATGCACTGCACAGTGCATATCTTTTAGCCTTTGTATAACCTTCTGTTTCCTGGAGTTAGATTTTTAAGATTTATTGTAATTATGTATGTGGGCCAGGGTGTCTGTGCGCCTGGCTGCAGCTACCTACTGAGGCCAGAGGAAGATGCTGGATCCTTTGGAGCTGGAATTACAGGCAGCTGTGAGCTGTCCAGCATGAAGACCAGGATTCACTCTCAGCCCTTTTCAAGAGCAATGTGCACTCTTAAAGATACTTGAAGGTTCTCTGGGACAAGACCTTGCTGGACAGCCACACTGGCTTCAGAATCAGTACAGGCCTGCCTCAGGCCCAGTGCTGGGGTTGCGCACACACCATGTCCATCAGAATCAGTACAGGCCTGCCTCAGGCCCAGCGCTGGGGTTGCACACACACCATGTCCATCAGAATCAGTACAGGCCTGCCTCAGGCCCAGCGCTGGGGTTGCGCACACACCATGTCCATCAGAATCAGTACAGGCCTGCCTCAGGCCCAGTGCTGGGGTTGCGCACACACCATGTCCATCAGAATCAGTACAGGCCTGCCTCAGGCCCAGCGCTGGGGTTGCACACACACCATGTCCATCAGAATCAGTACAGGCCTGCCTCAGGCCCAGCGCTGGGGTTGCGCACACACCATGTCCATCAGAATCAGTACAGGCCTGCCTCAGGCCCAGTGCTGGGGTTGCGCACACACCATGTCCATCAGAATCAGTACAGGCCTGCCTCAGGCCCAGCGCTGGGGTTGCGCACACACCATGTCCATCAGAATCAGTACAGGCCTGCCTCAGGCTCAGCGCTGGGGTTGCGCACACACCACGTCCATCTTTTGTGTATCTCCAGACACCCATTAGCAAGTTACTCAAGAAAGCTAATGGAAAGATCAATACTGCCAAGGACAGGCTGAAATAAAGGAACTAAAGATAAACAAATATTGATTCTGCAGAGTACTTCCTATCTGAAAAGTGCAATGTCACCAGAGGTCAGTATGGCACTTCAGTTGAGCATAGTGGGGAATCTCACAGGTATATCCTCTAGAGCCACCAATCCTGCCAAGTGAGCAGGGCAGGAGAGAGGAGGCTTGGAATCCACTGTGAAACTGGGAAAGAGACGACAGCTGGTGCTGTCTTTTATTAAAGCATTTCAGCAGGGGACTGAAGAGATGGCTCAGAGGTTCGGAGCACTGCCTGCTCTTCCAAAGGTCCTGAGTTCAACTCCCAGCAACCACATGGTGGCTCACAACCATCTATAATGTGATCTGATGTCCTAGTGTGCAGGTGTACATGGTGGCAGAACACTGTATAATAATAAGTAAATAAATCTTAAAAAAAAAATAAAGCATTTCAGCAAATCAGAAACTACTGAAGATAATATAATAAATGCCCACATACCCCAAATGCACGTAAGAACTTAAGACAGTGGTGCCAGATGTGATGGCACACACCTTTAATCCCAGCACTTGGGAGGCAGAGGCAGGTGGATCTCCGAGTTCCCGGCCAGCTGGGTCTACAAAGTGAGTTCCAGGATAGCCAAGGCTACACAGTGAAATCCTGTCTCAAAAACAAACCAGAACCTGGAGAGATGGCTCAGAGGTTAAAAGTACCAGCTGCTCTTCCAAAGGTCTGGAAGTTAATTTCCAGCAACCACATAGTAGCTCACAACCATTTATGAGATCTGGTGCCCTCTTCTGGTGTGCAGGCATATATGCAGGCAAAAACAGTAACAACCGGGCTGTGGTGGCACAAACTTTAATCCCAGCACTTGGGAGGCAGAGGCAGGTGGATCTCTGTGAGTTCGAGGCCAGCCTGATCTACAAAGTGAGTCCAGGACAGCCAAGGCTACACAGAGAAATCCTGTCTTGAAAAACAAAACAATAAAAACAAACAATTTAGACAGTGGGGGGCTCTGGGCTATTGAGAAGTAGCCCAGTCTACAGGACCACCCAGCGAGGCCACTCTGATGGCCACCAGTTCCTAGCACTCCTATCCTGCTGGGAAACCTACCTGTTTGTCCCTATGAACACTGCCCTGGCTCTAATGATCTCAGTGCCTGAGGTGCTGCAAGGGCTGTAGGAAAGAGTAGTCTGGCCTCAGCACAGCGCCAGGGTGAGGTGCAGCCATGATCCCCAGCTCTGCCCCGCAGCAGCATCTCAGGTGCTCAAGGTCTCCTTGAGAGTGCAGGAGTGAGCAGAGAAGAGCTGAGGACCAATGCTCTTGGCTACTGTAGGAAGTGACCTTCCCCTTTGTCCCACAATATAACCATGGAAACGCACAAAGAAATGCCAAGAAGTTACTTTATAGCTGACACATCAAAGTACTGGGGTTGTCCATGAGCTCCAGTAGACCCCTCTAAGTCACACTACCATAGCAGCCTTTTCCTCATCCAGAAAACCCGGGGCCATAGAGCGTATTATCCAAGCTCTGGAGAGGCAGAGGCAGGATGGCCCCAAGTTCAAAGGCAACCTGACCAAGGCCATCTCCACTGGGAAAGTGAACATAAGCCTATGTGGAGGCCCGTGAAATGGCTCACAGGCACTCCCTGTGCAAGTCTGGCCACCTGAGTTCCATCCCTGCGGTCCCTAAGGAGGAGGAAGGAAGCTGGGCATGGTGGCACACACCTTTAATTGCAGCACTCAGGAGGTAGAGGCACATTTCTGAGTTGGAGGCCTGGTCTATGTCATGACTTCCAGAATCGGGACTACAGGCGTGTGCCACTGTGACCAGCTTCGTAAACTGTCTTAAAGATGAAGTTCAGTGATGGAGCCTGCCTGGCAATTTCAAGGCTCTAGGTTCAATTCCCACACACATCAAGAAAGCAAATAGAAATGACTTTCTTTTGTAATGCTGCCAAAATGGCTAGCTTTTTAAGTTTTCTAACTCAACCCAGAAGTAGAGAGGACATCTGCTGAAGAAACAGCACATCATCACCAGGAGAGAAGGGGGAGCATCCAGCGGCAGGTGCGAGAAACTGTAAGTCACAGTGGAATGACCTGAACTGCAACACCCACAACTACAGCTATAGATGAGGGGCCCACAGCTGGGCGTGATGGTGCACCCCTTTAATCCCAGCACTCAGGAGGCAGAGGCAGGTCTACAAAGCGAGTCCAGAACAGCCAGGGCTGTTACACAGAGAAACCCTGTGTCGAAATACCAAAAAGAAAAGAAAAAAGGAAGAGGGACCCACATTTGCCATGGGAACACATCTGTAACCCAGACTTGGACTCAAGCAGAAGCATCATGAATTCAAGGCCAGTCTGGTCTATGCCAAGCCCTGCTTCCAAAACCAGACAACAAAAATATATATGCAGCATTACTGTGATGAGCACCTTTTGAAAAAGCAGTAGTACAACAGACATTATTTATAAATGGCTCATTTGTGTCAGTAGTTACATTAGAAAAATACACACTGCCTGAAATAGGCCTTCTGTGGGTAATATCCATACAAATATAGGTTCAAAGTTCTTCCCAGCATGGCGGGACATCCCTGTCACCCTTCCCAGCATGGCGGGACATCCCTGTCACCCTACCACTCAGTAGATAGAGGCAAGAAGAGCAACAGTTCAAGGCCCGTCTGGGCTACATGAGACCCTGCCTCAAAAAACACCAAAACACACACACACACACACACACCTCTAACTCCTGTCACTAGGAGGACTCTGCCTCCACAGTGAGGAAGGCCCCCATGGCTTCAAGAACAATCCCTTCTGATGGGTCAAACCTCAGGATAGAACCCCCTGCATTCATCACTATGACATTGTCCTCTTCCTGAGACATCATGGCACTCTGATGGATAAGCCCACTGGGAGTCTGAATAAAAATCTGCTCCTGTCCCTGAGACAATACTTCTTGGCACACATCAGAAATCTCAAGAGCCAGCGTTTCCCCTACAGCAGCCACAGTCTCTGGCTCTCTCTGGCTATGAGTCTCCATCCTAGAGAGGAACTGGCTTATGCCCTCAGCTTCGCTTCCAACACTGGGACCCCCAATAGTGGACAGTGATCCATCTGGTCCAGGATGAGGTTCTGGCTCAGGCACAATCTTGGAAGCACAAGCAGCTGGCAGGATATTCACGGGCAAGATGTTCTGGAGTGGAAAGGAAGCAGTTTCTGCAAGCAGGACATGGCTGGGGCTGGCCTGCTGGCCGCTGAGGTAGAATTGGCTTGTCTCTCTGCAGTCTCCTGCCCCTGTATTTCCAGACTCTCCAAGCAACAGGGGCCCTATTCCACCTGATGATGGAATGCCACGGACACTGTTGCTCCTCCGGATGGTCCCAGAATCATGATCATTCTCTTCAGAAAACACCAACTCTTGGGCTGGGGGCAGGCCTCTGGGCCCTGCTCTCTGGGAATAAAGAGCTGACCTACTGACATCTTGACACAGAAAAGCCGAGTCTGCAGAGCCACTCCTGGCTTCAAAGTCGTGTGATGTCATCACTGCAAGCTGCAGGCCTGAAAGTGGTACACTTCTGTCACTAGCAGGAACCATCTCCACATAGATCCCCTCGGAGCAGCAAGAGGGGTTCTCAATGGCTGCAGGGGCAGAACCTGAATAGAGAAAACAGCAGTCACATACTCATCACCACGGTGAGCTGGTCTCAGTGGACTTTCTTCAGAGAAGCAGTACTGCAGATTCTGCCACTGGGGCAGGGCAGCAGGGGTTTTTTTTTACTGTTTTATATCTATTCACAAAGGTAGATTTTGTATTAGAAACATGTTCCAAGGGAGTTTAGCAGGGTAACATCACTGAATGAACGAACAGAGGTCCCTTTCCTGAGAGAAGCCCAAGGGTCAGAGAGGCCTTTCAAAACAGATCCACAGCTAACCCCCACCCCCACCCCACCCCACCCCTAGAAAACCTGGAAGGTTATTTAAATATAACTCTTGCCGGTCAGTGGTGGTGCACAACTTTAATTCCAGCACTCGGGAGGCAGAGACAGGCGGAACACTGTGAGTTCGAGGCCAGCCTGGTCTACAAAGTGAGTCCAGGACAGCCAGGGATACACAGAGAAACCCTGTCTTGAAAAACCAAACCAAACGAACAACAAAAACACCATAACCCTCTTAGACAGCCCTAGTCCTAGTCTTGAGCCCAAGGACCTTCACTCTGTGTGGGCTTTCACTTGCAGGTGGAGGTGAGACACCCCTCCCTGGTAAGCTCTGAGCTTGGAAACAGGAGGGTATCTCTCCTCTACGGTAGGCTGGCCACAAAACTCTGGATCAAAAAGTGTAAAAAGGCTAGTTCCTTTCAGAGACACATTTCAAAGCAAAGCCTTTAGGCCAAAAGGTGTGAAAAGCTGGGTCTTTGAGGAAACACTGGGGTGGTGGCACATGCCTTTAATGCCAGCACCACTCGGGAGGCAGAGGCAGGAGGATCTCTATATTTGAGGTCAGCCTGGTCTACAAAGCAAGTCCAGGTCAGTCAAGGCCAGAGAAACCCTGTCTCAAAACAAAAACAAACAAACAAAAAAGCTGCCCTGAATCACCTGGACTCAGGCCCTGGGAGGTGTCCTGGGTAAGCCTCCTGCAATCTGTATGCCCTTGGCTTAAAACCTAAGGGTCTCGGGGTGGGAGGTGCACTCTTCCGTCTCTCCTTCGCCCTAGCTCCCCATCTGTCTTGGTTAGAACATTAGTTTGATTAATTAAAACCTAGCTCTTTGACTCTCAGCTGTTTTTATTTTAACCAAGTGTGCTTGGTTATCTGGCTTCCTCTTAAGTCAGGGGCTCCTGTCCCCACTGGAGGAGCAGCAGTCCCGGTGCCTTATCTTAGCTAAGTGCCAGCTACCCTGCACTTCCTCAGGCTGAGAGACTGGACCAGAAAGCCCCCTCCCTGCAGAGGAGGTCTTCTGAGTGATCATCAGACAAAGCCTTCCTCAGCCCAGAACATCCATCTCTGCTCTGCGAGACTGACTGAGTCAGAGAACAAGCCTCAGCTGGCTTCCTGGCCGCCATAGATAGAGCCCACAACTCCACCTCAGGAAAGAAGGGCTTATGCAAATACTGAAGAACCATTTGCTGAGAGGGAGTGACCCACTCAACTTCAAAGTACAGATGAAGCTAAGAGAAAAAAAATGACTCAGCAAGGGGGCTGTGATCCAACCTGGTGCTAGAAGACTCACCGTTCCCACTGAACAAATCTGCCTTCCCCAGGGCAGAGCTGCAGACGTTCCCAGATGGGCATGGCCCTTCCACTGCAGGCCTCTCCATCAGGCAAGACATCAGACAGCCTGTCAGTGCTGTATGATCACTAGCAGACATCATCTGGTAACATGCAGAACTAAAGCCAAGAATGTCTTCCTTTCAAGTGTTAAGTCTCAGATGCCAAGCCAAAGTACATACATGAGTCCTTGGGATCCAACTCTGCCCAATCTCTCAGGCCAGCCTGGGGTTATTGGCCTCAGATACCACTATGAAGTAACTCTTGATTTCGTAAGGGACTGTTGGAGACCCCAACAGCCTCATGATTGACAGACATAAAACCGGAATGACAAAGTGTTGGGAGGTTGGGATAAAACCTAAGAGACTGGGCTAGAGAGATGGCTCAGTGGTTAAGAACACTGGTTGCTTTTCCAGAGGACCTGGGTTCAATTCTCAGTACCCACATAGTAGCTCACACTGCCTGTAATCCCAGTTCTAGGGAATATGACACTCTCACACAGACATACACGCAGGCAAAATACCAATGCACAAAAATAAAAATAAGCCATTTAAAAAAAATTTAGGGCAGGGTGTGGTAGCACATGTCTTTAATCCCAGCACTTGGGAGGCAGAGGCAAGCAGATCTCTGTGAGCTCAAGGCCAGCCTGGTCTACAAAGCGAGTCCAGGACAGCCAAGGCTACACAGAGAAACCCTGTCTTGAAAAAAAAAAAAGTAAAGACGACAACAACAACAAAACAAAGAGACTAAAGGGTTCTCTCGTCAGGTCAAAGGCATACCTAACCCTAAAAGTGACGGTCCTGGGGTGCTTTTGTGCCTGCTAGCAGAAACTCTGAGGCAACCCCAAATGTGTGCCTTACCCTTGCTGGTGGCTGGAGCACATGAGGGCCTAGGCTTCCTCTGGCACCGACTGGTGGCGGTGGCTGCTGTTCGGGGCTTTTTCACTGTGGCCAGCCCCTCCTCCCCTGTAGGCTATGGAGAAAAGAAGAACAGCCACACATGCACCTTCCTGGAGAGACCCAGAGAGGTGAGCCACCATGACTACGCCGGGTCATGAACCCAGCACCCACACAGATGGTCCGCACTGCACCACTTACCGCCACACCTAGCTCACGCTCTCTCTTCTGCCCACTGGCTTCCCCCAGCATCCCCTCTGTCTCCTGGCTGGAGCACTTAGCTGCACTGCTCAGGTGTGTCTCTTTCTTCCTCAGGAATTCTGTGATTCCTAATGACCTGGCAACCTGAGGGGAAACAGGAGAAGTCAACTTTGCTTAGAGCACAGTGTGCCAAGTGTGTCAGTTCTCAGGTCTGTGACTGAGTAGCAATCCAAAAGGCTGTTCTGAACAGTTAGGTGCAGCTTAACAGGAAAAAGAAAACACATGGAGCAGCTAAGATGGAGCCTCAGGTGTCAGTGGGTGGGGCTGAACCTTGCCAAGGTGCCTTGCTTGCCTTTGTTCCTGTTTTCTTTTTCAATTCTTATTGGTCTTTTTAGAAAAATATCTTGTCTCTGTTAAAAACAGTCTCCCTCATCTTCCTTCTCATGGTCGCCTCGTCTGACTCCTGGGTTTCAGCTGCCTGACAAGGCGGAGCTCAGCCCACGCCTGCATGTGTGCATGTGGGTACCAAGAGTGTGTGTGTGTGCACCAGATGTAAAAGTGTAGAGACAGCTAGCATCCTTTACACTGCATCTTACAAAGAGACTGTCTCTGAGCATAAGCTAGGGTGAAGCCAGTCGGAGGGACAGCAGAATACAACGAATGCAGAAACCTGGGCTTGCAAGTGTAGCACTGCCCTTGCTCAACAGTGTCCTCTTACAAAATAAGCCACAGGCACACATAAAATTAAAAAAAAAAAAAAAAAAAGTAAATCGGAACGTGGGTGACTATTGTCCCCTATGGGGCATCTATGCAAAGCTTGGCAAAATAATCCATTATGTTTATAGTACATAACAACAACAACAACAAAAAATCGCCAGGTGTGGTGGCACACGCCTTTAATCCCAACACTCAGGAGGCAGAGGCAGGTGGATCTCTGTGAGTTCGAGGCCAGCCTGGACTACAAAGCAAGTCTAGGACAACCAAGACTACACAGAGAAACCGGGTCTCAAAAAACCAAAAAAAAAAAAAAAAAAAAATCTAAAGCTCTGAAGAGTATCTTCACAGGCTAGGACTGTCACTCAGCTGGTAAGGTGCTTGCCTACCATGCACTAGGCTGTGAGTTCTACTTCTTGAACCACAGGCACTAGGCTCGGTGGTGAATACTGGTAACCCCAGCACTCTGGAGGAAAGGCAAGAAAATCAAAAGTTCTTGGTTGAGGCTGAAGAGGTGGCTCAGTAGTTAAGAGTATTGGTTGCTCTTCCAGTAAACCCAGGTTCAATTCCCAGCACCCACATAATGAGTAACCCACAACTCCAGATCCAGGAGACCTGACCCCTCGGCAGGCGGCAGGCACCCATATAGGACAGATACACACTGTGCTGGTTGGTTTCTGTGTCAATGTGACACAAGCCTAGCCATATCCAGGAAGCAGGGGTTTTTTATTTCTTTGTTTTTCAGAGTTTCTCTGTATAGCCCTGGCTGTCCTGGAAGACCAGGCTGGCCTTGAACTCACAGAGATCCACTTGCCTCTGCCTCCCACATGCTGGGATTAAAGGCATGCCCAGCAGAAGGGGGAATATTAATTGAGAATATGTTTCCAAAAAAATTGACCTGCAGGCAAGTCTGTGGGGGCATTTTCCTGATTAATGATTGATGTGGGAGAGCTGAGATTACTGGGCAGGTGGTCCTGGATGGTATAAGAAAGCAGGCTGAAGCCAGGCATGGTGGTGCATACCTTTAATCCTAGAACTTATGAGGCAGAGGCAGGAGGATTACTGTGAGTTCGAGGCCAGCCTTGTCTACAAAGTGAGTCCAGGACAGCCAAACCCTGTCTTGAAAAACAAAACAAAACAAACAAAAAAGAAAGCAGTTTTTGGCTGGACGGTGGTGCCGCACACCTTTAATCCCAGCACTTGGGAGGCAGAGGCTGGTGGATCACCGTGAATTCGAGGCCAGCCTGGTCTACAAAGCAAGTCCAGACGGCTAAGGCTACACAGAGAAACCCAGTCTCAAACAACCCCCCCAAAAGAAAGCAGGTTGAGCCATTCTTGGGTAACCAGCCAGGAAGCAGCGTCCCTCCACGCCTGCTTCAGCCAGTCTCCAGGCTCCTGCCCTGATGTCCCTCACTGGTGGAGTGGGACATGGGAGTTGTGAGCTGAGATAAACCCTTCCAAGATTTTTTTTTTAGAATTCAAGGTCATCCTTACCTACACAGAACATTCAAGACGAATCTGAACTACATGCGACCTTATCTCAAAGAATGACCTCCAATACAATAAAGCATGCAAGAACTACCAGTAGTGACCAGTAACAGTCCTCTGTCACCAAAAGCCCCCAAACCAGCACATACCAACCGTGGTGGTCTGAATGCGAACGGCCCCATGGGCTCATGTGTGTGCTTAGTTCTGGTTGGTGGAACTGTTCGGGAAGGGTTAGGTGTGGCCTTGTTGGAGGAGCTGTGTGATTGGGGGTGGGTCTGAGGTTTCCCAATATCCTTTGGCCTCCTGCCTGTGGGTCAAGCTGTGACCTCTCAGCTGTCCCTGCTGCCACAGCTCTGCTCCATCATCATGGTTCTACTCTCTGAAACCGTGAGGCAATTAAATGCTTTTTTGTAAAAGTTGCCTTGATCATGGTGTTTTATCACAGCGATAGGGATGTGGCTAACACATCCTTACAGCACTGACGGAGGTGGCTTGCCCTGGAAGTCAGACCACATCAGCAGGTGCACTGCAGACAGACCACGCCAACAGGTTAGTGGGAAGGGAAGGCAGCTATGGGCTACAGAGTCTTTCTTTTCGTTTCTTTTTAAGATTTATTTATTTATTTTAAGTGTATGAGTGTTTTGCTCATATATATATATATATATATATATATATATATATATATATATATATATGCGCGCAATATGTGCACGCCTGTTGCCTACAGAGGTCAAAAGATAGTATCAGATCCCCTGAAACTGGATCAATAGTTATAGATGGTTATGAGATACCACATGAGTTCTAGAACATGAACCTGAGTCTTCAGCAAGAGCAAGAAGTGCTCTACACTCAAGGAAGCCAAGGCAGATGGATCGCTGTGAGTTGGGCCAGCCTGGTCTACAAAGTGAGTCTAGGACAGCCAAGGATACACAGAGAAACCCTGTTTCTTTCTTTCTTTCTTTCTTTTTTTTTTTTTTTTTTTTTTGGTTTTTTGAGACAGGGTCTCTCTGTGTTAGCCTTGGCTGTCCTGGACTCACTTTGTAGACCAGGATGGCCTCGAACTCACAGCGATCCGCCAGCCTCTGCCTCCCAAGTGCTGGGATTAAAGGCATGCGCCACCACGCCCGGCTAGAGAAACCCTGTTTCAAAAAAAAAAAAGTGCTCTTAACTGCTAAGCCTCTTTCCACTCTGCCTTTCAAAGCATTCACATTATGTGTGTAACAGTTTGGGTTGTTTTGTTTTTGTTTTGGGGGAAACTCTGTCTTGAAAAACAAAACAAACAAACAAACAAAACCAGGCCAAACCATATTAGCCCCAAACTTATGTTTTGAAAAGAGCTCAACCTAGTCAAGGCAGCTGGGTGATGAAATAGGAACTACAACCATGACCATAACCACTGGCCAACAGAGAGATGGCTCAGCAGGAAGTGCACTTGCTGCTCTGGCACAGGCCCTGGGTTCTGTTCCCAGCACCCACATGGCGGTCCACAGCCACCTCATTCAAGTTTTCTCTTCTGCCTTCTCTGGGTCTAGGGATAAACATGAAGCACAGACATTCATGCAGGCAAGACATTTATACACATGAAATAAAAGAAAATAAATCTAATACAATTAAAAAGAAAAGAGAGTTAGTCCAGAACACCAGTATTTGGGGGACTGGGGTGTCAGCCCTGTGTGCAGGAACTGTGGTGTTCACAGTTTTCTTCCTTCCTTTCTTTTTTTCCAAGACAGGGTTTCTCTGTTTAATAACCTGGCTGTCCTGGAACTCTCCTTGTAGACCAGCTGGCCTCGAACTCACAGCGATCCACTTGCCTCTGCCTCCCAAGTGCTAGGATTAAAGGCGTGAGCCACCACCTGGCTCACAATTTCTTTGAGCTATTACAATTTTCAGTTCTCTAAAACAAGAGTTTATCATCCTTATATTAATGAAACAACTTCACCTGACAGGACAATGCTAACATACAGCAGCTAAAAGTGAAGCTGTCTTATTAGCAACACCCTTCCTTGTCCACAGACTACTTCCTTTGGCTAGCTAGGGAAATGTCTAGCCGCTCAAGATGTCACCTCATCGCTCTTTATCTCCAGGGGTTCCTGAGAGCACAGGCCAGAGCTGCGGAGGTGATGCTGACACATCCTCTTCACCACGCCATACAACTCTTCAAACTCCTTGTACACAGCAGGGAAGAAAGGCTTCGCTCCGGGGCTTTTCTCAACCTTTGTAAGGATGTGCAGTTTAAATCCGAGGCAGTGACATGGAAGACAAAAAAATACACTTAAGACAGAGGGAACTCAGTTCCTCAACCCCTGGACCTGGTCAGTGGCCCAGCATTTACTTAGCTCCCTAGTGGTGCCTACATATGCCATAGCATGCTCAACTCTGAGAGGCCAGGGGGGCGGGGGGATAGGGAGGCTGAAAACAAAGCTTAGGGTGAAGGTCACCAACCCTGGCCCTAGGGTGACCCCACAGGGAACATGAAGTTGGCAAAAAGACACCATCAGCTTCTGAGGGGCATATTAACACTTAAGGCCACTAGGGTTTTCCACGCCCACTGCTGCTCCCTACACAAAATTAAAACAGTCAAGGAAGACAGGCTCTGGGTGTTACAGCTCTCTTCAGCTCTGTCCTAGGGAATGGGAAAAATTCTAAGGTAAGTAGGAAGGCTAGCTTGCAATATACTCAAGCCAAGCTGGGTGCAGTGGCACGCACACCTGTAATCTCAGCACTCAGGGAGGCAGAGGCAAAAGGATCTCTGTAAGTTCAAGGCCAGCCTGGTCTACAAGAAGAGTTCCAGGACAGCCAGGGCTATTACACAAAGAAACCCTGTCTTGAAAATCAAACAAACAAAACAAACATATATACCCAAGCTAACCCTATACTATGAGCCTTGCTACAGGGACTCACCTTCACCAGAAGAAGTTCACACAGGGTCACCACCTGAGCCAGCTGAGGGAGCACCAATTCCACGAGCTCCTCCTGGCCACACTGCTTGAAAGTCTGCAGAAACAAAGTGTTGGCCACCTTTAACTGGAGACAGGCAGCAAGCTGGTGTGACTCGTAAAGGGAAGAAAAAGCTCCATAACCCAGCTGTACACACAGTTTGACACTGGAGCACCACGGTCAAGGTTCAAATACAGCTGCCTCAGGAGAGAAGCAGCTAAGTGCTGCATCTAAGTACAAGGGGCCTGGGTGCAGAGGAGGCACACAGCTCAGACAGCAGACAGGGACTAGTGGGCTGAAAGCAGTCCAGGCTAGGCTGGGAGAAGCATAGATTTGGATTTCCATCTAATGGTGGCGTGTGGAGGGAGGTTATGTACTGTTGGAGGTGAGATGCTACTGTGTTGCCAAGGTTAGCGTCAAGGTCCTAGGCTCAAATGAGGCGCCTGCCTTAGTCCTCTGGGATCACCAGTGTGCACCATGGTACCCGGTTCTGGAGGGAGGTTTTAGGCAGGTGGGAGCATAATGAGGGGAGGGTGTGGGTCTGCAGGAAGCACAGCAACAAGAGGCAATGCCAGCATAGAGGCAAGGAGACAGTGAGGACCTGATGACAAGTCCCTTGTGGCAGAAGCAGGAGGGAAGGTACAGCCTCTCAGGTCCAAAATGGGGGTGTGGGTAGACTGGGGGTGAGGTAGGCAGAAGGAAGAGGCAGGTCCAGGGGTGGTAGCTTGGCCTCTAATCTCAGCACTTGGAAGACTTAAGGTGGAAAGATTGGCAGGTCCAGCTTGGGCTCCATAATAAGGAGTTTGAGGCCAGCCTGGGCGACAGAGTGAACAATGTCTCAAATTAAACAAGAGGAAGGGAGGGGAGAGGAAGGGAAGAGAAGAAAGACAAGAAGGATTTGGGTTTCTAGCCTGAGCACCCAGTGGCCTCCATAACACCGGGCCCCACAACAGAAAAGATGGGCTAATACACAGGCCACCCGGGTAAGCAAGTATTCTTTCTTTGGTGGTTGTGGGGGGGGGGGGCATTGGTTTTGGGTTTTGTTTTGTTGGAGACGAGATCTCACTATGTAGCCCTGGCTGACCTTGAACTCCCTGAGAGCCATTTGCCTTTGTCTCCCAAGTACTGAGATTAAAGGTGTGTGCTATGATGGCCGGCCACGGGTGAGTTTTCTGAGAGATGCAAGGCTCCATGGAGGTCTAATCAGAAAATACTAGGTAGGCATGTGCAGAGGAAGCAACCCAGGGAGAACCTAAAGCAGCCTAAAGCTGCAGGGAGGTCATGTGGCCCAGGCTTAGAGAGTAACCAGCAGCTGCCAAGAATGAGGGGACCAGAGAAGCTGGTGAAAGCCTGACTGGCAGGACAGAAAAATGTTTACCTACAGGGCCAGCAGGAGGGCTCAGCTGTGCAAGCCTGCTGCATGAGCTCCATCCCAAAACCCAGCCGAAGGTAGAAGGAGAGAGCCAACTCTGTAGTGAGAGTTTTGGTTTCTTTTAAAACCCACATGCTCAGAGGTTAAGAGTGCCGTCTGCTCTTGCAGCGGTCCTGAGTTCAATTCCCAGCAACCACATGGTGGCTCACAACCATTTAGAATGAGATCTAATGCCCTACACTGTATACATAATAAATAATTTTTTTTTTTAATTCTTAAAAAAAAAAAAAACCACATCTGGGAGGCTGGAGAGATGGCTCAGTTGTTAAGGGCACTGATTGCTTTTCCAGAGGACCCAGTTTCAAATCCCAGCACCCACATGGCAGCACACAACTGTCTTTAACTCCAAGACCTGATGGTCTTAAATAGACATACATGTAGACATAACACCAATGCACATAAAGGTAAATAAAAAGATGATTTTAAAAAGTTATGGGGGGGCCGGAGAGATGGCTCAGAGGTTAAGAGCACTGGTTTCTCATCTAGCCGTCCTGAGTTCAATTCCCAGCAGTCACATGGTGGCTCACAACCATCTATAATGAGATCTGGTGCCCTCTTCTGGCAGGCACGCAGACCACTGTGTACATGATAAATCTTTAAAAAAACAAAACAAAACAAAACAAAAAAAACTAGTTATATGAATGTTTTTGTTTTAATCCAGGTGTGAGATACCGGGCTGATTCAGCCCGTCCTGCGCTAGCAGGGATGTGATCTTTGCCAGCTGCAGATGTTTAATTCTGGGGAACTCTGGAGAGGGTATAAATGGGGATGGGGGGCACTCTGAAGAAGGGGGCAGGGACCAGGCTGTTCCTCCTCTGTCTCCTGCTGCTGGTGACTTGTCAAGGGATCGAGAGAAAAGTGACAAGAAGACGCTGGAGCTAGCTTGACTATGAAGATTGGACTTGCCTCAAGGAACCAATGACCCTAACTAGCAGGAAGTGGTCTCAAAAGACTTACACACCCTCTCCCCTCTAACCCTGTATCTCTACCACCTGGGGTAGTATGTTGGGAGGGATTGAGGTGGAGAAGGTGGTAGATATAACAATCCAATAAAATAGATTAAAAAAAAAAAACTTGGGCTAGAGAGATGGCCCAGAGATTAAGAGCACTGTCTGTTCTTCTAGAAGTCCTGAGATCAATTCCCAGTAACTGCTTGCTGGCTCACAACCATCAGGATCTAAGGCCTCTTTCTGGAATGCAGGCATACATACAGACAGCGTGTGTGTGCACAATTATAATATATATGTATATATTAAATTATAATATATCATATATAATAAATAAAATCTTTTTAAAAATAGACCAACACAACTCTACAAAGTGCACCTCACCTACCCACCATGGCGTGTGAACGAGCACAGGGTCACACATGCACACACACTCAATAAATACATTTAACTTCAAGTTTCAAAAGCTCTTAGGAAAAACTGACCTGTGGTTTCAGCTCTATGGACATGCAGGAAGGTCAGTTTATGTTCACACGGCCATGACTTAAACTCTGGACAAGCTTTTGATGGCAGACATCTCGTTAGTGTTAGCTCAATGAAAACATCCTTCTGGCAGTTTTGTGAGCCAGCAGGTGTGGTCATCACTCTCCACCCTACGTCCTGCTAGAGTGTCTAGTTTGTACACACTGCCCCTCCACAACCACAACATGGGCCTGAAGTTATGTGCACACAGCCCTCATATCAATAAATGTAAACTCTGGGGGATTCTCATCTAAGAGAGTCAGAGTGGGCCTGCTCACAGCAGCCACTCAACTATCTGTAGAACAGTGAGGTGTTGTCAGAGAGACAGGATCACTGCAGCCGTTATGCACAGCTTGGCCAGCCTCACTGCCTCTGATGCCAAGTGATGAGGACTCTGCCCTGCCTCGTGCCTGAAGCCACCTGAGTGACTTGCTTTCCTTGAGTTTTGGCTGCTCATCTGTTCATGTGGAGGCCACTGTGAACTAAGTGAGTGGAGGATGAGGCAGTACTGACCGCAGTGAGTACAGGAGTGAAACTGGGCAGCCTCACAGAAAATGCTCTGCAAATGGAGCTGATTCTAAGGCGACCATTAACCCCTAAAGGTTCCACCTCAGGTCTCAACAGTCATCAAGGCTGCCATGACACAAGGGGATTGGTGTAAAACCAACCCTCCTGAGTTTAAATTTGCTGCTGCAACTTGTAACTACATTGTGCCTAAGACATTTTTATTTTTGTTTTTTAGCATTTTTTGAGATGAGGTTTCTCTGTGTAACAGTCCTGGCTGTCCTGGAATCGTTTTTGTAGACCAGGCTAGCCTTGAACTCACAGCGATCCTGCCTCTGCCTCTGGAGTACTAGGAGTAAAGGCATGTGCCACCGTGCCTGGCCTAAGACTTTTTTTTTTTTTTTTTCAGGAAAAGAAGGTATAGATGGTTGTGAGCCACCATGCGGTTACTGGGAACTGAACTCAGGACCGCTGGAAGAGGAGACAGTGCTCTTAACCTCTGAGCCATCTCTCCAGCCCCAAGGCTGGAACTCTTCACGCTCTTGCTGCTATTTCTGGTATGACACTGGTGTTGCAGTTCAAAAAGCTAACAGTGAGCTGAGACGGTGGCCCAGGCCTGCAGTGCCAGCACTCAGGAGACTGAAGCAAGATGCTGAGTTCAGTGCTAGCCAGCAGGAGCCTACACGCTGTGACCCTGCTTCAAAACCCAAACGAGAGGGAAGGAAGGAAGGTGGGAGTTGTTACACACCGAGCTAGACAAGCAGGCTCCAGGCACACTGTGTCAGAGCTCGTTACCTCCCGGAGCTGGGCTCTCCCTGACGGGACAGCAGGGCGGCTGCTCGGCTGGACTGCTCTGCTCTCCTGGAGCTTGGCTGTGCTGGGTTCTGCCTGGCTTTCCCAATTCCCATTTTTAGGTTCTAGGTTGTTCTCTGGTCTCAGAAGAGCTGAGGGACTATTTTCTTGTTCAGGTACCCGTGTCTCTTCAGCTTCCACAGGCTGACCATTCTAGATAACGTTGCACACCCAAAAATAAAACAACAACAAAAATCCTTCATTAAAGGCCATCATGAAAACCTTAAAGCAGAAGAATGTCAAGTCTTCCCACACTATTTCTTTACTTAACACTTTTTTTTTAATAATTTATTTTTATGTGCATTCCTGTTTTGCCCACATGTCTGTCTGTGTGGGGGTATCAGATCTTGTAGTTACAGACAGTTGTAAGCTGCCATGTGGATGCTGGGAATTGAACCCGGGTCCTTTGGAAGAGCAGTCAGTGCTCTCAACCACCGAGCCATCTCTTGTCTTTCTACTTAACACTCTTTAACTTTTAAACTTTCCCTACCAGTATGCTTAAGAACATCAAAGGAAGTATGGGCTGACAAATGGTGACCCTGGCTAGGATGTTGACTAAAATGAAAAAAGGAACTTATGTAATTATCATCTTAAAACTTAACCTTGGGGCTGGGGGTGGAGCGCAGCTACAGAACTTGTGGTTAGCATGTACTAGGCCCTGAGTTAGGCCTCCAGCACTCAACAACAATAAGAATATCAATTTTGTTTCTTTCTTTTTTTTTTAATTTTATTTATTGTATATGAGTACTTTATCATCAGATCATATTATAGATGGTTGTGAGCCACAATGTGGTTGCTGGGAATTGAACTCAGGACCTCTGGAAGAGCAGATGGTGCTCTTAACCACTGAGCCATCTCTCCAGCCCCATCAATTTTGTTTCTATTTTATAACCTGTACATGACTTTCTGGATGTTTTGGTTGTATTAGTTATCTTTCTTTCTTTTTTGTTTTTTGAGACACAGTTTCTCTGTGTAGCCCTGGCTGGCCTTGAACTCACAGCGATCCACCTGCCTCTGCCTCTGGAGTGCTGGGATTAAAGGCCTGCACCACACCACACCCAGCTTATTAGTGATATTTTTCTTTTTCTTTCTGTTTTCTTTTTTCTTTTCTTTTTTTTTTTTTTGGTTTTTCAAGACAGGGTTTCTCTGTGTAGCCTTGGCTGTCCTAGACTCACTTTGTAGACCAGGCTAGCCTCAAACTCACAGAGATCTGCCTACCTCTGCCTCCCGGGTGCTGGGATTAAAAGCATGTGCCATCACGCCTGGCTCTATTAGTTATATTTCAAACACCATAAATTCACTTTTTAAAATTATACGCTGTGCACCTCTGTGTGGGGTTATATGTATGTGGGTGCAGTTTTCCCTGAATCTGCAGTTATAGGTGGTCATTAGTTGCCTAACACAGGTGCTGGGAACCAAACTCAGGTCCTCTGCAAAAGCTGTATGTCCCCTAACCACTGAGTCATCTCTTCAGTCTCAAACTCATCCTTTGAAAGCACAAAATTCAGTGGATTTAATACGCTCACAAGGCTTTGTGACCATCACCGCTAACTACAGAATTTTCTCAGTACATTAGAAACGTATAACCCAACCCCTCCCACCCCTCTATCCTCCTAGCTCCCGGTACTCATGCCCAGGTGTATGTCTAATCTATGTCCACCTCCAGCCTGTGGTTTGCAAGGCTTGCTGGAGGAAAGCATGAGTGGCAGTCTAGCATTTCCTCACCACCGAAGGCCTCTGGAAATAGGAAATCACAACAATCTTAAGCCTCCTGGGACAGCTGTAGGGTCAAAGAGTTGACAGAGAGCACAGGCTGTGATAGCTAGCACCAAGCACTGTGTGTCCTGTCAGGGGCCGGTCTAGAAAAACAGCAAACAGCTTTAGACAGGTAGCTAGCTTTTTGGTTGGTTGGTTCCCCACCACCACCCTCTTTCCTTTTTCTCTCTCCTTTTGTTTGTTTGTTTTTTGTTTGTTGGTGGGTTGGGTTTTTTGTTTTGTTTTGTTTTGTTTTTCTAGACAAGGTTTCAATGAATAGCCTTACTTGTCTTGGACTCACTTTGTAGACTAGGCTGGCCTGAACTCGCAGCAATTCACCTGCCTCTGCCTGGATTAAAGGTATGTGCCAGCTGTAAAAGAAACTTCTTTTTTTAAGTTTTTCAGGACAGGGTTTCTGTGTGTGTGTAGCCCTCCCTGCACTGGACTCATTCTGCAGACCAGGCCTCGAACTCACAGTGATCTACCTTGGGCAAAAGACACACACCTCCCACCTGTGCACCATCAGCCTAACAACGGTGGCTGTCCGGCCTCACTGTGACGACCTGTGTCCTGAGCCCCATCTGACATTGTAAGATTTAAAAGGAGAATGTGAAAGGGAGCAGAAATACAGGCACTGTCACTAGACAGAAGTGTTACCTGTCGGGTACGCCAGGCTGACTCTGTCTCTTCCATGCAGAGAGCAGCTGGTGTGGATAGTTTGGGGGAAGCCAGGCCCCTGGCCTTTGAGTCCGTGCACCCCAGGGTCAGACTCCCACTAGCCTTCTTGGACAGCATCTCTGGCTCCAGCTGGCCATGGCCTGGATTGAGTTTTAAATGTCTCGCCAGTCCCCCCTTTCCTATGTATGACTTTTCACAGGTCTGACACTTAAAGGCCCTGGGCCTCAGGGCACTACTCTCGATGTCAAAGAACACCGGCTTCTCCCGCGGCTCCTCCTCCTCCTCCACACTGAGCTCTGAATAGTCATCAGAATCCGACAGATGCCCATCCGCTAAATCTTCAGTTTTGATGAATTTATAATCTCTGGCTTTATACTTGGGAGGCCGGGATATCCGTCCAGATCGTGTTTTCACTTTTAAAGATTTCCTCAGTTTCTTGGTGTGTGCTGTATGCAAGCTGGAAATAAGCAGGCGGGCTGAATTGGATGAGACGGACGCTCCTGAGCATGGACTAGAGGCTGCCAAAGGGCTCGGAGGGAAACCAAGTCCATTTGCAGTCTGCTGGGCCTTGACTCTCTTTGAAGGGACTGGCTGAATGGCTGGCCGTGGCTTCTGTACAAACACCCGAGCGGAAGGCTGCGGGGAGCCTCTGAGGGGGCACAGCTGTGATCCAGTCCTCCGCAGAGCCTGCCCCCTGAGCAGCTGAGGGCTGGAGACACTTCTCCCAGAGGGCTGGCTCTGTCCTGCTGTTCTGCACTGGATGGTGGCCGGGGCGGGCACTGGCCTTTCCTTACTTTTTATGCTACCAGATGCCACCTTGAGACAAATGGCTTCAAGTTGCTTAAACATAAAAAAGAAACCAGAAGAAGCATTACAATTCTCAAACATCTGTGCTGCCCTTGCCACACACACAGGCACGCATGTGCACACGCGCACACAAACACACACAGAGTTGTGGGCCACCTAAAGTGGGTGCAGGGGACTGAACTTGGAGCCTCTGAAAGAGCAATACAAGCTCTTAACTAAGCCACCTTTACAGACCTGAGTGCATGCGTGTGTGCATGCGCGCATGTGCATGAGAGAGAAAGAGATGTACGCTATGTGTGTAGGTGCCTGAAAACATGAGATCAGATTCCATGTAACTTGCATTAAAGCACCTTTTGAGCTGCTAACATGGGTGCTAGCAACAGAACTAGGTCTTCGGGAAGAGCAGCATTCTTAACTGCTAAGCCATCTCTCCAGTTTTCTTGACATATTTTTATACTTTTTTTTTTTTTTTTAATTTTTTTGGTTTTTCAAGACAAGGTTTCTCTGGGTAGCCTTGGCTGTCCTAGCCTTGCTTTGTAGACTAGGCTGGCCTCAAACTGAGTGATCCTCCTGCCTCTGCCTCCCGAGTACTGGGATTAAAGGCATGTGCCACCATGCCCTGCTTATTTTTATACTTTATAATGGTATCACAAGGGACTGGAGAGATGGCTCAGTGGTTTCGAGCACTGGATGCTCTTCCAGAGGACCTGGGTTTGATTCTCAGCACCCACACAGCAACTCACAACTATCTGTCACTCCAATTAGGGGATCCAAGACCCTCTTCTGGCTTTCTGTGTGATGCACAGACATATAATTAGGCAAAACACCCACCCAAAGACATAAGAAAATTAAGGAGAAAAGAAAAAAGTAATATCACAGCCAGGTATGGTAATACACGTCTTTAATACGAGAATTCTGGAGCTCAAGGCAGGCATAGGCAGATCTCTGCAAATTCCAAGCTAGCCAGGGGTATGTAGTAAGAGCCTGTCTCAAAAAATAAAACAAAATGGTCTCATCCCAGGCTGGAGTGCTGACACATACTTGTAACCTCAGCATTCAGGATGATTCTGGGACAGCCAGGGCTACACAGAGAAACCCTGTCTTGGGGGGAAAAAGGATTAAATATCAGCTTTCTGTACTGGAGACAGGAACTATTTCCCTTTTCCTGAATGTATTCAGCTGTCATGTCTCTGGTTCCCTGGCTACATATCTGCGTCCTGCGTCACTTCCTCCTCATTCACGGACCCCTATCTACCTGGCCTTTGGGTTTCGTGGCAGTTAAGGCTGAAAGATTATCAGCCGACCATGCCAAAGGTCAGTTACTGGAAGCCAGCTCCACACCAGCCACCACCCACAATTCTATCAAGCTAACTGTGAGTAAGCTGGCTTTTTTTTTTTTTTTTTTTTTTTTTTTTTTTTTTTTTGGTTTTTCGAGACAGGGTTTCTCTGTGTAGCCTTGGCTGTCCTAGACTCACTTGTAGACCAAGTTGGCCTCGAACTCAGTGATCCACCTGCCTCTGCCTCCCTAGTGCTCCACTCCTGGCTTAAGCTGGCTTTTGTTTGATGGAAACAATGTATTTTTGCCTCTTTACAAAGCTGTTGTATCAAATTCACAGTTGCAGACATATTTAGCAGTGTGATAAGGCCACAAGCTCTAGAGTATAACCACCCGAGAAACACTGGGCAGAGCCACTGAACCTCCCTTGTGATGGTTTCGGGGTGGCGTCTGGCTGGACATATGGTTCAGTAGCTGAAGTGTTTAACTAACCAGGGAGGAAGCCTTTTGTTCAGCCCCCGGCACTGTATAATCCTGTGGAGATGGGGAAGGAAAGATTAAAAACTCAAAAGTCCAGCCCTATGAGGTGGCGCACACCTTTAATCCCAGGTTCAGGGAGGCAGAGGCAGGCAGATTTCTGTGAGTTCAAGGCCAGCCTGGTCTACAAAGCAAGTCCAGAACAGTAATGGTAACACAGAGAAACCCTGTCTCGAGGTGGGGAAAAAAAAAGCTAAATCATTTCTAGCCACACGTCAAGTTTGCAGCCAGCCTGGGAAATAAGACCTAATCTCAAAATGGAAACAAACAAAAGAGCAAAGCACCATCACATGGCTGCTGAGGTCCACGCAGGCAGAGAATGCCCGCACAGAGGAGAGGCCCTCCAAGCAGGGGCTGCTGCCCCATGGAGGCTGTACCTACAGCGTCACATGCTGACTTTGACTTGCTGTGCCGGGCCTATGGAGGAAGCATTTGGGTCTACAGCAACCCACCCAGAACCTTATATGGTGAGCCATCCCTCCTGCAAAGACAGAAACCAGTGCCTCACGAGGGCCACTCACCGAAGGTACTCTTCTAGAAAGGGCCCTTGGGCAGACTCATCCTGACTTACCAAACTTTAGCAACACGGGTGTCTAGTCTCCTTAATTTTTAAAGTTTACTGTGTGTGTACAGAGGTCAGGGGAGTGCCCCCCAGAACTTGGGAGGCAGAGGAAGGAAGATCTCTGTGAGCCCAAGGCCAGCCTGGTCTACAGTGTAAGTTCCAGGACACCCACAGATACACAGAGAGACCCTGTCTCGGAAAAAAACAAACAAACCAAAAACTACACCAAACCCAAACCCAAACTGAAGACTACTCTCTCTACCCTATTTCTAGAATCTGGTGGAAACAACTCTCCCCTTTGGCAACTCCGCAGTGAGGTATGTTTTGTCCCTTCCAACAGAAGATGTCTTTTTACACAGGACAGGGAGGACGCCCAGTTTCAGGAGCTGCCTGGAACCTCCACGGATGGGAAGTCAGACTCTAGTGCCTGCTCTCCCCACAGCCAAAACCTGTGCGAGCAGGGAAGTAAACGCGCCGAGAGGATGGCCTGAGTTTTACAGTCCCTTCCTGTTTATTTGCTACCGTGTTGGTCACTGGGGTTTGCCAAAGACTACAGCAAACCACTGGATTGGTGCTTAACTGCCCCGCGTCTGGGAGCGCGGGCGCTGCGTCCGAGCACAGCTCTCTAAGACGTTTCCTCTTAATTTACTCAGCTCTCGGCCCCGGAGCCACCCACTAGAAAGTTCTCCCTTGTCCTCCGCTCCCCCGCCCCCCAGCGTGCCTTACGTTATTAGTGTACAGGCGATTCAGCTAGCCCGCCTTCGGGGCCCAGGCGACGGGCTTACGTCATCACCAGGCGCCCGCAGCTGAGCCGAGTGTGTGGAGTCCACGGGCCCCGCCAGCCCAGCCCTCTCTCCTAGGCGGCCCCTTGGCTCACTGTCTCTTCCCCGTCTCCGGGCCTCGCTCCTCCCGCCCCGCAGCCAGCCTCCCTCGTCCGTACCCGCTCTGCGGCCTTGGCGTAGCATCCGCCGTGCCCCTATGCAGGGCCGGGGTGGGGGCGCGGGGCGGGCAGGAGGGGACACCGCGCGCGGGGTCGGGGCTGGGCCTGTCCGCCCGACGCGGAGCCTCACCTGGGGCAGCAGCAGGCGTGGGGCCCCGGCGCCCGGCCCCCGCGGCGGGGTGGCCTGCTGGGCCGCGTCCCGCAGCACGGGGGGCCGTGGCCGCGACCTTGTCACCTGCTCCAGGACCCGCCGCAGCTGCTCGGCGTCCAGCGGAGCCACGCGCACGGCGCTGTGGTTCCGGCCGGGCAGAGTCGAGGCACTAGCGCCGGCATTCCCGGACTCCCTGTCCGCGCCCGCCATGGCAGCCTAAGGGTGTGTCGGAGGGGGAGGGGAGCGCTCGAACCCGTGTCGCCTGTAGCGTCGGCGCGGAAGTGCGTCACCCGGTAAAGGGCGGGATCTACGAGTGCCTCGCAGGCCAAAAAAAAAAAATCTTTGAGGCGCGGAAGCCGGTCTTATACTTACTCGGCGCCGCAGCCACTTAAAAGTTTCGATCCTCACGTGTCACCTGCACGCTGATGTCCCGGATCCTGGGCGGAGGTCTTCCGGGTTCCAGAGACCTGGGTCTACACTAGTCTCTAATCCTAAACTTCAGACGTCTTCCTTCCTAACCCCACTCGAGAAATGTGGGGTTACAGGCATTCACCCGCACTCCTGCTTTTATGTGGAGCTGGAGCTCGAACCATGGCTTTATGAGTGCTAGGACAAATATTAAACCAAGTTAGGATTTAAAAGGGGGACCAAATTTTGCTTTGTTTTCGGTTTTTGTTTTGTTTTGAGACAGGGTCTCTCTGGGTCGCCTCGGCTGTCCTGGTATCGAACTCACAGAAATCCGCCTGCCTCTGCCTCCCGAGTGCTGGGATTAAAGGCGTGCGCCACCACGCCTGGCGCTTTTTGGTTTTTTGAAACAGGATTCCTTTTTGTCGCGTTGTAGACCAGGCTGGCCTCAAATACACAGAGGTCCACCAGTCTCTGCCTCCTCCAGTGCTTGGATTTCAGGTCTGCCCCCACTCTCCCGCGTTTGTTTGTTTGTTTGTTTATTTGTTTTTGACAGTGCCTCTGGCTGCAGCCTTGGCTGATCTTGAGCTTGTGATGAGCCTTCTGTCTCAGCCTTCTGAATGCTTGCTGGTTAGTGGCCCTGTGCAGCAGGCCTGCGTTGTTTAGTTGACCTCTGCTCAACTGAAGATAGTTAAGCATAGTAAAGAATTTTGAGACGAACCAATATGGAACACAGTTTGAGTTCATTATAAACAAAATTTAAGAGATTTAATGCCGTGCTTGGTGAAAAGAGAGACACGCTAGAGAATGAGGCACCTAAGTATAGGTGGATGTTTCTCAAGAGGGAGTCAGCTTAAATGTCTGAGTAGCGGCCATACATACGTTTTAGTGGCTTTCAAGTTACAACCTAAAAGGAAACTTTCCCTTCCTCAATAAATGAGTTTAGAGGGTGACTCTGGAGGGGCCTTTGATGGGACTGCAGCTTGAGCAGATAAAACCATAAGGATTGCACAAAGATGCAGGCTCTTGTGATCCGAGAAAACTGCAGGTTTATACCTGAAAAAGGAAGCAGGCGTCCATGCTTAGACCACATACATGAGTCATTGCTGTCTTAACTTTTTTAGGGGATGGCATTCAAGACGCGGCTTCTCTGTGCAGCAGCCCTGGCTGTCCTAGAACTCCCTCTGTAGACCAGGCTGGCCTCGAACTCAGAGATCTTCCTGCCTCTGTGTTGGCATTATAGGTGTGTGCCATAATACTCAGCTCTTAACATTATTCTTTTAAACATTTCTATATAGAAAGATTATTCTGTGTTAGCAACCTTCACAGTAACTGTCTGCTATGCTGGAATCCTTGACTCCCAGCTGGCAAGAGACTCAGCCCACCTGCAGTGAGGAGCTCTGTTCCTTTCCTGTGGCCCCTCAATGTTACCCTGCCTCAGAATGGGATTATAAAGCTTGCAATTGTTATTATTATGGTTGCCTGAGTATATGTACACAACGTGTGTTCCATGTGTCTTCAGAGGCCGGAATAAGGCATGGAAGTACCCTGGAACAGGTAGAAATGGCTTGAGCTACCTTGTCGATGCTGGGAACAGAACCCAGGTACCCTGTAACAGCAGCCAGTGCGTGTACCATTGACCCGCCTCTCCAGCCCCCGAATGTTTGCATTTTTGACATTAGTACTCCCACACCTCCTAAAATATTTCCACGGTGACCCATCCCACAACTACCGTCCACCTAGACTGCACATCTTGAGGCCAGGAATGACATACCACTCATTGGGTACCCAACACAAGCTCCGGCTCAAAATACACACTCAGGGAAGGAAGGAAAGATGGATGGATGGACAGATGCATGAGTGAGTAGAAAGTGTAAGTAGAAAGAGTGAGACTGACAATTACAACTCATTGTGTCAAAATAAGTGAACCCCATAGGAGAGGAGGCTGGGGACAGCCTGATGTTAGGGAAGGCCCTGCTCCCACCCCTTTTTTTTTCATCATAAGATTCTTTTGTTTTTAAAGCTCTCTGTGGGGCTGGAGAGATGGCTCAGAGGTCGTGAGTTCAACTCCCAGCAACCACATGGTGGCTCATAACCATCTATAGTGAGATCTGGTGCCTTCTTCTGGCCTGCAGGTCACTGAATACTTAATAAAGAAGTAAACTTTCCCCCCTTTCTTTCTGTTTTTGGTTTTTAGAGACAGTTTCCTCTGTGTAGCCTTGGCTGTCCTGAGCTCACTTTGTAGACCAAGCTGGCCTCAAGCTCACAGCGATCCGCCTGCCTCTGCCTCCGGAGTGCTGGGATTAAAGGCGTGCGCCACCACACCTGGCTAAAGAAATAATCTTTTTAAAAAGCTGTAGGGGAGGTTGGAGAGATGCTCAGCAGTGAAGAGCACTAGCTGCACTCGAGAGGCAGAGGCAGGTGGATCGCTGTGAGTTCAAGGCCAGCTACAACAGAAAAGCCATCCCGAAAACCACAGTCCAACAGGCTGAAGCAGAGCTCAGTGGTAGCGGGTTTGCCCGGCTCTAGCAGGGTCTGGCTTCATCCCTAGCTCTGAAAATGAAAACCAAACAGAAATGAAGATTATCATCTCCTTGGGCTAATCTTGTTATGGCTAAGTATCTGCAGTGCCACGTCCCCAAAGTGCAGTCTAGAGGAGCCTAAGGCTCTGTGCCGATGGCCAAGTTCACAACAGAAGGGGGGAAATGCCCCCCAGCCACCACCACCACCACCACATGGTGGACAGCAATGGTTAGGGAAGTGGATAGGAAGGCAAGCTTGAGATCTAGTCTCAGTGCCCAGCTCCACCCCCTACTGTGCCCCTGGGTTTGCCAACTACCAGGAATTTACATGTAAGACATGATGTCTGCATCTTTTCTGAGTGCCAGCAGTCCGTTTCTTTATTTTGTTTGTAATAACAGTCTCACCCACTAGCATGGGATCCATAGCTCTTACTACAGCCTTTTGGTTTTTCGAGACAGGATTTCTCTGTGTAGCCTTGGTGATCTTGGACTCGCTTTGTAGACCTGGCTGGGCTTGAACTCACAGTGATCCACCTGCCTCTGCCTCCCGAGTGCTGGGATTAAAGGTGTGCGCCACCATGCCCCGCTTCTTACTACATCTTAAGCACTTACCAAGACCTTAAACTCTGGACTTGAGCTGTTGGTATCTAATTCAGAGTCCAGGCACATTTGAGAAAGGGATAGAGCCGCCAGAGGTAGTGGTCCATGCCTGTAATCTCAGCTCTCAGGAGGTGGAGGCAGGAGGATCTTGTGTTTAAGGTGAGCCTGGGCTACGGAAGACAAAATGCAACACCCTGTACCCACAAAGGAGCTAAAAAGTGATGACCCTGGAAAATGGGTTTTTGTTAAACACCCCCGACGGGCCCAGCGACTAAGGAATCCCTTGAGGAATTTGCTCACTGCCCTCTGCCTCCAAATGCAGAACCAAAAGGAAGTAGCGTGGAATCAACAATCCGACAAGAGGGAGGCAGAGGCAAGCTAAGGCTTCTTGACCCATGGTCAGTGTGAAAACATCACAGCGGTCCTTGGCTGGCCCTGGGGGGACAGGCCAGCCCATGCAGTCGGCTTGTGATAAATATCTACAGAACGCGCTGTCCTGACCTGCATTTTCAGTAAGCACCCCATGAACACTGAGGCCAATCCGTCTTCACTGAGCAGCAGCGCCAGAGGGGCCTTGGAAAATGTCCGGGATGACCTGAGTTGGCTTTAAAACCTAAGACTTTTGAATACTTAACCTACAATGTTCTATGCAAGTGAACATATGAAGTGGTGCGGCCAGCGGCACGAAGCGACAGAAAGTATCGCAACGCCTCCCTGGGAAGAAGCTGGAGACAATTATCAGAGTTGACAAGAGTTGTCGCTTGCAATTTTCAAAATGTACGCGCTTTCTTGTTTAAAAAAAAAACCTTCTACTGGCCCGTACGGGGATCGAACCCGCGACCTTGGCGTTATTAGCACCACGCTCTAACCAACTGAGCTAACCGGCCAGACGTGCCTCCGCATGCGATTAGACCGCTTACAAGGCTTCGTAAACGTCCTGTGCCTAGCCGCCGGGATCTTCCACCTCTTCCCGGAGTCTCCAGCATCCGGCTCTCTCCGACTCGCTCCTGTCTCACCCGAGCTCTTTTCCCGTGTACCACTCCTTGACCACGTGAAAAAAGCTGACGCCTAGAGGCTCCAGGGGAGGCGGTCTCCTACAGAGAACCAGGCTTTTCCAGGGAAAACGCCAGTTGCCTGTCCAAGGTCTGACTCCGCAGTAAGGAAGCTTTCAAATATTCCAGGTCAGAGCTCCGAAAAAATCTTTGCAGCGAGAAACCTAGTGTACTAACGCCTTTCGCGTGGCTAAATCAAACAGAATACAGAGAATTTCAGACAAAGCCACCGAATTCTCCAGCATCCAGCTGCTAGGACCTTGGCTTCCTTCCTGCCGGTCTGAACCTGTGCTAATTCTTTGTCTTTTTGTTTTGTTTTGTTTGTTTCATTTTTCAAGGTTTGATTATTTATTTGTTACTCTTAAAAGATTTATTTTTCACTGGACTCAGACATAGAAGCTCTCAGCGAAAAGGACCCATCTTTCTCTCAGGGTTTCTCTGTGTAGCCTTGGCTGTCCTGGACTCGCTTTGTAGACCAGGCTGGCCTCGAACTCTCAGTGATCCACCTGCCTCTGCCTCCCGAGTGCCAGGATTAAAGGCGTGCATCACGCCGCCGAGCCCACATCTCTTGACAAATACGTTTCTGGATTTTTCTTTGCCGTCCTTCATGTTCTTGGCCAAAAGTTCAGCGTATTCTGCAGCCTCCTCGTATTCTTAGTGCCTGTGCGAAGCTTGCGTTCATTGTCCGCCTCAGTGACTTTCCGCCAGCTTCATCTTGATACACCTGGAATTCCCACTTGGCAATTCTGCCTCAGCCCTTCCGAATACTGAGATTACTTACAGGCACACGCCACCACGCCTGGCTCGAAAATGACGTGAACCAGACATAAGCTTTTCTCAAAAACAAGAGACAAACAAAAGACTGAGCCACATCACCCCGGCATTTTAGTATAAAATCAGACAATATCACGGACTTAGACTAAAACGGTTAACTATTTTGTATCTGGCAACCCCATGGCCAGAGTAACACCACGTTACAGATTCCCCTAAAAGCACAGAGAGGTATTTCAGCAAGACTCCTAATGTTACTGACCACAGGATTTCCAACGCCCCACTTTGTAACGTTTACACTGTCCCTGCGCCAACTCCCGGGATTTATGCGGTGAATCCTCTCCCACCACCACGTCGTGCACTGCAGAAGCCACAGGCAAGCGGACCTCAGCAGTCGCTGGGAATTCGAGCCCACTTTCCCAAGGGAGGGGTCGGAACTGGCGGGGAACCTTCCTGGCTTCTAGGCTCACCCGGGTTCTGGCGCAATGACTACTAGTGAACGCTAGGGGGCACCAGAGACCCACGTAACTCAGAAGCCAAGACGCTAAATAAAAGGTGCCGAATGTCTTTTTGTTGTTGTTTGTTTGTTTGTTTGTTTTCGAGACAGAGTCTCTCTGTGTAGCCTTGGCTGTTCTAGACTCACTTTTTAGACCAAGTTGGCCTCGAACTCACAACGATCCGCCTGCCTCTGCTTCCCGAGTGCTGGGATTAAAGGCGTGCGCCGCCACGCCTAGCTCATTATACACAGCACTTTGGTTAGTTGATTGGTTTGGTTTCCTTAAGGGGATGCGTGTGTGTCTTTATATGCAGCATTTTAAAAATATTTTATATATTATGTATACAAATCTCGTTATAGATGGTTGTGAGCCAACATGTGAGTGCTGGGAATTGAACTCATGACCTCTGAAAGAGCAGTCAGTGCTCTCAACCTCTGAGCCATCTCTCTAGCCCCACCATCGTGTTTTGAATCCCTTTCTTCATCACCTGTGTTGGATCTCTCTACTCCCAGCCCCAGGATTTTGCCTCCCTCGCCTACCTTTCATTTGGATTCAGGTCTCTGACATCCTAGAAAGTGTTGAATCTTCCCTGGATTCAATTACCAGACCAATAACTGGAGAATTCTAGAATAGGGACTACCATCACTCAGCGGCTAGAAGGCCACACTCCTCTGTCTTTTAGGCAGAACCTTGTCTCCTTAATACTTTAGCACTTTGTCATCATCCCTCCCGATTTGTACTGTTGGGGAGACTCTCTTTCTTTTTAAGATTTATTTATTTATTTATTTATTTATTATGTATACAATGTTCTGCCTGCATGTATGCCTCCCCACCAAAAGAGGGCACCAGATCTCATTATAGACCGTCGTAAGCTCTTAACCTCTAAACCAGGTCTCCAGCCCTTGTTGTGACTCTTTTTTTTTTCTTTCTTTCTTTCTTTTTTTCGTTTCTCTGTGTAGTCCTGGCTGTCCTGGAGTCCCTTTGTAGACCAGGCTGGCCTCGAACTCACAGAGATCTTCCTGCCTCTGCCTCCCGAGTGCTGGGATTAAAGGCGTGGGCCACCACCGCCCAGCTTTTTTTTTTTGGGTTTTCGAGACAGGGTTTTTCTGTGTAGCCTTGTCGTCCTGGACTCACTTGTAAACCAGGCTGGCCTCGAACCCACAGAGATCCTCCTGCCTCTGCCTCCTGGAGTGCTGCGACCTTCCTGTCATGGAGAGCCCAAATGTATACAATGCGAGCACTGGGCAGGCACTCACAGTGCCGAGTGTTCCTTGGGACTCTGGGTTTGAAAACACGCTGCACATTTTGGAAACGCTTCTAGTGAAGGGTGTGTGGGGTTGGAGGGAAGTCAGAGATTAAGAGCTGGTGCTGCTCTTGCACAGGACAGGAGTTCAATTCCCAGCAACAGTCTGAACTCCAGACTCAGGGCATCCGATGCCTCTGGCCCACTTAGGCTCCCGCACTGGTGTTTGCAGACAAAGACATACACATAGCTAAAAACAAAATAAACCTTCAAAAGGTGTTTGTGATAGAGGGTGTGTGTGTGTGTGTGTGTGTGTGTGTGTGTGTGTGTGTGTGTTGTGTGGGGGGGGGCGGAGAGACCAGGTTAGCACATTGGCAGCTAGAGATTCAACCTGTGGGTTTCAGAAAGACAGCTTGCGGTAGGGACAGTGGTGGTGCCTCTTGCTTCTGTATCAGAAGGTCTGAAGGCGGCAACTGTGGAGTCACGTTATGGGAAAACTGAAGTGGCCAAGGATAAAAGCATTTTCCAAAGTCTATGGAGCTGGAACTATCTAGACCAGGCTGGCCATGAACTTCCAGAGATCCACCTGCTTCTACCCCCACCTCCCCCCACACCCCAGTACTTGGACCAAAGGCACAGATGTGTCACCATGCCTAACATGTGATAGAGATTTGATAACTTACCCTGTTATTTTTTTTTTGCTTCTTCTGGCACTCTAGTCCTCAGAGGGGTCAGCCAGCCTTAGGAGATGCTCTTGGCTTTAAGCTCTCCTTAGTGGTCCGTGCCTCTAAGCTTGATTCCCCCCTCCCCCCCCCCCCCCCCCCGTAGCAGCTAGTGACCAAACTTAGGGCCTCGCACATGCTAAGCCTATTTTCAAGCACTGAGTTGTATTCTGGTCCATGCCTTCCTCTTATCTTTCTTCTCACACTTCTAAACTCTGACTTCCAGCCCTGGACAGCACATTTCCATGTGGAAACTGAGCTTCTGCTGGTTAATCCTAGGGTGGGGGTGCGGAGAGGAATGGAAAGCAAAAAAGGGAAATCGGAACTTAAACGTTTCACCGCACAACACGTGCTGTATCAAAGCTGCTGGACAATAAAAAAAGAAAAGAGACAAACAGAAGGGTTTTTCAGATGTTGCTTCTAATTTGCTAAAACAACTCAGTTGTTCCAGGGACCAGTTTGAAATACAGCCCTCCATAAAATTCATCCATGTTGGAACCCTTCTGCACAATTCCGTCTGGCTGGAGCAGAAGCACAGGCAGTAGGGCGCCATGGACTGGCATCTGAGTTCAGGGGCCACCAGTGAGTGGCTTTAGCAAACCCCCTTTCCACTCTGGGACTCCAACAACAGAACCGATGGCTTCTACAGCTCAAGTCAGCGAAGCGTTTCTTCCATCTGCCTATTTATGGACCAAACTTGCCCTGCATCCTCAATACTCACTTAAAATCAGGCTTGTCCCCAGACAGGAGTGACAAAGAGGCGGCAGGTGCAGATGTTTCCTGGTTATTGGCCAAACATTTATTGAGCACTTGGGGGGGTGACAAACCCTGTCAGGCCTCACGCAGGAATTGGTGGGTCACGATGGCGGGGATGGGGGGGGGTGGGGGATGGGGGTTGGGGGAGGGGTTGGGGGGTGTAGGACTTCTTATTTAGTCTTCACTGCAACCACCACTTTGGGTAAGGATTTTTCCTTTCTTTTTTTTAGAGGTTTTTTTTTTTGTTGTTTGGTTTGGTTTTTTTGTTTGTTTTTCGAGACAGGGTTTCTCTGTGTAGCCTTGGCTGTCCTGGACTCGCTTTGTAGACCAGGCTGGCCTCGAACTCAGAGCTATCCGCCTGCCTCTGCCTCCCGAGTGCTGGGATTAAAGGCGTGCGCCACCACGCCCGGCTCTAGAGTTGTTTTTTTTTTTTAAGATTTATTTATTATATATACAGTGTGCATTAGATCTCAGTACAGGTAGATGGTCATGAGCCACCATTTGGTTGCTAGGAATTGAACTCAGGACCTCTGGAAGAGCAGTCAGCGCTCTTAACCGCGGAGCCATCTCTCCAGGCCTTGGGGTAAGGATTTTTCAACCTCATTTTACAATAACAATAATTTAGGGATCTTGTCTACACTGCTTTTCATTTTACCCAATGCCTGCAACAGTGCTGGTAGCAAAATACATGTTTGTTGAATTAAAAAGTAAAACTTACAAATTACACAGCAGCTGCTCTAAACGTGGCTGCGTAGATGCTCAACTGTAGGTGTTGGCAGAACAGTCAAAGCCCAAGGACACTGTTCTGGAATCAGTTCCACATCGATACATTCTCAGGAGGGTTGGGAAGAGCCAGCTCGCCAAGGTCGCCTACTCACTAAGGTAAGAAACTGTACTTAAATTTAAAGCAGCAGGAGAGGTTGCTTAGCAACCAACCTGAGGCGGCAGACCGCGCCGCGCATGCGTGAACGGGCAGCAGCCCTTTCTGCGCATGCGTAGGTGGCTGTCTCCCGCGCTTCCCCCCCGCAGCCCCCCGTCTGGCGGTTGCTAGGGCGACAGGAATACAATATGGCGGCCGGATCCTAACGCTCTCCAGCCCGGGACCACCGCGAAGGTCCTCGAGCCGGAAGCCGCCTCAGGAAAGCAGAAGGCCGGTACCACAGTCTCCTCTTTTCTTTTCGGCCCGGGGCCGACCAGAGGCTGTCGCCGTCATCGGCGTTCAGGATGAAGAGTGAGTGGGGCCGGCGCCGGGCGGAGGCTCCCGGGGCCTGTGGGGCGGCGCCGCTCTGATGAGGCCGCTGCTCCGGGGCGGGAGTCCGCTCAGACTCCTTGGGCGGTTGTGCCGGAGTCTGGGGGGTTGAGTGTGACTTCATTCATTCCCTCACTCGCTCGTTCGTTCGCTCGTGTGTTAGCTCGCACCTACAGTTGGCAGCCATTCGCCGTGGGCTCTGAGCGCTGCCTGCCCCCTAGGACCAGCGGCTGCAAACGCACGGGAGGGGGACGCCGGGCTTGTGCCTCGCGGCTTGAGTGTTTGTGAAGCGGGCCCCTCAGCGGGATGTAAAACGCCGGCTTACAAGTGGTGGGAAACGAGGCAGCCATTCTAGAGAAGAGAAGGACTGAAAACATTGACTTACTCCCGGGGCCATGAGTAAACCTGGAGTCCAAGTGCAACTACGGGACACACTGGGTTTTGTTGGGACGGCCGCTTGGTTTGCGTAGCTAAACAGTTGTGACTGCCTTTTATAAGTCGTAGCCAGAAGTGCAGAAGAATTGCTGCTTCTCTTGCTGTGAAGATCAGGTTATGTTAGCTGTGGCCATAATACTAAATTCATACTATATTTTAATTGCTATACAGTAATTTCTATGTAGCATAAAATACATAACATCTTAAAAATAAGTCGTACTTTATAAGGCACTTTCATTTCTTCTGTCCAGTAGCGTTCATGTCCAGCACGTTTATTATTTGTATTAATGCCTCAGAAAGTTGCAGTTAGAACACACAGCCTAAACTGGGCGTGGTGGCGCACACCTGTAATCCCAGCACTCGGGAGGCAGAGGCAGGTGGACCTCTGTGAGGTCGAGGCCAGCCTGGTCTACAAAGGGAGTCCAGGACAGCCAAGGCTACACAGAGAAACCCTGTCTCAAAAAGCCAAAATCAAAAAAAACACCACTTACAAATTTTTTACACTTTTGCTTAATAGTACACACTTACAGACGTGTGTTACTCTGTATTTGTCATTTCCTCTGCAAGTATTTCGTTTTCAGGTTTTCCCCAGGGTTGAAGGGTACATTGCATATTTCCAAATCTTTTATCATTTTGGCTTATTTTTGTGTGCTCATGCTGCTCCAGGGTTCTTGTTTATTTGACATACGTATTAGTTTTTTCCCACTGAGCTCGTTGCAGACATCATGACATTTCACACCTACTGATTCGGGAAGTATCTATATAAGGTCTGGGGACCTGACCCTAGGGAGCCAGTACAGAGGGTAAGTGTTTGCCTTATCAGTTTGAGAATCTGCGTTCTGTCCCCTCGGACCCCTGTCTGTCTGTCATCCCAGTGCTCTTACATGAGAGATGGGAGGCAGAGACGGGAAAATCCCTGGAGCTCAAGAGCCAGCTGCCTTGCAAACAAGAGGCTGTCTCAAGCAAGGCAGAAACCAGTCCCCGAGGTTTCTGACCCCTCTGACCCCACACACCTGCCTGGGAACACTCATCCCACACACAGGACATTGTTACAATGTCACCGCATGCTAAAACACACATTACCCATGTGCAAACATACTTAGGAAATACAACACCTCAGCACAACTCTGCTATTTAATATACAGTTCCTATTTCTGTCTTCCCTCAGTGATGACCTTCAGAGGTCCCCCCCTCCCCCCGCCCCCAGGATCCAATCAAAATCACAAATTGTATTTTTGTGTCATATTTCCATGGTTTCCAATTTTGGATTCATCTGGTGGTTTTCTCGTGACTAGCTTTATTTAATTAAGTACCCTTGTACATAGCATGTCAGGTGATGTGTCTCTGTCAGGGTTCCCTTGTAGAGGGCCTGGTGTCAGCTTATTACAGTGTTCCTGGTTAGGGGGGGTCATTTATTCTGTTTCTCTGCCTTCGCCTGTTAGATCCTTTGTGCAACCACTCTTACTATGCTCTGTGTATGTTGTATGTGTATCTACCCCCCCCATATTCATTTTTTTTTAAATTTTCTGCTCTGCTCACTTTGGCAGCACATATACTAAAGTTGGAACAATACAGGAAAGATTAGCATGGCCCCCTACGCAAGGATGACACGCAAATTCATGAAGTGTTCATATATTTTTTAGGTAGTATATTGTGTATATGTGAAATAATATAAATGCATATGTAAATAAAGAAAAATAGTTCAAAAAGGGAAAAATAAAATTAAAAAATAAAATAAAATAAAAATTTTTTGCTTTCAGTTTTTGTTATTTTTTTGAAATGGACCTGGCTGGTCTAGAACTCGCTAAGTAGACCAAGCTAACCTCAAAGTTGGGGTAATCCTTCTTGTTCTGTCTTCCAAGTACTAGCACTGCAGTCCTGTGTCACTGTATTCCTCCCTTTAAGAAAGATGAACGTGGGCTGGGGGGGGGGGGTGGCGCACACCTTCATTCCTGCGAAGTCTGATGCAGTAGTGTGTGCCTCCGGCACACCTGTGCTGGTGGGGGCAGGTGGGCGGCTCCCAAAGAGCTTGCTGATCAGGCGTATGAAGTGGCACACACAAGAGCCTTGCCAGAAATAAGATGGAAGATGAGGACCAGCTCTAGAGGCATCTCACTATGGTGTCCTTTCTCTCCCTCCCTCTCTTTCTCTCTTTCTCTCTCACACACACACATAGACCCCACTTAAAGAATGAAAAACAAAAACTCAGAAAAGTTATAAACAGACACATCATAAAATGCAAATTACATACACAAATATTAATTTTCAAAAATTTGAAATTCTATATATGGGTATTTTGCCTTATGTATGTCTGTGCACCATGTGTATACAGTGCCTGGAGGCCAACACAGGAATTCTTTACAACTGGAATTACAGTCATGTGTGGGCCACTATATAGGTCTTTGGAAGCAGATTCCAGTCCACTGCAAGAGCAACCAGTGCTCTTAACCTCTGAGACATCTCTCCAACTCTGTTTAATTATTTTATTTTATTTTGGTTTTTCTTTTTTTCCAGGTTTTTCGAGACAGGGTTTCTCTGTGTAACAGCCCTGGCTGCCCTGGACTTACTTTGTAGACCAGGCTGGCCTCAAACTCACAGAGATCCTCTTGCTTCTGCCTGCTGAGTGCTAGGATTAAAGATGTACACCACCACACTGAAATTTTTGTAATTTTCATTTTTATGAGACAGGGTTTCTCTGTATAGGCCTGGCTGTCTTGGAACTCACTTTGTAGACCAGGCTGACCTCAAACTCACAGAGATCTGCCTTCCTTAGCCTCCCAAATGCTGGGATTAAAGGCGTTTGCCACCACCGCCCAACCTGGCTGTCCTGGAACTTACTCTGTAGACCAGGCTGGCATCGAACTCACAGAGATCTGCCTGCCTCTGCCTCTCAAGTGCTAGGATTAAAAGCATGTTTCACCGCCATTCAGCCTGTTTGAACTTTTTTCTTTTTTTGTTTTTTTGTTTTTTTTTTTTAAGATTTATTTATTATTTATACAGTTTTCTGCCTACATGCTAGAAGAGGGCACCAGATTTCATTATAGATAGCCATGAGCCACCATGTGGTTGCTGGGAATTGAACTCAGGACCTTTGGAAGAACAGACGGTGCTCTTAACCTCTGAGGCATCTCTCCAGCCCTTTTTTTGGTATTTCAAGACAGGGTTTCTCTATGTTATTTTGGCTGTCCTGGGCTCACTTTATAGACCAGGCTGGCCTCAAACTCAACAGTGATCCGCCTGCCTCTGCCTCCTGAGTGCTGGGACTAAAGGCATGTACTACCATGCTTGGCTCTGTCTGAACTTTTTAATGGATTATTTAAACATACCTGCAAAAACAAGAGCAAAATTATGCATATTAAAGGTGATAATGATTTGCTAGCCATCAGACTTTTTAAAAAATGATTTATTTATTTATGATTATGAATACAGTGCTCTGCCTACATATATACCCACAGGCCAGAAGGAGGCATCAGATCACATTGTAGATGGTTGTGAGCCACCACGTGGTTGCTGGGAATTGGATTCAGGACCTCTGGAAGAGCAGTCAGTGCTCTTAACTGCTCAGCCATCTCTCCAGCCCTCGTATCAGATTTTTTAAAAGAAGAAAACAGGTTTCTTGGTGCACTCTGAAAAGAGCAGCTGGCATGGCAGTAGCAGATGTGCCTGCTCATCAGGGTGATTTACAGACTGTCCACTGTCGCTGCAGTGAGGTTAAGGCCATCGCCGTCCTCCATGTCAGTGCATTCATGGAGGTTGCAGGGCATCTGAAGCCTCCTTTTCAGTTTTCTCCCTAGTACATATTGCCTTCTGTTTATAAACAGATCCACCAGTGTCACCTTGTGAAAGAAAAAGAAAGTGTCACTAGCCTTGTAAGAGAGTCAACCAGTACATTTCAGTGGGCTCCAGGGTACTTGACACATTTGGTCCTGTTTCTTGAAGTGTGTGGTTTGCTGTGTGTAAGCATTTGTAATGCACATTTTTTGGGGTGCAGCAGGCTTACCAGTGCCAAGTGTTCCTAGTGGCAAATTGCCAGGGTTAGTGGACGTGGTTTACACTTAAGTGGTTATCAGCTTTTGAGTGCTTCGGTGTCCGTTTGTGTTTTTGCCGTGTTTGGTGATTGAGGTCACACTAGTACTCACTGCAAGGAATAGTGAACTGGGTACAGCTCTCTCTGTTCACAGCCCTGCTCTGCTTTACTAGTGTGCTTTGAACTACTTCGTCTCCCGAAAAGGTTTGAATGGGTGAGATTCTCTTTCCTGAAAATTCTAGCTGTACTCAACAGCTGGCGCCCTCAGCCTTTCTCATCCTCCTGTGCAGCGTGGTTGCACCGATGGGTATGACTTGCCCGCAGATTATTAACAGCAACATGGGAATGAAAGTGTTCACGCTTGCACGCCACAGGTTCCACAGAAAGCAAATTCGACCTCTGCTTTTCAAACATTAAAGGTTCAAATTCCACATATACAGATTTAATTTAACAAAAATGAATAGAATTTTATTTAGTCTAAACGGACCCCTCTGTCTTCCGTGGTCACTTTTTCTCTGCCCTTGGCTCTTAGGTTTTCCTCCCTAGATGGCTGATTATTCCCATTAGCATGGGATGGGATTTTATTACAGATGGCACAGCTCCGTGCCCCCTTCCCAGCTCTGCCTTGTGCCGGCCATGCCTGCCATACTTTTTTTGTAGCTCTGAAGGCCTGTGACGTAGGCCAGGTTCCCTTGGTGAGACCCGTGCTTCTCTTGGCCCCTCCCACCGGCTTCTTTCGCTTCTTCCCCTAGTACCTGTCATTCTGGTTTACACTCCAGACTTGACGTCTGGCAGCAGAGCCGGGGAACCAGTGACCCTTTATGCACCTCGGCCATCCGTGGGGGATCCAGGTCAATCCGTGGCAGGTTCAGCGGTCTGGAGCCAGCTAGGGTGCTTGCTCACTCCGAGTGTCTTGTGTACTAACCGTCTTAAAGTTCACAGGTGACTTTCCCCCCATTTTCAAAGCAAGCCTGCTTAATTTACTTGTGATGAAACACACTTTGGAATTTATAGTGTCAGGTTCCTCCTCCTCCCCCACAGCCTGCCCACCTACGACCTTTGTATAAGACCTTACCTTTCAGACAGTTCGATTTAAGTTTATTTTCTGTTGGTGCTTGGCCACCAGGTTTCTAGATGTCATAAAATACCCATCTTCACAAACACTTGAGATAAGTTCGTCTGTTGTGAGCACTGAACAACATGGAAAAGGGGAAGGAAGAAGATTAACGTTGTCTTTATTCCCCCCCTAGATATGAATGTCAGTCATTGGGTTTCTGCATTCAGTTTCAGCTTAGGCACAAGTCTGTGTGCTCCTTGCCATTCTTTAGTTCACGTGACGTCATGTCTGCACATTTTCCCATAGTTCTAATTACTGGTTGAAGGTACAGTTAGCAAAATATAATGTTTCAGTTTATGGCTGTTTCATAATACCTCCTTAATATTAGGAGATGACCTTGATATGAGTTTCTAGTCTAAGCTTGCTGTTGTGACATGTGACAGCTGTCTCTGTCTCTAAATGTTACCTGTTGGGATGTCTCCTGGGAGTGGACGCAGTAATTGCAGAAGTGTGGGCTCTTTCCAGCACCTTTCTCCTACCTGTGCAAGCCCTGTGTGCTTACTGTGGAATGCTCAACGGGCCAGAAATGAGTCAGCAGAATATAAAAGCTAGTCAGGCTCCTGTTTCCAGGATAGACCTAGCAACTGGGAGTGGGGATTGGTTGCCCTATGCACACCCTAAATTGGATACATATGCTTATTGGATATTTTAGCAGATGTCCTAACCCTTCTCTTAACATTTGATTCTTTCAAAAATAAATCTCAAGGCAGAGCACTGTGGCACACGCCTTTAATCTCAAAGCTTGGGGAGGCAGAGGCAGGCAGATCTCTGAGTTCACAGCCAGTCTGGTCTACAAGTTGAGTCCAGGACAGTCAGAGAAAACCGTGTCTCGAAAAAAACCAAAAGAAACCAAAACAAATACTAAGCCAGAAAAAAAAATCTATATCCAGTCCCAGGGAATCCAACAGCTTTTCCTAGCCTCTGTAGGCACTAGGCAAGCATTCGGTAGACAGACAAAACACCCTTATATATAACATAAAATGACTTAAACAGCTAGGCGGTGGTGCCGCACACCTTTAATCTCAGCATTGGGGAGGCAGAGGCAGGTGGATCTCTGAGTTCTAGGGCAATCTGGTCTACAGAGTGAGTTTCAGGATAGCCAGAGAGACTCTGTCTCAAACCCCGCCCCCAATTATTTAAACAAAGAAAAAAGCAGCAGAAGCAACAATAAGAATTTCAAGCTAGGTCTGATGGTGCACACCTTTAATCCCAGGACTCAGGAGGCAGAGACAAGCAGATAGATCTCTGTGAGTTTGAGACCAGCCTGGTCTACATAGTGAATTCCAGGACGGCCAGTGATACATAAAGAGACCCTGTCTCTGAAAACAAACAGAAAAAGAATGCAAGCATGCTTCCTGCAGGAGTGATAAGGATTCAGGGCTGCCCCAGGTGAAGGATGCTTTGTGTGGGTGCAACCTGGGTCTGAAGGCTAAGGGTGGCTTAACAGTGGTGGTAGCAGCCAAACTAGGGGCAGCTGCTGGCAGCTTTCAGAAAATTAGACCATCTAAGGATGTCAAGGAATGGCTGCATATGGGCTGGGTGTTCTGTAGGACCAAGGAGGGTGAACTTCAGAAGACTGCTCAGATGCTGTGACATCTGCCCAGTGCCACGTCCTCCCGCTCCTGCCAGAGCCATTTAGAAGCCTCTCACCTCTGGAGGGGTGGAGTGATGCCATTCCTCCTATTCAGGGAGAGCAGACACAGTAGAGCAGGAGGTGGGGCTGAATCACCAACCAAAGAGCATGCGTTGACTGGACCTATGTCTCCTACACATGTGTAGCTGATGGGCAGCTGGGTCTTCATGAGCATCCCCCAGCAATTAGAGTGGGGGCTGTCTCCGACATGGACTCCTTTGCCTGCTTTAGAATCACTTCCTTTAGCTAGGCTGCCTTGCTGAGCCTCGGTGGAAGGGGATGCGTTTAGTCCTGATGGGACTTAATGTGCTGGGGGAGGCAGGTTGGGGGGTGTCCTCTTTTCTGAGAAGGGGAAGGGGAGAGGAGGAAGGAGGCTGCATTCAGGATGTAAAGTGAATAAATTAATTAATTAATTAATTTAATTAATTTTTAAAAAGCAGGAGGTGGTGCTTAGGTCTAGGACTGAGAGGAATTAGAACTGGTGCACAGTGTGTTGTGATTTGCACAGAGATAGAATGTTATGGGGAGGTACATATGAAATACATACATAATTAAACTTTATTTCTACTTATAGACTACAAAGCAATTGGCAAGATAGGAGAAGGAACATTTTCTGAAGTTATGAAGATGCAGAGCCTAAGAGACGGAAACTACTATGCATGTAAACAAATGAAACAGCACTTTGAAAGGTACGTGACCGGGCACATCCAAGACTGAGTAGACAGATGCAGGCTGGAGTCAGTCAGGCATCTCAGCATTAGTGGGAAGCTTGTATTCACTTAGGAGTGTGTGAGATAGCTCATGTGTTTAACATACTGGGGTTTTCTCTTGTCCAAGTTTGCAGCAGTGACTAACACATATAGAACATGTGTTGTAAAAGTCTGTTATATGGGACTGGAGAGATGGCTCAGAGGTTAAGAGCACCGACTGCTCTTCCAAAGGTCATGAGTTCAATTCCCAGCAACCACATGGTGGCTCACAACCATCTATAATAAGATCTGGTGTCCTCTTCTGGCCTGCAGGCAGGATATTGTATACATAATAAATAAAGAAATCTGAGTCGGGCGTGGTGGCCCTCGCTTTAGTCCCAGCACTCGGGAGGCAGAGGCAGGTGGATCTCAGTGAGTTCGAGGCCAACCTGGTCTACAGGGCGAGTCTAGGACAGCCAAGACTACACAGAGAAACCCTGTCTCAAAAAAAAAAAAAAGTCTGTTATACTTTGCACAGAGTGTGTATGATGGGGTTTTTTGTTTTTTATTTTTGTTGTTGGGTTTTCGAGACAGGATTTCTCTGTGTAGCCCTGGCTGTCCTGGACTCACTTTGTAGACCAGGCTGGCCTCGAACTCACAGAGATCCACCTGCCTCTGTCTCCCAAGTGCTGGGATTAAAAGCATGCGCCACCACCCCTGGCTGTTCTTTTATTTTTAAGTTTTTCTTTTTCTATTTTTCGAGACAGGGTCTCTCTGTGTACTCGTGGCTGTCCTGGACTCACTTCGTAGACCAGGCTGGCTTCGAACTCACAGCGATCCACCTGCCTCTGCCTCCCGAGTGCTGGGGAACTGTAGTTTCTTATGGGTGATGCTTCTCTTTTATGTACCTTTTTTACATTGTGTATCTTTATTTTGTGTATGTGAGTGTTTTGCCTGTATGTATGCCTTGCTCTGGAAGGGCGGTTGGTGCTCTTAGTTGCTAAGATGTCCTGGGTGAGAGTTCTTACGCTGTGGTTGTGTCCCACATAGCAGCCTCAGAAAGGCTTGGAGTTGTCCATTTCTCAGGGAGCATCACACCAAGGACTCAAAAGCTTTTGTGTATGGAATAATTGTTGACCTCACTGTAACCAAGAAATGTTGCAGTAAGAGGGTTTAAGCCCAATGGTTTTGTTTTTATATCAAAGAAATTACTGTTTTAAACATCCAAAGAGGCTGAGCGTGGTGGCGCACGCCGTTAATCCCAGCACTCGGGAGGCAAGGCAGGCAGATCTCTGTGAGTTCGAGGCCAGCCTGGTCTACAAAAGCGAGTCCAGGACAGCCAGGGCTACACAGAGAGACACTGTCTCAAAAAACAAAACAAAACAAAAAAACCCAAACAAATAAACATCCAAAGAAATTATGAGGAAAATTGGGGAACTTCCTTATTTGAAGCAGAATCTTTTCTTCTCTTGGTTTTTATTGTTCTTCTTCTTATATAATAAGACTTATTCTGTGTGTATGAGTGTTTGCCCGAATGCACGTGTGTGTACCACATGCGTGCCTGGTGCCTGCAGAGATCAGAAGAGACTGTCAGATCCCCTGGACTAGAGTTATAGATAGTTGTGAACCACCATGTAGGTGCTGGAAACGGAACCCTAGTCCTCTGCAAGAGTAGCAAGTGCTCTTAACCAGCTCTTCATCCCCTATAATTATTATTGTGGTGTTGTTGTTGTTGTTATTTTGTTTATGTGTGGGGGTGTTTTGCTTGTATGTCTGAGTTTGTGTGTGCCTGGCAACTGTAGAGGCTAGAAGAGGGCATTGGGTGTCCGGGAACTGGAGTTACAAATGGTTATTAGCCTGGTTCAAGACAGGGTTTCTCTGTGTAGCCTTGGCTATCCTGGACTAGATTTGTAGACCAGGCTGGCCTTGAACTCAACAGCAGATGGCCTGCCTCTGCCTCCCTGAGTGCTGGGATAAATAGCTGTTGTTACCCATCTTTTCATTTAAGCAAACATCCCTTTTATAATTAGGAAAAATCCTTTGTGGAATAAAAGACTAGCTTCCACCAACCAAAGTAAGAATGTCATCAGATAGCAACTGTTGCAGAGATGCCTTTGCTTTGCTGTGGCCTGCCTTCCTGATGTTTCCACCAGTGTTTTTATGTGCATTTATGTGGGCCTATGTGTATGTGTGTATCATGTAAAAATATCTTTCATTTGCCTGTTTCAGTTGTTGTCTCAGAGGATTACTGTCTCTGTCTGGTGTCCTAGGCCTAGAAGCTTCTACTCTCTGTACAATCTAGCCTAGACCTAGACTGTTTTCAGCTTAATAAGCGCACCCCTACTTGTTCTTTCTGAGCTCATAGCCGCTTGGTTCAGTTCAGCTGTTCTTGCTCAAAATCTTCTCCCAGCTGACTTATTTAATCTGGCTTCTCTCTTGGCCTGGAGTTGCTCTGCTTGGCCTCACTTCACACTAACTCAGCAATCTGCTCTAGTCTTCCGGCTCATCCTATCTTTACCTGAGTTCTCCCTCTATTACTGTCGCGGTAGAACTGCCTCCTCTCTCTGTAAAACTGCCTTTTAAGTAGTTTCCCTTTCCTCTTCTTATCGTGAGAATTGGATGAATCCTATTCTGTCAAATCTTCACTGATTTGTCACTTTTCTGCCACTCAATTAGACATCACTTTCAAATATGGGTGCTTCCTTCTACACAAACTAACTTTACCTTCATTGTTTGGGATTAAAGGCATGTACCACCACACCTGGACCTATGTTTTTCTTTACCTGATACTTGCTCTATAGCAGGCTGGCCTTGAACTCAGATCTGCTTGCCTCTGACTCCTGGATTAAAGGTGTGTCTGTGTTCCAGCCGGATCACGCAGACCTAGAAGGTCTTTGGATGTGATCTCCTGCCAGAGCAGCCGTGCTCTGAATGAACATTCTTGTACAGTATCACATGTGTGCAGGTGCTCTTGGAGGCCAGAAGAGGGTGCCAGATCCTCTGGAGCTGTGGTTGCAGGTGGCTGTGAACCAACCACCTGATGTAGCTGTTAGCCATCTTTTCACTTATGTAATTTTATTTTGTTTGGTTTTGGTTTTGGTTTTTTCGAGACAGGGTTTCTCTGTGTAGCCTTGGCAGTGCTGGACTCATTTTGTAGACCAGGCTGGCCTCCAACTCACAGCAATCCACCTGCCTCTGCCTCCCAAGTGCTGGGATTAAAGGTGTGCACCACCACTGCCTGGTACTAATGTATTTTTAAATTGATTAAAAGATTTCTTGGAGACAGATGTGGTGGTGCTCGCCTTTAATCTCAGCACTTGCAAGGGAGGCAGAGGCAGCCTGGTCTACAAAGTCCAGGACCACAAGGGCTTTACAGAAAACCCCTGTCTTGAAAAACCAAAAAAAAAAAATTTTTTTTTCTTTTGTTCTCTTGCTATAAGAACTTCAGGAAACCTGGGTATGGTGGCACACGCCCTTAATCCCAACACTGTAAGGCAGAGGCAGGTGGATTGCTGTGAGTCCAAGGCCAGCTTGGTTTATAAAGTGAGTCCAGGACAACCAAGGCTGCACAGAAGGAAAAAAAAAACTTCAGGAAAATATTACCACATTGGGACATGGTATTTCAGCCAAACTATATTGGTGTTCGTGGGCCATGAGCATTCACATTTGATATCAGAATAGACCATCTTTTATTTTATTTTGCATTGACAAACCTTTATTTTCTTGGGATAAGCAAAAAACAAAAAACAAAGAAAAGGAAGATAATAATTTTGTAAAATGAATGGGTTCTTGTGGTGGCAGGCACTGAATTTGGGGCTTCATGCTTGCTAGGCGGCTACTCCACCAACTGAACAGCATCCCCAACTCCAAGAATTCTTACCTTAGCAATTTATGAACATAGTGTACTCATGATAAAACCACAGAAACAAACAAAAACCTACCTTATCTAAGCATGGTAGCACTTGCCTTAATCCCAGCACTCGGGAAGCAGAGGCAAGCAGATCTCTGTGAGTTTGAAGCCAGCCTTGTCTACAAAGCAAGTATAGAACAGCCAAGGCTGCACAAAGAAACCCTGTCCTGAAAAAACAAAAACAAAAACCAAAAAGAAAAACAATTGAATAAGTAAGCCAACAGCAACAAAACCCCACAAGTAAACTAAAAAGCACATCTACCATATGACAGTTACACACTTTCTAGGTGTTCATTGAAGGACTACAAGTGAACATGTCACAGAGACGCTCGTACACCAGTATTTCCCACAGCTCTACTCACAAGAGCTAAGTTGGGGAGTCAGGATACGTGTCCATCAGCAGAGTAGTGGACGAAGAAGATACAGTTTATAGACATGAGGGAATGTTTCCAGCCATGAAGAACAACAAAGTTATATCATTTACAGGAGGAAAATAGATGCACTTAGAGATAATCATAATAAGCAAATTAAGTCAGTGGCTCAGAAAGACAAATATTACCTGTTTTTCTCATTTGTGGCTTCTAGATTTATATAGATGCCCTCAATTATATATAACACCAAAGTAGAAAAGAAACTGTCTAGGGGACTCACGTGAGGGGAGTAGAGAACAGGGTGGCTGTGGAGGTGTGGGTGTTACAGGTAAGTACGTTACGTGCTTGCATGAAAATGCCCTCCCATAACACAGCACCACATACAACATCATAATCAAAGAGCCTTAGTGGTTCCTTCGCCTGGAATCATGGGAAGGATTGATGGGTGTGTGTCCATCAGTAGTATGAGCTTGACAAAGAAAGCTTCTACACAGTTCTTTGTTCCTTCCTTTCACCTTAATTCCTTTATTTACCTTCCCCTTCCCACCAAAAATGTAATGCCTTGTGTCCCTCAGAGGATGGTCTGGATGGGTGTTCTTTGGGATCCCAGTTGTTTTGTTTTTTTGTTTTGGTTTTAAGACAGGGTCTCACTGTATAGCCTTGATTGGTCTTGAATGCACTGTATAGACCAGGCTGTCCTGGAACTCAGAGATCTGCCTGCCTCTGCCTCCTGAGTGCTGGGATTAAAGGCGTGCACCATTGTACATGGATGGAACCCCCTTCTACAGCATAGTGTCTAGATTGTGTGTAAGGATTCTGGGACTAAAAAGTTCAGAACATATTAAAGGTAAGCTACTTCCTTTCCTTCTCCTTCCTGCTCTTCCCCCTCTTCTTTCTCCATCTTCTTCTGACAGGGCCTCATGTACCCCATAAGTAGCTGAACTCACTATGTAGCTGAGGTTCACCAGGAACTCCTGATCCTTCTGCCTCCACATTCCAAATACTGGGATTTAAGGTATGCATCATCATACCTACTTGTTTTCTTTCTTTTTTCTTTTTTTTTTTTTTGGTTTTTTGAGACAGGGTTTCTCTCTGTAGCCTTGACTGTCCTGGACTCACTTTGTAGTCCAGGCTGGCCTCGAACTCACAGCGATCCACCTGCCTCTGCCTCCCGAGTGCTGGGATTAAAGGCGTGCACCACCACGACCAGCTTGTTTTCTTTATTTTATAAGGTTTTGGGGAACTTTTAATATCAACTTTGAACTCTTGCCTTCTAGGATGGACTAGGTTAGGCCTGTTTCTTAAGCGTTTTGGAAGTGGCTCAGTATGTAAAGGTGCTTGCTGCCAAGCCTAATGACCTGAGTTCAGTCACTGGAAGTCATGGTGGAAGGAGGGAAGTGATTCCTTCAAGTTAACCTGTACATAACAGAGGTGCATGTACATGTGCTCACGCATGTAAAAACACACACACACACACACACACACACATACGATAAATGTGATAACAATACTAACAGAACATTTCCCTGATAAGTCCAGTTCTGTAGAATACATTGTGGGAAGCTTATGTTTTAAAAGCATTTCTTGGGGCACTTTTGCTATGGCAGAAGATGTTGGTGAGCAGGAGGTACTCAGCCGGGGGACCAGCACACAAATCCTGAGTGGACCAGTGCGGCTACTGCAGTTCAAACGTTGACTGCTTCCATGCAGGGGGTGAGCAGCTGCTGTTCGAGGCCTCCTGTGCACTGCCTAGATGTTGTCTTGGACCACATGTTGCTAACACTCTGGGTACTGTGATGGGCCAGGGGAGGAAACAGGGAAAGGCAGTCAAAAGTACTCTTAGAGTCTAGTGGCTTCCACTGTTGGCTTGTGGGAGAGCAACTTACTGCTCAGCCTTCCAGCCTGTACCTCGCTATGCGATCTTGCTAGTTGTAGGACTTGGCCCTGGGTCCTGGGTCTTTTTCTGGGTAGCATCTTTCATGGCTCAACATACTTATTTCAGAGGAAAAAGCAGAACTGTACTCACGTGCTAGTAGGTATAGCCTCTTGGACCACGCTGGACCACACAGGAGAAGTGGGTAGAACAGAACCCAGCCAGTTGACAGGAAGATAGATTCCCTAGTTTCTTTTGGCATCTCACAGATGGAAGTCTCTGAGCTGTTGGGCCATTCGGCTAGGTGTGACCCCACGGCTCCTCACGGGGTGGTCTCTTGGAGGAGCTCTTCTGTAGAGGGTGGCCACAGCCAGCCTCACGCCCGTGCACTGGTCTAGGTGGGCTGTGAGGTATGAGGGGTGGGAGGCGCGGTGGCCTTCATTAGGGGAAGCTTGGTGTAGACTCACCTGTCACTAGGTAATGGGATGCCAGGAAAGCACAGGCTCTCTCCATGACAAGGAGAATGCTGTGTCCCCAGAACTTTGAAACGCTGACTTTCAGCGAGTGTGCACCTTGTTTGGTTGGCTAGTTCTCATAAATTGATTAGTAAATTTTATTTATTAGCATTAATTACTAATAAATCTTTTTAATACATTTAATTAGAATTTTATGTTTCTGTGTTTTTACTATGTAAAAGAAACAACCAAAAATCCTTTTGTGATACTAGATGACAAGACTTTTTTTCCTTTTTTTTCTTTCTTTTTTTTTCCCCCCGAGGCAAGGTTTCTCTGTGTAGCCTTGGCTGTCCTGGACTCATTTCTTGACCCGGCTGGCCTCGAACTCACAGTGATCCACCTGCCTCTGCCTCCCAGGTGCTGGGATTAAAGGCGTGTGCCACCAAGCCTGACTCAATGACAAAACTTGTACTGTATGTCCTAAATGAGAAAAGCCTTGATTTTAGGCCTGGGATGTCTCTCATATTAGTCGCATGCCTAGCACATATTTGATTTCAAAAAAACAAAACAAACATTAAAAATAATAAAACAAGACAAAACCAAACAAACAAAAACTTGAACTTTGTAAGATAATGAAGGTGCATGTTGAATTTATGCTTAATTTCAATTTCTGATGGGTAAAAGAAAACTTGATTAACTACCTGAAATACAAGTGAATGAGGTTTTACATTTTGATAATGGAAAATAAATGATTTCATAACTCTGATTTTATAGTTGACCTAATTGTAAATTGGTTGTACATTTTTGCCTACATAATAGTATTGAGCAAGTGAACAATCTACGAGAGATACAAGCACTGAGGCGCCTGAATCCACACCCAAACATTCTTACCTTGCATGATGTAATTTTGTAAGTATATTTGAACTTTCAAAGTTATCTAAAGCCAAAAACTTGATACTAAAGATTAAATTTCTTTTTATCATGGTTATTTACTTTGTAGCTGAGAGCATGACACTTATACTTCATCTTATGTCCGATTTTTATTTGGGTGAATTGTGTCTCATTCCTAACAAGAAATGCCTTCAGTTTGGTGTTCCTGCGTTTGGCAAGGCTGTGTCCTTAAGGATCGGTTCCTGTAGCTCAGTCAGGTCTCCATGCCTTGCTCTGAATTACTTTCTCATGAAAGCACAGCCTGTAGCTGTCAATCAGGCAGGCAGAGCATGACCACAGTCCTGGGGCCCCTGACCCTGCTGTCTACTGCTTTTTTTTTTTTAACCTTTATTTGCATTGTGCTTCTAAACTCAGTGGGCTGGGAAGTTAGGCTGCAAGACCTGCCATTCAGTGGGCTGGTGCTGCTTTGCTAGTCTGAGAAGGTGTCCCTAGGTGTAGAAGTCATGCTGTAGCTTTCGGGAAGCCTGGCCTATCAAATTCTTGAAAACTCGCCTGCCAACTATAGTATAATAGATGTCAATCACAACAGCAGAGTTTAAAATCAAAATGATACATCTTGTCGTGGCTGTGTGGCCTCTTGACCGGCATTGCTCTTGAAGTCAGCTCTGCCACATGTGACGGGCCAGCATTCAATTATAATATGCTCAGTCCCAGGGTCTGTGAGCCCAGGACAGGCTGCATAGGTGGTGGGAGGGGCACAGGGCAGCACACAGGGCAGTATAGTTTCCCTGCTTACGGTCTGAGTAAAAGCAGGAGAAGCTTGTTGGTGGTCCAGTGCCTCTGACCCACTCAGTGTCAGACCTGGACCTCAGGTGAGTGACAACACTTGTTTTCTTCTCTCCTCTGTTTTTTGTTTTTGTTTTGTTCTTGCCCCTATTGTAAGTTATCCCGATTACACTGGAGTAACATAGGTCATTCCAAACTAAACACGCAGCTGGGGGTGGTGGCACACACCTGTAGTCCCAGCACTTGGGAGGCAGAGACAGGTGGGTCTCCATGAGTTCAAGGCCAACCTGGTGTACAGAGGGAGTTCCAGGACAGCCAAAGCTACATAATGGAGAGACCCCGTCTCACAAAGCAAAACAAACAAATGAGAAACTGAGCATCAGCCACAAAGCATGAGCTAATTCATTCCCTGTTGTTTTGTTAACCAACTTTCAGGCTCTTTTTTTCTTTCTGCTAGTAATTGATGTTCTATTTTCATGAAATACCTTTTTTTTCTTTTTTTATTAATTTATTCATATTACATCTCAATGGTTATCCCATCCCTTGTATCCTCCCATTCCTCCCTCCCTCCCACTTTCCCCTTACTCCCCTCCCCTATGACTGTGACTGAGGGGGACTTCCAACCCCCTTTATATGCTCATAGGGTATCAAGTCTCTTCTTGGGAAATACCTTTTTTAAAGGTGGTTTTATAGCTTTGCTTTAGAATTTTAATATTATTTTGGACTAATTTTAGCTTAAATGTTGATTTTAAAGTCAAAATCTGTGCTGTTTTAATAATACTATGGCCATAAAGTCTCTTACGGGAATGCCTCATTGACCAGAAAAGTGTACAAATGCATATTAAGAGACTTGACTATGTTTTCCGATTAAGACAAGAAAAAGTACTTAAAACCTGCTTTCTTCTGCAGTGACAGAAAGTCTGGTTCTCTTGCACTAATATGTGAACTTATGGACATGAATATTTATGAGCTATTACGAGGTAGGTAGAGTGTTTTGAAAGGTAACCTGAGATGATCTTGGGACAAATGTTTGTAATGACATATGTCTGGTAGTGATGGCAGTGCTCTGGCAGCTGTAGTAGCGACAGTAGTGTGGGGTACAAGGCTGCTGCAGTGGCACGCAAGGCATTGTTCTGACCACCTCTTAGGGACGGCTGAAGCCTCAGCTTTCTAGGAGACCCTGTGACTTGGGTGAGGCTGATGCTGAAGGCAAGCCCTCCTCACAAGGCTACACTCTGAGGGTTCTGTGTTTCTCAATCCCCAGAAACCCAGGCTTTGCCTGGCCCCTCATGATGAAGGAGCCTCCCTCTTTGCATTTGGAGCCTGACACATCTCAGATTCCAGGATGCACCTCCTTCCTTCCCTCTGAGCAGTGTAAAAACGCTGATCAGGAAAGCTCGCTTGCCTGGGATGACCTGTTATGGCCTCGGATACTCGCAGAGGGACCTGAGGGTGCCAGGATGCAGAGCTTTGGCCTTCATTGAGCACATGTCCTGGAGAGTCTGACTCCAAGATTACGTTAGATGTCATGATGAAATGCAGCTAAGAAAGCATTTTAGGAGATAATCTGTCTTACCGAGCACATGATACCTCAAAGACAAATGAAAAACAGAACCAAGCAAAACAGCTGCCAGGCCTGGTAGACCACAACCTGTAATCCAGGCTTCTTGAGAGATTGAGGAAGGAACCTTGGCTAAGTTGCAAGACTGTCTCAAAATGTTATAGAAAAAAGGCTCAGTGGTAGAATACTTGCCTAGCGTGTGAAAGGCCTTGGGATCAATCCCTAGTACGGAAAAAAGTAAAATAAGGCAGAAAGAAAGAAATGAAAAAGGAAGAAACAATTTCTGTAGAGTCATGTGAACACCATCTTACTTGTAGTGGCACTGGTGAGAGCATCAGAGATGACTAAACCATCACCTCAAACAACTAAGGCCACCTAGCAGTACCCACCTCCAGCATTTTCATTTTAAAGAATCTGTGTAGGCCAGATGTGGCAGCTCACACCTGCAGTCCCAGGATACAGGTGGCTGAAGCAGGACTAGAATCCAGAAGTCAGCAAGTCCTTTGCTGCGTAATGAGACCATACCTCAAAACAAAATCAGAAGGGAGCCTGCACATCACTTCCTTTGGTTGTTTAGTAACAGTTCTCTCTGTGTCTGAAGGATTCACACTTAATGTTAAAAACCTTACTTTGCTTGCCACGTGTGATATAGTTACACTTTGTACTCAAGGGAAAGAGAATTGTCTGTGTTGCTGTGTGTTTAGACATTTGAAAAAACTTTGTTTAGAAAACAGTATCTTGAGCCTGGCAGTGGTGGGGCACACCTTTAATCCCAGCACTCAGGAGGCAGAGGCCAGTGGATTGCTACAAAGTGAGTCCAGGACAGCCAAGGCTACACAGAGAAACCCTGTCTAAAAAAAAAAAAAAGGAAAGAAAATAGTATCTTTAATTTCCAGAAGCTGGGGGATTATATAATTGAAGAAACTGAAGCATTTCTCTTTATATTTACCTACAGAGACTAAAAGACATAGTTAGATCAACACACTCACTGTTGACAGCTATCCAAGCAGGCGTATCTTATCTGCCTGCTGTGCAGGGTGCCAGTCACTGAACGTTTTGCAAAAGCAGTTTATTCTCCAGGTGGCCAAGTCTGATGGACACCCAAGTCCTCAGATCTTTTCATAGGACCTGGGGTTATTGTAAGGACAGAAACTCTTGGGGTGGAGCAGTCAGAAGTCTGTGCACAGATAATTAAGCTTCATGGCCCAAGTACATGGTATCGTCTGAAGGGGGAGTTCTCAACCCCAGACACTGTGACAGGCCCAAGTGAAGAGGCAGTGATTTTTAACAAAATGGCCTTCAGGTTCTCCAAAGGTAAAGCTGGCCACTGTTATTCCCTTGATCCTCTTGTCAAAGGTGTTACCTACAGCAAAATAGTAGGAAGAAAGTAGTGTTTCATTAGCCTGCAGGACTTCCAAAATGGGGAGGGAGCCAGTGGTGTTTACAGGCTGGTCATGACCAGGGCTGGGGTTCTGCGTGCTGCTGCTGCTGCTTACATTCTCTCAGTCTTTCTGTCTCTGTCTGTGTGTCTGTCTGTCTGTCTGTCTGTCTGTCTCTCTCCCTCTCTCTCTCTCTCTCTCTCTCTCTCTCTCTCTCTCTCTCTCTCTCTCTGTGTGTGTGTGTGGTTGTGTGTGTGTAGCCCTGGCTATCCCTCTATACACTAGGCTGGCCTTGACTCAGAGATGTAACTGCCTCTGCCTCTCAAGTGCTGGGTGCTGGAGTTAAAGGCCTAGGCCCCCAGTGGCCAGTGGTTACAGTATTAAGGTTAGCTCACAGTCTTTGTAAGTTGCTTCTGAATTCCAAGGGATACATATTTACAATGATAAGCCCTTTTCTGCAAATGCCTAATAGAAGTCTGTGGCCTTTAACATGAATGTTGAGTATCTTTCACAGGGCAGGGGTTCTGTTGTCGAAGTTGTCGCCAGTCATAGTAGGCACCCTAGATGTTAAATTCAGGAGAAAGTAGCTCGCAGGATTTACAAGGCACTTACTATTGAAATACGCACCATGATCCCAGGTTTAGTAACACATGTGGGCAGATGCTTAGAATTGATGATATGCAGGCCGCTGCTACAGCTGACCACCCATGGCTGTTCATACTACCCAGGTGCTATTTTTGTTTGTTTGTTTGGTTGGTTGGTTTTTCAAGGCAGGGTTTCTCTGTATAGCCTTGGGTATCCTGGACTCACTTTTGTAGAGCAGACTGGCCTTTACTCACAGAAGTCTGCCTGTCTCTGTCTCTGCCTCTGCCTCCCAGAGTGCTGGGATTATAGGCACGTGCTACTGCACCCAGCCTCGGGTGCTGTTCTTTTTTTTTTTTTTTTGGTTTTTGGTTTTTGGTTTTTTGAAACAGGGATTCTCTGTGTAGCCCTGGCTGCCTTGGAACTCACTCTGTAGACCAGTCTGGTGGCCTGGAGCTCCCAGAGATCCATTGTCCTCTGCATCCCAGTGCTGAGTTTAAAGGCCTGTGCCACTATGCCTGGCTCTGGCTCAGGTACTGTTCTTTTTTTTTTTTTTTTTTTTTTTTAAGATTTATTTATTATGTATACAATGTTCTGCCTGCACAGGTGCCTGCCTGCCCGAAGAGGGCACCAGATCACATTATAGATGGCTGTGAGCCACCACGTGGTTGCTGGGAATTGAACTCAGGACCTCTAGAAGAGCAGACAGTGGTTTTAACCTCTGAGCCATCTCTCCAGCCCCTGCTATTCTTTTGTTTTTGTTTTTCAAGACAGGGTTTCTCTGTAGCCTTGGCTGTCATAGACTCATTTTCTTTTCTTTTCTTTTTTTTCATAGACTGACTTTCTAGACCAGCTGGCCTCAAACTCACAGCAATCCACCTGCCTCTGCTTCCTGAGTGCTCGGATTAAAGGCGTGTGCCACCATGCCCAGCCTTAGGTGCTATTCTTAAAACTTACAGAAATACATTAACTTACCCAGCATCCCCCACATGCCTGCTATTTGTATCCCCATTTTAAAGATGAGGAAATTGCTGGGCTGTGGTGGCACAGGCCTTTAATCCCAGCAATCGGAAGGCAGAAACAGGTGGATTGCTGTGACTTGGAAGTCAGCCTGGTCTCCAGAGCGAGTCCAGGACGGCCAAGGCTACACAGAGAAACCTTGTCTCAAAAGAAGGAGGAGGAGGACAGAAAGAAGAAAGAAGAAATAATAATGAAAGCACAGAGGAAGAAGTAACTTGCCCAAGGCTGTCTACCTGCTAAGTGGTAGAACTGGACTTGAACTAAAGCCGGACTCCAAAGTCCATGTTCTTAAGCATGAGCATGCTGCTAAGGAACAAGCTGCCATTGGTCCTGTAATGTCACCTCTACAGATGAACTAACTGAGGCATGAAGGATTAGGCAGTATCCAGGGGGAAGCTCTTTTGGTAGGACAGAGCTGGCACTGGTCTCAAGTCTGTGAAACCCAGCTCTACACCCTGGCCTGGCCAGAGCTGCCAGTGAGTATTCCTGATTGTTTGCTTCTGAGATGCAGACTTATTCAGAGTTCTCAGCCACTAAAATGTTTGCTTCGAATAGCTGGTCACATGACTTCAGTGACTGCTTCCTCTGGCCATTAGAGCACTCAGTAGCATGTCTCTAAAGAGCAAGCAGGGAGCTAAGGGGTAAGGTCATGCTGACTTTAGTGAGTTGTCAGTCACATATACCAAGCACAGGGTCTGGGGTGGATGAGACTCTTGAGAAGGTGTAGACTCAGCATTGTAGGTGTGGGTTTTGACATTCAAGATACATGTAGTCTTATTGCAGAAAAAACTAGAAGGTTTCCTTTGTCCAGCAAGTTCAGGGGAGGCAGGGCTGATGAGAATTGGAGACGCCCAGGCTTACCGTGATCTGTCTGTGGCAGAGTCAAAGGTGTAGTGAGGGGATCCTTCTAGAGGTAGTAATATAGAGGACACAGGATTGCCCTATATGGAGATCACATCCTGAGAGAGAGAGAGAGAGAGAGAGAGAGAGAGAGAGAGAGAGAGAGAGAGAGAGAGAGAGAGCGCGCACGAGAGAGAGCGCCTCTGGGAAAAAGTCGTCAGGTCTCTAGGAAGCAAAACCAAGGGCACTGGTTGCTGAGGCTGCACAGCCTTTACTCCCAGCCTGTCCCCTTCCTCCTCTGAAAGCTTAGATTCCTAAACTCTGAGCCCGTGGGTTTGCATTATTTTTAGAGGAAGAGGCTGGCTCAGAATGCTGTTTAGAAGACCAGCTTCCCCTAGGTAGTGGCAGGACAGTCTCACTCTAGGATTGTAACTTTCAAGGGCTGTAGGTGGAACAGATATACCAAAATGAGCCCATGATATAGGAGAATGAAACACGGCAGGGGAAACCAGAACAGAGTTGGAGTACTGTAAAGAAGCATTGCATCTGTCTCACAAAGAACAGCATCTCGGTGGCTCAGCAACACGCAGCAGAGCTGTTGTGCAAACACTGCTCTGTCAGACCTGATCCCTATGTACCAGCAGGAAGGAGGGAGCTGTTGCCAGTTCGGCATCAGCATTTAGTAGGTTTATTTCTACTTTTATTAAGAGATTCCTTCCATTTTTCCTCTATCACATCTGTACATATATAATAAGGAAAAAGATAGTAGCTATGCTTTTTTAAAATACTTTTTTGTGCCAGGTGGTGGTGGCTCACCCCTCTAATGCCAGCACTCAGGAGGCAGAGGCAGGCAGATCTGAGTCTGAGGCCAGACTGGTCTACAGAGCTGGTTCTAGGACAGCCAAGGCTACACAGAGAAAGCCTGTCTCAAAAAAACCACACACACATACACACACAACTTAAAAATTGTGTGTGTGTGTGTGTGTGTGTGTGTGTGTGTGTGTGTGTGTGTGTGTGTGTGTACACATGAGCCACATGTGTGCAGGTTCCCTTGGAGGCCAGAAGAGAGCATCTGCCCCCTGGAGTGAAGCTGGAGTCGGAGGCTGTTGTGAGCCTCCTCCCCTGGGTGCTGGGAACTGAACTGTAGCCCTAGCCACTGAGCCCTCCCTCCTGCCCTGTTAGCTGTCTTAACAGACAATAGCATCTCTAGTATTTTCTCAGAATGACTGACATCTTTGTTTCCCTGACCATCAGTCTCTGCCATTCAGAATGTGGATGAGGCAGCACTTGTCACTGAAATATTTTTTTCTGATCTGATGACACCATCCTATTAGAGTTTATGTTTTTTTTCTGTTGATGTGTTTTTAATTGGCTTATATTGATTATCTATGATGATGGGTTTCACTGACATATTCATACATGTATGTGTTTTCACTTTATTTGGTCATCTGTGTCCTTCCCTCACTCTTACTAACCCCATTCCTGTTTCCAACTAGCTCCTCTTGTACTCTCATGTCCTTTTTTTTTTTTTTTTTTTTTAAAGACAGGGTTTCTCTGTGTAGCCTTGACTGTCCTGGACTCACTCTGTAGCCCAGGCTGGCCTTGAACTCACAGTGATCAACCTGCCTCTGCCTCCCAGAGTCTGGGATCACAGGTGTATACCACCACACCTGGCTACTGTCACATCTTTTAAGAAAATACTTGTTTTTGTTTTATGTGTATGAATGTTTGCTTGTAAGTATGTATGTGTATCATGGCTGTGCTTATTTCTTCCTGCGTGTGAGCCTGGTGAGTTTAGGGTTGCCTATGGGGCATGGGTGAGAGGTTAACTACAGGAGCACGGGCACCTTACCAGAAGATACACCACTGAAGAAAAGGTCCTGAGGGAGGGTGGGCCATGTGTCCTGTGCCTCTGTAACAGAATGTTGATGGGCGGCCTAGGGGAAATCTGGTGCAGGTGGTCCCAGCTGCTGTGGGCTCTGCCGTACCTGCAAGACAGCGTTCCACAGCGGTCTACCCAGCCTCTCCTTCTGCAACATTCCCAGAGCCTTGCAGGGTTGGTTTGTTTGTGGCTGGGCCCAGCAGTTGCTTATTATCAGTCCTGAGTTTGCAGCCTTCCTGTTGGTTAGGAAAATGGTTCAGATCTCCTTTGTTACAATATAGCGCATGGGTCAGAGTCCATGCACAGCAATGTGCTTTCAATGTCCTCTTGGAGAGCTCGGAGTGTCTCCGTCTGGAGGCTGCCTTGAGGCTTAGATGACATGTATAAAGTGTGGAGAACAGTCCCCACCCCAGTGGCCAGTCAGTGACCAGTGGCCAGCCATCTCCTTCACAGCCCCTCTGCAGTTTACAGTGTACACTGTAGTTCGTGTGTAAGCCGACTATTACAGCATGCAGTGTGACTTTGACTTTTTTTCCCCTTGTCTGTTTTTTTTGTTTGTTTGTTTGTTTTTGTTTTTGTTTTTAACAGTTTCTCTGTGTAGCTCTGGCTGTCCTGGAACTCACTCTGTAGACCAGACTGACCTCGAACTCACAGAGATCCACCTGCTTTTGCCTCCCAAGTGCTGGGATTAAAGGCATGCACCATCACTGTCAGGTGCACTTAGAGATCTTAAAACTAAATTATTATCTGTTATTTTGAGGCACGGTATTGCTATAGAGCTCAGGCTGTATAGTGTAGGCTGGCCTTGAACTTGTGGTAGCCTTGCCTCCTGAACACTGCAGTTACAGGTTACCATCTTCAGCTGACTTAAACTATTTTCCAATCTGTTTGTTTGGTATTGTTGGGTTTTTTGTTTTTGTGTTTGTTTGTTTGGTTTTGGTTTTTCAAGACAGGGTTTCTCTGTGTAGCCTTGGCTGTCCTGAACTCATTATATAGACCAGGCTGGCTTTGAATTTACATAGATCCACCCACCTCTGCCTCCTGAGTGCTGGGATTAAAGGTGTGCACCACCACTACCTGGCAGTATTGTTTTTGAGACAAGGGTTTCTTTAGCTTAGGCTCTCCTCAAACTCACTGTATAGCCCAGGCTGGCCTTAGAATCTGATTCTTGCACCTCTGCCTCCTGAGTATAGGATCCCAGGCCTGTGCTACCATGCTTGACTATAAAGTATTTTCTTTCTTTTTGTTTGTTTTTTGTTTTCTAAAGACAGGGTTTCTCTGTGTAGCCCTGGCCGTCCTGGAACTTGCTCTGTAGACTAGACTGGCCTTGAACTCACAGAGATCCACCTGCCTCTGACTCACAGAGTGCTGAGTCTGAAGAAGTGTGCCACTACTGCCCAGCTAACTATTGTCTATATATAAAATAAATATCCTTGTTTAGCAGTTCAGAGAAAAAGAATAAATTTGCTAAGAATTGCTACACGCTTTGAACTAATGATGTCAAATAGGGAAGCGGCCACTGTGAGCCCTGCTGCAGGGCACTGTATGAAGGAGCCTTGAGCCGAATTGTCAGCTGCTGTGGCCTGACAAGGTCTCCAGGGGGGCAGCAGGGCGCTTGCCTGTCTTCTCAGCTGAGGCAAGAGGATTGCTTGAGTCCAAAAGTTAGGGATTAGCCTGGGCAACGTAGAGCTATCTCATCTCAAAATATATGGTGACTCCCGTGTAGTAGACATAGCCCAGGAAGATAGGAGGTTTTCAAAGGACTCTTCATGATTTCAAGAGCGCCCTAAGTCAGTCTTTAGGGACTGTCCTGGAAGGCTCCAAGTCAGACCTTGGTCCCCTGACTGGCACTCAGTATTGTTCTCACTAGAGTAAACATGTGCTGTATGTGACTAGCTGAAATTGTGCCAGTGTGTAAGATTTTAAATGGCAGCTGGTGAGATGGCTCAGCAAGTGAAGGTTCTTACCAAATCTAACAACCTGAATCCAATTCCTGGGACCCACATGATGGAAGGAGAGAACGGGGTCCCATAGGTTGTTCTCTGGCTGACGTACACACACTGTGTCATGTCTGTGCTCCCCCCCAAACTACTAACCTAAGGTTTAAGAGTTAAATGGTACTTTAGAAGCATACTCCATATTTTCTAAAACACTTCAGGTTATTTTTCATTGGGGAACCTAAGTTGTCACACTTAATTTTTTTGTTTTCCAGAGAGGAACGGGTCTTTTTGAGCCAAGGTCTTACGACATTCAGGCTAGCCTCAAACTCATCATGTAGTGGGAGATGGCCTTGAGCCCCTGACCCGCTGGCCTCTAGCTTCTAACTGCTGGGATTACAGATGTGTATGCCTTCCCTAACAAACAGGCTTTCACACGCTTATAGTCAAAGGGTTTGTGTTTATTCCATAAAGGGAGGGGTGTGTGTGTGTGTGTGTGTGTCTGTCTGTCTGTGGCATTGGTAAACATTTTGGCCCATTTCCTTGACTACACAGGGAGAAGACATCCATTATCAGAGAAAAAGATCATGCATTACATGTACCAATTATGCAAATCACTCGACCACATGCACAGGTAGCTGGGAGGGCGGCTCCCCCGCCGTGCAGGGGCCTGCGCTGGGCGGAGCCTTTGGATCATGACGTGCAAGTCATTCTCTTCATTCTTTCCTTACTACTCAATGCAGAAACGGGATATTTCACAGAGATGTAAAACCAGAAAATATACTAGTAAAGGTAAAAACGATATAGAAACTTGATATCAAAGTAAAGGTAGAATATAAGTTTTAAATGTTCTAGGTTTGTTTTATTTTTATTTAAATACATGTTTTTGTCTGAGTGTGGGTAGACGCAAAAGTGTAGGTACAGAAGAGGCAAGATTTGTAAGACCCTTAGAATTAGAGTTCCAGGTGGGTGTGAGCTGCTGTGGGAGCTGGGAGCTGGACCTGGGCCCTAGGCAAGAGCAGTACACACTGAGCACTCTCTCCAGACTCAGAATATAAAATCTGATGCATTGGATACATCTCTGGCCTGGGTTTGTTCTTCATATTTGAAAAAAAAAAAAAAAAGGACTTGCTTTAGCAAATTCTGTGAACATTATTGACTTTACTCCTGGAAAACTACAATATTTTGCTCAAGAGATGGCTGATCCCTACAAATAGCCACTCCCGTGCTGAGTGTCAGTATGGGAGAGGGAGAGTTTGGAGACCCTTCAAATTTGAGAATTTGAGATTTTTTTTTCCCCGAGACAAGGTTTCTCTGTTTAGCCTTGACTGTCCTAGACTCACTTTATAGAGCAGGCTGGCCTCGAACTCACAATCCGACTGCTCCTGTCTCCCGAGTGCTGGGATTAGAAGGTGTGCACTACCACACCCAGCCCCAAATTTGAGATTTTTAAAGCTTGAGATCTCTTCTGACGTCTCCTGTGCTGCCCAAGTTTAAAGTGTCCCGTGTATGGATTCTCTACGTGTATTTACTTGCCATCAGAAGAGTGCCCTTGAGCCATGTGGCTGCAAGAAGCCTGTGTGCACTGAGGCTAGAACTGTGCCGCCTGCACCAGATGGCCTTGGAGCTGCCGTGGGAGGGCACATGTGACTGGTGCTGCACTTAGCCACCTTCTGGACACGTGCAAGGCTGTACATGTTTTCCATTCTTCCACTAGCAACATGTTTGAGAGGTTTATAAAGCTTGCACATTGTGTGTTAGGAGCCTCTTAGACACCAGGATTTTCTGATAGTCTGTGTTTGAAATGGTCTGTGTGGCAGTGGCTGTATAGACTGAGAAGGAGTCAACCCTGCTCTCTCTCCCTTGCAGCAAGATGTCCTGAAGCTAGGGGACTTTGGGTCCTGCCGGAGTGTCTATTCCAAGCAGCCCTACACAGAGTACATCTCTACCCGGTGGTACCGGGCCCCAGAGTGTCTCCTCACTGATGGCTTCTACACATACAAGATGGATCTGTGGAGCGCTGGCTGCGTGTTCTATGAGATTGCCAGGTAGAGCAAGGCCAGCACCTGTGCCTGATGTACCTCACGGGGTGACGTGGGCAGGTCACACGGTGAGGCACTTGCCAGCCCCTTCCTTTAAGCTCCAGGCTGCAGTTACTCTGGTTTCTGCTTGGTTCTGCTGCTCTGGGCAGGCAGTTAGCTAGGGTTTCCCCTCACTTCTTCCCAAGTACCTGCCCTTGCTCTCATCGCCTGGGCAGCAGCACCAGCAGGCTCCGTGCAGGGTGGGATTGCAGTGTGGGCTTGATCATGTGGTGAGTACAGACAAGAGCTCAGAGAGGCAAGGTACCACCTTTGATCCTACCATGGGGAAGTGAGAGCAAGCCTGCCACAATGCAAGCATGATGCCTTTTCTGGCATAATTGGACTTTTCTAGAAAAGCCCAACTCATTCTTCCTCTGACCTTTGATACCATCCCTGAGAAATACAGTGGCTGAGAACAGCCTGAGGGTTTGTTGTATTCAGAGGTGAGTGCTGTCCCTCTTACCCAGGCCAAGGGTGGGGAGGGGAGGGGGTGACATCCTTTGCTCATGGTGGATCCTCAAGTGAATTGTCAACACAGGCTGGGACCCAGGGCTCACCCTTCCATCTGCCCTCTGACTGCTGTGGAGTCATGGTGTGGACATGCACGTCAGGCCTTCTTTGGCACTAGTGTGTGTGTGCTAGTGACGTCATTTGGAAAGGCCAGTGGTACCTTTACGGAGGCCATAAGTGCCAACAGATAGTTCTTAGTCATGTGCTAACACCCATGAGTGAGTTTGGGAGGATAGTAAAGGATGCACAATTAAGAGTGCAGCAGCCAGTGACATTGAAGCAGAATGCCAGACAGCCTCAGGCGAGCCATTACTTAACCTGCTGAGCCCTGGCTCACTGTCTTCTGCCTCAGAGCTGTTCCTACCCTCTCACAACGTCCCCTCTGGTCATGAAGCCAATGAGTCCTACAGCCAGAGTTGTGTGTTAAGTTTTGTTGCAGCGTGGAACACAGATTGGGTTAGTTATATAGGTCTATTTTCTTTTTCAAGACAGGGTTTCTCTGAGTAGCCCTGGCTAGCTCAGGTTTCTGAGATAGACCAGGATGGCCTCAAACTCGGAGATCCTCCTGCTTCTACCTCCAGAGTGCTGGGATTAAAGGTGTGTACCACCATGCCCAGTTTAGGTCTAAATATTTTAGTTATAACTCCACATCAGAACAGCTCTGAGTTAAAAGGCTTCTTGAAACTAATTTGCCAACTGACTTTGGCCACCTGGAATTTCTCACTGAACTCCTCTGAGCCTCTGTGAGACTCTGGGGTATTGGGCTGAGGAATGAGACTGTTGGATGCCTCTTAAGAATACCTAAGGGGGCTGGAGAGATGGCTCAGAGGTTGAGAGCGCTGGCTGCTCTTGCGGAGGTCCTGAGTTCAATTCCCAGCAACCACATGGTGGCTCACAACCATCTATAATGAGATCTGATGCCTTCTTCTGGCCTGCAGGGGTACAAGCAGGCGGAGCACTGTATACATAATAAATAAATAAATAAAAATACCTAAGGGAGATAGCTCAGAGGTTAAGAGCACAGGCTACTTTCCTGAAGGACCTGGGCTCAGTTCCTAGCACTCATATGGTGGCTCACAACCATCCATAATTATAGTTCCAAGGGATCTAATGTCCTCTTTTGGCTATCCCTGGGTACCGGACAGGAGTGTGGTACATAGACACACATGTAGGCAAAATACCCTACACATAATAAAAACAAATTAGGTCTAAACATGTCTTTTTTTTTTCCCCCTTGATTTTCCGAGTCAGGGCTTCTCTGTGTGTCCCTAGCTGTCCTAGACTTGCTTTGTAGACCGGGCCTTGAACTCAGAGAGACCCTCTGCCTCCCTGAGTGCTGGGATTGAAGGTGTGTGCCAACATGCCCACCGGGTTCTGGCTTCTTTTATTTATTTTATGTATTTGAGTGCTTTATATGCATGTATACCTGCAGGCCAGAGGTGGGCATTAGAAGGTATAGATTGTGAGGTATGGTTGTGAGCCACCATGTGGTTGCTGGGAACTGAACTCAGGACCTCTGGAAGAGCAGACAGTGCTCTTAATTGCTGAGCCATTTCTCTAGCCCCTAAACATGCCTTTAAAAAAGAAAGAAAAAGAAATACTTGGGCCCATGGGGAAAGCCAAGATCAGAGGAGCAGCAGCCTCCAGGCCAGAGGCCTACCATGTGCTTATATCTGCAGATTTAGCCTGTGGAGGGAGGCCTGCTCAGAAGGCGTCTCATCATGGCCTCACCGCAGCACCCCTTGTGCCCTTGCAGCCTTCAGCCCCTCTTCCCTGGTGTGAATGAACTGGACCAGATCTCAAAAATCCATGATGTCATTGGCACACCTTGTCAGAAGACCCTCACCAAGTTCAAACAGTAAGTGTGATGTGCCCTGGGAGTCTGTGGTGGACTCACTGCCTTTCTACAGCAGGGCCGGGGCTAGGGCAGAGAGCTGTTTCCATGACCCCATGACATTTTCTGGGCCATCTACCCATTTGGGCTTCTGCTGTGGAAGGGGAGCCAGCCAGCCGTCTCTCTGTGAGGCTTAGGGGGCTGCACTCGCCCTTGAGTCATAAAAGGCCCTCGTGGTCTCTTGAAAGGCCTGTGTTGGTTTCACTCCAGAGTGTTTACCTCGGACTTGGGTCTGCTTGGGTGAGAATTGTTGCTTGGGTCAGAAAGGCTGTCCATGATGACCTCCTGTCTGCCAATCAGAGGGTGACAGTGATGCCCTTCCTTGCAGCCCCATTGCAGTTTTGTTTTGATGATAGATGAAGCTGAGGCCTGCAGGGAGTGGGGGACTTGCTAGGAGAGATCTCCCAGAAGCCCCTGGTCCAAGGAAGGTCAGTAGAGAAATCACTCACCTTGTTTTCTCCTTTAATTCTAGGCACACAGGAAGGTGAGGTCTCTGCTTTTACAGGCAAAGGAATCTGTACATTTATAGCATACACACCATTGTTTACTAGATTATTTTTCGGAGTAGTTTTAATTCACAGTGAAATTGAATAGAAGTGCAGAAACCTCTCCCTCTCCCAGCCTCCCTGCTGGCTCAGAGCAGCGGGTTTTAGCTAGCAGTGGAACCTGCGCTCCTGACTGGGGTCGTCACCCAGAGCCACTGGCACAGTAGGCTCTTCTCTTGGATTTCAGGAGTTGTATGTTCTCTATCCTGTCCCCCCTTTAAAAGCCCCAGGTTGCTTTAGACCATATATAGACCATAATATAGGCCTTGCACACCTGACTCTTCCCTCTGTATCATAAGTGCTAGGACTATACGCATGCACCAGCACAGCAAGTGCTAGGACTATATGCATGTGACGGCACACCCAGCCTTTGAGGCTCCCTTTGAGGGCCGTAGGCTCTTCCCTTCAGCTCGGGTCCCTTAGAGTCAGGGTGATGAGCACCGGCACCCTAACAATGGCATGATGATTTATTATCATTGGGCTTTCAATACAGGTCGAGAGCTATGAGTTTTGATTTTCCTTTTAAAAAGGGATCAGGAATACCTCTACTGACAACCAATTTGTCCCCGCAATGCCTTTCCCTCCTGCGTGCCATGGTGGCTTACGACCCTGATGAAAGAATCGCGGCTCACCAAGCCCTTCAGCACCCCTATTTCCAGGTGCAAAGGTAGGCCTTCTGGTAGATTGCCTAGTGATGAGTGGGAAGTGTTGATTCATGAGACCAGTAGGACAAGGAGCTGGCCTGAGAACAGCTCTATCTTGACAGTGGTCTTTGCCTCTTGGGACTGTCTCTGTGATGTGTCCTTCTTCAAATGAGGCAGTTAGTGCTTCCCGGCCCAGGGAAAGAGGGCTGTGTGGCTGTTTTGGGCTCAATGGCAAGGCTCTAGTAGGTAATCTCCCTAGGAGAGCCTGGCGCACGTCCCGGGTGGACAGCATGAGTGCGTGTGTGCCGCCTAGCGTTGGAAGTATGTTTGCAGTGCTTCGTGGGAAGGGCTTAGCCAAGGGCATATAGCGTCATGCATCTACACACTCCTGAATTTGACCGTTTGGTCCTAGGAAGGCCATGTAGAATACTGCATGGTTAAAATAGCCTTTGCTTGCAGCCCAGACGGTGTTGAATTGTTACAGGAAGGGAAGAAAGAGGCCTCTCCTGGCTCATGAGGAAAGAAGCATGAATGGCTACTTTTAATAGCAGATTTATAGATGAAGGAGGTAGCTGAGCTCTGGAGCCATTGGCGGAGGTGGCACGTTCTCTTCCCCCCTGTAGGGCAGCTGAGACACAGACCCTGGCCAAGCACAGAAGAGCTCTGTTCCCCAAGTACCCCATGGTGCCAGAATCACCTGCTCACAACTGGTCGTTCTCAAAGGAGTGCAGAAAGCAGGTATGAGCTGAAGTCAGTGAGCTGGGTAGAGACTGGAAGCCTTTAGGTAGCTCGTGTCTGAGAGGCCACCACAAAGTTATGGAGGGTAGTGACACACTTGTCCCAAGGGCATTGTGTCAGCCAAGGCCTGAACACATGCTACTATGGTCTTGTGTTGGGATATTCTGATTGCCCTATGGACCTGTTCTAACTACCCAGGCCCTTTCTCCTCCCTAGCTAGACCCATGGCTAGCTCCACATGTGAGCAAGCCCAGAGAGGGGACCCTCCCACGAGTGTCTGCCCTGATGGCCATGTGCCCCGTATGGTCACACCTGCTGTGTCCTGAGAATGACCCTAGCAGGGAGCTACTGAGAAGCCACAGTTGGTCAACATGGTAGGCCAAGAGGAGCACCAGACCGGCCAGCAGGGATTTTTCTTCCTTTCTCCTTAGTTAGACATGACCGCCTCCCTGTGTCGTCTCTCCACCTTCCCTCTCACCTGTCCTCTTGCATCCTGACATGGAGTGCCCGTGTGCTCAGCTCTGCCAGCTGTGCAGCTTGAGAGGAGCACCAAAACTCTGCCTGCACGTTGTTCTTTTTTTAGCTGCCACCAGTCACTTGCTCCTCCCATCTTTACCGAGTCTGTCCATGGCAGTGGCTGGTGACATGGACTATTTCAGCCAGTGTCTGCCAGAGCTTTGACTGCCGCGCCCAGTCCTGCAGGCCAGGAAGCAGGCACTGACTTTCTCCCACTCCCCAGACTTCTCTTCGCCATGGCTTTCCCTCCCATGGGGCCTGAAGTTCCTTCAGATACCCAGGTCCACGTGGAGGCTCCGCTCCCTCGGCTCCCATGACCACAAATGGCCTTCAAACTGCCCTCTCAGCTGCACCACCCTCTGCCCTTAAACTGTTGTCTGCTGGTACCCTCCACGGAGCCCCCACCCCCAAAGTGCAGTCACATCCAAGGTGGGCCTGTCTCCTAGCTATGGCAGAGCCTTGTTCCAGGGAGCTGCACACCAACTACGTGTTCCATGTTCTCCTCACGTGCTAGGAGTATGGAGAAGTTTTTCAATACTCAAGAGATGCAGAAATAATGAGCATGGTGACACACCATTTGCCCAGCACTCAGGAGGCAGAGGCAGGCAGAGCTTAGTTTACATGGCCCTGAGTTTCAGGCCAGCCAGGCCTACATAGTAAAACCTTATCTCAAAACAAACAAACAAATGCTGAAACCATTCTTACCCTGAAGCTGAACAAAAGCTTGCTGGGGCCAGCAGGGGCTGGAAAGCAGAGTTAGAGCTGCCTGAGCCTGCGCTCCCTCGTCTTCTCACTGCAAGTCGGCCGGAGCTTAGCTGGAAGGCTGTGGTGAGGGCCAGTGCTTGATAGGATCTGCAGGCCACAAGAGGCTTCATGGGAGCCTGCCTGGGTATGGGAGGCTTCAGCCAGGCTCACGGGTGCCTGTTCACCAGAGTTTCTACCCTGGCCCTAGCCAGGCAGTTTGATCAGGCAAAAGAACTTCCTTTCCTTGACCCGATTCCTGAAAGGGAACTGATCAGTGTTCTGTTTTAAGAAACAGTCCCTGAGGCAAGAGGAGGGCCATACCAGAAGACAAGCGCCAACCAGCCTGATGGAGCTGCCCAAACTGAGGCTGTCTGGAGTGACCAGACTGTCGTCATGTTCCAGCCCTGCATTGCGGTCAGTGTTGGGCACTGGAGCAAATGGAAGAGTCCCTGGGTTGAGAGCCTTGAAGTGTGCTGGTGTGAACAAGAAGGTAGTGCGTCTCTTGGCTTCCCTACGGGCTGCCCAGGGCCTGGCCTCGGCCTCCACTCAGGGTCCTGTGCTTCTTCTCTACCAGACAGACACGCAGAAGGACATGAAACCTCACCTGAAGCAGTATCACCTGCCCACCATCAACAGGAAAGGGGGAGAGTACTGAACCGCACGCCACCTGCTCAGCCTCTCGGAGAGCAAGGGCAGCACATGGGCAGGCTCAGGCCAGAGGACGCCTTGTGTGCCAGTGCCCCTTGCCATGCATGGCGGCCCAGGACAAGCACCCGCCTGGAGCCTCGGGTGTTTGCAACCTCAGAGCCTCTGTACCAAATATTCCAGTTTAATACATTTGTAAGACCACCTCATTTAAGGGTTTATTTCATTTTCATAATGTAAGGATTTGAGGTGATTTATATGAATTAACAGATAAGATTGGGCATGATAGCTCATGCCGGTAACTCTAGCATGGGGAAGTGGAGGGGGAGGAGCCTTAGCCTGGGCGACATAGTTAGTTTCTCTACCTCAAAAACAAATAAAAGATAGACCAAACTCTCTGTGATGAGTGACTTAGGCTTGGTTGAGAGGCGGCTATGCAAGGTCCACCTCAGTGTTTCCCTGACAGTACTGCCAGGTATTCCCGGTGTTGTGGCTGGGGCACCTCTTGGGAATACTCTTGGAGACTGACTCCTCTGAATCTCATCCCAGTGTTCTCCACCTGAGTGTGTTTTGTCCTTTGTGATAGCTTTCCTGAGCTGCAGGTGGGTGGGCTAACAGCCCCACTGCAGGGCAGGCCTCAGGTGGCCTCCAAGGGCCAGCTTGAGTGTTGGCCGCCATTGCTTAGGTTCCCTTAGAGGTGTCAGGTTGCCAGTCTTGCTTGGAGCAGATAGGAAAAGCTGGACCCCTGTGTCTGGAAACAGAAGACGGGGCGCGGGAGATGGGGAGTGGGCAAGAGTGCTTGCAGTATAAGAAGGGGACCTGAATTGGGATCCATGGTGTCCATGTCAAAAGCTGGGCACCGTCACACCGTGTAAGCCTATCACCGGAGGAGGGACAGTGCAGGACCAAAATCAGCAAGCTCCCAAGCTCCCAAGCTCCCAAGCTCCCAAGCTCCAGGTCCAGTGAGAAACTCTATCTCAGGGACGGGGTTCTGTTCTCAATGGCGCAGAGAACAGTAGGTGACACACTTACGTGTCCTCCTTGGGCTTCTGCACATGCAAGGGGGTGCACAGACCTGTACACACACACACACACACACACACACTCTCTCTCTCTCTCTCTCTCTCTCTCTCTCTCTCTCTCTCTCTCTCTCTCTCTCTCTCTCTCTCTCTCTCTCTCTCAGCTTGTTTCACCATGGGAGAGGGATGGAAACACTGTAGAGTGGTCCTGAGTGGGCTCAGGGCAAAAGCACCACCAGACAGCTGGCTTCAGGGTGATCCTCCTATGCTTTGATTTTTGCTTTTGCTGTGTTGGAGGTGAAATCTAGGGCTCTTGCGCTCTGGGTAAGCACTCTTAGCAGTAACTTAGCCTCTCTGCTCAGCCCTGTGGAACAAAGGAATTGAGTATGCCTTCTTATTTTATCTTTTCAAATTTTATACCATTTAAAAGGCAAAACTTGGGGGCTGGAGAGATGGCTCAGTGGTTGAGAGCACTGTCTGCTCTTCGAGAGGCCCTGGGTTCAATCCCCAGCAACCACACGGTAGCTCACAACCATCTATAATGTGATCTAATGGCCTCTTCTGGTGTGCAGGTGTACATGCAGATACACAAAATTAATAAATTAAAAAAAAAAAACTCTAAAAGGCGAAACTTCCCAGGGAAGTGTTGGGTCTCAAATCTCTGACCCCTTCCTTCAGGACTCTACTGATCCAAGCTTCAGGACACCAGACAGAAGGTGTGTAGGGGCAGCGCCAGGAACAGGGATGCTGTAGGAGGGAGATGTGGCACAGCAGAGGGCAGTGTGGGCACTGAGCAGTATGCGGATGGGTGCCAAGCAGAGGTAGGTTCGAGACTGGATATGATGAGGCTTAGAAAGAGCCAGGGGCTCTGGCATGGGTGGGTGTCCCCTGGCATGGAGGAGAGTGCTTGAGCAGTGGAGGGCTGGGCTGCCCCTGTTGTCACTTTAGGAGTCTTAGTCCAGTAGGCATACGCCAGGCTTGCAGGCAGGCCAGCACAGAAGGGACCCAGAGAGGGAAGCCAGCAGAGTGGGCATGACAGGATGGCCTAAGGTAGGACCAGCAAGCCTGGCAAGCTGGGCTGAGCCTGGGTAGGCATTAGGGCAAAGAAGCAGTCCCTGGAAAGGCTGCAGCAGGGTCCTGACAGGAAACCTCTTGGCTTTCTCCTCCTGTGGGCCCAGCATACCTGCCCAGTGCGCCATGGGTTCTCCTGTGCAGCAGGATTTGAACAGCATCTTGTCCCCACATTTGAATTGTCCCCACAGCATTCTGCAGTGGAAAGGCAGAGAAGGCTCACCATTCCCTGACTTGTACCTAACATGCCCTGGACCCCAGACCCTACACATGGAGTAGCATCCGTCAAGTCCTACTGTATGCCAAGTGCGTGTGCTGTCGGGGCAATTATAGAACCATTTGGAAGGCATCTTAGACCACGTGGCTATAGGAGCAGAACTGGCACAGCCATCCAAGGTGAACTGGGGCACAGCTGGGCTAAGGTAGGGAAAGGACGAGGACCTGAGTGGTGGTCAGCGAGGGCTGTGGAATACAGCTGCACCTTCTCGTCTCATGGCGCCTCAGTTCACACAAGCACTTGCTGCCCTGTTGTCAACCTGATTTCCATCCGTCATTCCTAGAACCATCACTAAACCCGGAGCTGGCTGGGGTTTGGTCCTGCACTATCTCTTCTCCAGTTACAGGGTTACAGGGTGTAACACTAGGGTCTAGAACCGAGCTGTTTGGAGCGATCACTAGGTTCCATGCTGCAGGCTTAGTTTGAGGGCAGTTCCTTATTACTTTCACGTGGGTGTTTTGGACTCAAAGGGCTGAGTTTTTCTGCGTAATCAGCGCTCTAAGATGACAGGAACACGGGCTGGAGAGATGGCTCAGAGGTCAAGAGCACTGGCTGCTCTTCAAAGGTCCTGAGTTCAATTCCCAGCAACCACATGGTGGCTCACAACCATGTATAATGTGATCTGATGCCCTCTTCTAGTGTGCAGGTGTACATGCAGGCAGAACACTGTATATGTAATAAATAAACAAATCTTTTAAAAAGACGACAGAAACACCAAACTGCTTAAAATGTACCAATGCTTCTAATAAGGTCTGAGTATGTGATTTATAAATTGTTTTACTTACACAGTGAGTGGCTCAGTGCCACCAACCCTCATGACGTAAGGTTGATCATCAGAACCCACAAGGTAGAAGGAAAGAAACGGCTCCCTTAAGTGTCCTCTAACTGTTGTACACAATGTGGCATTTACACTGAGTCTTAGCGTGGCACAGTGGCATATGCTCATGCCCCACGCACTTGGGACTTGGAAGGCTGAGAGAGGAAGACTGCTTTCCGTGCGACACTGAGTTCCAGGCTAGCTGAGGATTGTCAAAACAGAATACAACAAAGCAAAACAGGGAAGGAGAAAAAGTGAGTCTTAGCATCCTGTGTTGCGCCTTTCTAAGGCTGAGGCGGCTCTAGAGGCCTCACAGGCAGCAGCAGAAGCATGTGGCTTCCCAGCCTGGGAGCCAGAAACCTAAGGTGAATGAAGACAAACTTGGACGTGCATTGCTGTCCGTTGTGCAGTAGCAGCATCCTGCTGCAGCCATAGCTGCTAAAAATTCAGCCAACCTAGCAGAAGCCCCAGACTCCTTGCACTTGCCCCCAGTTTAATGGGATCATTTGGAGAAGTGTTTCAGATACCCGGTGACTTACTTTCACCACATAAAGCCTTTAAGGGCCCAGCTGTGTGAGATTCTTTAAAAGCCAAGAAAGGTCCTCCTGCTTGGAAATCCAGCAGCTACACTTGAGTGAGGAATTCAACCTAAAAGTACAGATGCATGTCTGCTAACGTCAGCCCTCCAGAAGCCCCACGTGCTGCTGCTGAAGCTGTGGAAACTTACATTGTGTGGGCTGGGCTTTCAAGGACAGCAGGTGGACTGTAAGCCATAAGGAAAAGGCCATGTGCCCACACCAGAATCTCCATGCCTGGGCAGCTCCCACGGTGTGCTGGACTGTGAGGACAGGCTCGGAGCCAAAGATTATCAACTAAGACATGTTTCTAACAGCCTTACACTTGGACTGACAGGGATCAAGGAATGTGATAAGCAAACAATGAAGTAATTCCACACCAAGGAATGAGGCCCCCCAAAAATTAACAAAATTTAAGTTAAAAAAAAAAGGATAAACAAATAGTATATTCAAGATAATTTTAATATTATTTTTGTGAATTAGAAATATCACTCTTAAATGATGAAAATTACTAATGAAGTAACTATTTCTTCCATTTCAGAATTACATTATTTACACATATAATACAGACTTGATTACATTGGAAACAACAGTATTAAAATAAATGTTAACATAAAAAGGGCATCTCCACTCCATATTGTGGAGGCTGAGAATCCACTCCCCCTTATTCAAAGTCATTTTCTATTAGCGTTAAACTATTTTAAGTGCAAACAATTTTTTAAATCTATGATTGCAGCATCTGTCTTTCAGAACGTGTCAACTGTCTTCATGAGTGCATCCCAGGCTGTCTAATGACCACCTAAAGTATAAAACAGATCAGTGCAAAACCAGGGCCAGGTGCTATTTATAACAGTTGAATTTAGGTTTCTTGTCCAAGAAACATCTTACTTTACACTATGTATATATGTGTATATATATATATATATTATATGGGATTTAGTTACATTGAATTTTAGAGTAAAAAGCAAGAAAACTCCCATTTCTCATTTTTTACTGCAGCCCCAACAGACTGACTTAAAAATGGAAACAACTCTTTGGGTTAGCAGCTCCACACAGCCCTGCAGGCTGCCGCTGCCTGCCGCCTGCATGTGGCTCCAGCGCAGCTCATGGCTCCGTTGTCGTCTGTCACTCCCTCAGTCCACACGTGTCCCGGGGGAGCCTGGGAGCAGCCCTGCAGCTGCTACACCACAGTCCCACCTGGAGAACTGGCCTGGTGTGGGGATGACAACAAGCCCTGCGAACAAAGCAGTTTACATTAATCCAGCAAGACACAGGGCAGCGCGGGGAGCCCGGCGCTCACCTGCGCCAGCGCTTTCACAGGCCGTCTGCCTAGCTAATTCCTCTCACAGCACTGCACTGTGCCTGGAGTGAGATTCTGCCTCAACACCAGCTGAAAGGAAGGTGGAGTTGCTTACTGAGAATCATGGGAGCCTTTAGGAGAGGGTGTGGCTCACTGTAGCTGCAGAGTCACCAGCTCCACCTCAAGCAGAGCAGGCCCTCAGAGCCACATGGACAGTCTAGCAGCACTTTTTAAAGGGCATTTTCCTCCTGGGGTGTGCTTGCTTGGGCAGCACCCCTAGCTTTGGCTGACCTCCTGGCCCTGCAGGTGCAGTGAAGGGGACCAGGCCCTGGGTGGTAATTCTGCAGCTGCAGTGGGGACGGGGAGCATCAGTCCTGTGGGAGGCTGAGTGCAGTTTGGTGCTCGTTTCTTAGGAATCTGAAGCTAACAGTAGTGTAGCATTAGAACTAAAAACTGGGTTCCATGGAATCAAACATCCTTTAGCTGTCCCAAAGAATTATTTACTTGTTGAGTATTATTTACAAATGACGTTTAATGCTAAGTAAATACTGCTACATTTTCATAGACTTTCAGTGCAGGCAGTTAGCTGTAAATGGGTCATCAGCCTTACCCCACACCTTGTTGGGAGGGAGCTGGGACACAGCCACTTGGCCTGTAGTTTCTTACATCAGAGCAGAAATCTATTTACTGGTCTAGACAAAACCAAGAGGCAAGAACAGACGGAATAAGGCAGCTGCTCCGCATCTGTAGGAGCTCTGTCCTCTCAGAGCCCTGTCAGACAAAGCAACAAAGAGCCACACCCCTCACACCCTGCAAACCCAAGCCAGTGAGGGAGGGCAGGGCAAACAGGCACAGGATACAACAGCCACTTAAGCATGTGACCAACCTTCTGTCCCTAGGCAGCACTGCAGACAGAGGTGGCCTGCCCTGTCACTATGGGTACTGCCTCTGGCCATGGTCAGCCAATGGAAGAGTAGTGCCAGCCACATGGGAAGGACACAATATTTAAACAAAATTAATGATTTAAAAACCAGGTGGAAAAAATTTAATGGGATATATCCCAACTTATTACAGTATATAATCAAAACAAAAACTTTTTTTTTAAAGGGCAAGTGAAGCCTTTGAGGTACGTGCTTGAAACAGCATGTTTCAACTTGGACAGGCCCCACCTTTGGTATTCAGTGGCCAAGTGATTCACAATTGCCATGAGGTCAACAAGAGTCTGGCCAACCCTGTCTCTCCCTTGTTTAATGTGTACACTCCAGTGGCCTCTGCAACCCTTTTCCTTGCAATTCTGTAGATGAGGAGTTTGCAAACACGGGCAACCAGGACTACAGGCTTCTGGGCCCAGGAAGAGTGGGTACACACTGCTTCCACTTAATCTCTCCTGTTAGTGACCCACCTGAGGGCTTGCAGACCAGCAGAGCTCCCAGCCCAGAATCAATGGCTGCTCAAGGCCCTGACTGACTGCGGTGGTCAAGAGCCAAGGGGAAGCAGTCCTTTCTCTCCACCATGTGTACTACTGTGCTGGGCACTAAGCCAACTTAAATCTCCTGAACCAACAGACTACATCTACCTTCCTTCCAGCCTTTGTGATTTCCCACTCAAATGTTGGGGACTTGTGTTCTGGCCAGTGGAGGGTCACTTCTGCAATGCCAACCCTAGCCATGGGCTGGGGCCTCCACCAGGATTAGCAGGAAGGGGAAACCCGGACCACATGGGCCGGGCCTCCAGCTCCCTGGTCACAGGCTTCTGAGCACAGTGGCCTGCTGGGACGTAGCATGTTCAAGTGCTTCCCATCCCTGAGAGTGTGTGAAGCCAGCACAGGCCAGAGAAGGGCGTCAGCAGGGTCAGACTGGGTCGGGTCAGAGCCTGCCCAGCAGCAGCACCCAGGTGAGACTGTCTATCTAGCTTTGTTATTAGACATTAGAATAGCGACTTGTTTACTTCTTAGAGATGCAGCATTGTATAACGAATAGTGGAGGCACTGGGATGACATTCAAAAGACAATGAGGGGAGTGTGGTGGTACAGGCCTATAATCCCAGCACTTGGGAGGCAGGAGGATCAAGAATTGAAAGGTCTTCTTCAGCCTCATAGGAAATTTGAGGCCAGCCAAGGCTATAAGAGACCCAGTATGAAACCCCAGTACCCCTAAAGAAAGACAATGTAAAATATACCCTTTTTAATGGGTGTAGCCCAGCCCATCGCTCTTAGCCCATGCTTTAGTGTAAAGACTGAAAGGTGAAAGGAAGTGCCCCGAAGCAGCGTGCAGGCAGAAGAGCCAGTCTTCTAAAGCACGGTGACTCTGCGGCCCTCCCCCGCCTGCCCCTGGGCACAGTGCTGTTTTACCTCATCAACCCAATTCCTTTGCTTAAGGGCAGATAAGTCAAGATTAGGGCCTGGGCTCAGAGCCAGCACAGGAAGAATGTCTGTGTGCCTGCCGGGCGTGTGAGCCCGAGCCAGCGCAGTCCCTTCAGGCTTCACAAAAACCAAGCAAAAGGTCTCTGCAGCAGAAATTCTGAACGATGTCCCCTTGTCCCAGGATGTGGACAACTCTTGAACCTAATGGTTAACAAACTCTTCTGGTCTCACCAGAGTTGCCAACATTGCTGGACATCAGTGTTTCAAAATACTCCAGGTCTTGCTTTGGGTTAGATTCTGATTTGCAAAGCTAATAGAATTAAGCCATAGTCCACCAGGATATACAAGGAAAACAATGACTTAAGGACCACTACAAGCTAAGAACGTGTCCATGTTCCTTTCCTTGGGGATGCTTGCTAAAGATGCATTGTAATTGGCTAGATGCCCTTTTATTCAAGGCCAATCAGGTCCTGTAGTTGCTGTGGGCCCACAGTGGCCTCCAGCTCTGGGCTGTGGGAAGGCTGCCCTCTCCACAGCTGCCTCCAGCACCTTCTGGCCACTAACATCTGACAGTAAGGTGTGGAAGTTGGGGACGAATGCCAATCCACCTCTCACCCACCTGGTTGTTTAAAGTCACTCAATCCCTCAGCTCCAAACAAAATAACACAGACCAATCAGGCAGACCGAGCTGCCCCCGAAGCTGTGGGAAAGGTGACCAGTGTGTTCCACATGTCTCAGCTTGGAGGGATGGCTGGCCTTGAGGCTTCTACGCCGCGAACTGCTCTCAGGTGGCAGTCAGGGCCTGAGTAACTAAGCAGTGCCTGTGCAGATGGGGCACAATGAGCACCAACACCTGCCATGCTCTTAGCCCTGGCTTCTTCTCTCATCTGTCTGAGCTTAAGAATCCATTACTTTATCACACACAATATATAAAAGACCAGGGAAAACCTGGTCAGAAAGCCATAGTTCTGTGTAAGGAGCACCCAGACTCAGTGAGAAGGGTTGAGGAAGCTCACAGTGTCTGTGTCCATTGCTGCCTCAAACTTACTGTCCAATGGCCTGGGGCTCTGGCTCCCGCTGGGTAGTGGACCTTGTCCCTTGGCCAGCCTTGACCTACCACTGACAAGCCACACTAAAGGTGACATAGGGGCTATATGACCTGGTCTCTGAAGAGAAAAGGAGAAATAGTCACTCTACAGACATCTAGAGACAGACAGAAAATAAATGGTTCAAGGCTTCTTAGAGGTTGTGTACTAAGAAAAATGTTTGCCAGCTAAGGCCCTCATCCTGTGACCTGCTGGGCCCTGAAGTCCGCCATGGAGGAAAAGAGGGACCTAAATCCTCCAGCGCTCATCCCTCCAAGGAGCTTCCCAGAGCCCACCCTAAAGGAAAGGCTGGTTTCAGAGGAGCTGCTACAAACATTCCCCCTCCCCCCATATTCACAGCCCCACATGGAGGGACACAGATGACATAGTTTATTTTCTCCAGGCACATAGTAGCTGTGTTTTTAAAAAACAACAACAAAAAACAAAAACAAATGTTATGGTTTTCTTTTTTCCTTTCCTTTCCCTTTTTTTCCCCCCCTCTCAAAACAGGGTTTCTCTGTGTCACCCCTGGCTGTCCTGTTCTCACTTTGTAGATCAGGCTGGCCTCAAACTCATAGCGAACTGCCTGCCTCTGCCTCCCTAATGCTGGGATTAAATATGTGGGCTACCACACCCGACTACTTTGGTTTTCTTTAAACAAAATTGAAAATGCTCTTAACCTGTCTTTTAAGGGCTTCAAAGATGTTTAGTGCTAAGAAAAGGCCCCATGCTGCTCTTGTGGTGGAGGCTGGGAGGCCATTCTGAGCTACAGGCCTGAACATCTTCTGCTTTGCAGCACTAACAGCCAACCCAACTGCACCCACTCAGTCAGGCAGTAAGGAACCATCCTAGAACTATCTGTGAGGGCTGAGAAGCAGAGCACAGGGCTGGGCAGGCCACCTCCCTGGAGGAGAGACAGTTAAGCAAGAGCCCTTCAGGAAACAAGAGCTGACAGGTGAGTGGAAGCACCACAGGCCTGAGGAGGGACCGTCTGGGCCAGCTCACACTCACCTTGTCACCCTGCAGGGGCCTGTGGGTTTACACGATCCACCTGCCATTCTTGCACAGAAGCATTTGGAGACAGAGGTGACCAGTGAAGCTGTTCACTGGGGACAATACACATGGCTGAACCTCCTATATTCCCAGTGGACCATCACCTCCTGCTCTCGCTGCACTGGGCAGGGGTGAGGTGGGAAGAGCTCCTGCAGAGGCCCACAGAGCCCTTGGCTCACTAGGCTGGCTAGGTGGCTGCAAAGGCAGCCCAGCTACCTTCAGAGTTAACATTCACATCACACTGAAACCTTCTCACACGCAGAGAACACCAGTGCCACCGCCTCACTGAGGGCAGCTCACGTGAGCCGTCTGTGACGTTGAGTCAGCTTCTATCTGGTAAGCTAACTGAGGCACACACAGCAGCAGGAAGAGTCTTCACAGTTATCTGTTTATAAACATTAACATGGCTCTTAATTTTACAGTATTTAACAGCTTTTCTTTTTTGGCTCACAGATTCTTTTGTGTAAAGCTTAAATATGAAAATGACTATTGAAAATTATCTACATTTACAATGAATGCATTCACATGTTTATTAGTGTTAATATACAGAGGACAGCCTCCAATACTTCAGAATGTCAAGTGTGTGGTAAGTCTTTTGCTGTGACAGTGACAAGGGAACAGCTAAAAAAACAAAAACAAAAAACAAAGCAATGAAACAGAAACATTGCTCTAGAATTACAGTGACAATACGATGTCTTGCTACTGCAACAGCAGGGGCTCAGTTTCCTGGTCTCTCACAGCAGGAGGGCTCTTCATGAAATTTATTCAAGTTGTGAAGAGATCGGATGAAAATGTAAGAAAGGAATACATGTTTTACCTTGACTTCCACTGAAGACAAATACCCATACAACTTTATACAATGTCACCTAATAACAATCTTTAAAACCCAAATACACAGAAGTCAAAATGCAGGATTTTCACACTTTTAACTCAAGAGTTAGGAACTGAGCCACGACACAAAGATAATGTAACCACTGCAGCATAAATGAACAGCCCCGCACCAGTGGACTGCTGCCCCACGAGAAAAGCCTGTTCTTACAACTGACCTTGGGCTCTGAGTCTCAAGGTAACAGGTCAATACAGGCACTTTTCCACCACAAGCCACAGCAGTGTCTCCTCTCCCTGGGACAGACACCACGTAGCACTTTGACCAGCACCTTGTTCTCCTAAGCCAGCTTGTGGCGGCCCAGTCAACTCATGGCACACAGCACACTCTGACAGAAACAGGGCCTGGTGGCTCCCCCATGCTTTCCCAGGACAGTGGGGAGCTCAGCCTTAGGATCCCAACTACAACTAGAGGCCATGACTTCAAGTCAGTATTAAGCCTACCCAGAGAAGTACTTGGAGGCTCTATGGGTGAGGGAGGGGTTCTCAACAGTGGACACACGCCCACGTGCTGCAACTGGCCCTGCGCCAAGAGGCGTAAGGGAGCATGGACACCTTCAGCCATGACTGCCCACAGGAGAGCTGCGTCCCAAGGTCAGCCACTGGAAAGCCACCGCTAAACTCTGCTCCTAGCTTTTCCTCAGGTGGTCAGAAAGATTGAGGGTGACTTTTGGGTTTCTACCCAATCCTTTGCTGGCCCTCCGTGTCTTGTTCTTCCTCACTCTTTGAGCTTGCTCAACAAAGAAAGAAAATATCTCCCTCTCCAGCAAGAGGTGAGAGCACCTTGCACACAGGTACACACATGTGCTAAGGCAGGCTCACTAACTTTAGCACAAATTGTGTTAGAACTTATTAAAAATTCAGAACGCATCCCAGGCTGTGGGGGGATGGGGAGGAATGGCTATGCTTGGGGGTTTCAAGCCAGTCACTAGAGGTGGCTGCTGGCCACCACCCGGGTTGGGATGTACACAGTCACGGAACTGCAGTGCTATAGCCCTTGTCACATCTTCTTTCAGAATGTCTTTGAGACACTTGTGGCTTCTCTCTCCCTCTCCCCCGGGGTTTTCTATCAACAGTCCAGTCAGTCACCCTTCATCCTGACCCAAGTGGCTCTCAAAACACTTCTCAACTCAGGCATCACAACAGGCAAACTTCACGCTCTCTACCCTATGAAGGGGAATTCAGAGTTCAGTTACTGGCTGCAGGTGTCACCCAATCTCTCTGGGGCATTTGCTTTTAAAAGAAGGCACAACTTCTAAGCGTCTCTAGAGGGCTGGGATGTGGCTCAGAAGTGCAACGCCTGCCCAGCAAGTGTTGAGCTGCTTGGCTCAGTCCCTGGCACCAGGAGCACAGAAAGAGGAAGGTGAGGAGGTGCTTATGGGCGGATTCACCAGAAAAGTTGCCTGTGGTGGGCGAGCGGGACCCCAGCAGGGCTCTGGGCTACAGCATGTAGACTGGACTTCTGCTGCAGAGCCTCTTCTTGACAAAAGCTGTTTTGTTCCAGGGTCTATAGGTACCAAAGACATTTTCGCTCATGAAAAGTCTCATGAGAATTCTGATGAGGAAGCTCAAAGTTGGTGGAGAATACTAAAAACATGCTCCCCAAATTTCTCCAGGTGGCTCCTGTGGAAGCACAGTGGCCCTGTCCCTCATTCTTTGGAGATCAGGAACCACCATGACACACTGTTGCAATCCCATGAGACCCCACCACCTCTGTATGCAGGGCCCAGGGAAGAAGGGGGTCCCCACCCCCCAACCCCCCCTTCTGGAGCTGCCGCACCTTTAGTTCTGGTCTTGGAGAACACCTGGCACTCTGTCCTCCTGCCTGCAGAACTGCTCTGCTGGCTGTCAAAGAAAGGGGGGCAGGAGTCAGTCAGGGGGCAGAGTGGGCCCCCTGGAGCAGCATTGCCCTGCATGCAGGGGCCAGCCTGGGCCAGGCCATGCAGCTAAGACAGCCCTCTAGAGCTGACCTGGGCTCTTCCCAGCCCCTGAACCTGGCAGAGGAGCCAGGAGGGTAAGAGACACAGCAAGGGCCCAAACAGGGTCCCAGTTAAACATTAAGGACACAACATTCAGCAGGATAAGTTGGAAGAGATTGTGACCAAACCCCAAGTCACAAACTGCGACTTTATCCTGGAGATGCAGAAAAGAACTCACAGGCCTCCATCCATAGCTGGATGCTTTTTTCCTCCCTCCTTAAAGGAAACAGTAGTATCCGCTCTTGTTCTTCCTCCCCCCATTCCCACCAGTAAGTGACTCAAGTCACCCAGTCAGCACCCTAGTGACTGCCCTTAATTCCAACAGACAGGCTGGGAATGCTACCAGGGCAGGGAAGCTGTAAGCGCCCGGTTATCTGTGCTGGGTCACAAGTACACATGCAATGACCCCCTGCCAGGGAAGATGCCCTCCAGCTGGGAGATCACCAAAAGCGTTACTTACCGCTGACTGGCCACCCTGTGTTTAGGCCAGACACAAAGTCTTGGATTTGGAAACTGCATACTCAATGCCTCAGAAGCATTTGAAAGGGAATTTGGGAAACTGCATATGGACTGTTCACTTCAAACCTGCCCACCTGGCAGCTCAATCTGACCTCTGTGTACATGGCAGCAGGCTTTGCTACCTCCTATCAGTTAACCCTAAGAACAAAAGAGTGTATGTCTGAGGCAGATGGATGTGAGCATCCTTGTGAAGAGCTGCTCAGAGACATGGACCGCCTTGGCACCAGGTGAGAACCCTGGAGGCTGCCATGGTCCCACGGGCAGCACATTTCCGTGGCTATCACATCAAACAGCAGCCACTTTCCAGGAGGAGCAGGCTAGGGATGGGGCACGGACACAGCCATCAACATGTTGGAGCAGGGGAAGGGGCCTGGACCTGGCCGGGTCTTCTGGCTCCCCCTCCCGCGTCTCGCCACTGCAGAGCCTTGCCAAGTCTTCATTATCGAGCTACATTTACTACTCAAGCCAATACAGTCATTACTGCTATACCTCACTACAAAGGTGTGCAACACAGAAAAGCAATCCCAAATGTCCTAAATAAGTTAACAAATAAAATAACTATCATTTTGACACAAAATACCCAGCTCAAGAAGTACCTTCCATTGTGAAACTAGAGTTTAAAAAGAAATTCCTTGAGTGGCTAAGCAGGACCTAAGGAATTGGAAGTAAACTGCAGTTCCCCCACAGCTTTCCCTGCCACAGGGGCAGTGCACACAACAGCACTCCTGAGGGGACACAGGCCAGGGGAAGGGTGGCATTCAGGGTGGGGTCTGAGTCCTACACCAGCATCTGCCTCCAAGAGTCCTCCTGGACTCAGGACTACTACACAAGAGCATGAAATCAAAGTGCATGCATGTGCGCGTGCACCTTTCCCCCTGGGGGACCTGAACCCACCCAAGTGCCGTGTCAGGATGTACCCTGCAGCCTGGATAGCTAGCTAACAGTCCACACAAAGCAGAAACAAGAAGCCTTTCCCTGATGTCCAGCCATCCCTTCCTGACCCAAAAACGAAGCACACCACCCCATCATACAACAAAACAGACAGAACCTCCTTTCCCGTTGGGAAAAAAACCATATGCTACAAACAACTAACACCCAAGTCTTAGCTGGCGTGGCAAGGAGCCCTTGCGAAAGCCGTGGCCGCTGCCCCTGGCCACAGAGCATCTCAGCTGCCCAGGCTCTGGGATATAGAGATTTCAGTGCACAATTTCAATCAGAGTTCTACAAACTGCTTCTTTGAAAAAAGATGTTTATTAAACAATTTTAATTGTCATAAAATGACTAAAATGGGTTTTAAAAATTAAGGCTCTTCTCTTTCTGTGGATTGCCAGACAATGTAAAAATAATATCAATCAACCCTGATGAACGCTTTGCTTCTAAGTTAAATTTCATAGATTCCTAAATATTTTATGATTTAAGATAAAAAGTTGGACTATAAATGATAATTAATGGTCACCTGTACTGAACATACACTGACCAGGTGTACAACAATCTAGCTGAGTCATTATGTTAAAGCATAAATTTTGACTTTAGCATTTTGATGTCACTGTTCTCCACGTTGTGTGACTCCCTAACCCTGAACTAGCCTGGTACTGGAGCGCTAACTGGGACTCCATGTACCCAGAGGGTGGCTGGCTTGCCTGGCAATTAGTCTGACTATGTACTTTTTAAATGCTCTAAGGTGAATATCAAATGATTCAGAATTACATGGCATGCAGTATCCAAAATTATGGCTCTGATGCATTTAGATTTACATTAAGAAGTGTCATTCACATTCATTGTACATCCCACCCCTCCCACAAGGAAAAAAATCACTACCTAGTTAAGTTCTACATCTGGTGCAGCATTAAGGGTTAAAACTTACCACTTTACCAGGCCTTGCCCATGTGCAAACAAATCCCTCCTGACAAGCAGTGACTATACAGTCTTCAAGAAAAACCAACACAGTCAGCCTTTCATGAGCTATCTTTTTACAGATCAGCGGCTCTAACAAGGGGACATCTTCCATCCGAGGACACAGGGATGTTCCCAGAGTTTTAGCAGGGTCCGTTTTGGCTTTAGTAACTAGATTCAGTTTGTCACTGCTCTTGCTGGAAATGTGTCCCATACTATGATTTCGTTTATGGTCTTTCTCGTGGTGTCTCTCCTTCCGGTCGTGTAGTGACAGAGTTGCAAACTTGCTGACCCCAGAGGCAATGGCCCCGTCCATGACGCTGCTTTTGCTGCCAGCGTTGGAGACTGCTGAATGTGGAAGGCTATTGGACCGTGGCAATGGAGGGGGCACAGAGTTTCCAGGTGAGGTGACACTGTTCCCATTGCTTCCGGCAGGCGGACTTGTGGCATTCATAACATTTGTGTGTGTCCTTGCTCTTGAGAGGGGTTGGTGAGGGAAAAGGATGTCTTCTGTAAGGTCCCATAAACACAGCTGTGTATCCTGGCCCACTGAACCAAACCGATACGTAACACTTACAGGGCGGCTGTCTGTAGAGTTCCGTTTGGACAGCCTAGACTGTGTACTGTTCGCTCGATCTCTGCCAAAATGAAGAAGGTCCTGGAAGTCCTCGTCACTGCCACTAAACTCCATAGGGTCACTTTCTTCTACACTAGTAGTATAGGGATCAAATGCTACAACACTGACCCAGGATTTGTGCCCATGGCCTCTAGCTATTACTCGGCAGTCTAGAAAGGACCAGACTGTCACCAAGTCGTCCTCTCCACCTGTCACAATGTACTTGCCATCTGGGCTCCAGCACACACAAAGCAAGCCCCCAAAGTAGCTTTTCATTGTACCGTGCAGCTCCACCGAGTCAAAGTTGAACACGCGCAGAAACCCGTCCTGGCTCACACACGCTAAGAACTTGCCATCTGGGGAGAAGGCAAACTCGCTGAGGGCCCCCTCGCCCACCGTCCACTTAAGGAGAGGGTTCCTCGTGGATTTGCTCTTGCAAGTGTGCACAGCAAAGCTCTCCCCCTGCTTCAGGAGCTGGTAGTGGGGGGCCGTGGTGCCACAAGTGTGCTCCACATTATATAAGTACATGTTCCCACTGGAATGGGCTACTAGGAAAAGGCTTTCCGAACCAGGAACCCATCTGACACAGGTTACTCGTGACTTGTCTATTAGTCTCTGTGAAGACAAAGGAGAACACGTTATCACAATGGAGAAGTTATTTTTCCAGAGAAAAATAAAAAAACAAAAAACAAAACTTCTCTGCTTCTTGGCAAGAAGGTAAGAATCCATCCAAGCACTCCACATTTATCCTGTGTCAGCCAGGCCAACGGAGAGCATTCTAGACCTGTACTTGGGTGCCAGGCCACTGTCTTTTACTGAGGGTGTCAGTCATTTGATAACTATCTGCTGAGAGCCTACTCTATCCAGGTGTCAGGTCCTGGGCACACTGGTGTACCAGCCCCTACTGTAAGGCACAGTGGTGTACCACAACCCCAGCCCCCATGGCAGGGCACTTTGGTGTGCCCCAGCCCCAGCCCCCATGGCAGGGCACTTTGGTGTGCCCCAGCCCCAGCCCCCATGTAGGAGTGGCTGACTGTCTTGCTGCAGCTCCGCAGAGTCCTCACTACGAGGACGTGAAGGGAAGTTTCAGTCCTCACAGCTTTCTTTGCTTTTCTCACTGCAGGCCACGGGCTGACTACACTGCGCCTTTTTGTGGCTGCTCCAGGCCATGGAGTCATCTGCAACCCTGGACTCACAGTGGCTTCACTTCCGCCATGCACTGGCCTGTGAGTATCTTAACCCACATCTCCTCACATTCTCCCTGGAACCAGGTGGGGATAGTTCAGGAGTCTGTACTTGTCTCTGTCCACTGACCTCACTGCCTCTTTAACTGCTCATGTCAGTGTCTTGTCTTTAAAACTGAAGGAACAAAGCAAGACAGATGAGTGGCACTCAGACAGAAGAGCCCACCATGGGGCTCACCAGGGCACATACCTTCCTCAGCCTGTACTCTCAAAATTACATTACCAAAAACCACCAGAAGAACCCAATCTTGCCTTGAAACTCCTTCTGCAAGTACTCCCTGTTACAGCTACACTCCTTGCTGGGACAGCCCCAAGGGTTTAAGTGTAAGCACAACCTAACTGGTTGGGGTTCCCCAACATGAATCCCAGAGAGCAAGCAGGGCACCAGGGTGGACTTGAGCTACAGCCATCTGCCCACCTGGCTTGGTCACCATGTATGAGCAGTGGGTGTTCTTTCTCAGAAAATAACACAACTGAAACAACGCAGCGTGCACGAGGACCAGGCTTCATATGCGGCCCTAGTACCAACAACAGTGCTAACACTAGTACAGGACTGCGCAGAAAAGAAATGAAGAAATGCAAGCTCACTGCAAGAAAATCAGCCCTCAGAAGAGATGGCCTGCTAACAAACTACTGACAGGGGCACATGGGAGCCTCAGTCAGTGTCCCAGAGCAGGGAGGCATCAAGTTCTTGGGGTTTGGGCAAGCCATCCGCATGGCTGGTGTCTTAGACCCACCCGTAAGCACTGCCCTTGGGGACACTATCACTGTCTTGGTTCCCTGACTCTCATTCCTGCTTGGTGACCTGCCTATCAAAGGCACCTGCCTTCCGCTAATGTCACTGGCCTGGCCCTAGTGCTGCTCTGCAGGGCTCTGCCATTAGACCCACTAACTTCTTAGCAGGCCTGCTCACTTTCACAGCTGGATCACAGCCTTTGGGGGAAGAGTGTACGAGGAAGGCGCAGAAACTAAGAGACCTCCAGCTTTTATGGGGCCTTGGCCGAGGACTCTGGGAGTCCACTGCGTCAGGATGCCCAGCACTCACTCACACTGAGCCAGGGGGGTACGCTCTAAGGGCGTCTGTGAGTTCCTGTCAAGAGCTTTGTCAGGTAACTCAGGGTTAGAGCCAGCCTGCCAGCCTGATCCTAGTCCCATTTTTCCAATCACTATTACTCCATTACATGTGGAAAATTTTAAGGTCGTGAAAGCATCTAGCAGTATGATTAGGAGTAAATTTTTACCTACAGCCTTTAAAAAAAAAGTACAACAGAAAAATTCCACTGAAACTCAAGAAATGTAACCCTGGTAAGAAGAAGTGCTGCTGTGTCATGGTGAGGTACAGCGGGTGGCAACGGCACATCCAATGGAGGTGCCACTGCAGTGACCAGACGCACTGCAGAGCAATCTCACTCATGCACTAAAAATGTACACTACAGCCACCCTAAGCCAATCTGTGGATGTAACTGAGAGAAAACCTACACCACGTGCTGTAACTGTCCACAGTATGCAGGCCTCATCTTCTGGCCCTGGGGGCTGGGCACCAAACCCCACGGTGTGTGGCATGTAAGAGGGCAGGCCTCCCTACCAACCTGAGGATCTATCTATCCTGGGTGCCCGGCACTGACAAGAGGCCTGACACCCTCTCTCAAATGCTCCACACGCATCAACAGTCAAGGCATTCCTAACTCATGTGCGTGACGACAGCAGGAAGCCGCACTGGATTAGCTCATTACCCAGAATGCCTGCATCCGTAAACTGCCAGATCCAGCACAGACCCAATAGCTCTCCCAGTCAATGATGCAACCTATAAATTCAGAAATTCTTCTCTGAAGTTACAAGGGCTTAATCGCATGGGAGACAGCTGGTGCTGGTGCTGGAAGACCCCTACTGCTCAGCACTCGTGTGGTGATAAACGCCCTTGAGCCCAGGGCAGTGTTCACAAAGATGAGTAGTGCATACACAGACAGGTCAAAGGGATAGAAGCTCTGTCAGCATTTTAGAGGTACAGCCTAATTGCCTCCCGTGGAAACTACAACACATTATGTTGCCACCAGGGCCCATGTTCCCTATCACAAGGTATGGCCCATGAGGAAACAGAAGTTCAGAGGTCACCAGACTTGTCTAAAGTTGCATCCCACATGCCAGACACTCATAAAGCATCTATTAAAACTGTCAACCCTTTCTACATGGCAGGTATGGTGTGATGATGTAAATGCTGTATAGGAAAACTATCCAGGAAGTCTCCCTGTTGAAGCGCTGAGAATGGGGTGTTCGAGCGATTTCAATCCCCAAGAGGACAGCCAAGACAAACCTCTTGAGCTGGTGGAAGCCAGGTGGAAAGCTGGGAGGCTGGCACAAAGGATGCTGAGAAGACACAGAATAGCTTCGAGGGAACAAATGACAGTGGCAGTGTGCTACTGAGAGTGGCTTCAAAGTGGGCAGCTATCTTCTGTGCCGTGGACACGTGTGAGGTGGCCTAAAGAGCAGCCTGACATGGTTACAACAAAGCTTCGCTGAGACAGAGCTAGCTTAGCTCAGACAGCACAGCCAAGTGGGAAACCAACACCTGACCAGAGAGTCAGCCAAGTCCAGTTCTTCCAGGTTATTACAATTTTGAGTGTAACTAAGAGAAAAGAGACCAGAAAGTGTCCTGTGCTAACCTTTCAAATAAAGAAATAACACATCTGGACTATTTTATTCAATAAATATAAGAATAAAATGTATGCAGACAGAATGTGGGCATGGTGGCTAGGCTACATAGGAACACCAAGCCAGCTAAGAATACGTGGCAAGACTGTCTCAAAACCAAACCAAACCAAAAACAGCCCAGCTTCTACACCAAAAGGGTTACGTTTTTATTTCAGAAATATATTCTGAAAGAATTATAGATTCCTGTTACACGCCAGTGTTAGGAGGCAGGATCTCTGTGTTGGTTTTGAGCTCGCACTGGAGAGCAAGCACTCATCTAGACAAGCATTTTGAGAAGATACCCAGCAAAATCCTATTTCTGTGGTAGTGCTGCAAAGAGGTGTGCAGGGGAGGCGGAGCAGGGCGCTCATAGAGCAGTCAGAGGACTGGAAAAGGCTGGAGCACTTGGATAGAGTTGTGAACTGAAATACAGGGCTGTGAGGTCCTAGGATGGGGCCAGGCTGTGTCCCTGAAGCCGTGTACTGTCCCCTCCATGTTACTGGCCTCAAGGGAGATGTGTTGTAAACACAAAATGCATACTGGATTCTGCGATTGTCATATGGGAAAAAGATTGTCAATGATATTATTCCTTGTTCTCTCACATTGTATGGTGAAGTATTGGGGTATATGAGATAAAATACAATGTATTCTTAAAATTAATTTCACCTGATTTTCATGCTTTGAAAATGTGAGTGCATACCCACAGCTAGCTCACTCTTCCTCTCCCTCGACTGCGCCACTGCAGACAGTGGGGCATCAAAGGCTCTGAAAAGGGAAGGGACAGGACAAGGAGGAAACAAGTGGATGAACTGGTCAGGAGGCCATGAACAGAGAGGCCTTCAACCTGGCCAGTGGTGACGTGGTATGTCTACTAGGAGAGTGTGTAGTAGCAGTGGGGGGCGGGGAGGCAAAGTACATAAAACCCCTCAGTTCAGTCCCAGAGCCAGCAGGAAGGTCAGTCTGTAGCTAGTGAAAATGAGCAGAAAAGTCAAGTAAGGCAGTATGGAGAACAACACAAACCCCGACATCCTAGGATCTCCGAGGAAGATGGTAGAGCAAGGTGGAGGTTAGAACTCTGGGAACATGTATCCAGAGGGAGCACAGCAAGGCCATTTTGTCATTTTCACCACGGTGAACACAGAGCACCTGATGAAAGAGCCAGCTTCCAAAAGACTCAGAGCCCATCTCTAAAACCACGCATGCCCACACCACCACAGAGCCAGACGTTTCTGTGTCCAGGTTGGGGCTCAGGCATGTGGGCTCTAGAGTCTGCACGGGTCCTGAAAACTCAGCCAGAGCTGACCCTCTTCCAATTCCCAGAAGTCCAATCAGCAAGCCCACTTCACAGAGCAACTCAAGGGAGAAGCATATGAAGGAAGAAAAAGGCACCTGCTCACCTCATTAGCAGAAGTGTGCTGGGTTCACCATACTAGTTACAAGGGAACAAGAAAACAAATCTGCAGCCATATCCAAGTGTCAACAACAAATTGTGAATTGAAGCTCCCTGAGGCATTTCATTTTTATTTTTCTTCTACCAACAATACAAGCAGAAAAAAATACTTGGAGGTGGGTATGCATTTTAGTTGTTGTTTTATTTTGTTTTTTGAGACAAGGTTTCTCTGTGTAGCCTTGGCTGTCCTGGACTCGCTTTGTAGACCAGGCTGGCCTCAAACTCACAGAGCTACATCTGCCTCTGCATCCCTGAGTGTTGGGATTACAGGCATGCGCCACCATACCCAGTTCAGATATTAATTTATAATAAGAATACTAAAGCAATTTAAAAAACATAACAGCTGTGAGAAAAGCCATAGTATAAGAACACCCCCCCCCCCCCAGGTGCGTGGAGAGGGCTGAAATGCTCCCAGGGAAGAATCAGAGATGGGCTCAAGCCACCAAGAGTGGATCAGGTGTCATTTTCAGCAGTGCTAAAACTTTAGGAAGTACATTATTATACACTTATTCCTTCCTTCAGTTAAAAAAAGCAACAAAACCAAAACTGATATAGTGCATGTCGCACTTGTAAAAAAAAAGTCAGAACTAGCCAGAATATTGCAAAGCAGGTCCTGTTCTCTTTTCCCATCCTGCAGTCCTGGGACCCTGAGCTGGGAGGCATCACCCCTAATAACTCACCCTACCCCCAATGTAGACTTGATCTAAACACAAGACACATGTGCTTGCTTCGGCCTCAAAGTTAGAACAGAGGGTCCCAATACTTATCAGTAATAAAAGCAGCCACGATGACAAGCTCTTTTATATTTTACTTTATATGTAGCTTACTACAATCAAAACAGCACTTAAATTTCCCTTGTAGCTGGTCAAAGTACAGAAGATAGCCGGGCGTGGTGGCGCACGCCTTTAATCCCAGTACTTGGGAGGCAGAGGCAGGTGGATCGCTGTGAGTTCGAGGCCAGCCTGGTCTACAAAGTGAGTCCAGGACAGCCAAGGCTACACAGAGAGACTCTGTCTCGAAAAACCCAAAAAAAAAAAAAAAAAAAAAGTACAGAAGATAACTGATGCCGGACACCCAGTCATATATAGAACGTGTCTACTGCCCCTTCCAAGGCTCAGGGGACAGAGTAGGAAAGGGGCAGAGGGACTGGAGCAATGGCTCAGCAGTTAAGAGCACTGACTATTCTTCTAGAGGTCCAGGGTACAATTCCCAGCACCCACACGGTGGCTCACAGTTCCAGAAGATCTAACTCCCTCTTCTGAACTCTAACGGCACGCGGCATGCATATGGTGCACTTACATCCATGTAAAACACCCCCCACACACTAAATAAAATAAATAAGAAGCTTGGGAAAGTGCTAAGAATTAGAGGAAGTAAGAGGAGCTGTGGGACACTGGCTTCTGGATTTGCACTTTTTTTTTCCTGTTCCTGAAGACTGGCTTTATTGTTGACAACAGTGTGAGGGCGTGTGCACGTGTGCATGTGAGTGTAGATGCCCTAAGGACAGAAGATGGTTCTGGATCCCGTATAGCTGGATGTACACCCTGCTGTGAATTGCTCAGTGAGAGTGCTGAGAATTGAACTCAGGTCCTCTGTAAGAAAGGGGCACACTCCATCACTGGTCCACCCCCAAACTTTGCTCCTTTAAGGATTTATTTTGATTTTTATTATGTGTATATGTGTATCTGTCTGCAGGTACCCATGGAAGGCAGAAATCTGGGCCCTCTAGAAGAACAACAAATGTTCTTCACCACTCATCTATCTCCTGGCCCAACACCTAAAAAAAAAAAAAAGTTAGTGTGTGCGCATGCTCACAGATGGAGGTAAGAGGACAACTTGTGGGAGTGGAGCTGGTTCCCTCACCAGCGCTGCGCTCCTCAGCTACAGTGGCCATCACTCCCTGCATAGTATCCCCACAAGACCAGGCTTATGACATCTACCTCCTGGAGCCCTACCCCAGCTCTGTGGACTATATGCTACAGCCACTGGCATGGTGCTCATCTTCCTTTAAGCCATCCCCAGTGAAATTCACTGGGTCACACGACAGTCATGAAAGCAGACTAGCTGGGAAGTAGAAAGGGATGAGCAAGAATAAAGAGGGACAACAGAGTAAAGGGGTGGAAATGATCAGAACACGTGTTCACAGAAGAAAATGTCATGGTGATGGGGCCAGAGTGAGAAGCAGCAGTTAAGAGAGCTTCTTCCTGATGGCCTCTCACAGCACCCACACCCAGAAGTGCACAGCCACCTACACCTTCAGCTCTAGGGTGTCTGACACTCAGCCCTGACCTCCAAGAGCAGCTGTATGGACAAGCTCATACATGCACACAGACACATAAATAAGCCTTTAAAAAAAGAAAATACCATAATGAAACCCATTATTGTATATTATTAATATATGACAATTTAAAAAACTTTCAAGTTAGGCAGTGGTGGCACACACCTTTAATCTCAGCACTGGGGAGACAGAGGCAGGGGGAATCTCTGAATTTGAAGCTAGCCTGGTCTATAGCAAGTTCCAGAACAGCCAAGGCTACACAGAGAAACCCTCTCAAAAAAAAAAAAAAAACACACACACACACACAAAACAAAAAACACCAACCCGACAAAAACACTTTCAAAATTCCTTTAAGTCACTATCCTGTGGCTACAAACCCCCAAATTGAAACTTTTAACTAAAAAAGGTTTTGATTATCATAACATAGCAAGTGATCCTTGTCCCTTTGTCACACTTCTTCCCCAAATATATAATCAGTAGTTACAAAAACAAACTCTGGGCGCCCCAGCGAGTCGGAAACATTGATTACAATGGCCAGGTAGACTCTCCCATCTTGTTGATGAACTGTGTGGCGAAATACACACAGAACACAACAAACAGAAACCTCCAATCCACTTTGAGAGACTAAAAAAGACAGGAACAGGAGGGAGCTGAGGACTTCCCTTCCTAAAAGAGCCTAGAGAGACTGGGCACTTCCTCTTCCTTCTGGTCAGAAGCAGGCAAAACTGCAAGTCTCTGTAGTGCCTGAGGACAGACCTGAGACCAAGACCAAGACAGTACCAAAGGCAGACCTGGAGTCATCTTTCAATTCCTGCCCATACAAAAAGGAAAGGAGCGAGGGAGGGAAGGAGAGGGAGGGGAGGGGGGAATATTTAAAAATAACCCACGACAATCTGACTGCGCTTCCTTTCCCTTTATGGGATTCTACAAAACAGGCTTCTTAGAGCAACTCTGCCTGGCCCAGGCCTTGCCCCCTCCTCCCTCATCTCACACTGCTCTGCCTAGAGACTGCCTCTCAGTGCCCTGACCCTGTGTTGTTCTCTGCCGCAAAAGGTCTGCCCGCATCTCTGCTTCAGAAATGGTCCGTCTCTAGCTCCTTCCGTCGGTGGCCCCCTCCTGAGGCTCGCCTTCAAGGGCACCACTTCCTCTGACACTTCCCATGTGCCAGCTTAAAGCAGCCTGCACTCTTCCCTGTGCCCAGCAGGTCAGCGCCGTATGAGTGGGTGCTGCTGCTGTTTATGCTGTCTCCTCCAAGAGGGTCACAGGGCAGGCTCTACCTCTGCAGGCCAGGACTGCAGGGCTCTAAGTCTGTTCAATGAGTCTGCTCAACTATCAGAAGTCAAACTCAGGCCTCACACTCACCTGGACACTGACTACAGCTTCCTTCTCCCTGGCCATGCTCTCTTCCGTCACTCCAGCCCACCTTCTAAAAACAAACACATGTGAGCCTTGACTAAGAGCCCGCAGCCCCCACCTCTGAAGGTCATGAGTAATGTGGCTGTAACTCCTTCTGGTGATGGTTTCTGCTACTACCAGCTCCACCCAGTGGCATGACTATGTTGTCACTTGATGTTCCAGAAAATGCCAACTTGTTTTTTTTTTTCTTCCCAACTTTTTGTTCTGACCTGTTTGTTATTTTAGGCAGGGTCTTGTTCTGCTGCCCAGGCTGGCTTCCCAAGTGGACTGTCCCTGCTCCCCTCCCGCCCTCACAAGCGTGCCAAGGCCCAGATAGTACTACATTCTCAAGTTCTACTCAAGCCCCTCCACGGACTCTGTCATCTTCTTCCACCCTCTTTTTCTCTTGATACAGGATCTCTGTGCAGCCCAAACTGGCTTCAACCTAGTGGTCCTCCTACCTCAGCCTCCCTTCCAGTGAGCTACCCATGCTACCAGCCAAGTCTGACTTTTAAGAAAAATTTAAAATATGGGAGAAGGAGAAATGGGCAAGAGAGATGCCTCAGTGGCTAAGAGCTTGCAAAGGGCCGGTTCACCTCCCAGCACTGACACTCTCCTCTGGCCTCCTTAGCACCAGGCATGAATGGGCTGTACAGACATAAATGGAGGCAATACACCATAGACATGAATAAATAAGTTTAAAAACATTCTTTATTTGACACATATTTAAAGAACACATGTGGTGAGCAAATGTTTGATACCAGGCCTTGGGAAGCAGAGGCAGATGGATCTCTATGAGTTCAAAGCTAGCCTTGTCTACACAGTGAGTTCTAGGCCAGTCTGATCTATGTAAAACAACCAAAAGAACACATGTACTTATCCCATCAATACCTCTTTGATGTGGCTGTGGGACTCACAGCTAGAGTGTGCCTGACCGAGCTGCTGAGAAGACAAGGTTTGACCGGCAACCACACCTGTGAGGCTTACAGCCTACAATCAGAGTCAGTTTCTGGAATTAATTTCTAGTCCCAGCTCTATCATGACAGCTCTTCGAACTTGCTACCTGACGTGGACAAAGCACATTGCAGATTTCTTCATCTGTAAAGTGAAAGCCAACCCTCTACCTCCTATGTAAAAGTACCAGAAACCTCTAAAGTGCATGCTGATGCTGAGCTTATAACACAAGGACATCTTTCTACATCATTTCTGGCACTCTGAGAAACACAGCCTCATGCCTGAGAAGTGGATTCACACCACCAAAGACTCGTGAAGGGCACACGATTTCAATCTAGCACTCCAAATGCCAACCTGGCATTAAAGCATGCACAGCAGCCCCAGCATTCTCAACAGCCACTTTCAACTGCAATCATAGAGTAGGCAAGGACTGTGTGCTTACGTCATGAAACGGGGAGCCGCTCTCTATCCTGCAGCTCCATCACCAGGGCAGAAGGGTCTGGCTGAGGCAACCAGAGCACTGTCAGAGCCATTCAGGCTCCAACACCCCAACCCTCCCCCAGCACAACACACAAGCCTTTCTTGTTTTCTAAGTGGCATTCTGTGCCATCCCCAGTCAGAACTGCCTCTGGGTCTCGTTGACCAACAGCTTGGCACGGAGTTCAATGCATTCCCAGTCCATCACACGCTCTTCTACCCAAACACAAACAAGGTCCCACAATGACTCCAACTCCAGTTTCAGTTAACAGTGTACAGAAGAGCAACTTTGTGCCTCCTGCCTTGCTATATTCCCGCTCCTCATAAAGTAAGTAAATAAACAACTTCCCCAGCTTCTTACAAATCACCTCCCCAAGTGGCATTAGTAAAATGTCTGCGTAAACAGATTCTTTTCTGATTAATATTTTTTAAGGAAAAATGTGGCTAAATAGCTTTTCTCTTCAGCTGTCAATTCAGAGGGCAAATTTATTCCTAATCAACCCAGAAGGAACAGGATGATACCGGTCATGCAGACAGCACGTGCCACAAGACAGCGAAGAGTCAGAACTGTGGCTGCTGTGGAGTTATTCTTCCTCTTCCCAAAATTACATCTTACCAACCAGGCTTGGGAACACGCCCCTGGTCCATGTACACAATATTAACACCAGCAGCAGACACAGAGCCATATACTACCACCCTCCTAAACGGCTGAGACTGGGTGCAGGAGCGTCCCCTCAGCAAGGCTGCTGCATCGCTGCCGTTTTCTGGGAAAGCCACACTGAAGCAGGAGAGACAAAGTATCAAATAGTGGTATATCAAAGTATCAAAACAAAACAAAACACTGAATGGCCTGAACGCACACAACGCATTGGCCACTTCTGTCTGCTGGGCGACAGCCCTGACACACTCCTCAACAGGAGTCAGAGCCCTGACACACTCCTCAACAGGAGTCAGAGCCCGGACACACTCCTCAACAGGAGTCAGAGCCCTGACACACTCCTCAACAGGAGTCAGAGCCTGGACACACTCCTCAACAGGAGTCAGAGCCCTGACACACTCCTCAACAGGAGTCAGAGCCTGGACACACTCCTCAACAGGAGTCAGAGCCTGGACACACTCAACAGGAGTCAGAGCCCTGACACACTCCTCAACAGGAGTCAGAGCCCTGACACACTCCTCAACAGGAGTCAGAGCCCTGACACACTCCTCAACAGGAGTCAGAGCCCTGACACACTCCTCAACAGGAGTCAGAGCCCTGACACACTCCTCAACAGGAGTCAGAGCCCTGACACACTCCTCAACAGGAGTCAGAGCCCTGACACACTCCTCAACAGGAGTCAGAGCCCTGACACACTCCTCAACAGGAATCAGAGAGCTCACGCTCCTACCTGAATGGAGCTGGAGATGCGCCAGAAACCCCAGCGCATGCAACATTTGCAAAACCTGTGTGCTGCTGCGATCCAGTTTTAGGTCCAGGATTCCTAATGTCAAAGGTAATTGTATAAAAATATATTCAAGAGCATGAGAGCCACACCTTAGCCAAATGCCTGCCAAACACACACACACACACACACACACACACACACACACACACGAGCTTAAGCTGCGATCTGAGCAGCCTTAGAATATGTCATCAAGTCATTCCATCTATATGAAATTGGTTAGTGACGTGAACAGTGTTTGGAATTCTGTACTTTCTTGTTTAAAATATACATATCAAGAACTGGCTATGGTGGCGCACGCCTTTGATCCCAGCACGTGGGAATCAGAGGCAGAAGGATCTCTGCGAGTTCGAGACCAGCCTGATCTACATGGTGAGTCCCAGACCAGTCAGAGCTACACAGTAAGATCCTGTCTCAAAACAACAAAACAAAAATCACATCTCAAGTTATCAATATACTTGTTCCCATTATAGAAGTGATGTGTGTGCACCCACATGACTGTTGAGATCAGAAGTCACATGATACAGCTTCCTCTACTGTTACACATTTATTTGTTTATTTGTTTTTCAAGACAAGGTCTCTCTTTGTAGACTTGGCTGTCCTGGACTTGCTCTGTAGACCAGGTTGGCCTAGAACTCAGTGATCCACCTCCTCTGCCTCCCAAGTGCTGGGATTAAAAGCATGTGCCACCATGCCCAGCAATTATGTATTTTTTTAATTTTTATTTTTAATTTTAATTTTTATGAAGCAAGGCTTCTCTGTGTAGCCTTGGCTGTCCTGGACTCACTTTGTAGACCAGGCTGACCTCGAACTCACAGAGATCCACCTGCCTCTGCCTCCCGAGTGCTGGGATCAAAGGCTTGCGCCATAGAGCCCAGCTGTATTTTTTTAAAACAAGATTTTTCATTGAACTGGAGCTCACAGACTGTCTTCTAGACTAGCTGAGTGTTGAGTCCCTGGGATCCTTTGGTCTCCACAAGTGGCCATGTCTGGCTTTTTATGTGGGTGCTGGAAATCCAAAGAAACACTTAGCCCACTGAGCCGTCTCCCCAGCCCCCATGCTGTAGATAGCTGACCAGTCTCTGTACGAACACACAAACAGTTACCTCAGGGAAAAACATGTTCAGAGCATTTGTCTACCACATTTACACTTGCATAATACACGGTAAAGAGAGCTAAGCAAATGAAAAGCAGGCTCAGCCCAGTGTAAAACAAGGCCCTTGAGCAGGAACACAGGGGCTCCTACAGGGGTTCTTAACAGCTAAAGCCGAGTGCTACTTACTTCCTCATTAAACAGCTTGCTAGTTTCTTTTTTGATTGGGTCTATAAGCTGGACTTGGCCTGCGGAAAAGCCCACTAGGAGAGAGACACTTTCTGCTGTGGCTGTTAGGTGGTTGAAGTCATGACAAGTAGGCTGTGTTCCTTTGTATATCCTTTTATCTATTGGTTTACTCAGGTCAGCGGCCTGGAGGAAAAAGAGAAAAATAATACAGTAAACAGCACATTGAGATGAGCAAGCAAAGCTAAACTACTTTATATTCCACTATGAACCTCACGTCTTAAAATACGACTTCAATTGAGACTTAACATTCACCTCATATTTTATAAGAGCAATTTCACATATGTAGCCAATTAGATATTGTTAGACTAACTATAAAATATTCATTGTAACTGTCATTTTCCACGTTTCCACCTTCAAACACATGGAACAAGGGCTCCCAGACTTTAGAAGGAAAACTTCCTTGGTCTTAAATTCCATATTTCCAAATGCACTCCAAGAATTCTAACAGAGACTCAGGCGCGTCTACTGCACCTCAGTGCCCACTGCTCAGGTACTTAACTGTGGTCCACAGACTGCCAGGCAGCCCAGAGTGTGCGCTCTCAACCCACTCCAGACCCTGTGCAGCAGAAACGATGGAGTAGGCACATGCTGTGGTTTTACAGGTCTCTCGGGCGATCAGGCGCAGGGCTGGAGTCCACCCAGGAAGGCTCCTTCCTCTGTTGCCATCACCCTCCTGCCTGGCGAATGTCAGGGTTGGATTTGGAACCTAGCTGTGTTGACCACAAGCAAATGGGGGAAACATACCCAACACACTATACTGCAAGGTCAAAAGCAAATAGTTTCTGGCTTGAGTTAAAAGTGACTTTTAAATGTGCCCCCCAACTCTTCCTATTTAAAAAATACATTTTTTTTTCCTTTCCAAGACACGGTGTTTCACTGTGTAGCCCTGGCTGTCCTGGAGCTCACTCTAGATCAGGCTAGCCTGGAACTCACAGAGATCTGCCTGCCTCTGCCTCCCTGAGTGCTGGGATTAAAGGCATGTGCCGTTTTTTTTTTCTTTGTTGTGCTGTTGTTGTTGTTAACATTTACTGTGTGTATGCACACACAGGTGACATGTGGAGTGCTGGGATTACAGGCATGTACCATTTTTTTTTCTTTGTTGTGCTGTGGTTGGATGCACACAGGTGACATGTGAGGTGCTGTGGGCAGTGGACAAGCTGTAGAAAGCAGTGCTCTGCTTCCACCACGTGGGTTACAGGGACTGAACTCAGATGGTCAAGTTTCCTTTTTTCTTCAAGAAGCACATTTTCTTCAAGGAGAAATGTCTCGTGTATGCTGGGTTGTTTCTGTTGAGCCAGTGAGATGGCTCAGTGGGTACAGGTGCTGGCTGACAAGCCTAGTGACATACATTCACACACAAGCACAGACAGATGCCCCCTTGAAGTAACTAAAAAGGGAGACACTGCCGCTCCTAAGTGTGTCTGCCTGTGTGTTCTTCACAGCATTATCTTTATCCCAGGCACCACGGCAAACCCACAGGCCACAGGCCCCTCCTTTCTTCCAAAGGGGCCTGTGACACTATATGACTTGTTCTGTTTGATTCCCAAATAACAAACTTAGTAGAAAAGAAGACTTCAAAACTGGGAGTGACTTTGAGCAAGTGCAAAACTGAGGGTTCCACAGTTAGGACCTGAGAGGGTCACGTGGTCCTGGGAACCGGCTTCACCTCTGCTAAGGCACAGATACTGTGCACACCTTTAAACCCAGGCTTGAGAGACAAAGGCAAGCAAGATATTGGCTTCAGGGCTACAACAGTGAGATCCCACCTCAACAAACAAACAACAAACCAAAAACCCCCAGATACAAACAACACTATCTGTTCTGCTGACAACGGACAAAACAAGGCAATTACACATGGAACAGCACTGAACTGCATGGTGAACACTGAGTAAAACAAAGGGCCTCGGCCTGACTGCAGGGAGGGTGGCTGTGGTTATCTGCTGTGCGAGATGCCACGGGCGGCTGGGCGGAGTCTGAGGAACAGCAGCAGAATGCACCTGAGTAACCCTGAGGCTTGAGAAAAGAGGCTCCTGTTGGGCCCTACGGCTGCGTAAGAACATTCTAGGCTGAGGGAACTGTGAGCAACAGTCCAGAACCATGCTGGTACCAGTACAAGGGGAATGGGTGAATAAGATCCAACTTGCAGCTGACAGGAGACCTCCCCTTCCTGAAACTCAGACCACCAAATCATGATTTTTACAAATACTGTGTGTGTAAGAGTTTGCTCCATGTTTGTACATGCCCGAGGAGGCCAGAAGAGGGCATCAGATCCCCAGAAACTGGAATTACAGATGGTTGTGTGGTCCATTGTGGGTGCCAGGAATCTTGAACCAGGGTCCTCTGGAAGAACAGCAAGTGCTTTTAAACCATCTCTGCATCCCTTCTCAGTTTCTTTTCCTAGTAATTCATGTGTGGTTTTTTTTTTTTAAACTTAAAACTGGAATTGGGTGTGGTAGCACATGCTTTTTAGTCCCAGCACTCAGGAGGCAGAGGCAGGTGGATCTCTGAATTTGAGGCCAGCCTGGTCTACAGAGTGAGTTCCAGGACAGCCAGGGCTACAACCAAAGCTACCCACTACCCGCCCCCTCCACCCCCAAATTAGCAAGGAAGTGGATGGATGGATGAGAAAGTTTTAAAGGGCGCACAGAAGCACAGCTGGACCCTAGGACACTTGCTCTCTCCCACCCGAGGCTGCTCTCTCCTCTAACCGCACATCAGGCCATGCGCTACCTGCCCAACCTTACTGTGGAGCCTGAGGTAATCCATAGGAACTTGCTCCCTGGCTGCCCACTGCAACAAAGTTCCTTCCTGGAAATCTTCATGGGCTCTACTATTGTACTCGGGGTCTCTGGCGTCCAGCCCAGGCAGAAGAGAAGGCTACACTCAGCCGCTCACTTCACAGCACAGCTGTCTCCCAACAGCCAATCACCTAGCTCTGTATATCTCTTCCTATTTCCTCTCCACTCTGTGTGTAACACTACTTGGAGCTCACACGTCCCTTTTAACAGCTGTAGTCACTGTCTGAGGCAGCCTCTGTTCCTCTTCAAAGGGTCACGACTCCCTGGCAGATGGCTTGCTTCCCAACTTGAAGCTCTCTGGCAGAAGGGAAAAGTCTAGACCTTAGAACTTTGCAAGCTTAAGAGTTAAACCCAACTTACCATCTTGGCAGCCAGCTTTGTCCTGTCACTCAGCCCCAGAGAACAAGTGGCAGCTCCCCACAGGCAGCTGGAAAGGCAGCAGCTAATGGCAAGCAGGGAGCAGTAACCACGTAACCACCGTCCTTGTCACCTCCCACCTCAGGGCAAAAGCTCCGCTCACTCCCTCCTTTTCATCCTTCACAGCCCGAAGACCTCCTCTGCTTGCTTGCACACTCGCCCTCCTCTCACGGAGCAACAGCTGTGCCTGCTGAGCACGTTCTACAGAGCAGCCCCACATGGGGCCTGGCACCTGTTACCCACTCATCCTGGGCCCTGCGCTCTTCTCTGCCTTCACTTACTCTCTCCCACCATGCCACAAGCCCCAGCTGAGGTTGGCCACCTTCAGGAATCCTGGCAGTGACTTAAAAGCCACCTGTCCTCCTGCGCACTGCTCTGTGCTCGCGGCCCACCTGAGTTCCCGAGCACATGAATAACCACATGAGGTCTAAAAGCTTAAGCACTTACATGTTCTTTAAGATTTATTTGTTTTGCCGGGCGGTGGTGGCGCATGACTTTAATCCCAGCACTCGGGAGGCAGAGGCAGGCGGATCGCTGTGAGTTCGAGGCCAACCTGGTCTACAAAGCGAGTCCAGGACAGCCAGGGCTACACAGAGAAACCCTGTCTCGAAAAACCGAAAGAAAGAAAGAAAGAAAGAAAGAAAGAAAGAAAGAAAGATGTATTTGTTTTTATTTTTGTGTGGGGGTGTCTTGCCTGTATGCGCATCTGTGCCTCACATGTACACACTGCCTGTGGAGGTCATTGGGAGCACCATGGTCCTCAGAAGGGCAACACATGCTCTTGCCTGCTGAGCCTTCTCTCCAGCCCTCAGAATTACTGCTCTGTGCCATCAGCTATACAAGTCCCTCAAGGAGTACACCTTCTGTAGTAAAGGTGCCGTTTCGCCCTCCCAGTGGCATCCACATGCTTTGCCTCATAACTGCCAACAATCAGAACTCTTTAAACATGAATTTGTAACAGAATCACTTTCTTTTTTAAAGATTTATTTATTAAAAATAATAATAATAAATAAAATAAAAAGTTATTTATTATGTACAATGTTTGCTTGCATGTACAACTGCACACCAGAAGAGGGCACCAGATCTCATTATAGATGGTTGTGAGCCACCATGTGGTTGCTGGGAATTGAACTCATGACTTTTGGAAGAGCAGGAAGTGCTCTCAACCTCTGACCTCCAGCCCCAGAATCACTTTTCTTTGTTTTGTTTTTGTTTGTTGTTTTTTGAGACAGGGTTTCTTTCTCTGTGTAGATCGGGCTCTGGACTTGCTTTGTAGATCAGGCTGCCTCAAACTCAGAGATCCACCTGCCTCTGCGTCCCAAGTGCTGGGATTAAAGATGTGCGCCACCACTGCCCGGCCAGAAAGAATTCTTAAATTAATCCCAGGGCCACAGATTCTCTGTGGATTCTTTTTCAAGATAAATTTTGCTAAATACAGTAGGTTAGGAAATTTTCTTTTCAGCTCACGTTTCTATCCCACCTGCCTGGGGACTGCTGCTGAGCCATCAGAAGTGGTGGTCAGGGCAGCCTGACTCCCAGGGCTCAGTGCGTAGCTCCAACTTGAGCCTGGGTGTCATCAGCACAGCCATGCCACATCACATGGGCCTGCGCTGAGCTCTCCCTGTGGGAACTTGCTACTTGACCCTCTAGGGTGTTCAGAGCATTTGATATGGCATGAAAAACATCTGACTTCTTTTGAAAAACGTGCTAAATGACAGATCCTAAACGTGCTACAGGAGCAGTAGAAGTGGTAACGGTGAGTCTTAGCCTCCTTCCCCATCCACATTTGAGAACTGCCTCACAACAAACCAGTCTTTTTGCTGGAAAAGAATAAAATGTCCTTTTATTGGCAAGTTTAACAATTAAATTGCTGGGGGAGGGGTGGCCTGCACTCTTTGCCTGCAGCTGCTTTTCTTACACCTAACTTCACTCCTTCCTCTTCAGCATTCCCTGGCCACCAAAGGCTGCCCATCCCATTCTGGCCCAGCACGGCTCAGCCTCCCTGGCTCTGCACCAGTCTCCTCCCTCCCACTTCTACCCTGCCCACTTTATCCCACACAAACTGCCAGTTTATCTGGAGGAATCCCCAGGTCAGTCTCATACAAAACCTCCAGGCTCTTTCTGCGAGACAGGGCAGCTCAGCTACCCTAGCCCCCCACTCCTCTCCACCCCAAAGGCACTTGCCTGTGCTTCCATGCCTGCCAGCCTGGCCTTGTATTCTAACTTTTACATAGAGAGCTTTCCTCACTGCCGTTTCCATAGAGCCCACTTGTCCTGGCAAGCAGCTGTTTCCTCAGGTCACTTACCTTTGCTGTCTTTGCTCTGCGTCAGAGTGTCCCTCTCTAGGGGCCGCATGACTAGTGGTAATGGCTTAACAATACTCCATACATTATGAAAGTCTAACTCTTTTACAAAAAAATCAAGGAAATGGCTGGGAATCACTGACAGCCTGAGCAAGTCTCTGAAACAGTAGCAGGCACAGTCAAGTGGCACCAAGGGCCACCATTATACCATCTTGAAAAGCTGAAGAACTGGTGTTTTCCATGACCATCACCTTGTATCTTTATGATAACGTGCGCAGGTCTCATGTTACAGAGGTGGAGAGACAATGCCGCACACAGCACATGTGTGAGGTCAGAGGGCAGCTCTGAGGTTGGTCCTCCTTGCCCTGACGTAGTTCCCAGACTCCTCAGGGCTGCAGGCTGCACTGCATGCACTGTTACGCACTGAGCCGTCTCCCCAGCCCTCCCACTAGCACTCCTCCTGATGACTTCTCAGACAAGAAGGATAAATTTTCTTTCCAAGGTCACAAAAAAAAAACCTAATTGGGGGAAAAGGTGAGCTGCAGGAACATTATCTTAAAACTTGAGGTCCAAAATAAACCACACTATAAAGACTGTGCCATAGTGTGGACTTAGTTAGGCCAGAGGCTTCTTGTGCCTATCAGGACAATACAGTGTAATGCCTGGGGCTGGCCCGCTGGCCCACATCTTCTGGAACTGGAGAAACACTAAAGCTGCCTAAGGCCCAGGGAACTCTAAGCATCCAAGCTGAGAGGGATAACCTGGGATAACCGCCTCATGACAAAAGCCTCAAAGATGTACCTCCACTCACAATAGACAGAAGCAAACAGGTAACACAAGCACGGCATGCGCACATGCCGGAAGTGGAAGTCCAGCCTCCCTCTGCTTGTCCTTGAGACACAAAACCAGCTTAGTCTTGTAAAGCACCCACCCAATTCATCTTTCTCACAGTCCCTTCAGTTCAGTGGTCACATCCAAATATCTGCACAATTAGCATTAATACTACGTAAAGAACTCAGGAGGCAGAGGCAGGCAGATGATCTCTGTGAGTTCAAAGCCAGTTTGATCTACAAAGTGAGTTCCAGACCCAAGGCCACACAGTGAAACCCTATTTTAAAAACAAAAACCACTAAGTAAAGAGCCAAGTACTTCTCTCTCTCTCTTTCTCTCTCTCTCTCTCTCTCTCTCTCTCTCTCTCTCTCTCTCTCTTACACACACACACACACACACACACACACACACACACACACACGGTATCCATAGATATGTGTATCTACATATACATTTTTATCAGCAAACTAAGAAATCAGTAGGCTTGGATTCAATTATCTCAGAAGGAAAAATAATGCCAATCAATTGTACAGTGTCAGTGTTAAGAGTCAGGATCTGAGCTGGGCGTGGTGGTGCATGCCTTTAATCCCAGCAGAGGCAGGCAGATCTCTATGAGTTCTGGTCTACAAAGCATGTCCAGGACAACCAGGACTACAAGAGAAACCCTGTCTCAAAAAACAAAACAAAACAAAAAAAGAGTCATGATCTTGTCTGCATTACTGACCACTCTATCTCCTATAGTGGGCCTGGCATACAGAAAGCATTACTGAATGTTTGTAACAGAAAAGTAAAGGGAAAGGAGCCAAAAGGCCCAAAAGAGACTCACATAGATAAACACCAACCTTCTGCTGACTAAAATGCTAACTAACTGCCTTCTTGAGTACCCATCTGTAAAAACATAAAGCAAAACAAATGAAAAACAAAACAAAACCCCTGAAGCCCCACGCAAACTCCATCAGCAAACAGTGGTAAAGCTCCAGAGTTTGCAGAGCATGTCTGCATGTCAGTTCCATGTCAAGACCCAGCATCCTAAGCCTTGGTAACAGCTACTACTGCAGCTCCTGTGCCATAAACAGAGACACAGCATTAGGTATAGAGGAACCAAGTGAGAGAGAAGTGGCAGGCTCCCTCTACAGGGTCATTACAGCAGGCAGGAAGCTGTGGACCCGAGGTGCTGAACTTCTGTCTCTGCGTGGCTGTGTCCTGCAGGACTCAGCTATCCCACCTGTGCTCAGCTTGGCCCACATCCAGACCTATCTTCTAATGCACTGTCTCACTACAGTGGGTGATAGCAGTGTGGTTCCCACCACAGTTCCTGGCACCTAAAAGGCACCGGAGAAAAGTCCCTTCCTTTTCTGCTCATCTTCCAGGCTGGGGGGAAGAGAGCTGGGATAATTCTTACTGCCCTACACTTTGGCACATTTTCCTTCCAGTATGACTTTCCAGAATACAATGGCTTCCCGCTTTTGTTCTTGTACATAGTCCCACACGGCCCTCATCTGCCGGGCATTCCAGATCCATTCATTTTCCCAACACAAACTGCTGGCAAGGTGCCCGCTAACATGCTCTGGTGAGCTGACCTGGAACGAGCGCCTACCACCCACATGCCAGGGGTGTTTCCAATGTGCAGCAGCAGCAGCAAGGCTGTCAAAGGTGGGGCCGGAAACCAGGTGAAGCAGAAACACAACAGCGAGCCAGAGAGAGCACAGGGCATTAATGAGAAGTCAGGTGTGAGAGCATCGCCTTCCTGTTAACCTCTAATGGGGAGAGGTCACCGCAGTTCACAGCAACAGTGTCAGGAATGGCTTCGCAGGGGGGACAGGTGACAGCAGGGGAAGAGGCTGAGGGGGCCAGGATAGCAAACTGGCATCTTCTCCCAGGCCCCCCGCACTGTTAGCAACTAACTGCTAAAGATGACAAGCTTCTGTTGTTATCATATGTCATTTTTCCCAAGGCAGCTTGACACACACACACACTATAAAAATCTACTCTTTTTTTTTTCTCAAAATAGTTTTTTCCTAAATTCTTTTGTCCCCACCCTTGCCCCATTCCTTATTTTTCTTTGTTTGACAGTCTCTCTATATAGCCCAAGCCAATTTGGAGTTAAGATTGTTCTGCCTCTGCCTTCCAGATGCCAGGAATACTACAGGCATGTGTCGCCTTGCCCAGGTATGGAGTGGGGTTGTTGTTGTTGTTGTTGTTGTTGTTGTTTTTAAGAGACAGGGTTTCTCTGTGTAGCCTTGGCTGTCCTGGACTTACTTTGTACACCAGGCTGGCCTCGAACTCACAGTGATCTGCCTGCCTCTGCCTCCTGAGTGCTGGGATTACAGGCGTGCACCACCACGCCCGCCTATGGAGCAGGTTTTTAATGACTACAATAAGCTGCTAAAGTGCACCTCTACCACCGCCTCATCCTGTGGCACTTGTGTATACAGATTCCTGCTCATCACAAACAGAGTCACTCACTACAAATTGCTGTCCTGCTGTCTCACTTAGGCTAATGAAATACTAATTTCTTCATTAAAGAAAAACTATGAATAAACATTAGATAAATTCAATTTGCACACATTCTAACACCAGATCTTATCTCATTAAAATGCAGTCATATTCAAATGACCTATTTTTAATAGACCCTTCTGTTAAATATGCAGAGAGATGTGCAGTTTATTCTAAAAAAGGTTGCCAGTATCTCAAATGGAAGGAAAGAAAAATGCTTTTATTTTTGCAATGATATTCCTTTTAAATTCTTATTAGCTATTTTGTAGGATATGGTGGGTTACACCTGTAATCCCAGCATTTTGGAGGTTGAAGCATAAAGACTGCCAAGAATTCAAGGCCACCCTGGACTACATAGTGAGTCCCAGGCCAGCCTGGACTACAGTATGAAAACTGTTTCATATCAACCAACCCAACCATCCAAGATTAGAATTTACGCAGTCAACAGAATGTTTGTTCAGCATGCACAAGACTCAGGCTTGACCCCAGCATACACAGGAATTGAGAACATGCTTAAAATCCTAGCGCCTGGGAGGTAAGAAGATGAGACAGTCAAGGTCACCCTAGCTGTAAGATTGTTGGGGAGGGGATTTTTAAGACGCCCCTCTGAAGAAGCTGGGCGTGCTAGCACACACCTATAACCTCAGGTGCAATCCAGCACCCAGGAGGTACTGCAGCAAGTGCAGGCCAGCCAGGGCTACACAGAGAAACCCTGCCTCAAACAACAATTTACAATAAATCAATAATAAAGTTCTCCTTCAAAGAGGTGTGGAGAGGGAAACGCTATGCCTTTCAAAAAGTGCTGAGATCATACTGGTAAATAAAGACATCAAAAATCAGGGAGCAGGCCAGGCACAGTGGCACAGACTTTAAACCCAGCACTGGGGAGGCAGAGACAGGTGAACGCTGTGAGAGGCTATCCTGGTCTACAGTGTGAGATTCTGTGTCACACATGATGTTTAAGTGTCATGCTATTGTTTTTCTGGCCTTTAGACAATCCTTAGAATTATATTCGACAAAGTACATACATGACGTTCTTACATTTTTCCAATTCAAGCTGCTGAGGAACACAAAGCAATCCTCAAATCCCCAGTTATGCAGCAGCCTGTCAGACTCCTGCAGGTTCTTCACCCTACAAGAAAGGGAGGCGCAGGGACATAGGTGGTGACCAGCATGGGGCTTCATGGTGCTCACACTCACTGCTTGCTTTTGTTTTCTTGAGACAGGGTTTCTCTGTGTAGTCCTAGCTGTCCTGGTCTTACTCTGTAGACCAGGCTGGCCTCGAACTCACAGAGATCTGCCTGCCTCTGCCTCCCGAGTGCTGGGATTAAAGGCCTGCACCACCAGTCATCTGGCAGCTCATGCCTTTTTAAAAAATCATGTTTGGCCAGAAGTGGTGGTGGCGCACGCCTTTAATCCCAGCACTCGGGAGGCAGAGGCAGGTGGATCACTATAAGTTTGAGGCCAGTCTGGTCTACAAAGTGAGTCCAGGACAGCCAAGGCCACACAGAGAAATCCTGTCTCAAAAAAATATTTTTTTTAAAATCATGTTTGAGTACGCCACAAGGAGCACAGTATTGGAGTCCTCCCTGCCTTGTGTTCTTCTCAAGGGCCCAAATACAGAATAAGTTAACATGGAGCTTCAAAAAAATGATTCAGAACCAGGGCATGGTGGTCCTGTGAGGTTTTATTTAATCCAGTACTCAGAAAAGAGAGGTAGATGACCTCTGAGTTCAAGGCCAGCCTGGCCTAAATATTGAGTTCTAGTCATGTCAAAGCTAGACTAATTTTATCTTTGAAATCCTATCTCAAAGATCAATAAATAACACAAATTTACACAAATAATTTTATATTGAATGATGGCAGTTCTGGACTTACTATGTTACTGAATATATCGCACATAGTAATGAAGACAAGATATAAAAATAAGTGGCAAAAATATGCAATTTAGGGTTTGTAATTCACATTGTGTGTAATCCAGTCAGGCCTCATCAGAAGACATCAGCTGTTTCATCTACGCAGTGCTAGGCGGGAAAGCTGTGGTCTCTGCTATCTCTCTGCTATCTAAAAGCCCCCAGCCTCATCTCCTCACTGGCACTACTCCCTGGGCACTTGTGCTGTTCCTCATTTGTTGTTTATAGCTCATCTCCCACTTCTGCCTTCCTACCACATTAAAAGAGTCTCTAAGTGCATGAAGCTTGTTAGTACCCACTAGTGGGCAACGCAAGCTGCAGCCTGGAAGAGACAAAGCATGGAAGGCGGCCTCAGCCAGCACCAGTGCAAATGGCTTAAGTCACAGAGAGCGGTGTGTCGGCAGAGTGGCTGTTCCTTTCATGGAGATACACTCCTGCAACTTTATTTTTCAAACTGGGCGGAGTGGCATGCACTCAAGGGCAAGCTGAATGGCATAGTGAGCTCTAGGCCAGGACAGTCTACAAAAGAGAAAGACGGGCTGTGTGAGAGAAGAGACAGGTGTGGTGGCACGCACTGTGATGCCAGCACTCAGGGAGGCAGAGCCACCAGCCTGGGCTACGAAGAGACCAGGACAGCCAAGGCTACACAGAGAAACCCTGTCTCAAACTAACAAACAAAGGGAGAAGGATGGCAGAAATAGATACCTTTATTTCCCTTTTTTTTTTTTAGACAGGGCCTTACCACGTAGCTCTGCTATCATGGAACTCACTTTGTGGAGGCCAGGGGGCCTCAAACTCAGATATCGACCTGCCTCTGCCTCCTCGGTGCAGGGCTTACGCGTGTGTGCCACCATGGCCTGCTAGTGGGTAATATTTTCAAACTCAGATGTATAACTATGAAAAGCCAAGCAGCTCAGCTTGGTGGCAGCGGGTACACTTTTTTACAACAAAGCAGCCTCCGGCCTTGAAGGCCATCTTCAGTGGCCTGGGACGACCTCATCAGCCTCTCACAGGATCCTGCAACTCCTTCAGCTCTCAATGCGAAAACAAGTAACAACGCCCTCTGGTTTTCCTGTTGTGAACAGCAAATCCAAGTACAAACTTCCAAGACCTCACAGCGTGTGGCTAATGATGGAGCAAAGGAGGACAGCATCACAGGTCAGCCGGGACTCACTCGTGCACAGCAGATGGGAGGCACTGGGAGGCTGGCACTCCCGCTCGGGAGCTGCCCATTCCGGAAGCCGTCTGCCTTTACTGTCAGAAACACTGCTGTGCTTCAGTCCCTGGCAAACATGATCAGCAACACTTTAAAACGAACCGATAAATTCCTCCAAGTGAATTTGGGAAAACTCCAAAAATGAACAAGATATTTCAGAGTTGCTACTCCAGTGACATCTGGAGAAAAGACCCTGGCTGAATTCCTACAGTCCACGCTGGGGAGTGATACCAGGGTGGTACCAGGACCCGGAGCTGACTCAGGTTCTGTCTGTGATACCTTCCAGATCACTACTGCACAAGCGAGAGGGGCGGAGGTAACACAGCAGTGCTGGCAGATGCAGCCTGGGGAGTTCGCAGGACTCAGACTCTGTAAGTGACTAGATACTTGGCATGGAGAAAGTGCTGGGCAGGTATTAGCAAGTACAGACTGACAATCCCTTACCCCAAATGCCCTGGGTTCAGAGGTGGTGTAAATCTGAGTTTCCTCAGAGTGGGGGATACGGTATAGACGTTACTAGTTACTAGTCAAGCATCCCTAACCCAAATAGCCAAAATCTGATATACTCCAGAATCTGATAGTGCTTGACATCATTGTTGTAAAGCATGTTCAAATTTAGTAAAATCCAGGTGTGGCAGGCCATGCCCAGAAGCTCCAAACCTGTATACCATTGTACGTAAATAACACAAGTCTGTTATTTGTTAATGCATTCAATCAAGACGACAGCACAGCAGCATAGAAACAAACATTTAAAAAATATTTCCTATTGAAAAATGTACATATAATAAAAATGTGGGATTTTAATCTAAGAAGCAAAGTATCAACATTGCTTTTCTAGTCAGTTATGCTTTACTGAACTTAATATAGTATAATTTTTTAAAGATGTAAAATAAACTCAGAAGTCAGATCTGTATAACACACCAATTTATCCATCAGTGAAAGTGCAAGTTAATTTACGAGACAAAAATATGAGTACCATCAGGCATGGCAGCGCACTCCTTTAATCCCAGCACTCAGCGGATTTCTCTGAATTCGAGGCCAGCCTGCTCTATATAAATCAAGTCCAGGACAGACAAAGCTGCAAAGAGAAACCCTGTCTTGAAAGGGGAAAAAAAAAAATCAAGTACCTACATTACTGTGTGTCTCTGTCCACCCTACCCCCACCCTCCTGGAGGTCAGAAGAAATTCTAACCTTAATTCCATGACCCAGCTTGCCTGACAGCAGATGGCAAGACCCCTATTTCTGGTTGGTTTGTTTGAGACAGGGTCTCATGTAGTCAGGCTAGTCTTACTGTGGCTGTGAAGGACCCAGAACTTCTGATCCTGTTTCCACCTCCCAAGTGCTGGAACGATGATGTCCCACCCAGACAGGCCTCAGTGGGTTTCTGACCTCATCTCCTAAAAGCCACCATGCCTAACATAATATATAATCTCCACAGAGACCTCAAAGGAGCCAGGTTTATAAGCCCAGCTGCTTGGAGGCTGAGATTTTAGGATCACTGATCCTAAAACAGTGGGGAACAGGAAAAGTGAAATCCAGGTGTGGCAGGCCATGCTCAGAGACCAGCACTAGGGACAATGGAAAGGAAGAACCAAAGGACCATGGTAACCTAGGCTGCACCTAAGACTGTCTCAAAACACCACAGAAGAGTGTTTAACCTAGCGGTGCACACTTGTGATCTCAGCACTCACAAGCCCAGGTAACTATTAAATCCCTAATCCAGGCGGCTACAGAGTGAGACACTATCTCAGAAAGAGCAGCAGCAACAACAAAATCAACAAGTAACAACAGTAACAAGTAGAGGGCAAAACAGGACAAAAATCCCAAGGACAGGGCTCTGAGAGCAAGCTCCTGGACAGCCAGAGCACGGAGGCTTAGGGGCACACAAGGACGTGCCCACAGCGTGGAGTGCTGCACCCCAACTCCACGCCCCTAAAGCCTCTGGGCTTAGCCTCCTTGCAGACTCTGCCTGTGAACCTCCTGGCCTACCTGCTTGCTCTCCCCTTTTACAGGGCCAGCGAGATGGCTCAGCAGGTAAAGGCCCTGGCGGCCAACTGAGCTGAACCCCCACACCACATGGTGGGGGAACTGACTCCTCCAAGTAGTCTGACCTCCATAGCTTGTCATGGCATGCACACCAACAAACAAACAAATACACGGAAATAAAGAGATTTTTTTAATCCTTTAAAATGGAGTTTTCCTAAGTCCTGTGAGACACTTTAAGAAGAAACCCAACCTTGGAGAGAGTTACAGAAATCTTACTCTGTAAGCCAACCTGAGCCTTCAACACTTGGGAGCTCCACTAGATTAAAGGACACCTAGCCGCTGTGTGCCTACTCCTGCAGAGCTGTCTGTTGGTGGAGATACAGTTTTTGCAGTTACAGAAGTCTTTTGCATTAACTACTGCAGTTTGGGAACAAAAAAATACATTTTGTTTTCATAACATAGCAGCCTATATTCTGAGATGCTATATATGTGAAAATGTAGCTGCCACTATGATTTCAAAGGCCCATCTTACTTTCTGTAGAACTCTGACACACACTAAGTAAGTGAATATTAAGAAAAGAAATCTTAGCAGGGCATAGAGGTACACACCTGTAATCCCAGCAGTCAGGAGGCAGAGGCAGGTAGACCACTGTGAGTTCAAGGACAGCCTGGCCTACAAAAGAGTCCTGGATAGCCAAGGCTACACAGAGAAACCCTGTCTTGAAAAAATAATAATAAAATAAAGTCTGCTTTTAAAGAAAACAAGGAAGTCTGGTGCATAGACCTGGATCCTAGCTAGCCGGTAGGCTCCACGAGAGGACTGCCTGTTCAAGGCCTCTCTCCACTACACTGAGTTCAGGAACATTCCAGGCAACTTAGTAAGACCCTGTCTTAAAATAAAAAGTATAAAGAGTGCGAGGTGTAGTGGCAGCCACACCTTTAATCCCAGCAAAGGCAGGTGGATCTTCATGAGTTTGAGGCCAGCCATGGCTGCAGAGAAACCTTGTCTCGAAAAACCACAAAAAGGCTGGGCGCAGTGGTGTACACACACGCACGCACGCACACGCACGCACGCACACGGCAGGCCACAGCTGGAGGAAGTCAGCCTGTGTGAAAAGAAGCTGAAAGCTGTAGTGATAGGAAAATGAAGAGTTTGGGTATTATAATGATTGTTACATGAGCATGTGACAGCCACAGTGACACACTTTGGGAGCAAAGGTTTATGTAAAGAGAGTATGGTGTCTCGGGAGGCAGAGGCGGGTGGACCGCTGTGAGTTCGAGGCCAGCCTGGTCTACAAAGTGAGTCCAGGACAGCCAAGGCTACACAGAGAGACCCTGTCTTGAAAAAAAAAAAAAGAGTGCATGGTGTGCTAGAAACAACTCAGGCTCTGAAGTAACGGCCTTGGTGAAATTGCACACGGCACTTACAGGGTGTGTAGCACTGCCAAAATATCACACATCACCCCGGAGGCCACTTCTCTTCTTCATTTAATGAAGTGCTGAGCCCCCTGGGTGTTGTAAGGTGCTATGAGACAGGCCACATGCAACCTTTCAGTGCAGTGACTAGCCAAAGCAGGCATGCAAAACATGGGATCCAGAAAAACATACAAATCAAGCAGTGGACATTAATACCTACTAATTAAATAGCCAATGAGGGGCCAGTCATGGTAGGCCATAACTGTAACACTGGCACCCAGAGGACTGTCATTAGTCCAGGCCAGCCTGGCATACATAGTTCCATGGCCAAGCTGGGTCACAGTGTGACTCCCCATCTTTTTTTTTTTTTTTTCTCTTTTGGCTTTTTGAGACAGGGTTTCTCTGTGTAGCCTTGGCTGTCCTGGACTCGCTTTGTAGACCAGGCTGGCCTCGAACTCACAGAGACCCGCCTGCCTCTGTCTCCCGAGTGCTGGGATTAAAGGAGTGCACCACCACGCCTGGATATGACCCCCTATCTTTAAAAAAGATACATGAGGGCTGGAGAGAGGGCTCAGGGGTTAAGAGCACTGACTGCTCTTCCTGGGGACCTGGGTTCAATTCCCAGCACCCACGTGCAAGCTCACAACTATGTGTAAGTCCAAGATGGGGCTGGAGAGATGGCTCAGAGGTTAAGAGCACTGACTGTTCTTCTGAAGGTCCTGAGTTCAATTCCCAGCAACCACAAGGTGGCTCACAACCATCTCTAATGAGATCTGATGCCCCCTTCAGTTCTGCAGGTGTACGTGCAGGCAGAACACTGTATACATAATAAATCCTAAAAAAGAAAAAGATACACAGCTTTTACTGAGACCGTGTGGGGAGCTTTGAACTCAGTATTGTAAGCAATGGCTCCTAAGACAAACCCTTCAGAAAATGAGGCCCCAGGCTCTTCATTTTACAAGTCTAACACGATGCTGATGCTGCTGGTCAGGGACTACAGTAAAAGAAAATTTACCATAAACACTGGCCATTCTGGCAACATGGGAACTCCTGGAAGAGCTGATAGGCATCCAAACAAACAAGTAAAGGTCAGGTAGCCCCAAAAGCCTGCCTAACTTAAGGGAGGGAGGGAGGGAGGGAGGGAAGGAAGGAGGAAGGAAGAAAGGAAGGAAGGAAGGAAGGAAGGAAGGAAGGGTGGGTCTTTCTTCCTTTATTTGAGATAAAGGCTTTACTATGTAGTTCTGGCTGGCCTTGAACTCAGAGATCTGCCTGTTCTAGCTCCCAAGTGCAGGGATGAAAGGTACAGTACAGCCCATGATACCTAATGGTTTTCTGTTTTGATTTTTTGAGGCAGGGTCTTGCATTGCAGCTCAAGCTATCTTAGACTTTATACAGCCTTTCGTGACTTTGAATTCTTGGTCTACATAAGCTTCAAGTGCAGAGGTTACAGGTGTGTCCTACCTAAACAGGCTCCACAAAATCTCACTAAGAACTAGATGCCAGGGTGTGAAGACACTCATGTGGTGTCTTCATATGATTCTTGTAGTCTGGCAGTTTTTTTTAACAAATGTGTATGAAGCCAGACATGGTGGTGCACACCTTTAATCCCAGCACTGAAGAGGCAGAGACAGATCGATCTCTGTGAGTTCGACACCAGCCTGGTCTACATAGTTAGCTCCAGGCCACTAGAGATACATAGTGAGACCCTGTCTGGAAACAAGCAAAATACGTGTATGGCTGTCTGCCTGCAAGTATGCATGTATGTGCACCATGTGCATGCCTGGTTGCCCTCTATGGCTGTCTGCCTGCATGTATGCACGTATGTGCACCATGTGCGTGCCTGGCTGCCCTCTATGGCTGTCTGCCTGCATGTATGCACGTATGTGCACCATGTGCGTGCCTGGCTGCCCTCTATGGCTGTCTGCCTACATGTATGTATGTATGTATGTGCACTATGTGCATGCCTGGCTGCCCTCTATTGCTGTCTGCCTGCATGTATGTATGTATGTATGTGCACCATGTGCATGCCTGGCTGCCCTCTATGGCTGTCTGCCTGCATGTATGCATGTATGTGCACCATGTGCATGCCTGGCTGCCCTCTATGGCTGTCTGCCTGCATGTATGCATGTATGTGCACCATGTGCATGCCTGGCTGCCCTCTATGGCTGTCTGCCTGCATGTATGCATGTATGTGCACCATGTGCATGCCTGGCTGCCCTCTATGACTGTCTGCCTGCATGTATGCATGTATGTGCACCATGTGCATGCCTGGCTGCCCTCTATGGCTGTCTGCCTGCATGTATGCATGTATGTGCACCATGTGCATGCCTGGCTGCCCTCTATGGCTGTCTGCCTGCATGTATGCATGTATGTGCACCATGTGCATGCCTGGCTGCCCTCTATGGCTGTCTGCCTGCATGTATGCATGTATGTGCACCATGTGCGTGCCTGGCTGCCCTCTATGGCTGTCTGCCTGCATGTATGCATGTATGTGCACCATGTGCATGCCTGGCTGCCCTCTATGGCTGTCTGCCTGCATGTATGCATGTATGTGCACCATGTGCGTGCCTGGCTGCCCTCTATGGCTGTCTGCCTGCATGTATGCATGTATGTGCACCATGTGCGTGCCTGGCTGCCCTCTATGGCTGTCTGCCTGCATGTATGCATGTATGTGCACCATGTGCGTGCCTGGCTGCCCTCTATGGCTGTCTGCCTGCATGTATGCACGTATGTGCACCATGTGCGTGCCTGGCTGCCCTCTATGGCTGTCTGCCTGCATGTATGCATGTATGTGCACCATGTGCGTGCCTGGCTGCCCTCTATGGCTGTCTGCCTGCATGTATGCATGTATGTGCACCATGTGCGTGCCTGGCTGCCCTCTATGGCTGTCTGCCTGCATGTATGCATGTATGTGCACCATGTGCATGCCTGGCTGCCCTCTATGGCTGTCTGCCTGCATGTATGCATGTATGTGCACCATGTGCATGCCTGGCTGCCCTCTATGGCTGTCTGCCTGCATGTATGCATGTATGTGCACCATGTGCATGCCTGGCTGCCCTCTATGGCTGTCTGCCTGCATGTATGCATGTATGTGCACCATGTGCGTGCCTGGCTGCCCTCTATGGCTGTCTGCCTGCATGTATGCATGTATGTGCACCATGTGCATGCCTGGCTGCCCTCTATGGCTGTCTGCCTGCATGTATGCATGTATGTGCACCATGTGCGTGCCTGGCTGCCCTCTATGGCTGTCTGCCTGCATGTATGCATGTATGTGCACCATGTGCGTGCCTGGCTGCCCTCTATGGCTGTCTGCCTGCATGTATGCATGTATGTGCACCATGTGCGTGCCTGGCTGCCCTCTATGGCTGTCTGCCTGCATGTATGCATGTATGTGCACCATGTGCGTGCCTGGCTGCCCTCTATGGCTGTCTGCCTGCATGTATGTGCACCATGTGCGTGCCTGGCTGCCCTCTATGGCTGTCTGCCTGCATGTATGCATGTATGTGCACCATGTGCGTGCCTGGCTGCCCTCTATGGCTGTCTGCCTGCATGTATGCATGTATGTGTACCATGTGCATGCCTGGCTGCCCTCTATGGCTGTCTGCCTGCATGTATGTATGTATGTATGTATGTATGTGCACCATGTGCATACCTGGCTGCCCTCTATGGCTGTCTGCCTGCATGTATGTATGTATGTGCACCTTGTGCATGCCTGGCTGTCTATCTGCCTGTATGTGCACCATGTGCATGCCTGGCTGCCCTCTATTGCTGTCTGCCTGCATGTATGTATGTATGTATGTATGTGCACCATGTGCATACCTGGCTGCCCTCTATGGCTGTCTGCCTGCATGTATGTATGTATGTGCACCTTGTGCATGCCTGGCTGTCTATCTGCATGTATGCACACCATGTGCATGCCTGGCTGTCTATCTGCCTGTATGTGCACCATGTGCATGCCTGGCTGCCCTCCAAAGGTAGAAGAGGACGTCAGATCCCTGGGAACTGGAATTACACACAATTGTAAGCGGCCATGTGGGTGGGTGCAGGAACCAAACTTGGATCTTCTGTAAAGCAGAAAGAGCTCTGAATGGCTAAGCCACCTCTACACCCAGACCGTAAGTTTTGTATGTGTAAGAAGTAGACATTTAGTCAGGCGTGGTGGCGGAACAGCTGTAATCCCAGCACTCAGGAGGCAAAGGCAGGTGGATCTCTGTGAGTTTGAGGACAGCCTGGTCTACAGAGTGAGTCCAGGGCAGCCACTGTGACACAGAGAAACCCTGCCTCAAACCCCACCCCCAAAAGGAACTATTTAGACGGGATTATGATAGGCAAGCAGAAAGCTGTGGTGAGGCACTCAGAGAAAACTGAGACAAGCGCACAAAAGCAGCGGTGATTTCAGCATAACCGCTCTAATCTCACTTGTGAGCTTACTTAGGAGGCTGAGCTTGGAGTTGATGTTACCAAATAGTAAGCCTGGGCAAGCTGGTTAAAACTGTGACTAAAAAAAATAAATAAATAAATAAAATAAAAAATAAAAAAAATAAAACTGTGACTAAGAACAGACTGGACAGTGGTTAAGGCCAACCTAAGAGGCATGGAAACAGAAAGCAAAGAGCAAAGGAGGAAAGAATGGTAAATACCTCTGAAAGAGGTGACCACAAAACAAGGTCTTGTCACCACAGCCACGCTGGGCTTCTGTTCTACGGGGGAAGTCCCATGAAGACAACTGACAGCATATGAGAACAGAGGTGTTACCTGTAGGACAAAACACATGCCTTTTCACCCCAGATGGGAACCCATCACAGAACAAGGTACAGATAGCACCAAAGACTGACTTGATGAACCAGTTAGGCTGTTTGTTTGTTTGTTTGTTTGTTTTTGTTTTTTGAGACAGGGTTTCTCTGTGTAACAGTCCTTGCTATCCTGGACTCACTTTGTAGACCAGGCTGGCCTTGAACTCAGCGATCTGCCTGCCTCTGCCTCCCGAGTGCTGGATTAAAGGCATGCGCCACCTGGCTGAACCAGTTTTATTGGGGTTACGGACAGGAGTATGGGTTATAGGTTACTTACAAAAGCAGAAATGACTCAAAGACAGCTGTATCACCAAAGCTCATCCCAGCATGGGTGACAGCTCACAAAAGCGGGAACCTGGAAGACACTGCACAGCCTGCAGGCAGCTCAGCAAGTTGGAGAGTGTCCTTTTCAGGTTCCTTAAGCCTCTGGGAAGCCTGGTATCTATCTGAGCAGCTGGTTTGGCGGCAGAGTCCTCTTTGAAGCTTTACTGTTTACTCTGGGAGGGTGGGGCCTGGTGAAACTGCTCAGTTTCCAGGACTTCCTGAAACTGTTTTGAGTTGTTTCTCTTCTGGCTGAAGGAACTTCTGTAATGAGAATTTTGGTTTCTTTACAAACCCAGTTAAACTAGGCCAGGTGGGGTGAGTTCAAGATCAGCCTGGTCTACAAACAGAGTTCCAGGACAGAGCTGGGCATGGTGGCGCACGCCTTTAATCCCAGTACTCGGGAGGCAGAAGCAGGTGACTCTCTGTGAGTTTGAGGCCAGCCTGATCTACAAAGCAAGTCCAGGATAGCCAGGACTACAAAAGAACTGTCTCCAAAAAAAATTTAAAAGCCAGTTATGTGAGTATGTTTTTGTTTTAATCCCAGCTGTGGGACATGGAGCTGCTTCAGACTGTCCACAGCTGCTTCGCAGCAGGTGACTATGATTAACCTCATGCTCTCCTGCAGGTGTGTGGTTTCCCCAGCTGCAGATTGTGTCTATGGCCTTTGGAACTCTGGGAATTTTCAGAGGCTATATAAATGCTAGGGCCCGGATGGCTGTCGTTGCTATTGCTGCTGTTGGTTGGCTGCAGTTTATTGCTATTGGTTGCAGTTTGTCAAGGAGTAGTGTGCAAAAAGATGAGAAGAAGAAATTGAACATCCTGATGGCGAAGATCAAACCTGCCCCACGGAACCCACTGCCCCATCAGCAGGAAGGAGTCTACATCCCCTGTCCCTCCCTGCTTCTTTCCTGCCTACCTAGTGCTGATGACAGGATTGGGGGGAGAAGGGTGACAAATACAGAAACCAAATAAAGTAGCCAAAAGGCCCAGCTACAAGCTTCCCTGCAGGACGGGTGTTTCAATGTCCCAGGAAACTGTCACACAACAGGCACAAGGCAATCAGCCTTATCCTAACATGAGCCAGCTAACCTGACATAACGAGGCATTAGCAAAGGGATCTCAAATGGTATTCACCTCAATGCAAGAAGAAAAACTGGCTTACTTCTTCAGCTTTTATATATGAGCCTTAAATGTGGCGTATAATGCTATTTATAAACCAAAAATTCAAAAAATTTTTCACTCAATGTTTAACCATAAACATGCAGATGCTAAAATTTGCGTTTTGGTGAAGATGGAACATAACTAGAATTTTGTGTCTTGTATTACAGGCTGGGGTGGGGGGAATACGTGAACTCAATGACGTTATCTCTGGTTTTCTTTTGGGAAGAGCCTAGGGCCTTGTATGTGATAAGCAATTAATTGTTCTATTAGGCCACATGCCCACATCCCCAGCTCAAATACTGATTATTTGTAAAGAGAACATGGAGTCTGGGACCAGGATGTGAGACTTTTTATTGCATATCCTTGGGAAGTTTTTCTTTTTGTTTTGATGTGGGGAGCCATGCTAAATTCAGGCATGTTAGAAATCCCGTGCTTAGGCTGCACGCTGTGACCTTCGAGCTGTTGACCCTTGTCAAAGGAGGTATTGTGTTCTAGGCTATCTGGATTGTCTACCTTTTAAGGAAATAGGGAAGTCCTTACAGGCGACTCTATTCTTGCCTGGGGGCTAGGGAAAGTGGGATCAGAAGAGATCCCATTGACCTGGCTATATAACGTCTTACTCATGTGCAGTAAAGAGAGTCCTAATCAGAAATTTCCAGACTTGACTCATTATTTCTCACATCTCTGTCCCTCACTTTCAATCCTCACTCCCTCTTTCAGGTGAATCCTGGTTCAACTTGTCCCGTGGACTGGGACATACGGCACCCAAACAGGGTGCTGTGAGTTCGAGGCCAGCCTGCTCTACAAAGCAAGCCCAGGACAGCCAAAGCTACACAGAGAAACCCTATCTCAAAAAACAAAAACAAAACAAAAAGAGAGAAGAAGAGAAAGAAAGACAGATAGATAGATAGATAGATAGATAGATAGATAGATCGGCCGAGCTGTGTATGCTCACGTCCATAACCTCAGCTGATAGAGAAGGACTACCATGAGTTCAAAGCCAGCTTGAGCTATAGAATTAGTTCCAGGACAACCATGACTCTGTAGAGAACGAAACCCTGCTGAAAGGGATCGAGGTAAGATGGTGGTCCCCATCTGAAAGGAACAGCACAATCACACTTAGGCACTATCTTGGTTACTCTTCTATTGCTGTGATAAAGTAACTGACCAAAGTGATTTATGAAAGAAAGTATTAATTTGTGGCTTATGGTTTCAGAGGGTTAGAGCCCACGATAGTGAAACAAAGGCATAGTGGTAGGAACAACTGAGAGTTTACATCTCGATCTACAAGACAGAGGCTCAGAGACTGACCTCTTCCAACAATACCACATTTGCCAACCCTTCCAGAACAGTTCCATAAACTGGGAACTCAAAATTATGAGCCTACGGAAGCTGTTCTCATTCAAGCTACCACAGTGAGGAATCAGAAAAGGTGAGGGAGCAGCCAGCCTGGTAGCTAAATAGGGAAACGATCTAGTCACCGAGGGGATACATGGCATTGCTTCTGATAACAAAGGGTGAGTACGTTCCCCTTTAGAGACTAGGACCAAAGGGAAAAGAAAAGAACACTCCTGGCAAAGCAGCAGCCCAGAAGAATGAGTGTCAAGAAGCTTAATGCTTATCAGAGGGATTAAATGGAAGCCAGCAAACTAGAAGGAGAAGCCAGGTACGGTGGCACACACCTATAATCCCAGCAATGGGGAAGCAGAGGAAGACGGATCTCTGTGGGTTCGAGGCCAGCCTGCTCTACAAAGTGAGTCCAAGACAGCCAAGGCTACACAGAGAAACCCTGTCTTGGGGACAGAGGGAGGGTTAGGGAGAGAATGGAAGAGCTGCAAACAAGGAAGGCAAGGGCTCATTCACAAAGCACAAGCAGTCAGGGTTGGGGTTTTGTCTGTTCATCTACAGTGCTGGGGATGGAATCATGCGTGCTGGGCATGCCAGGCAAGCAGCTGCTCCCACCGCCGCACCTCCTCCTCCTCCTCCTCCTCCTCTTCATGCCCCCCCCCAGCTACATTCCCAGCAAAACAATGTTTGGTTTTCGTGGTATAATCAACAAGAGTCAATACTCTAAGCATGGCAGACTCAGCATATAATCTCAATATTTGGAAGATGAAGGCAGGAGGACCTTAAATTCAAGGTCATCTTTGGCTTCACAGCCAGTGTGAGGCCAGCCAGGGCCACATGAGACCTTGCCTCAATAAGCAAACAAGTATACATCACTGAAAGACTTTAAGCCTGGAAATGCCATCATATTTATGTTTTTAAAGACCACTCATTCTAACAGCCATGAAGGAAGAGGAGCCTAGGCCATGTCACCTGTGGCTTCCCAGGGGTGATGAGCAAGAGCAGAGCAAGCACAGGCAGTATAGTCAGGGATCTTACAAAAAGAATCAACAAGAACCCGAGTGAAGCTAGAAAGAGGAAGAGAAAGAAGCACAATAACAATGGAACCCAAACCATTCAGTCAAGGATGCAGAGCCTGAGGTGGCTCAGCAGGCACAGGTGCTTACTGCTAACCCTGAAGACCATACGATGGAAGGCTAACTCCCACAAGTTGTCCTCAGACCTCCACTAGAGTGCCACGTAATGTGTACTCCCTTCCTTACCCCCGCCAAGAAATTAAATGCCATTTTTAAAAATATTTATTTATTATGTATACAGTATTCTGCCTGTGTGCATGCCTGCAGGCCAGAAGAGGACACCAGATCTCGTTATCGATGGCTGTGAGCCACCATGTGATTGCTGGGAATTGAACTCAGGACCTTTGGAAGAGCAGCCAGCGCTCTTAACCTCTGCACCATCTCTCCAGCCCTTTAAATGCTGTTTTTAAATTTTTACTAATTAGAGAAAAAGTATGAGCTAGGGAGAAGGCCCTGTGAGTAAAACAGCTTTCTATACAGTTCTGATGAGCTCGGTTCACCCTAGAACCCACAGTGGACGAGGACCAACTCCATGAAGCAGCCCTCTGACCTCTGCACACCTTCCATGGCATGCATGTGCACCTGCACTCACCCAATAATAATTTTAAAAGAAAAAGTATGAAAAAAAGAGAAAGAAACTAAAAACTGCTTGCTTAGAATCAAGAGTTAAGGAAGAAGAAAGAATTAAAACCATAAGCCGGGTGTGGTGGCTCCCAGCACTTGGGAAGCAGACACAGGCAGATCTCTAAGTTTGAGGCCAACATGGTCTACAAAGAGAGTTCCAGGACAGTCAGGGTTATTACACAGAGAAATCCTGTCTCAAAAAACAAAACAAACAAACAAACAAGCAAAAAATTAAAATTGTACTGGGTGTGGTGGCACAAGCCTTTAATCCTAGCACTTGAGAGGCAGAGGCAGCATATACAGGGGGAGGAGTTCAAGGCCAGCCTGGTCTACAAAGCAAGTCTAGGACAGCCAAGGCTACACAGAAAAACTCTATCTCAAAAAAAATGTTTTTCAACCAAGAAGAGACTTGATACCCTATGAGCATATACAGGGGGAGGAGGTCCCCCACAGTCACAGTCATAGGGGAGGGGAGTAAGGGGAAAGTGGGAGGGAGGGAGGAATGGGAGGATATAAGGGATGGGATAACAACTGAGATGTAATATAAATAAATTAATAAAATATATTTTTAAAAATTTAAATTACAAACTACTCAGATCTTAAATACCTGTTACCAATACTTAACAGGACCTTTGAGCATATAAATTTAAAATAAGAAAAATTAAACATGTTTTCATTCAGTAAGCTAGAAAAAGAACAGAGAGCAAACCTAAAGAAAACTAAAGGAATAAAGAGAACAAACTAACAATCAAAACAGAGAAAGAAGCTGGGGGGAGAGGGGGTACAACAGGGTCTCATTATGTGGCCCAAGCTGGAATTTAACATGTAGCAATCCTCCTGCCTCAGTCTCAGTCTCCTGGGTATTGTGAGATCACAAGCATTAGCAACCATACTTTTTTCCCCTCCAAGACAGGGTGTCTCTGTGTACGCCTGGCTGTCCTAGAACTTGCTCTGTAGACCAGGCTAGCCCCGAATTTAAACCCTAACCTGCCTCTGCCCCCCCCCCCCCCGCCAAGTGCTGGGATTAAAAGCATGTGACACCACTGCCCACTCTTGGGGGGAAAATATTTAATGGGCAAATCTTGTAAATCTGTCAGGGAGAAAAAAAGAAAATGTGAGTGAGGAAGATAAAGCTCAAGCCAGAGGCAGGGCTGGGCAGCGACTCACGCCAACACAGAGCGCAGAGTAGGTCAACATGCTACAGAGAGGAGCGGGCCCAGCTCTGACAGAGATGCCTCCGCCTGGGACCAGGGAGACACAGGGCCAGGGAAGCAGATGGCACCAAGAGCTGGGGAAGGAGCTGGCAAAGCCGCCGTCTCCAGAAGGACAGAGAGTGAGGAGAGCGCGGCTGGAGCGTATGTTAGTTTAAGTTCTAATTGCCCTAACTGATTTGTGCTCTCACAGAAATACCCACCGGGTTCATTTACTGTAATAAATGCTTTTTCCTGTGGGGGGGAAAGGCATAAAACAAATTATTTCAGGAACAAAATGGAAATATGATTTCAAATAGAGCCAAGAAACAAAACTAAGAAAGGAATTGAGGAAACCCAACAGTTAAAACCTAAGCCGTAGAGAATGAACCACGAAAAGAAGCTAGAGAGATGGGGGCCGGAAAGGTGAAAAGTCAGCGCTAAAGTGTCGAGCCAGGGTGGGTGATGTGAGTCAGCAGGGGCTTGCTGTGCTATGCCTGACTTGAAACCCACAGGGTGGAAAGGAGTGAAGTAGTCCTGAAAGTCATCCCCGTCTGGCCAGGCGTGGTGGCCAAGCCTGTAACCCCAGCACTCTGGGTGGCAGAGGCAGGCTACTCTCTGTCAGTTCCAGGCCAGTCTGGTCTACAAAGTGAGGTGGGAAAAAGGAAGGGAAGGAAGGAAGGAAGGAAGGAAGGAAGGAAGGAAGGAAGGAAGGAAGGTAGGTAGGTAGGTTATCCTCTGACCTCCACATGCACACATGCCTCCACAACATGCACAGGCTCAAAACTTAAAGGGTTAAGATAAACCAAGGCAAGGCCAGGCAGTGGTGGCGCACGCCTTTAATCCCAGCACTCGGGAGGCAGAGGCAGGAGGATCGCTGTGAGTTCGAGGCCAGCCTGGTCTACAAAGTGAGTCCAGGACAGCCAAGGCTACACAGAGAAACCCTGTCTTGAAAAAACAAACAAAACAAAACAACAACAAAAAAGATAAACCAAGGCGAAACACAACTCACCTCTAATTCTAGTACACAAGAGGCTGAGATAGGCAAAAGGACAGAGAGTTCAGGGGCAGCCTGAACTACACAGAAAGTTCAAGGCGAGCCTGGCTTAAAAGTAATAAACACATAAACAAACAAACAAGCACATGGTAGGGTGTTCAACGGGTGAGGAGGGCATTTATGGCCCAGCCTAATGACCTGAGTTTAGTCCCCAGGATCCACTTGGTAGAAAGAATCAACTCTCTCAAATTGTTATCTAACAAGCATGCATGTGTGGTATACGCATGTCCCACCAAGCACAAACTAAATAAATACAAATATAAAATTAGTAAGTAAGTAAACACTGGTGACAAATGCTGCTGAGTGAATGGTAACCAGTGGATTTGATGGTCAGAAGTTAAACAGCCAGTGCCATGTTGAATTTGACCCTGAGAGCCACAGTCACACTAGAGTAAACAGGTAATGGTTTATACAAAATCAGATCTTGAAGCTGAAATATTCCAGCTGATGGTAAGACCCTGAGTGTTACTGTAGTAGAGCACGCCAGAGGTAGACTGGGTCTATAAGGTGGCCACAGAAGCCAAGGAGCCAAAGAGCCATTGTGCTTGACAACCACACAGTACAAATGAAACTACAGCACTTGGTGACCATCATGAAAGCAAGGCAGTGATGACACCTGTTGTTAATCCAGCACTCAGCAGGCAGAGGCAAGTAGATCTCTATGAGTTCAAGGCCAGCCTGGTCTACAGAGTGAATTCCAAGACAGCCAGGCTACTCAGAGAAACCCTGTCCCGTAAAACAAAAACAAACAAACAAACAAAGGAAGTCTACAATAAGCCGAGCAACCAAGAAGTCAGAGCAGAAATACACACACACACACACACACACACACACACACACACACCCCTGAAGATAAGGAACAGGAGGGGAGCTTCAAGTACTCAGGACACTAGACACTGCCTCTCCTCTCCTGGGTTAGACCAGAAGACTTGGAACAGCACACGAGGTCAGACTACTGACTCATGTCTAAGCTTCTCAACCCACGCAAAGGGGGCTGGCAAGCCGACCTCCACAACTCAAGGAACACAGCACATCTGCCCAGTGAAAGGGGCTGGCAAGTCGACCTCCACAACTCAAGGAACACAGCACATCTGCCCAGTGAAAGGGGCTGGAAGGATTATCTGATGCGTTCAAGAAGGTTCTTAGAGGATTATAATTTAAACCAATTCTTTTGTTTGTTTGTTTGTTTGTTTGTTGAGGCAGCGTCTCTGTATCCCTCCCTGTCTGGCCTCAAACTCAGAGATCAGCCTGCCACTACCTCCTGAGTGCCTAGAATTAAAGGTATATGCCACCAGCATTGTCTGAGATCCTGTCTCAAAGTACATCGTTAGGTAAAAAAATAAAAATTTTCAATATAAGTAAAAACAACATGCTTACTATGTACTGGCAAGGTAATAGAGACAAGTAAGATATGACTTCTGCCCTCTAGCTCAGTTTAAAAGGTTAAAACACTGAGGACCATATCCAGGGGCAAAGTCACAGCAGTCACAGAGCAGGAGGAATGAAAGGATGGGTTTGCAGAGCAGGCAGGAACAACTGTGCCAGGCCCAGGGCGCTGCACTCAGTTATTCTGGAACTCTCTTCTCGTCAACTGTTCCCCAGGGTTTCTTGCTTCTAGGCCCCCAAACCAGCACAAGACCCTCAGTGTAGCTGTCTCTACTGTTGCCTCTTTAGTATCTGTCTGTCAGCCATGTTCCTGTCTGGTGTGGCATCCCCAGTTCCAGAGTGAACTTCAGAGCAGGCAGGGAATTGGATAATCTAAAAGAGTGGCTCGGCGGGGCCTGGAGGATGAGTAGTTCCAGTGGCAACAGGATTGAGTTAGTAATCCAAGTTGGGACAGTAAATCAAAGAAGATTTACCAGAGGCTTCTAAGAAATGCTCTCACTCTTCTGGGAGACTGTTCATCCTCCTGCTGAGTTCTAGTCTCACTGGCCCTTGTGGTCCAGAGAAGAGAGCCAGAGCCTCTCCACCATTTGGCCACAGCAGCTAGGCTGACAGGCTGATGGTCACAGTCAGATAGCCAGCATATAAACCAAGTCATCCCTTTAAGCAGGTCTCCTGTTACTTACTGTCACAGAAACCTCCTAACATTACAAAACACTCAGGTGTGTAAGTCATAAACCAGCAATGAATCAGCCCACCAGCTCTTTTTTGTAGCACACTTCAAATTTCATCTTTTATTTCCAAAAAGTCTGTTAAATTTCATCACTAACTACTAAAATATAAACAATTTCCTTCTTATATAAACCTTGGAGAACAGCAACTAGTTAAACTGGTTAACTATGGCTCAAAACTCTATAAAAATAGGGACTGTGGGGCTGGAGAGATGGCTCAGAGGTTAAGAGTACTGTCTGCTCTTCCAGAGGTCCTGAGTTCAATTCCCAGCAACAGCATGGTGGCTCACAACCATCTACAATGGGATCTGATGCCCTCTTCTGGTGTGCAGGTGTGCATGCAGATAGAGCACTCACACATAAAATAAACAAATCTTAAAAAAAAAAATAGAGACTATGAAAATGGCTCAGTTACAGCCTGGTCTACAGCGTGAGTTCCAGGAAGAGAGGAGGGAGAGCTCTGCTCCACACAGATGCACACACATATGAATATATACACATATATTAACACACAAAATTATAAAAATTTACATATTTGTGAAGTAAGAAATTTCTTTGGTGAGTCCATCCTACCACAAGCAAAAGTAAAAGACAAACAGAGAGCTAAGAGAAAACAATCTAATTCACTGCACAAACAAAATATTAATCTGTACCTTTAATCCCAGCACTCAGAAGGCAGAGGCAGGTGGATCACTGTGAGTTGAGGCCAGCAGCGAGCCCAGGATAGCCAAGCCTAACACAGAGAGACCCTGTCTTGAAAAACCAAACCAAGCTGGGCGTGGTGGCGCACGCCTTTAATCCCAGCACTCAGGAGGCAGAGGCAGGAGGATCACTGTGAGTTTGAGGCCAGCCTGGTCTACAAAAGCAAGTCCAGGAGAGCCAAGGCTACACAGAGAAACCCTGTCTCGAAAAACCTAAAAAAAATAAATAAATAAAAAATAAAAGAAAAACCACACACACACACACACACACACACACACACACACACACACTAATGGATTTTTTTTTTTCGAGACAGGGTTTCTCTGTGTAGCCTTGGCTGTCCTGGACTTACTATGTAGACCAGGCTGGCCTCGAACTCACAGCGATCCACCTGCCTCTGCCTCCCAAGTGCTGGGATTAAAGGCATGTGCCACCATGCCTGGCTAAAATATTAGACTTATTATTTTTATTTTCTGGAGGCAGGGTCTAACAATGTAGCTCTAGCTGACTCAGAGCTGCTACACTGACCAGGATGGCGGGCCTAGAACTCAGAGATCTGGCCCCTTCCTCTGTCTCTAAGTGCTGGGGTTAAGAGCATGAGCCACCAGGACCCAGCCCTATTAGCGGTGTTGTCTCACTCTATAGATCAGACTAGGGTCAAGCTCTTAGTCCTCCAAGCTCCCAGTGCTGGAGTCACAAGAATCTATTGTAACTCAGTTAATATTTTAGTACCTTCACGGACCACAAATCATAATTCTAGTACAAACTAACCTCACCAGGAAAAAAAAATGCTCTCTAAAACATCACATACAAAAATCTTCCTTATTTATCTTTAAATTTGTGTGTATAGTGTATTCATTCCTTGGTACTTTTATATGGGGGAGAAGGTTGACACTGGGTATCTTTCCTCAATCACTCACCACCTTTACTTTTTGAGACAGGGTTCTAGTGAGCCTGAGGCTCTTCAAGTCACCAAGAACGAGCTAGTGAGCTTCAGAATCTGCCTGTTGAGTCACCGGCCGCTTCCTACCCTAGTACTGGGGCTACAGGCAGGCACTACTGGGCCTGGCTTCCTACTGGGGCTCTGGGGATCCAAGCTCAAGTCCTCTTGCTTATATGGCAGGCACTTTACTTTTTTTTAAAGTTTCTTTTCTGCTTTGTTTTATTAGAGATAGGATTTCTCTGTGTAGCCTTGGCTATCCTGGACTCATTTTGTAGACTAGGCTGGCCTCAAACTCACAGTGATCCACCTGCCTCTGCCTCCCTAGTGCTGGGATTAAAGGCATGCACCACCACCACCCGGCTGTTTTAAAATTTCTTTAACTCTACAGCCAAATAAGCTAGTGACAAGCTAGTGTTGTGGTTCTTGTTCAAGTTCTGTTCCTAGCACAATACCATCTGTCACTAGCGTTAACTCCAAGACAGTAACAAGCTTCTTGAAGGCAGGACTTGGTCGACCTACACAGCATATACAGTGCCTGCTAGACAGGCGTCCTGACCTCGCAAAGGACTTGAGCTCCACTGCCTGCTCCACTCAAGCAGCTCACAACCATCTATGTAACTCCAGCTCCCGCAACAATCCAGCTCCCAAGGACCCAATGCCTCTAGTCTCTACTAGCACCCACATCAGTGTGTGCACTTGCACAGACATGCGTGTGCACAGGCGCACATAATTAAAAACAGTACAAATAAATCTTAAAAATATGAATGACAGGGCCAGGCATGGCAACACATGTCTTTAATCCCAGCACTCGGGAGGCAGAGGCAGGTGGATCGCTGTGAGTTCGAGGCCAGCCTGGTCTACAAAGTGAGTCCAGGACAACCAAGGCTACACAGAGAAACCCTGTCTTGGAAAACACAAAACAAAAAAAATATGAATGACAGCTGGGTGTGGTGGAGCACGTCTTTAATCTCAGCACTTGGAGGGCAGAAGCAGGTGGATCTCTGTGAGCTCGAGGCCAGCCTGGTCTACAAAGAGAGTTCCTCCAGGGAAAACCAGAACTATTACACAGAGAAGCCATGTCTGGAAATACACCCCCTCCCCGAAAAACAAAACCAAAAAAATGGGGAGGCCTGGAGAGTTGGCTCATCAGTCCAGAGCACTTGCTGCTCTACCAGAGGATCCATGTTCAATTCTCAGCACCCACTCGGTGGTTCACCACCGTCCGTAACTCAGGCATCAGAGGCTCTGACAGCCCCACACGCACCAGACATGCACATGGTGCACATATACATATGCTGGCAAAACGTTCAATACACTTAAATAAATCTTTTAAAAATCCATCTTTTGGCCAGGCAGTACTGGTGCAGCCCTTTAACCCCAGCACTCGGGAGGCAGAGGCAGGCAGATAGCTGTGAGTTAGAGGCCAGCCTGGTCTACAAAGTGAGTCTAGGACAGCCAAGAATAAACACAGAGAAACCCTGTCTCGGAAAAAAAAAAATCCATTTTTTGAATGCCAAACTTAGAAAAGGCAGGGATACAGCTCAGTGGTTGAATGCTTGTTCAACATGCTTAAAGCCTTAGGCCCAATCCCCTATACAGATAAAGAAAACCACTGAGGGGGGAGGGGGGAGAGAGAAGGAGGCACAAGGGCTTGAGCATGACCTCCTTAAGCCATCCAGGGGAGGAGCACACATGGCACCCAGGTCACATCACAAAGCATGCACTCTCCCAACATTTACCAGCAGGCTCGGTCCTGCAGGTTTTAAGAGAGTATGACAAAATGTTCATCCTCTTTCAAATCAATCCATATCCAACTTCCTCTAATAAAACTAAGTGGTCACAACTGGTTCTTTTGGCCCCAACTTCATTCAAGCAAGCTAAATATAAGCCTAGCCAGCATAAAGACCTACGAGTCACAGGATTTTCAACTTGCTTTTTGCTAAGACCTCACCAAATTTAAATTTAAGAAACAATGAAAATAGGGCAGCAATTGTGAATGCCTTTAGTCCCAGCACTCAGGAGGCAGAAGTAGGAAGATCTCTGAGTTCAAGGCCAGCCAAGGTCTACAGGAGTTCCAGGCCAGCCAGGGCTACACAGGGAAATCCTGTCTTGAAAAACAAACAAAACAAAAACAAACAAAAAGAATTCATTTTCACTCTTTTCTTTTTTTTTAAAGATTTATATATTTATTATGTATATAGTGCACATCAGATCTCATTATAGATGGTTGTGAGCCACCATGTGGTTGCTGGGAATTGAACTCAGGACCTCTGGAAGAGCAGTCAGTGCTCTTAATCGCTGAGCCATCTCTCCAGCACCTCATTTTTACTTTTTAAATTGAGTTTAGAGGGCTGGAGTGATGGCTGGGTGGTTGAGAGCACCAGTTGCTCTTCTAGAGGACCTGGGTTCAATTCTCAGCGTCCACTTGGCAGCTCGTGGCTGTCTGTAACTTCAACTCCAGTTCCAGAGGACCTGGCACCTTAGCAGACATACATATAGGCAAAATATCAATGTACATAAAAATAAAGATTTTTACAAAAGAGTACGGAATCATATGATCTTAAGAGCTAACAGGCCTTAAAACCGTCTAAATATAATTCCTATCCACTGTAGGAGTCACGGCAATAGCATCCCTAAGCAAGGTGGGGTCTGAAATGGGTCGGGGGTTGGGGTGGTATAAGGATGTTTAGTATGCAGGGTGAGTAATTCAGACTACAGCTGGCTTCATCTGGTTTGGCGTTTTAAAACAGGGTCTTAGCCAACCGTGGTGGCACATGCCTTTAATCCCAGCATTCGGGAGGCAGAGGCAGGCAGATTGCTGTGTGTTTAGAGGGCAGCCTGGTCTACAAAAGGAGTCTAGGACAGCCAAGGCTACACAGAGAAACCTTGCCTCAAAAAACAACAACTACAACAAAGTAATCTGTAGCAATTGTTTACAGTCTGTTATTTTACTGTCTCTTATTTGCAATTTTAAGAAAGCTAACTTTATTACCTATTAGTAGCGTTAAACTTTTTTAAAGATATGTATACTAAAAATTATTCATGTTACTTTTAGACACAAACTTGGCTGTTTTTCAGCTTCTTGGCAATCTTTTTAAAGGTGTAGCATGAGTAGACACAGCTTATTGAGTCACTCAACTCACCAGATCCGAGAGTGAGGTCCTGACTCGATGAGGAGCACTGCAACAGGCAGTGAGAGGGCAGCAGGAAAAGTTCAGTTTGCTGCAGGAAGCTCTGTCTACAGAGGCATTATCAGGGGAATTACAAACCGAGAAAATGTCAGGAAGGCCAAGGACAGGGGGCTGGAGAACACGAAGAAGAGAGCTGATCTAACCTGTGAATTCACAGGAGGATTTGCGGAGGAAGTGATGGTTAAACTGAGATCTGAAGGGAAACCATTCACAAGTATGTAAACGCTATCTCCATAAAAGAAAAGGATAGGTCCAACAAAATAGCTTTGGCATTGTTTTCCTAAAGAACCTTTTTTTTTTAATGATAACAAAATATGTCTTTTGTTTTGTTTTGTTTTTTGAGACAGTGTTTCTGTGTAACCTTGGCTGTCCTAGACTCACTTTGCAGACCAGGCTGGCCTCGAACTCACAGCGATCCCCCTGCCTCTGCCTCCCGAGTGCTGGGATTAAAGGTGTGCACCACCTAGCTAGTCATAAAAAATTTTAAGCTAGAAGTTCAAAGTTCTGGGGTGTGTTTCTCATCTCTCGTAGCATCCTACTCAATATTATTAGTATTATGGTAGTCACTCAAATCTTTGTTGAAATGATTAATGCAGTGGGACAGTGATGTTCATACTCTCTTTAGTTAAGCAAAACAGATTCACAAGCTACATAAGAAAACTCCCTCGGATTTCCTTGATTGTGAAAAGATGCTTCCGTTTCTCTCATGTGGCTGACATAGATTCCCTAAAGGCTGGCGTGATGTACACACTTTAAACCCAACACTGGGGGTAGGGAGGCAGAGGCAAGAGGATCTCTCTATGTTCCAGGACAGCCAGAGCTACATAGTGAGACCCTATGTCAAAAAAAAGAAAAAGAAAAAAAGAAAAGAAAAAGCCAGTGAGACAATTGTACACCAGCGCCAGGCTAAGTTCTGAAGTGGCTGGAGTGTACACACATTGCCCTTAGACTGAAAAGCCTGATTCGTCTAAAACAATGTCTATGCTCAGAAATGCTTCATTTTCTTAATAATGAAAACACGAATAGTGTTTACATCTTTTCTGTAGCCTTGGTTCTCTGAGGGAGATGAAATTACATACACTCTCAGCCCCATCTACTGCTACCCTGAGCACTAAGCATTTAAAAGAGCCAGTATTATAGCCCTCAATGTTAGGCCACTGCCCCAACACTCCATTCCTGAGGAAGAGAACACGCACACATTCATGAATGCCTGTAAACCTACAATTTATAGAGGTAGAACACAAACTCAAGGTCATCCTGGGCTGTAGGAAGACCTTGCCCCAAAACTAATTTGGGGCAAAGACAGCAGACAGCTCAATGGTCATGCATGCCCAGCAGACATTAAGGCCCTGGGTTCAATTCCCAGCAGCAGCAAACAAAAAACAAAGAAACAATACTTCTCACTTTACATGTGTGTTTAATCTGATTTCCACCTTTGTCCACATTAGGGCTTCTAGGTGTTATAAATAATTATGAAACTTCATATGCCTTGGGCTGGGGATGTGACTCAGTGGAAGAGTGCTTACTTACACTATGAGGCCCTTGGGTTTCATTCCCTGTGCGCGCGCGCGCGCACACACACACATACACACACACACACACACACACACACACACACACACACACACACACACTGTTCCTTGAAGAAAAAAAATAAAAAAACAAAAATATGTCAAAATTGGCCAGCTGTCAAAAATGTAAAAGACCTACTTTCTACTAAGCCCTGAAAGTAAGTTCTGGTCTCCTAAAGTGATGTCTAAAGATGACTGCTGACTCTGTTTTGCTTGTTTGCTTTGTTGAGACAAGGTCTCACTATATAGTATATGGTTATATGAAGAGTGGCCTCTAATCCTCAACCCTCCCAAGTCACCATACAGAACAAATTATTAACTATCTTAAAATCAAAAATCAGAACCATGAAAAGTTACTATTATTGGGCCATCCTGATGACACACACCTATAATCCTAGAACGTGAAAGGTAAAGAGAATCAGAAGTTCAAAATCATCCTCTGCTACTTGCCAAGTTCAAGGACAGCCTGGCCTACGTGAGCCCTTATCAAACATACAAAGTCACTTACATCATTTATACTCAGAATGACAACAAATACTAACTATGGAAAGAAAACCTCTAATTGCACCAGCTAGAAGAGTTTAAATATCTGCCACAAAATGAAAATGTATCTACAGATGGCTCTGAGGTTAAAGAACAGTGACTGCTCTTCCAGAGGTCCTGAGTTCAATTCTCAGCAACCACATGGCAGCTCACAACCATCTATAATGCGATCTATTGCCCTCTTCTGTCATGTAGGCCTACAGTGCAGAGCACTGTACACATAATAGATAAATTTAAAAAAAATTTTTTTTTTTTTTTGGTTTTTTGAGACAAGGTTTCTCTGTGTAGCCTTAGCTATCCTGGACTCACTTTGTAGACCAGGCTGGCCTCGAACTCACAGCGATCCACCTGCCTCTGCCTCCCGAGTGCTGGGATCAAAGGCGTGCGCCACCACGCTCGGCTATAAAAAAAAAAAATTTTTTTTTTAACTCAAGAGATCCACCTGACTCTGCTTCCTGAATTCTAGGACTAAGTGTGCCACCATATCCAGCCTTTTAGACTTTTTTGTTTTGTTTTTGTTTTTGGAGACAGGGTTTCTCTGTGTAACCTTGGCTGTCGTGGAGCTCGCTCTTTTTTTTTTTTTTTTTTTTTTTTTTTTTTTTTTTTTTGGTTTTTTCGAGACAGGGTTTCTCTGTGTAGCCTTGGCCATCCTGGACTCACTTTGTAGACCAGGCTGGCCTCGAACTCACAGCGATCCGCCTGCCTCTGCCTCCCGAGTGCTGGGATTAAAGGCGTGCGCCCGGCTTGGAGCTCGCTCTTTAGACCAGGCTGGCCTCGAACTCACAGAAATCCACCTGCCTCCGCCTCCTGAGTGCTGGGATTAAAGGCATGCACCACCACATGCAGCTTTTGGTGTGGTTTTTAAAAGCTCTTAGAACACCATTATAATGACACTTCTAAACAGAAAAAAAAATGTTTTAAACTATGCAAACCAGAGCCACTAGATCCAAATGAAATCTGCCCTGAGGATGATCCAACAGCGGGTGTGTAGCACAGGGAAGGGGCACTGGCCGACAAGCAAAGACCCTAGGGCTCTGTCTACACCCAGGGGGGGCAGCAGGCAGGGGGGGCAGGGGGGAGGGGGGGCGAAAACCAAAAACAGGAGACAGGAAGCAATGGCTGAACTAGTAATCACTAATGTGAATAAAGTTAAGGATTTTTTTTTTCCGTTTGGTTTGGTTTGGTTTATGGGTTTTGGTTTTTTGAGACAGAGTCTCTGTATTAGCCTTGGCTGTCCTGGACTTACTTTGTAGACCAGGCTGGCCTCGAACTCAGTGATTCACCTGCCTCTGCCTCCCGAGTGCTGGGATTAAAAGGCATGCTCCACCACACCTGATGAGTAAAGTTAAGTTTTTAAATTTTTTTATTATTTATTTATACATATATGTGTGAATGCCACATGCACGCAGGTGCCCAACTTAACACTGAGCCATCTACCAGCTCCAGTGAATTTAACCTTTAGCATATTGTATTTTTACATCACCATTGTTTGGTTGGGTTTAGATTGGGGGGAGGGTGTTGTTTTTGGGGATAGGTTCTTACTATGTGGTCCTAGCTGACCTGAAATGCTTATGTAGGTCAGGATGGCCTTGAACTCAGAGCCCCACCTGCCACAGTGCATGCTACCGCTGCCACCTGCCACAGTGCATGCTACCGCTCCCAGCTGCCACAGTGCATGCTACCGCTCCCAGCTGCCACAGTGCATGCTACCGCTCCCAGCTGCCACAGTGCATGCTACCGCTCCCAGCTGCCACAGTGCATGCTACCGCTCCCACCTGCCACAGTGCATGCTACCGCTCCCAGCTGCCACAGTGCATGCTACCGCTCCCAGCTGCCACAGTGCATGCTACCGCTCCCAGCTGCCACAGTGCATGCTACCGCTCCCAGCTGCCACAGTGCATGCTACCGCTCCCACCTGCCACAGTGCATGCTACCGCTCCCAGCTGCCACAGTGCATGCTACCGCTCCCACCTGCCACAGTGCATGCTACCGCTCCCACCTGGCTTTGGATTTTTCTTTTTTTAAATACGGACTCACCATATAGCCCATGATTGCCTCAAATGTGCTAATTGTAGCACAGGCTGGCTCCAAACTTGCTAACTATAGTCCTGGCTGACCATAAAAATCACAATGAGTGCTAGGATTGCAGGTACGCGCAACCATGGTAGGATCTAATTATAATTTTTCTAAGATTTGTTTTACCTCTCCAAATTCTGTGTGTGAGCTGGAAGTGTGTACCCAGAACCCAGAAAAGGGCATCAAACTCCCTGGTGCTGGAGTTACAGGTAGTTGTGAGTAGTATGACACGGGTTTTGGGAAGCCCTCTGCAAGAACGTACACGTTCTTAACCACTGGGCCATCACTCCAGCCTCTAACTATAATTTTTAATAACATAATCTTTCCAGAGAAAAATGGCATTTCAGTCAAAGAAGGAATGTCAAGAGGGCAGTTTCTTTTTGACAGTTACTCTTTTTTTTTGTTTGGTTGGTTTTTGTTTTTCTTTTTTCCGAGACAGGGTTTCTCTGTGTAGCCTTGGCTGTTCTGGACTCACTTTGTAGACAAGGCTGTCCTCGAACTCACAGCGATCCTGCTGCCTCTGCCTCCCCAGTGCTGGGATTAAAGGCGTTGCGCCACCACGCCCGGCTTTGACAGTTACTCTTGATGCAAACATTAAGTGTACTTTACACTGACTGAGTGAGTTGGGGCTCTAATGGCCATTACAGCTGTTATATTACAAATTACAGTATGTGCAAAGAAGTGCAAGGAAATGTTTCCCAAGTATCCAAGGTCACAAATAAGTAAGTAACAAAGTTGAGAGTAGCACTAAAACTTCAGCACCTGCACTTCAAACTACCACATACTTTCCCAAACCCAGAAGAGAGAAAAGCGTCAGCCAGCTGTTTTCACAAACTTCGGCAGTGGACTGACAAGAATAAACACCAACCGGAAGATTCACCTTGGTCCAGAAAAACAAGCTCCATTTGCATACCATCACCTCTTTCCTTGTTCCCATAACCAAACTGTATTAATCCTTGGTAATATGTACTCTTCAATATGGACTTATTTTCCCACTAACTGAACATTTTAATCTTTCATCACCTTGTCACAATCCATCCGAGTGCATTCATTTCCTCACTCTCTCCATAGTCAAAAGTTAAAACAAGCAGTTCACAGAATATAGTTACATTGCCAATGACAAAAAAAAAAAAGCGCCAATAAATTGCTGCTTTTAACGAGACACTTTAAAACACGATGACATACGTCACAGAATTACTGTTAAGTTCTTGGCTGGCTACTTTAAAGTAGCATTTAAGCATATCCCTCCCTGTTCGGGACACAGCCTGACTCGTTAGACAAGATAAATCTAGGCACGCTCACACAGAACACCTCTGAAGCAACTTAGCTTATTGAAAACATTATTTCAACCTCCCAAGTGTGAGTCCTCAGCCCTCTCACACTGCAAAGAACAGAATGACCCTCTTCAAAAATCTTTCGGGAAGGAATATTCCGTCCGCGGAGGCAATGACAGCCGTCCTCTGGGGAAGGTTTTTGGAAACAGTGTTGACACCAGAAGCGGCTCCTAGGAAGTGTCAGTGCCGCAGCAGCAGGTGGAGTAGCCCTGCGTGCCGAGCAGGTCCTTTCTGACCTAGTCTCCAAGTCCTCCGCCTCCCTGTCCCGGTTCCGCCTTACGGACCTTTCCAAGCCGCCTCGCGCCCCGGTTCCCTCACCCAGGGCAGGACTCTCGAGCCTCCCGGGAAGCGAGGCCACCTAAGACGGCCACCGCACCTCTTCCGGGGACTCGCAGGCCCGCTCTCCGGCAGTGTCGGAACCTGGCGGACCCTACCGGAGGGAGGCAACCGGCTACTCCCGGGCACCTCCGCCACCCGGTTCCAGAGCCCCCTCCCCTTCCAGGCACGGCTGCCGCCACCCGTCCTCTCCTCCGGAGTACCCCAGCGGAGTTACCGGCCCACTCAAAAGTACGAGCACCGGCTGCTCCCACCGGTCACCCCGGCCTCGCTGTCACCGCCCAGCTCCCGGCCTCGGCCCGCGCCGCCGGCGTGCCCCCGGTGACGCCCGGGTCGGTACCTTGCGGACCCCCTTGTAGATATAGAAGTAGAGCTCCCGGCCCACATTGAAGCAGAGGCGGTCGCCGTTGCCAGACTGGTCGTTGAGGTTTACGAAGGAGACGCGGACAGGGTTGGATCCCTGCGAGTTGAAGGGCACCCGGTTGGGCCGGCTGTACTCCGAGTGCGGCAGCAGCTTGTACAGACCTTCCCGGGTGGTGAATTGGGTCTTAATCTCGTTCATCTCCTTCCCTCCTCCCTCCGTCGCCATCTTGGAAAGCAGCGTTCATCCTGCCCTAAGTGCCCGGATCACGCCCACCGCGCAGGCGCCGTCCTCGGCCGCTCGCTTTCTACTCCCCACCCCCTTCTCCGCGGCCCCGCCCATTCGCAAGCCGGCCCCCAAGGGGGCGGGCCGAAGCGAAGGGGGCGGGGCAATTTACGGCCCGACTGCGCACGCGTGCTCACCTGGCGCACTCCACCGGGAGGGGCGTGCGCAAACTCCTCCCCCGGGTGCCGCCCTCTCCGTGCCGTGGGAGCGAGCGCGCGGGGAGCCGGTGCGCTGTCCCTGTCTGCGGTGAGATGGCTGTGTGGCCCTTCGCTAAGGGAACCTGTCCCGAAGAAGGGGCGCCGCCTTGGCCTCGACCTGCTGGTGGTCCCGACGGAGCCTGAGACGAGCAGTGCTGTCCGGTGCTTGGACGTGTGCGTCCCAGCTGTGCTCGGTGGATGCCGGGTCGGAATCCTCTCCTCCCACAGGCAGTTTCGCAGAAGGATTGGGTTCTGTTACTTCTCAGGGTTAGGTTTGGTTTTAAAGGCGGGTTGGGAAGAAAAGCATAAATGTACAGGACTTGTGTTTTCGAGTCTCACCTAAAACCTATCTGGTGAGCACTGGCTGGTTCTTGAGAAAGTCTCCTGTCCTGTCGCCACTCCGAGTCTAGAGGAAGGGGCGAGGGGCACAGGATGGAGGAGCAGGAGTCCAAGGACATCCTCAGTTTGTCGTCACTTGAGGAACCAGCCTGGGCTACTTTAGACCTCTCCAACCTCCTAACAAGACATTATCTAAAAACCAACGGTCAGGGCGGGAAAGATGCCTCAGTGGTTACGAGTCGGGCTCGATTCCCAGCACCCCCTTGGCAGCCAACTAACTTCTGTAATCCAGTTCCATGGAATCGTATGCCCTCTTCCGGCCTCCACAGGCACTGCATGCATAAAATACATAGACTTGCATGCTGCCGAAAAGCCATGCACCGCCAGGTAGTGGTGTCGCTCGCCTTTAATCCCCGCACTCAGGAAGCAGAGGCAGGTGGATTTCTGTGAGTTCAAGGCTAGCTTGGTCTACAGAACCAGGACAGCCAAGGATAACCCGTCTCTCAAAAAGAAAAAAGAAAAAGAAAGAAACAAAGAAAAATGTGATTCATTTTCACAAAATGTTAAAATATTGTGGAGAAAAGTTGAAAATTATATTTCTAGACCTAAGGCCAATAAAACCATGCTTACCAGAGGGTAAAAAGACAGATGAAAAATGTTAGTCAAGGCTCTCTCTTTTAACCTCTCTCTACTTCTCTACATCTCTAACTCTTCTCTCTCTCTCTCTCTCTCTCTCTCTCTCTCTCCCTCTCCCTCTCCCTCTCCCTCTCCCTCTCCCTCTCCCTCTCTCCCTCCCCCTCCCCCCCCGTGTCTCTAGAGACGGTTCCTTTATCTCCCTATTAAACCTCTTAAGTGGAAAAAAACAAAGAAAAATGTTAGTCAAAAGATTAAAAGTTTCCCTTAGTGTGAATAAGCTCCAGAACTCTTTTGAGCAACCTAGTTTTCTATCTGTAGTTAAAACAAGAAAGCACATTTGGAAGTTCTTAAGAAAGTAGGTTTAGCCCAGCTGTAGTGGCGCACACCTGTAATCCCAGCACTCGGGAGGCAGAGGCAGGCGGTCACTTGAGTTCGAGGCTAGCCTGGTCTACAAAGCAAGTCCAGGACAGCCAAGGCTACACAGAGAAACCCTGTCTCGAAAAAACAAAATAAATAAATAAAAATAAAAAAATTTAAAAACCTGCTTTTTTCTCGTCGGCCATGTAAAGACAAAACAGGTCACCAGCAGCTCTCCTGGGACCACCCGCAGAGTTCAGCCAGGTTTTTCTCTCTTGCCACTTGCTCCAAACCATGCTCTGATCCGGTGCCATTAGTCAAGGGCGCAGCCTTCATTAAGTTGGACTACCAGCCTTGAATGGCTGGTTTAAGACTGTCTACCCAGTAAAACTGGTCATGCTAGTCTTTGTCCATAAAGAATAGGAAAAGTTAAGACCTTCAAAAATAAATTCCTGGCAGTGGTGCACGCCTTTAATCCCAGCACTCAGAAGGCAGAAGCAAGCGGATTGCTGTGAGTTCGAGGCCAGCCTGGCCTACAAAGTGAGTCTAGGAGAGCCAGGGCTACCCTGTCTCAACAAAAAAACAAAAAAAAAATTAGAGAAAATGGATATGTTAGTTAAGCCAATTCCACAGTATATTTGTAAACTGTATACTATGTATAAAAAATAAATATCATTTGCAAAAAATATATATGTATGTATATATATAATTTTCATGTGCGAGTTAAACATGGTATCGAGCAGCTGGAGAGAGAGGGCTCCGCAGTTAAGAGGACCATTTGCTCTTTCAGAGGACCCGGGTTCAGTTCCCAGAAGCCCTGTGGTAACTTACAATGGGCTTCCATGAAATCCAGTACCCTCTTCTGGTCTCTGTGGACACTGCCCTGATGTATTGCACAGACATACATGCAGTCAAAGCACCCATCGACATAAAAATGATAAAAAATGTTTTGAAAATGTGCTGTTTTGAAAGCTTTTCCATATTTTCAATATTTTTGAGATAGCCTCACATTGTGTTACTAACGCGCTGAGAACTCACTATGTAGGCCTGGCCAGCCTTGAATTTCTGCAGTCCTCCTGTTTTTGCCACCTACCTGCTAGGATTATAAGTATGGGCCATCACACCCAGCAAGAACTATAACTAGTTTTTAAAGATGTATTTTATTTATTTGTGTGTGTGTGTGTGTGTGTGTGTGTGTGTGTGTGTGTGTTCTGCATATATGAAGCCAGGTCCCCTGGAACCGGAGTTGTAGACCAGTGGTTCTCAATCTTCCTAATGCTGTGACCCTTTAATACAGTTCCTCCTGTGGTGACCCCCCCCAACCATAAAATTATTTTTATTGCTACTACATAACTGTAATTTTGTTACTGTTATGAATAATAATGTGAATATCTGATAAGCGTTTGGTTTTAGGCGACCCCTGTGAAAAGGTCCTTGATCCAAAGGAGCTGTGATCCACGGGTTGAGAACTGCTATTACAGGTGTTTGTGAGCCGCTGTGTGGATGCTGGAAATTGAACCCAGGTCCTTTGGAAGAGCGGCTAGCTGTCTTAGCACTGAGCCGTGACTCCTGTCCCAGCAAGAAGAATATCTTCTGGTCCATATTTAGGTTTATATCTCAGGTTTTGGGAGTCTACTATATAGTCCTGTGTGACGTAATACTCACCACGTAGACCTCTCAGGCCTCAAATCCCTTCAGCCTTCTTGCCTCAACTAGAAGAAAGCTAGGATTACAGACTTAAGCCACCACACCCGGCTTAAAGTTACTTTTTATGATTTATTTTTATTTTATATATATATGTGTGTGTGTGTGTGTGTGTGTGTGTGTGTGTGTGTGTGTGTGCCTGTGTGAGAAAATGTATACCAATTTGTGTGCAGATGCCCACAGAGGCCAGAAGAGGGTGTTGGACTAATTAAGTATATAAAGTTTTTTTAAGGTTTATTTCTTTATTACTTTGTATACAGTGCTCTATCTGCATGTACACCTGTGGGCCAGAAGAGGGCATCAGATCTCATTAGAGATGGTTGTCAGCCACCATGTGGTTGCTGGGAATTGAACTCAGGACCTCCAGAGAAGCAGTCAGTGCCCTTAACGTCTGAGCCATCTCTCCAGCCCTATAAATAGTTTTGTGTTTTTTTTTTAAATACTGAGCCAGGTAGTGGAGGCATATGCCTTTAATCCCAGTACTCGGGAGGCAGAGGCAAGAGGATAGCTTTCAGTTTGAGACCAGCCTGGTCTACAAAGTTAGTCCAGGACAGCCAAGGCTACACAGAGAAACTCTGTCTCAACAAACTCTGTCTCGAAAAACAAAAATAAATAAATAAAATTTAAAAAATAAAAATAAAAATAAAAAAACAAAAAACAAAAAAAAACCTGAAAGCTTAAAGTGTTTTATGGATTTATGGCCAGTCCACCTTTAATAAAGTTCTCTGATACTCCCTTACTTATAATGGTCCTATTAAGAACAGGTGTGATGGCATATGCCTTTAATCCCAGCACTCAGGAAGCAGATACTGGTGAGTTCGAGGCCAACCTGGTCTACAAAGTGTCCAAGACAGCCAAGGCTACACAAGAAAACCCTATCTCAAAAACAAAAAACAAACAAAAACCAGGCCGGGTGTGGTGGCGCACACCTTTAATCCCAGCACTCGGGAGGCAGAGGCAGGCGGATCGCTGTGAGTTCAAGGCCAGCCTGGTCTACAACGTGAGTCCAGGATGGCCAAGGCTACACAGAGAAACCCTGTCTCGGAAAAAAAAAAAGAAAAAAAAAAGAAAAAACAAACAAAAACCACAACAACAACAAAGAGAACAGGATCTAAAAGTATATATTAGGATTCCTTAGATATTTATTTATTATTTTTGTGTAACAGCCCTGGCTGTCCTAAAACTCTATGTAGACACAGGCTGGCCTTGAATGCACAGAGGTCTGTTGCAGTTATTTTACCAGTATGGCCTAATAATGTTTATTATTAGGCATATAATTATTATTACAGCAATTTTTTGCTTTGGTTTGGTTTTTTGTTTGTTTGTTTGTTTGGGGTTTTTTGTTTTTGTTTGGTTTTGTTTTGGTTTTTTTGTTTGTTTTTCGAGACAGAGTTTCTCTGTGTAGCTTGGCTGTCCTGGACTCACTTTGTAGACCAGGCTGGCCTCGAACTCACAGTGATCCACCTGCCTCTGCCTCCTGAGTGCTGGGATTAAAGGCGTGCGCCACCACGCCTGGCTCTTGTTTGTTTGGTTTTGGTTTTGGTTTTTGAGACAGGTCTTTCTGTATAGCCTTGACTGCCTGTCCTGGACTCACTTTGTAGACCAGGCTGGCCTCAAACTCACAGCGATCTGCCTTCCTCTGCCTCCCGAGTGCTGGGATTAAAGGCGTGCGCCACCACGCCCGGCCGATCTGTTATATTTTAAAATAGCCTTAGTTAATGTAAACTACTTCCCATAGTGGGGCAGGTATGGAATAATCCCTGTCCCAATCCCATTCCATCTGGTTCTAATAATTTCTATCAAACTACCTCCCATCCAAAATCCCAAATCCTTGCTAATGTTCTTCATCTGGGCCAAATCCTCCATCCACACCAGCCCTGTGCTTCTCCTCCACCCAACTCATGACACAACCTCCTCCTTCTTCTCCTCTCCTCCTCCCAAGATTCTCTGTCTCCCCATTTGCCCTGCGCAGGTGTGATGGCCTTTTATTGATCAAACAGGTTAGGCCCTTAGGCAAAGTACAGGCGGGGCAAAGACAGCAAGCAGGAATTAGCATCAAAATACATCAGCTCAACTTCAACAGAGATCTGCCTGCCTCTGCCTCCTGAGTGCTGGGATTAAAGGTGGGTGCCATCATGCCGGGCTTTAGATGATATTTAGAATGAGCAAGTGTACCCTGTTTGCTTGTTCTCAGCCTGTCATGTACCCAGATTTCACTGAATATAAGGTAGTTCTTTTTGAAGTGTTTAAGTGATCATAAAAATCACCCATGGCTGGAGAGATGGCCACTCTTCCAAAGGTCCTGTATTCAATTCCCAGCAACCATATGGTGCCTCATAACCATCTATGATGAGATCTGGTGCCCTCTTCTGGCAGGCAGGCACACATGCAGGTAGAACATTATATACATGATAAGTTAATCTTTTTTAAAAAATCAAACAAACAAAATTGGAAAGGTAAGGCTTTTCTATGCCCGCCCTTCCTCTGAATAATGACATGGAGACCTTTATGCTTATTAAAAGCTTCGGGTCCTATAGCATGGCAGATTTAGCTATTCTAACCCAACCAAACATACTGGCCTGGCACCCTGGCACCTCCTTTTCCCGTGTCCCAGTGGCGACTTCCTCTCTCTTTGGTCCTCACCTAAGAGGACCACCACCACTACCTCCCGCCTCCCCACCCCACCCCCTCCCCTTAACTCTCCAAGCCCAGCTATTGGCCGTTCAGCTCTTTATTTGACCAATCAGAAGGTGATGGAGAATAATATTCACAAAACATTGAGACAGGAGATGCTTCATAAAAATAACAATGCCAGAGATGGACATGGTGGCACATGCCTTTAATCCCAGCACTTGGGAAGCAGAGGCAGGCGGATTGCTGTGAGTTCGAGGCTAGCCTGGTCTACAAAATGAGTTCAGGACAGCCAAGGCTACACAGAGAAACCCTGTCTCAAACCGCCCCCCCCTAAAAAAAATGCAAGAGTCTGTCCTGCAATCAGATCTCTGCCTGACACAGTGCACAAAGACGTCAGTCTAATACAAAGCTACAGAGGTCTCTAAGGCAGTACTGAGCCTAAGGTAGTCAAGGATCAGTACAAGGATGGTATGGTCAGAGTGAGCAGAGAAGCCATTTGTAGGGCTGGAGAGATGGCTCAGAGGTTAAGAGCACTGGCTGCTCTTCCAGAGGTCCTGAGTTCAATTCCCAGCAACCACATGGTGGCTCACAGCCATCTATAATGAGATCTGATGTCCTCTTCTGGTGTGCAGGTGTACATACAGACAAGAACACTGTATAAATAGTAAATAAATCTTTTTTTTTTAATCTATTTGTGGGCTGGTGACATGGCTAAGCCTGTAAAAGCAGCACACATGTTTATGACCTGAGTTCTGAGACTTCCCAGAACCCATGGGAAAACCTGATCATAGTGTTCATTTCTGTAATGCTGGCACTCCTATGGTGAGGCGGGACACTGAGACAGACAATCTAGATTGTGCCAAACAGGAACAAAACAAGATAATGAGATAGACCCTATCTTAAAAACAAGATAGAAGCTGAGGACACTCAGCACTGTCCTGTAGTTACTGTACTCAGTTTGTAGACCAGGCTGGCCTCAAACTCACAGCAACCCACCTGCCCCTGCCTCCCGAGTACTGGGATTAAAGACGTGCACCACTACACCTGGCCACAAATTTTGTTTTAAAGAATCCCTTTGTTTGATGATCTGAGAATAGATTGAGGGAAGGAAAAAAGTGGAATAGAAGAAGCTATTTAGGAGGACCGCTGAAGAACCACGCTTCTACTAACTTACTTATGAGTACACGTGTGTGTGTTCGTGTGCACATGTGATCAGGGTACACCCGTTCCCCACCCCTGTCTCAGTTTATCCAGACTGGGTTTGTCTGTGTAGGCCTGGCTGTCCTGGAAGTCTGTAGAGCAGGCTGACCTCAAGGTCACAGAGATCCGTCTGCCTCTGCCTCCTGAGTGCAGCAGGAGTAAAGGTGTGCCCGGCCAGGGGCCACTTGTATCCTAGTGTAAGGAGACTGGAGATCAACGTCAGGTGTCATTCTCAGGGCATTTCACCCGCTGTGTTTGTTGTTCCACAGTGCAGACCAGGCTGACCTCCAACTCAGAGATCCCCTGCCTCTTCCTTCCAAATTCTGGGATAAAAGGTGTGTGCTGCCGGGCGGTGGTGGCACATGCCTTTAATCCCAGCACTCGGGAGGCAGAGGCAGGCGGATCCATGTGAGTTCGAGGCCAGCCTGGTCTACAAAGCGAGTCCAGGACAGCCAAGGCTACACAGAGAAACCCTGTCTTGAAAAACCAAAATAAATAAATAAAAGTAAACACCTGCCCCCCCCCCAAAAAAAATCCCAAAACCGCTCGGGTTTGGCGGCTGCTTCTCAAACACCCTGGCAGCGTCAATGAGAATTGGCTGAGAAGCGTTTCTAATTATACACTCTACACATTAGTTCACGTTTTGGAGGGGTTGGGGGGGTGCTGAATTTTGAAACCAGGGCTTTGCAACTGACAGGTAAGATGATCACTGAGCTACATCATCCCCCAGGTAATCTTCTTTCTTGCGTGTGCGTGTGCGTGTGCGCGTGCGCGCGCGCGTGTGTGTGTGTGTGTGTGTGTGTGTGTGTGTGTGTGTGTGTGTGTGTCTCCCTTTCCATCTTTTCCTCTGACAGGGTTTTACATGAAAGCTGACAGGAGCTCCGTGGCTGGCCTCATGCTCACCCTGATCCTCTGCCAAGCTAGTGTTACAGGAACTCATTCTCATACCTGCCTTGAGTTTTCCTTTCTTATTTTATTTTTTTTTTTAGCATTTAAAAAATGTATTTATTCTGTATACAGTGTTCTGACTATGTGTGCACCTGCACACCAGAAGAGGGCACCAGATCTCATTATAGATAGCTGTGAGCCACCATGTGGTTGCTGGGAATTGAACTCGGGTCCTTTGGAATAACAGTCGGTGCTCTTTTGTTGTTGTTGTTTGTTTGTTTGTTTGTTTTTTGAGATAGGGTTTCTCTGTGTAGCCTCGGCTGTCCTGGACTCCCTTTGTAGACCAGGCTGGCCTCGAACTCAAATCTGTCTGCCTGCCTCTGCCTCCCGAGTGCTGGAATTAAAGGCGTGTGCCACTATGCCTGGCCAGACGGTGCTCTTAACCACTGAGCAGTCTGTCCAGCCACGTTTGTTTGTTTTTGTTTTTGTTATGAGACAGGGTTTCTCTATGTAGCCTTGGCTGTCCTGGACTCCCTTTGTAGACCAGGTTGGCCTTGAACTCACAGAGATCCACCCACCTCTGCAAGTTTTCTTGCTACATATCTTGAGCAGAAGAGTAGTTGGCAGTTTAGAAACTCACTCTAGGGCTGGGAACATGTTTCCGTTAGTAAGTGCTCACCTAGTTTGCACAGAGTTCTGGGCTTGCTTCCCAGCACAGTCCTGGCGTGAACTCATGCACAGCAATGATAAAGAACCCTCTAATTTACTCTAAGCACACAGTAAACGCATACACATATTGACTGGGACTCTTACTTTGCTCCTCTCTGTCTGGCTCTTGGTTTTGTCGGTGTTCTCATGGTGTTCTACGTGCTCTTACCCACATCAGCAGCTGCAGTTCCTCATACCTGCCATACCTCTGCCTTCAGCCTCCGCATACATCAAATTCCCTTTCTTTTTGTTTTTTGTTTTTGTTTTTGTTCTTGTTCTTTTTTTTTTTTTTTTTTTTTGGTTTTTTCGAGACAGGGTTTCTCTGTGTAGCCTTGGCTGTCCTGGACTCGCTTTGTAGACCAGACTGGCCTTGAACTCACAGCGATCCGCCTGCCTCTGCCTCCCGAGGGCTAGGATTAAAGGCGTGTGCCACCACCGCCCGCCTCTGTTCTTGTTCTTGTTTTTCAGAGACAGAGTTTCTCTGTGTAGCCTTAGCTGTCCTGGACTCCCTCTGTAGACCAGCCTGGTCTCAAACTCATAGAGATCTGCCTGCCACTACGTCCTGAGTGCTGGGATTAAAAACATGTGCCACATAGCCGGGCGGTGGTGGCGCACACCTTTAATCCCAGCACTCGGGAGGCAGAGGCAGGTGGATTGCTATGAGCTCGAGGCCAGCGTGGTCTACAAAGCGAGTCAAGGACAGCCAAGCTAATACAGAGAGACCCTGTCTCCAAAAACCAAAATAATAATAATAATAATAACAATAATAATAATAATAATAAAATGATCTGCCTCCCCCAGTCAATTGTAAGCTTTTTGAGGATAGGAATCTAGTGGCACACACCTTTAATCCCAGCACTAGGGAGGCGGAGGCAGGTAGATCTCTGAGTTCAAGGACACCCTGGTCTACAGATGGACAGCCAGGGCTACACAGAGAAACAAAAAACTTAACCCAAACAAACAGAAAGTCAGGAATCCCTTGGTTCTAACTTGACACCTTATATGGAGCCTGGAGCCTGATGTGCAGTAGCTATGTGTATTTGCTAACCTTACCTGCTATGGGAAACAGCCGCTGGCATTAGCACCTTTCATTAATGTTTAACGTTACTACATTTGTTACGTGTCTCACCTCACTCACAGTGTTAGCTGCACATGATTGCAGGCCACACATCCGAGAACATATTTGTTCCTGCTTTCTTTTCTCAGACCTTGCTCCTGGGGTTAGACTCTGCCTTCTGGCTATGACCTGTGTTCAGAGAACCGTGCTCTGGCTCACAGAAGGGAGGTTTTTGTTTGTTTGTTTGTTTGTTTTAAAATATGAAGTACTTCATGAACTTACATGTAGTCCTTGCGAAGGGACCATGCTAATCTTTTCTGTATCATTTTAGTATCTGTGCTTCCACAGCCAGCATTAAAAAAGAGTTTTAGGGACGGATGTCGTTGCGCGTGCCTTTGATCCCAGCACTCGGGAGACAGAGGCAGGCAGATCTCTGTAAGTTAGAGGCCAGCCTGGTCTACAAGGTGAATCCAGGATAGCCAAGGCTACACAGAGAGACCCTGTCTTGAAAAACCAGAGAAAAAAGAAAAAAAAGAAGCTGATTTCAAGTATGTATCTATGTAGCATGGCTGTCATTCTCTTCCTCAGTGGTCCCAGCTCATCCCACTTCCCTCTTCTCAAAACATAACAAAACAGTGGGGGAGGGGGAAAGCACATCTTTAATCCAGCACTTGGGAGGCAGAGGCAGGCATAGCTCTGTGAGTTCTAGGACAGCCTGGTCTACAAAAGGCAGCCCTGGATATCCAGGGCTGCAGAGAAACCCTGTCTCGAAAAAAACAAACAAACAAAACACTGTCTGGGACTGCAGAGATGGCTCAGTAGTTAAAGAGTTCTTGTCCATCTTGAAAAGGACTTGCATTCAGTTCCCAACATCCACATGGTAGCTCACAGTGGTCTGTAACTCCAGTCCCAAGAGATCCAAAGACCTCATCTGACCTTCAAGGGCAGCAGGCACACATAGGGTGCACGTACATATGTGGAGACAAAACACTGGTATGCATAAGATAATACAATCTTTTGTAAAAGTTAAAAATAAACAGTTTTTGAGGGGAACAATCTTTGTTTCTGTTTTTTGTTTGTTTATTTTTCAAGACAGGGTTTCTCTGTGTGGCCCTTGCTGTCCTGGACTCTATAGATCAGGTGGCCTTGAACTCACAGAGATCCACCTGCCTCTCCCTCCCTTTAATTCCAGTATTCAGGAGGCAGAGGCAAGCAGATCTCTGTGAGTTCCAAACCAGGAGCAGAAACAGAAACTAGACTTCGAAGTCACAGAAGTTGCATTAGGTTTTTGCCTTTGCCTTTGAAGTTTCCTACGAAGGCTAGACAGAGATTTCTTGCTGCAGGATGATGGCCAGCTGGCAGGAAGACATAGCCTCTCTCATTCAGGAGGCCCGGGGTTTGATCCCACCATGACCTCAGTGGGCCATGATGGTCCATGCCTGTAATCTCACTTCCCAAGAGGCAGAGGCGAGAGGATCAGAAGTTCAAGGTTATCTTCAGCTATATATCCAAGCTTAAAGCCAGACCGTGCTATGTGATGGTGGCATTGGGTTACAGGTTTTTCTGGAGCTGGAGAGATGGCTTAACAGTCAAAACTTGTACTACTCTTGCAGAGGATCCAGTTCTGTTCCTCGCACTCAGGTAGGAAGGTTCACAACTGACTGCAATTCCAGTTCCAGGGGATGTAACCCTCTGGCCTGAGAGGGCGCTGCCCTCACATGCACAAGTACACACACACACACACACACACACACACACACATCATACACCACAGACATCACACACCACAGACATCACACACCACACACATTATATCACACATCACACACCACACACATCACACACTACACACATCACACACCACACACATCACACACCACACACATCACACACTACACACCACACACATCATACACACATCACACACAAGGTTTTTTCAGCTAGACATGTATGCAGCTATAGTTCTGATTACTTGAGTGAAGTGAAGCCAGGAGTATCCTGTCAGCCCAGGGGTTTAAGGACACCCTGAACAACACAGCAGAAGCAAGAGCCTATCTCAAAAAGCTGTGTCTTGCCTGATTGTGGTGGTGGTGTATACCTTTAGTCCCTGCACTCAGCAGGCAAAAGCAGGGAAGTCTATGTGAATTCAAGGCCAGCCTGGTTTATATAGCAAGTTCCAGGCCAGTCAGGACTACACAGTAAGACTGTGTCTTTAAAGGGGGGGAGGGAAGGGGAGGAGGGGGGGGTCGAGAGATGGCTCAATGGTTAAGAGCACTGTCTGCTCTTTCAGAGGTCCCGAGTTCAATTCCCAGCAATCACTTGATGGCTCACAACCATCTATAATATGATCTGATGCCCTCTTCTAGCCTGCAGGTGTCCAGAAGATAGAGCACACATATACATAAGATAAATAAATCTTTTTTTTTTTTTTTGGTTTTGGTTTTGGTTTTTTCGAGACAGAGTTTCTCTGTGTAGCCTTGGCTGTCCTGGACTCACTTTGTAGACCAGGCTGGCCTCGAACTCACAGTGATCCTCCTGTCTCTGCCTCCCAAGTGCTGGGATTAAAGGCGTGCGCCACCACTGCCCGGCAGATAAATAAATCTTAACAACAACAACAACCACGCCTTTAATCCCAGCACTTGGGAGGCAGAGGCAGGTGGATTGCTGTTGAGTTTGAGGCCAGCCTGGTCTACAAAGTGAGTCCAGGACACCCAAGACTATACAGAGAAACCCTGTTTCGAAAAACCAAAAAAAAAAATTTTTTTTAATTAAAAAAAAAAACCTGTCTTAAAACAAAAACAAAAAACAAAACAGAAAAAAAGAAGGAAAGAAAGATTAATGGTCTAGCCGGGTGGTGATGGCTCACAACTTTAATCCCAGCACTCAGGAGGCAGAGACATGTGGATCTCAGTTTGAGACCAGCTTGGTCTACTGATCTAGTTCCAGGACAGCCAGGTCTACACAGAGAAACCCTGCCTCCACTTAAGGCAGGGTAGAAGGATACAAACACAATGACTTTCCCCCCCCCAGCCTCCCCTCCCATACAGGGTTTCTTCATGTTAGCCTTGACTGTCCTGGACTCTCTTTGTAGACCAGGCTGGCCTCGAACTCACAGTGATGCGCCTCTGCCTCCCGAGTGCTGGGATTAAAGGCGTGCACCACCATGCACGGGGCTGAAACACAATGTCTTAATCATAAATACATAGTCATCTCAAGCTTAACAATACAAATTAAAGTAACAGATAAGATCTTGTAAGGTACAAGGTAACTTATTTCCTCAAATTGCTGCTGGTGGTATAAATTGGCACAAGTTCAGTAGAGAACAGTCTGGCAAAAGCTAATAAAAGTCTAAATGGAATGCACTCCGTGAGCCAGCAAGCACATTGCTTGCTGCTTGTAGTCACTCGCCTCTGGAGAAGGCAAAACAAAGGATTTCTGTTGACGAGTTTCTTGGTCACATAAAGACATGAATAATCAGGGCTGGAGAAATGGCTCAGTGGTTAAGAGCACTGCCTGCTCTTCCAGAGGTCCTGGGTTCAGTTCCCAGTGCCCACCTGCAGTTCACAACTGTCTGTAACTCCATTCCAGGGAGTTCCAGTTCCAACACTCTCATACAGACATATACACAGGCAAAACACCAATGCACATGGAATAAAAATTTAAAAAAAAGAAAACAAAAGCATGAATAATCTTCTCAGGCTTGATGGTGCACACTGTTTTTCCCAGCACACAGGAGGCAGAGGTAGACAGATCTCTGTGAGTTTGAGGCCAACCTGGTCTACACAGTGAGTTCCAGGACAGCCAGGACTTCATGGTGAGACCTTTTTTAAAAAAGAAAAAGAAATTAAAAAGGTGAGAAAAATCTTCTGGAAAGATTAGCTGGGCATGTGATTACCGAATGCTAGGATCCCAGCCTTTACTCTCTGAAAAGTTCCCAGAATTCTGGCACCCACATGTTGACACCTCAATTGTGAAATCCACCACCACATACACATATACCCTAAAGCAAACGAGGTTCCCCAATGTTACTCATGCAGAATACTGTGCAATGAGTCCCAAAGTCTAGTCCTCCGAGCCATGCTCTTATAGCTCCCACTTTGTCAGTCCTCTGCCCTGTCATGAGCAGGCAGCAGGCAGCTGCGAAAAGCCACTAAATTCAAGCCTTAGAGATCTGAACAGAGGAAAACAGGTTATGCAAAAGATGGGAAATTTAAAAACATGCTAATATTCTCAGATTATGCTTTTTTGTTTTTGTTTTTGTTTTGTTTTGTTTTGTTTTTTGGTTTTTCGAGACAAGGTCTCTCTGTGTTAGCTTTGACTATTCTGGACTCACTTTGTAGACCAGGCTGGCCTCGAACTCACAGTGATCCGCCTGCCTCTGCCTCCTGAGTGCTGGGATTACAGGCATGCGCCACCACGCCCGGCTACGCTGGTGTTCTAAGGGAAAAGAAGATACCATACTAATGGCAGTGGTAGCACTCTGTATTCCTAGCACTCAAGAAGTGGCGAGAAGCTCAGGAGTTCAACGTCATCTTCGGCTACACGAGACCCTGTCTCTTCAAAAGAAAACAAATAGCATCTGTGTGTGTTTATTTATCTAGTGGAAAAAGACTTTATAGACAGCTGAGTGTGATAGCACACTCCATTAATCCCAGTACTTTGAGAGGCAGAACCAGGTGGATCTTTGAGTTGGAGGCCAGCCTGATTTACAAAATAAGTTTCAGGACAGCCAGAGCTATTTAGTGAGACACTGTCCCCCACACACACACACACGCGCGCACACACACGCACAAGGTGTAAAGCTAAACCCTCTTTTGTCCCCCAGAACCCACCATTCAGAGTGAGTTCTGATTCAGAAAGGAAATATGACACCCAAGATAGTTAGAAGGGAGCATAGTGTTGCTAACAAACAGGTTGATTCCAGAACAAAGTTTCTCAGATAGAACAAAGCGAAGCCAACAAAGACCTTCCAAGGTCTGAGGGGAAGTTAACTCCAGTCTGTAAGGAAAGCAAGCCTGTGCAGTTCATCTACTGAGTGTGAAGGCAGGAAAAGATGTCTGGGGCTAGCCAAGTCTCAGTTTACATCTCACACAGCCTTTCACAAGGAGTTAGGAGAGGATGTGCGTCCTGAGCCCCGCACACGTGAAGCTGACGGCCTTCAGGTGGGTCCCCTAACAACTGGAGCAGGGGCTGTCTGTGATGCGGCCGCTGTTGCCTCCCTCTGGATCCCCTTTCCCTAGCAGGGCTACCTTGTCTTGCCTCAGTGAAAGAGGAGGCAGTCAGTCCTGATGCCACTTGATGTGCCAGGGTGGGTTGGTGTGGGGGTGGTAGTGGCGCCACTGTGCCTGGCTTGGTTTTTGTTTTGTTTTGTTTTGGACAAGTAGATAAGTTAGTGAAGAAGATATGCTCCACTAAAGTAAAAGAGGGAAGAAAAAGGCAACAGATGCTGTGCTGAACTCTAATGCTGAGGAGAAGCAGAGAACCTGGAGGAAGATGGTGAAAAGAATTTGTGGGGCCAGAGCTCTGCATCAGCTGTGGTAGCCTGCTGCACGGTGCCCTAGATTCTGACCTCAGCTTGTGTGGACCGTGTTGTTCCGGCGTGCCTGCTCCCTCCTACCTGCCCCTCCAAAGTTAACTAAGGCCAAACTTTTCACCATGCCTTGACCTGAGAGCTGAGGGTCAGCTGGAATGTACCAGAAGTAGAAATACAGCAAGTTTTTTGTTTTGTTTTGTTTTTGTTTTTTGAGACAGGGTTTTTGTTTGTTTGGTTGGTTGGTTGGTTGGGTTGGTTTTGGTTTTTCAAGACGGGGTTTCTCTGTGTAGCCTTGGCTGTCTTGGACTCACTTTGTAGACCAGGCTGGCCTCGAACTCACAGAGATCCACCTGCCTCTGCCTCCCAAGTGCTGGGATTACAAGCGTGCGCTACCACGCCCGGCAGCAAATCTTTTCGTAGTTGCTAAAATTTTATGTGTGTGTACACATGCAGACATCAAACTTTTAGGCCCGGGTCTCTCCTGGTAACTTTATGTGGGCTCTGGAGATTGAACTCAGGTCACCAGACCTAGTACCTTTACCTGCTGAGCGACCGTACCAGCCCCATTGACCTTGACACCTTCCCTTAGAAACAGGCATCTGCATTTGCCCCTTGCTGCAGCCCAGCCACTGTGTTCCTCTGCTGCTCAGTGTCAGGCCCTCTCTCCAAACTCTGTCACCTGCTATGACAATATAGGCCCTCAGCACAGTCATCATCATAGCTGTGACTTAGCCCAGCTAGCCCTGCCAGCAGGGGCAAAAGGCCATGAGGTGAAGTCTAGAGGAAACCAGGCCCAAACCAGGGGTTTCCTCCCTTCCCCCTAGAAAAAAAAATACTTAGTTCTTGCTGCAGGCTGAACCTGCATGGTGCCTGTGGCAAAAGTCCTGCACTTAGGAAGCAGAGACAGGAGGAAGAGGAGTTTAAGGTCATCCTAGGCTACACGGTGAGTTCAAGGCTAACCCAATCTCCATGATGCCCTGCCTCAAAAGGAAACAAGCCTAGGAGACAGCCCAGTACTATAGCGTTTAGCACACACAAGAGCTGGGTTCAATTCCCACTACCACAAAAATAAAAATTATAAATCATAAAAACCAACAACCCAGGAGTTTGTCTGAGGAAAAGTGTTAAGCAGAGCCCCCAAAATGTCATCAGACCTGCATGGGCTCCCCACATGAGGACTCTCCCTCCCCAGGCCCTAAGAGGCTGCAGCAATCAGCCACTTCCTCCTCCCTGCCTTGCTGTATATGATGCCCTGAGCAGTAAATCCATCCTTTGTTCTTCATGCTCAGAACAACCTTAAACTCTTTTTTCTTCGTGACAGGGTTTCTCTGTGTCACACTGGCTGCCCGGGACTCTTTGTAGACCAAGCTGGCCTCAAACTCACAGAGATCTGCCTGTCTCTGCCTCTCTAGTGCTGGGATTAAAGCTGTGCGCCACCAGCCCCGGCCCCCTTAAACTCTTTTTCAGACGTTCATTTGTGTATATGGGTGTGCACACATGTGCAAGTGTGAGTGTGCATGTGTGCCACAGTGCAAGTGCACACACAGAGGAAAACCTGTTGGGGTCAGTTCTCTCCTTTCACTGTGTGTGTTTCCCCGGGATCCCCACCCCCACACCTTAGCTAGAGAGATGAGTTGTGCTCTGGGAAGGTCCAGGGTAGTAGGGTCTGTGGAGCCGGGTGAGGATTCCTCTCTGCTTCCTTCATCTCTTGGGTCGCCAGAGCTCATGGCTCAGGCAGCTGATCAGGACTGAAAGAAAGAGGAGGAAAGGAAGGCCAGAGTTCCTTCTCTAGAGACTGGCTGCACGGGCGCCAAGGAGGAAAAAACAGACCACAATTTTCCTGCAGCCAGACTTGTAAAAGCAGCTTCTAGAGCCGGGTGTGGTGGTGCACGCTTTTAATCCCAGCACTTGGGAGGCAGAGGCAAGTGGATCCCTTAAGTTCCAGGCCAGCCTGGTCTACAAAGTGAGTCCAAGACAGCCAAGGGTACACAGAGAAACCCTGTCACGAAAAACAAACAAACAAAAAAGGCAATTAGTCACAAAAACAGATGCATTCTAATATACAACAGGTAACTTATGTGTTGTAAAGCTAAACATTTCTTATCTATTTATCCATTACATAAGTTCAGAATGACAGAGGTTGACAAGGCCTAAAGGCTAACAGGGTCTAAAACTTACAAGAATATACGACTTTTCAATTAGGACTGACCTGGCCACACATTTTCCAACTATCTCTTAGTTCATAACGAGTTCAGGACAACGATTTTATCCGTTTTTCATTCTAAGAAACAGAGTAAATTTAAAATGACAGCATATGATGCCACAAAATAACAAGATATAAGGAATTATAACAGAACAGCTTCTATATTTAGACATTAAGGTTAGTGCTTAATTTAGATATTTCTAGGTAGCCCCGTTAACCGTGGGTTCATAGGAAGTTAAACCAACTTGCCCATATTTATGGTGTATACCAGGATTCATGGTGCCATCTAGAATGAAGGCTTCTCTGAGGCCACAAATCTGCCTCAAGTCTGTCCCCTAGTGAAGCATTTGGAGGTCCACAAAGCTACTTATTGTAACCGTAAACTCTCTAAAATTGTTTTAGACGATCTAAAACAATTTAACTTTTAAAACTATTTGAATCAAATCAGGAATTCCATAATCAGGGATTAATTCACCTGAACAGCAGTACATCCTCAACAAGATCCTGTAGAAAGTTTGCTCAATCAGAGCTGGTCAATACCCGGAAAGTAATAGTTCACACCAATGCCAGATATTTTTTCTTTTCTTTTCTTTTCTTTTTTATGATGTACTTATGTATACAGTGGTTTATCTGCTTGTACCCCTTAAGGCCAGAAGAGGGCATGAGATCACATTATAGATAGATGGTTGTGAGCCACTATGTGGTTGCTGGGAATTGAACTCAGGACCTCTGGAAGAGCAGTCAGTGCTCTTAACCTCTGAGCCATTTCTCCGGCCCTCTTTTGGCTTTTTTGAGACAGGCTTTCTCTGTGTAACCTTGGCTGTCCTGGACTCGCTTTGTAGACCAGGCTGGCCTTGAACTCACAGTGATCCATCTGCTTCTGCCTCTGTGAGTGCTGGGATTAAAAACGTGTGCCACCGGGCTGGAGAGATGGCTTAAGGGTTAAGGACACTGACTGTTCCTCCAGAGGTCCTGAGTTCAATTCCCAGCAACCACATGGTGGCTCACAACCACCTATAGTATGATCTGATGCCCTCTTCTGGCCTGCAGGTATACACAATAATACATAAATAAATCTTTAAAAAAAAAAAAAAGGTGTGCCACCATGCCCAGCCCCTAAAGAGCTCTTTTAAGAGGATGGCTTGACCTGGTCTACAAAGTGAGTCCAGGACAGCCAAGGCTACAGAGAGACCCTGTCTCGAAAAACAAAAAAAAAAAAAAAAAAAAAAGAGGATGGCTTGGCGGAGTCGACAGGTGAGGAGCACCTGCTGCTCTCCCAAAGGACCCAAGTTCAATTCCAAATGTCAGGTGCCTCACAACTACCTGTAACTCCAACTCCAGGGGTCCAACCTCCCTTCTGGGCATGGACACACACACACACACACACACACACACACACACACACACACACACACACACACACCACAATCTTTACAAACCCACCTCAGATTACTAACAGAACAAAAGGATCTTTTTTTTTTAAGATTTATTTATTTATTTATTATGTATACAGTGCTCTGCCTACATATACACTTGCAGGCCAGAAGAGAGGGTGTCATCACATTATAGATAATTGTGAACCACCATGTGGTTGCTGGAAATTGAACTCAGGACCTCTGGAAGAGCAGTCAGTGCTCTTAACCTCTGAGCCATTCCTCCAGCCCCAAACAAAAGGATCTTGATGGCTCTTATTTTGATCACAAATAGATTTTTTTTTTAAATGCATTTAGGGTTGAGGGAATTCCACACTTGCCTAGTAGGCATGATGCCCCGCGTTCCACCCCTTGCACTACCAGGAAAACAAAACAGAACAAAACAAAACAAAAACCTCCCCTTAGGAGCAAGTGCATAATTGTATGGGCAGATGCGTTGGGGCGTCAACAAGCATCTGTTTGGGGGGCTGTTTCTGAACAAAGACCTGGGGAGGCCAGGTTTTCCCAATGCCGGTGCAGCAGTGTATGGTTTTTTTGTTTGTTTGTTTGTTTTTCGAGACAGGGTCTCTCTGTATAGCCTTGGCCGTCCTGGACTCACTTTGTAGACCAGGCTAGCCTCGAACTCACAGCGATCCGCCTGCCTCTGCCTCCCGAGTGCTGGGATTAAAGGCGTGCGCCACCACGCCCGGCTGCAGCAGTGTAGAGGCAGAGAGACTGCCAGGCACCTCCAATCACACAGCTCCCCCAGCTGCTCCTTGTGTCTCTCTGGGCTTTTTTCTCCTTGTGTTTCTTAATTACAAAATTTACCAGCAAAATCTACCTAGACTTGGTGGTACGTGCCTACAGTTCCAGTTCTCAGGAGGTGGAGATAGAAGGTTATCCTTAGCTACATAGTAAGTTTGAAGCCTAGAAAAAAAAAAAGTTTGAAGCCTAGGATTCAGGAGACTTTATCTGTCTGTTTGTCTGTCTGTCTATCTATATCTATATAGATAGATGTCTGACATGTATATATCAGATATATGAGTATATATATATATGTATATACATACACATATGTCATAAAAGCTATCTCAGAATTATTGAATGGTTTTCCCGTTCTCTCCTACCAGATGGATGTCACGCTCACACACAGGCACACCACCTTTCCCCTGGCTCCCCTGTGAGGTGGCCATGATGGAAACTTGCATAGCTTCACACCTTTGCCTGTGCAGCGCCCTCCATCTGGTGCGCCTCTCTGATGCCACCAAGTACAGCTTGGCTCAAGTGTTATCTGCCCTCAGGAACCCTTCCCTGGGCCTCACCGTGCCCCATAACACCTTCAGCCGTTTTTAGCATTGCACTTCTGTCAGGGCATACAATTACCTGTTCCTGGTCTCCTTCCCCACAGTAAGCTGCTGACCTGGAACTGGCCCTGTGGATCTGGCTCCCTACACTTAACAAAATCTCAGCATCCAGAAACTAGGTCAGGCCGCACTCAGCGGTTTATGTCCTTAATCCTCAGCGCTCAGAAAGCCCAAAGTCCCAGGCCAGCCTGGGCTAAATAGTGAGACAGACAAAAACAACGAAGGCATCAGACACAGAGGCAACCCCTGTACTCCCAGCACTTGGAAGACCGACATAGGAGGATCCAGTGTTCAGACTAACCTAAGCTATATAGCAAGTCTGTTACGATTAATAAAAAGAAAATAAGATGATAATAAGATGCCAGGCAACAGATATTATGTTGTAGAGGAGTTTATTAAATGAGCTTGGGGGCAAGGGGGGAGAAGGGATGGGGGGAGGGGTACCCTAGAGAGGGACAGAGACAGAGACGGGAAGAGCGAGAAGAGGAGAAAGAGGGGTAAGGCAGAGAGGAGAAGGGGCATAGGGAGTCCACGAGGACGGTCTATTTTTTGTATATGGCCCTGGGCAGGGCCACACCCCTGTGGCAGGTAAGCAGTGACATCCCAGGTAGGCAGACTGAAGCAGAATGCTGGCATTCCTACCTTTTCCTATAATTAAAAAGTGAGGAACGTTGGATTGTTTTTATATACGGTAAGTTAAAGTATATAAATGCAGGTTCATTGGAAGCAGCTTTTGGCTGCCATGTAAGGGGAGAGAGAGAGAGAGAGAGAAAAAGCAATAGCAACAAAATGTCCAGATTATATAGTGATGAGGAAGGAAAAGCTCTGCCCTGAAAGCTTAAGGTAGAGGGCAGGCTGTGTCAGCCATGTCCTGCAGTAGATAGGGACCAAGGAGTGCTGGGGGAACCTGGAGCTGTTTGTCCAGGGCCTGGAGCACAGCATTTCAGCCTTTTGCAAATGGATAAGGGGCGAAGTAATCATCTTTTTTTTTTAAAGATTTATTTATTATTATGTATATAGTGTTCTGCGTGCCAGAAGAGGGTATCACATGACATTACAGATGGTTGTGAACCACCATGTGGTTGCTGGGAATTGAACTCAGGACCTTTGGAAGAGCAGGTGATGCTCTTAACCACTGAGCCATCTCTCCAGCCCCTCGAAGTAATCGTCTTAACTACTTCCTGCTGACAGTAGGGCGGCGATAGGGGGTTAAAAGGCTGAAATGTTAGCCAGGTTCCAGAAGAACAGGCTGTTGCATTTGCTGTCCAGGGTTTGAGAACATCTGCAGCTGGGAAGGGCAACGCAGGTCCAGCTAGGAGGAACAATGCAGGTCTCAGCGGCAGTGTTGTAGCCTGGGGCAAGCAGCTAGGTTAGTCTGAGACAGCAGGGAAATAGGAGAGTACCTAGAGGAATTTGTTTGTTTGTTTTTAATATATTTTATTAATTTATTCATATCACATCTCAATGGTTATCTCCTCCCTTGTATCCTCCCATTCCTCCCTCCCTCCCATTTTCCCCTTACTCCCTTCCCCTATGACTGTGACTGAGGGGGACCTCCTCCCCCTGTATATGCTCATAGGGTATCAAGTCTCTTCTTAGTAGGCTGCTATCCTTCCTCTGAGTGCCACCAGGTCTCCCCATCCAGGGGACATGGTCAAATATGGGGCACCAGAGTTCGTGTGAAAGTCAGTCCCCACTCTCCACTCAACTGTGGAGAATGTCCTGCCCATTGGCTAGATCTGGGTAGGGGTTTGAAGTTTACTGCACGTATTGTCCTTGGCTGGTACCACAGTTTGAGCAGAACCCCTGGGCCCAGTTCTTCTTGTAGGCTTCTAGGACCCTCTGGATCCTTCTATTTTCCCATTCTCCCATGCTTCTCTCACCTAGAGTCCCAGTAGGATGTCCTCCCCTCTGTCCCACTTTCCTGGTAAGTGAAGACTTTCATGGGAAATGACCCTTGGACTAGTGTCCAGATATAAGTGAGGCTGGTTGATCAGTGGAATCGAATTGAAGACCCAGAGGAATTTGTTAAGGACAGTAAAGGGAGATGGGCTTCCGCTGTGAAGACAACAGAACGGTCCTCTGGGTCACAGGCACCAATGTTATGATTAATAAAAAGAAAATAAGATGATAAGATGCCAGGCAACAAATATCATGTTGTAGAAGAGTTTATTAAATGAGCATGGGGGGAGAAGATAAAGGGGAGGGGTACCCCAGAGAGAGAGAGAGAGAGAGAGAGAGAGAGAGAGAGAGAGAGAGAGAGAGGGGAGGGGGTGAGGTAGACTGTCCTTTTATATAGTCCTGAGCACACATAGCAGGTAAGCAAGGACATCACAGGTAGGCAGACTGAAGAACTCTGAAGCAGGATGCTAACAAAGTCTCTGTCTCAAAAAGATTGAATTAAAAACTCATTATTTATTTATTTATTTTTAAATATTTATTTGTTTATTTATTATTTATACATATTCTGCTTGCGTGTGTGCCTGCCCGCCAGAAGAGGGAACCAGATCTCATTGTAGATGGTTGTGAGCCACCATGTGGTTGCTGGGAATTGAACTCAGGGCCTCTGGAAGAATAGACAGTGCTTTTAACCTCTGAGCCATCTCTCCAGCCCCCTCATTATTTATTTTCTCCTCTCTTTTTTTAACTTGCTATGTAGTCAAGGATGACCTTGAACCCCTGACCCTCCTGCCCCTGCCTCCCAAGCACTAAGATAACAAGTCTCTGCTATCATGCCCAGCTTTTTCCATTTCTCCTTATCTCTCTGCTATCTTTCAAAAGTTGGGTGAGGTGGGCTGGCAAAATGCCTCAGCAAGTGAATGCCCTTGTCCCAGCCCCTGCCTACCTGAGATTCATTTCCCAGGCCCCACATGGCAAAGACAGACTACTTCAGGTTGCCCTCTGACCTTCACTCTCATGAACCATAGCATGAACACACAACCAACACACAAATAAATGTAGAAAGAAACTGAGGTAAGGTAAACATTAATTTAAAACATGTCCCTTCTCTCCCACCCCAACAAGTACCCAATTCTGTTTACGTCCCATCGCCTGGGGCAGGGTCACATGGCCCCTCTTTTTAGCTACTGTAGAGGTTGGGAACGCATGTTTGATGTTCAGCTTTGCAGCCTGGAACTGTCCAGGGAGATGCTGTTGAAAAAGACAGATTAGACAACCAGAGTGTTTGCCACTGAGTATAAATAGCGCGTAACACTCGTTAACTACGTTCTTTTCTTATGTGACCCAGGAGTCTGCCTCCCTAGTAAATAAGGCTCCCTCTCCTCAGTGTGTAAGGCACAGAGCTCTATTTATGAAAGAAAATTAATTATTCTTTTGCCATTAGCCTGCCCAACTAATTCCCAGGAATGAAGACAAATGTTTACGTTCAGAACTCCTATGGCTCCAAGCAGCAGGAGCCTGAGTCTCATTAGCTTAAGTGAAAAAGTGATTAGCAGCCTCCAGCCTGCTGCAGATGACACTGGGGAGAGGGTAGCCTCCATGGCTAGGTCAGGTCGTCATCAGCTCGTCTCTGTCCATCTCTTAACCCCGTTCTCATTACCTGTGGCTTCCTCCCCCATGACACCACACTTAGAGCCTCCACAGCTCCAGCCCGACATCCTCACATCCCTGAATCCAAGGGGGAAAGCAAGGACCGGAGAGATGGCAGGTCAGTGGTTAAGAGCACTAGCACAGTGGCCTGTAATCCCAGCCCTTGGGAGGCAGAGGCAGTCTGATCTCTGTGAGTTCGAGGCCAGCCTGGTCTACAAAGCAAGTCCAGGGAAGGAAGCCAAGGCTACGCAGGGAAATCCTGTCTTGAAAAACCAAAAAGAAAGAAAGAGCAAGCACTGGCTGCATGGTGGCTTACACCTGGCTGTGACTCCAGCCCCAAGAGTTCCTCTTGTGTCCTCTTCATGTGCTGAGTGCACGTGTACTACTACACAGACGTACATTTAGGCAAACGTCAGTACACATAAAATAAAAATAGATCTTTTTAAATAAAAAAAATGGAAAAGAAAAGCAAGCCTCTTTGGTCTTGTTCCCATCTGATCCTGTTCACGTCAGGCAACATGAGATGCTGGGACAGGTACTTACGCTGAGTGGGGTGCCCATCAGAAAAGACTGCTGAGACATGAGTCTAAGCTAGTAGGGAGCCTTTATTAGCCAGCGGGTGACTATACTGGGTGTTCAAGATCCCAGTGTAGCGCTGAGCCTTCCTCAGGGTGAGCTTTTTTTTTTTTTTAAGATTTATTTATTTATTATTATGTATACAGTGCTCTGTTTGCATGTACTCTTGCAAGCCAGAAGAGGGCGCCATATCACATTACAGATAGTTATGAGCCACCATGTGGCTGCTGGGAATTGAACTCAGGACCTTTGGAAGAGCAGGCGGCGCTCTTAACCACTGAGCCATCTCTCCAAACCCACCCCCACCCCTTTTTTTTTTTTGAGACAGGGTTTCTCTGTGTAGCCTTGGCTGTCCTGGACTTGCTTTGTAGACCAGGCTGGCTTCGAACTCACAGCGATCTACCTGCCTCTGCCTCCCGAGTGCTGGGATTAAAGGCGTGCGCCACCACACCCAGCTCAGGGTGAGCTTTTAAGCACAAAAACCATATCCTGGGTTGACATACTTCAGATAACAAGAACAGTTGGCCAGAAGCAGACCTACAGAAGCTAAAAAGCAGGGTTAATACATTTGGAGACGTCCCCAGAACCATGGACTTTGATGGGCTGGGTCTTTGTTTTCATCTTGGCAGGTGGTGCTGTCTGTGTGCTGAGTTTTACAGTCTGGAGGGTGTATCCGTCACAGAGTCAGTTGTGCTAAGGTCTCGGGGCCTGTTACGCTGGTGGGGCCGTTCTGAGACTGTTTACCCAACCTGAGTTAACACAATAGGATTTGGTAAGGTGGGTGCCCAAAGAAATGGGAGTACTGACGCCACAGGAAAGGTCTGAAATAACCAGGAGGTAAAAGAAACAGCAGCTGTGGGCTGGAGACATGGCTCAGCAGTTAAGCACTGTCTACTTTTTGAGAAGATCCTGAGTTCAGTTCCCAGCAACCACATGGTGGCTCACGACCATCTATAATGAAATCGGGTGCCCTCTTCTGGCCTGCAGGTGTACATGCAGGCAGAATATTGTACATGTAATAAATAAATAAATATTTAAGAAAAAAGAAAAGAAACAACAGCCATCTCCCAGCCTGGTGGGTGACTCCATCCTCCCTTCTCCTCCACCGCCTCACTGCTGCCACCCCTAGCACAGTGTGAGGTGGAGGACCCCTGTACCCCTTAAAACTTCTCAGGCCGACGAGCAGGGCCCTGCCCTCAGCACCGTGACCGAGAAGCCCTTAGGACAGGGGAAGGTACCCTAACCCTCACACCACACTTCCCGGCTGTTCACTCACACCTCATACGGTTTCCTGAGCCCCGACAAACAGCTCTCAGCCTCTGTGCTGGCCATCCTTTTTCCCAGGGTGTGACCCACAGCCTCTTGCTGTGCCAACAGCCATCCACAGCCCATGAGTTCTCAGTTGGACCTGCCGTGCCTTCCCTCCCACAGGCTGCATTGACTGACATAGCCTTGTTCCTTCTAAGAAAACCCCATCCTGTTGCAGTGGCTTAGTTCAAAGACGACACTCATGCTTGTCATGAAATATAGTCCCTGAAATAATCACAGGAAGCAGATAGTGTTACTGTAGAACAGATGTGGAAAAACTTGGGAAACCAGAATATGGCAGTTTGGATGATTTATTTATTTATTTATTTATTTTTGGCTTTTCGAGACAGAGTTTCTCTGCATACATAGCCTTGGCTGTCCTGGACTCACTTTGTAGGCCAGGCTGGCCTCGAACTCACAGCAATCCACCTGGCTCTGCCTCCCAGAGTGCTGGGATCAAAGGCGTGTGCCACCATACCCGGCTCAGGCTTGTTTCTTTCCATCAAAACTTTGCAGCAGAGTATCTGTAGTCCTGGCTAAGGCAGGTAGGGTATCGAGAATTCCAGGCAGTCTTACACACACACACACACACACACACACACACACACACACACACACACACGAGAGGGAGAGAGAGAGAGAGAGAGAGAGAGAGGGAGAGAGAGGGAGGGAGGGAGCCTTTCACCAAGAGAACCTCAGTGAAATACCAGCAGTTTTGCCTTGGCTGCTCTGAGTGAAGACCCTAGTGATAGTCTTCCCGGTGGCAGCTGAGCTTGCGTTCTCTAATTCCCCCCCCTTTAAAGGGAGTGGTTCAGATCCCAGGGCCTCAAACAGCTGACCAGCAGGTGGTGCTAAACACCTGGGCCTCCCCTTAGGCCTCAAGGGTTCTGACTACCTACAGACTAACTTTAATGACTTTCACAGCTGCCTGCCCTGTGCCAGCAGCCAGGTCTAGAGATGGCCCGTAGGATGAAGAGATGACATACAAATTCAGTTCGGCCAGGGGAGCTTAGAGTGGTGCAGGAGGCACCTAGAATGAGCCGAGCTCCATTAAGTGTCCAAAAGGGAGGTTCCAAGCTCATGGGAAACTTCTCAGGGTGGAAAGAGTTCAGGCCTGTAGCCCCTTGAGCTAGTATTGTATTACCACCCCCAACCCCCACTGCCCCCAACCCCCAGGCAGGGTTTCTCTGTGTAGCCCTAGCTGTGCTGCACTCAATTTCTAGACCAGGCTGGCTTCAAACTCACATAGATCCATCTGCTTCTGCTTTCCCGGTGCTGGGATTACAGGCGTGCGCCACTGTGCCTGGCTGCTACTGTTGTAATTTGAATAAAGAGGCTGGGCGGTGGTGGCGCACGCCTTTAATCCTAGCACTTGGGAGGCAGAGGCAGGCGGATCGCTGTGAGTTCAAGGCCAGCCTGGCCTACAAAGTGAGTCTAGGACAGCTAAGGCTACCCAGAGACACCCAGTCTTGAAAAACAAAACAAAACAAACAACAAAAAAAGTAATTTGAATAAAGAAAGGAAGGAGTGGGGAGGTGTTGAAAAGCTTGTGTGAGCCGGGCGTGGTGGTGCACGCCTTTAATCCCAGCACTGGGGAGGCAGAGGCAGGCGGATCGCTGTGAGTTCGAGGCCAGCCTGGTCTACAAAGTGAGTCCAGGACAGCCAAGGCTACACAGAGAAACCCCGTCTTGAAAAACCAAAAAAAAAAAAAAAAAAAAAAAAAAAGCTTGTGTGTTTTACAATGTCAGAACAAAGTCCAAGAATGGAACCGTGCGAGGGGGATTCTGAGTGCTTGTGAGGAAGATACAAGAGTCTTATGATCTCAGTTTCTTCAAAAACATAGAACTGTTCTTGGAATGTGCTTGCGTGCCCCTCCCAGGTGTAGCGGATAGCTTACCTCAGGTGATTCAGTACAACTGGTGTAAGTGGCTGGTGTTTGGTCTCTATGCCTCTAGGAAAAGCATGGTCTTGCCATGCCACACGTATGAGTGATTGAACATCTTACTCATCTGACCCTTTTTTTGTTTTGTTTTGTTTTGCTTTTTAGTTTTTTGGTTTTTTTTTTTTTTTTTTTGAGACAGGGTTTCTCTGTGTAGCCTTGGCCATCCTGGACTCACTTTGTAGACCAGGCTGGCCTTGAACTCACAGCGATCCACCTGCCTCTGCCTCCCAAGTGCTGGGATTACAGGCGTGCGCCACCACGCCCGGCTCTAGTTTTTGGTTTTTTTAAGACAAGATTTCTCTGTGTAGCCCTGGCTGTCCTGGACTCACTTTGTAGAGTCCTCACAGCGATCCGCCTGCCTCTGCCTCCCAAGTGCTGGGATTAAAGGCGTGCGCCCCCACTGCCTGGCTTCATGTGGCTTTCTTAACCCTCAGCACAAATTGCCTGATGATCTCAATAAAGTTGGTCAGCGTGTGAGACTTTAGTTTGCCTTGGCTTTGGCTCCATTCTGCCAAGCCCCCTCCAGAGTGGTAAACATTTGCTGTGGAGGCTGAGTAGGGGTGAGAAAAAGGAACTGAGCAGAGGAAGAGCGAGGCTGGAACAAACCAGAAAACTATGAGGTGTTTCTCCTCCCTGACTCTGTCTTTTTTTTTTTTTCGAGACAAGGTTTCTCTGTGTAACCTTGACTGCCCTGGACTCACTTTGTAGTCCAGGCTGCCTCCCGAGTGCTGGGATTAAAGGCGTGCGCCCCGGCTTCCGGCTCTGTTTCTTTGGTCTACCCCTATGTGTATGTCTACATGTGCTGGGGCTGGTACCCAGTGCCTGGCACATGCTGACCTTGTCTTGTACCACTGAGCAAATCTAACCTCTCTGTTCTCTATCAACTTGCCAGATGATCTGATCATGAGTGACAAAGCTGTCCCAGCTCTCCTGAGCTAAACACTCATCTTGGTGTGGACAGTGCTGTCATGGCCCAGGTGACAGGCCTGTTGGGTACTGGGTACAGCATGGAGGCAGACACAGGAGAGGGTCTCCCCAGTCAGTGACTGTGTGTACTAGCTCCCAGTCAGGGACTGTGTGTGCTAGCTCCCAGTCAGTGACTGTGTGTGCTAGCTCCCAGTCAGTGACTGTGTGTGCTAGCTCCCAGTCAGTGACTGTGTGTGCTAGCTCCCAGTCAGTGACTGTGTGTGCTAGCTCCCAGTCAGTGACTGTGTGTGCTAGCTCCCAGTCAGTGACTGTGTGTGCTAGCTCCCAGTCAGTGACTGTGTGTGCTAGCTCCCAGTCAGTGACTGTGTGTGCTAGCTCCCAGTCAGTGACTGTGTGTGCTAGCTCCCAGTCAGTGACTGTGTGTGCTAGCTCCCAGTCAGGGACTGTGTGTGCTAGCTCCCAGTCAGGGACTGTGTGTGCTAGCTCCCAGACAGTGACTGTGTGTACTAGCTCCCAGTCAGTGACTGTGTGTGCTAGCTCCCAGACAGTGACTGTGTGTACTAGCTCCCAGACAGTGACTGTGTGTACTAGCTCCCAGTCAGGGACTGTGTGTACTAGCTCCCAGTCAGTGACTGTGTGTACTAGCTCCCAGTCAGGGACTGTGTGTACTAGCTCCCAGTCAGGGACTGTGTGTACTAGCTCCCAGTCAGGGACTGTGTGTACTAGCTCCCAGTCAGTGACTGTGTGTACTAGCTCCCAGACAGTGACTGTGTGTACTAGCTCCCAGACAGTGACTGTGTGTGCTAGCTCCCAGTCAGTGACTGTGTGTACTAGCTCCCAGACAGTGACTGTGTGTACTAGCTCCCAGACAGTGACTGTGTGTGCTAGCTCCCAGTCAGGGACTGTGTGTGCTAGCTCCCAGTCAGTGACTGTGTGTGCTAGCTCCCAGACAGTGACTGTGTGTACTAGCTCCCAGACAGTGACTGTGTGTACTAGCTCCCAGACAGTGACTGTGTGTGCTAGCTCCCAGACAGTGACTGTGTGTACTAGCTCCCAGACAGGGACTGTGTGTACTAGCTCCCAGTCAGGGACTGTGTGTACTAGCTCCCAGTCAGTGACTGTGTGTGCTAGCTCCCAGACAGTGACTGTGTGTACTAGCTCCCAGACAGTGACTGTGTGTGCTAGCTCCCAGTCAGTGACTGTGTGTACTAGCTCCCAGTCAGGGACTGTGTGTACTAGCTCCCAGACAGTGACTGTGTGTACTAGCTCCCAGACAGTGACTGTGTGTGCTAGCTCCCAGTCAGTGACTGTGTGTACTAGCTCCCAGTCAGGGACTGTGTGTACTAGCTCCCAGTCAGTGACTGTGTGTACTAGCTCCCAGACAGTGACTGTGTGTACTAGCTCCCAGTCAGTGACTGTGTGTGCTAGCTCCCAGTCAGTGACTGTGTGTGCTAGCTCCCAGTCAGTGACTGTGTGTACTAGCTCCCAGACAGGGACTTGGAGAGATGAGCTGGCTGGGGGCCCTGGGGCTGACAGCCTACATAGAAAGTAAGGGCTTGGTGTCCTGGACGCCCGAGAGTTTTCTGCTCCTGGAAATGGCAGCCGAGGAAGGCACAAATTAGATCAGCAAAAAGCCAGATAAACAGGGTCTGGTGGCCGGGCGTGGTGGCGCACGCCTGTAATCCCAGCACTCGGGAGGCAGAGGCAGGCGGATCGCTGTGAGTTCGAGGCCAGCCCGGTCTACAAAGTGAGTCCAGGACAGCCAGGGCTACACCGAGAAACACTATCTCGAAAAACAAAAACAAAAGAAGGGGCCTGGTGTGGGCACTTGAAGGTTTGGATTGTTTCAGAGTAGTTCCTTAGTGTGGGAGAAAGCAGTTCAGAGGAAAAGGCTTGGCGGCCCTCAGCTGGGGTAGCGCAGGGGATGGAGGAGTCAGATGACTCAGCAGGCTTGAAGAAAAAGGCAGCGCTCTAGGGAAAGGAGTTCCAGGTCGCACAAAGCCCTCTGGTCTGACGGGACAGGAGTCCCTGACTAAGCTCATCTCGCTGGTTGGTCACCTTTTTCTGGTTTGTCCCTCCCTCTCAAAGCCTCTACGGGTGCTACTCCAGGCTAGACCACATGCTACTGTGGGGCTCAGGCACACCTGTCCCATCCCTGCCTCCAGGTAAGGGCTAACAGATTACAAGCTGGACTTCCATGAGGGGGTGATGTGCAGATGAAGGAGACCGGTTGGGAGAGGAAATGCTACCTCTTCCTTCTTCTTCTTTTTTTTTTTTTTTTTTTTTTTTTTTTTTTTTTTGGTTTTTTCGAAACAGGGTTTCTCTGTGTGGCCTTGGCTGTCCTAGACTCACTTTGCAGACCAGGCTGGCCTTGAACTCACAGCGATCCGCCTGCCTCTGCCTCCCGAGTGCTGGGATTAAAGGCGTGCGCCACCACGCCCGGCTACCCCTTCCTTCTTACACCCACACCCCAGGGCATACCCCAGTATCGGACCCCACTCACACACACCCCAGTCTCTCTCACCCCTATTTTCCAGGGTCTTCAGGTCCACTGAACTGTCATTTTGCCTGCACAAGCCTATCCATTTCCCAATAATTGTGGGCCGTGGGCCAGAAACAGTTTACGCTGCTGCCCGCAGCTAGAATTTCAGAGGAAATTGTAACGTGTTTAAGCACGAGGATTATAGGCACTCAGGTGTGGGCGTGAAGTCCTCAGGAGAGTAATGCCCAGGGGTCTCTCCAGTCGCTACAAATATGACTTCAGTGGCTTCAAAAAGGGTAATGAAGCCTGGCGTGGTGGCGCACGCCTTTAATCCTAGCACTTGGGAGGCAGAGGCAGGAGGATCGCGGAGAGTTCGAGGCCAGCCTGATCTACAAAGCGAGTCCAGGACAGCCAAGGCTACACAGAGATGTCTTGAAAAACAAACAGCACGTGTGTCCGTGCTGCCTGCAGAGACCAGAAGAGGATATTGTATCTCCTAGAACTGGAGTTACGGGTAGCTGCGAGCTGCCTTACGTGTGTGTGTGGGGGGGGGGGGAGGTGCCCTCTAAGTGCTCTCAACCACCGAACCTCTCTCCAGCCCTTTACACTTTTTACATCGTGGGGGGGGGGGCGGGGAGGGGGCACGTGCGTGTCACAGCGCTGAGAGTAAGTTCTTTTTCTGCCATGTGGGTTCCGGGTATTAAACAGGGTAGCATAAATCCCTGACAGAACGACCCCGAAGTTTGAGGGTCACGGTTTTTGGTCAAAGAGAAACCCCTAGGCACTATGGACTGATTTACTGTCCACAGTCAGGCTTCAGGACAGGTTCCAGGAGGGACAGCCCTGCAATTCCGGCAGCGGCAAGCACCGGACGCCGGACTGCAGCAACAAGTAGAAATCCGTTCCATCTGGAAGCCAGTGGCGGGCCTCCCCTCCCCCCACCCCCAGCTTCTCCCCGCCACCGGCCTGCGTCTCCAAAGGGAGCCTGAAGGCAGGGGCCCTTCCCGCCTCAGCCACTAACGCGGCACCAAGCACAAACAGACTTAAAAGCCCGTACGCCGCTCCGAGGCGTTCACACAGCTCGGGCGCGCTCACCCCGGAACCCCCGTATCACAGACCCCGGAGGAGACCGGCCCGAGCCCACGTGGTGTGCTCAGGCGCATGCGCCGGGTGCCCGCGCTCCCGAGGCGGCCGACTAGCCGCGCATTCCCCACTGCGCATGTGCAGAGCACCTGGCCGGAGGGGAGGGGGTTGCGTTCGGAGGGGTCTGCGCGCTCCTGGTGAAGGGGCGGGGGCGGGGCTCGGCCAGTGCGCAGGCGCGGGGCCGCGGCGACGGTTGGGGAGGGATCTTCCGGAAGGTTCGGGAGCCTTCTGGAAACGCGGCGCGCGCTGGGCGGGCCCCCGCCTCTATATAAGGCGGGCGCGGGGGGCGGTGCGCCAGTTGCTTCGGTGTCGTGGTGCGGCTCGTCACGTTTCGTGCGCGGTCATTCAGCAAAGGTGAGCGCTTCCCGGAGGGACCGGGCCGGGGTTCGGGGCGAGAGGCTGTGGGGTGCGGGTGCGGGTGCGGGCGCGGCGGCGGCGGTGCGGGGGCCGCCATCCCGGCTCCCTCGGCCCGCGGTGGGGGTGGGGGGCGGCCATGGCTTCAGGCCCTAGGCCACCCCGGCGGCGTCCGCGCCTCAGGCCCAGGATGCGGTGCTGCCGGGAAGAGGCGGGCGCGAGGCGAGCGTTCGGCTCTTGCCTCCGGCGTGGGCCTCCGCGGTTCCCTCCGGTGCCCCTGAGGCGCGGGCGGAGGAGGAGGAGGAGGGAGGCGCCGCCACAGCGGAGGGCTGAGCGGAGCGGGGGAGGGTGGCCGTTGGGAACGGCGTGCGTGGAGCCGCTTGGGTCCGAACGTCCTCCCGGAGGCGTGCACATGCGCCTCGTAATTACCGCATTCTGAAATGAGGTCATCCCTTTGTCATCCACCGTCCCCTTCTCGCCGCCTTCTGTCTCGTCTCTTTCTTAAATAAAATACGATCGACCTCGTTAAAAAGCCCTTTAGAGAGGGTAGCCGCCGAGGACGGCAGTAGACGCGGTGATGCTTCATAGTCGAACTGTGTTCTCAGATGCCTGAGGAAACCCAGACCCAGGACCAACCCATGGAGGAGGAGGAGGTCGAGACTTTTGCCTTTCAGGCAGAAATTGCCCAGTTAATGTCCTTGATCATCAATACTTTCTATTCGAACAAAGAGATCTTCCTGAGAGAGCTCATTTCAAATTCATCAGATGTGAGTATCAATTCGAGAATTCGGTCTTGGTTTCAGTAGACATTTCACCTTGGGGCTTGTATGCTTGACGGTTTTCCTTTTATTTTTATTTTTTTAATAGGCTCTGGATAAAATCAGATATGAGAGCTTGACAGATCCCAGTAAACTAGATTCTGGGAAGGAGCTGCACATTAATCTCATTCCCAACAAACAAGATCGCACCCTCACTATTGTGGATACTGGAATCGGGATGACCAAGGCCGACTTGATCAATAACCTTGGCACTATTGCCAAGTCTGGCACCAAAGCCTTCATGGAGGCTTTGCAGGCTGGTGCAGATATCTCCATGATTGGCCAGTTTGGTGTTGGCTTTTACTCTGCGTATTTGGTCGCTGAGAAAGTGACTGTCATCACCAAGCATAACGATGATGAGCAGTATGCCTGGGAGTCCTCCGCCGGGGGGTCCTTCACAGTGAGGACTGACACAGGTAGGCAAAGGCCAAGAGAATCAGATACTCGGGTCTAGTCAAGTGCTTCAGAAGGTTAACAGTATTGAAGCGTTTAAGAGCGCTGTGGGAGACACCGGCTTAGTGGGATCCTAAGCCCTCCAACAATAGTTAATCTAAAGGGAGTTTCAGGAACTGGGTTGCTGGAGGGAATATGAAAATTGTGTAGCTAATGCTTGCTCAGTAGAACATCTTGGGCACAGAAGTTAGCTAAAGGTGTGAAGGTGAGCTGCGGAGGGCAGAGTGCTGCACTGTTTATTTCACTCACTTGGGGCAAGCACTGAGGTCACAGACTATTTAATATTCCCATCTCCCCCCCCCCCCCTCCAGGTGAACCAATGGGCCGTGGAACAAAGGTTATCTTACATCTGAAAGAAGACCAAACTGAATATTTGGAGGAAAGGAGAATAAAGGAGATTGTGAAGAAACACTCACAGTTCATTGGCTATCCCATTACTCTCTTCGTAAGTTTATCTTTCAACTAGAGTGAATTTCTCTCTGCTTTTTTGTTTTTGTTTTCCTCAGAGACAGGGTTTCTCTGTAACCTTGGCTGTCCTGGACTCTTTGTAGACAGGTATATGATAGTTAGGAATATCATATAGTTCTAGTTCACTCTGTAAACTTATAGTGTGGTTTGGTCTGTGTTCTCTGAAAAGGTTGTTGAGAAAGTATAGAAAATGTTAATGAGAAAGCCTCTTGGTTGTGTACATTTCTTGGATCTGCAGATACTGGAGTGACCTATATTTTGTAATTTTTTTTGAAGGTGGAGAAGGAACGAGATAAGGAAGTCAGTGATGATGAGGCTGAAGAAAAAGAAGAGAAAGAGGAAGAGAAAGAAAAAGAAGAAAAGGAGTCTGATGACAAACCTGAAATAGAAGATGTTGGTTCTGATGAAGAAGAAGAAGAAAAGAAGGATGGTGACAAGAAAAAGAAGAAGAAGATAAAGGAAAAGTACATTGATCAAGAAGAACTTAACAAGACAAAGCCTATTTGGACCAGAAATCCTGATGACATTACTAATGAAGAATATGGAGAGTTCTACAAGAGCTTAACCAACGACTGGGAAGAACATTTGGCAGTAAAAGTGAGTGACTTTAAAGCTAGTCCACCTCTTCAGGTTGTCAGGTTGGGTAATCTTTACACACCTACCCACCTACAGCCTACTTATACATGTACCTGTCAGGTAGCTCAGTGGAAAACTCAGTTCATTTTGTCCACGACAATTAAAGGTGTTCCATTTTATTGCAGCATTTTTCTGTTGAAGGACAGTTGGAATTCCGGGCCCTTCTTTTTGTCCCAAGACGTGCTCCTTTTGATCTGTTTGAAAACAGAAAGAAAAAGAACAACATCAAGTTGTACGTACGCAGAGTTTTCATCATGGATAACTGTGAGGAGTTGATCCCTGAGTATCTGAGTAAGTGTTGAGTAGGAAGACGGAACATTGTTGACAGCCAAGAAAGTTCATCCCATTACCTCTGGGGTCTATATTGGCTTGGGACTGAGGGTGTAACCTAGTGGCAGAATTTTTGCCTAATTTGTTTGAGGCCCTGGGTTCAGTTCCCTGGAGAGAAAAAAACGATTCATTTGTTTTCAGAATGATTATAAATAGGTATCTTTGGTCTTCTTTTCTTCCCCAGATTTCATTAGAGGAGTAGTAGACTCTGAGGATCTCCCTCTAAATATTTCCCGTGAAATGTTGCAGCAAAGCAAGATTCTGAAAGTTATCAGAAAGAATTTGGTCAAGAAATGCTTAGAACTATTTACTGAGCTGGCAGAAGATAAAGAGAACTACAAAAAGTTTTATGAGCAGTTCTCAAAAAATATAAAGGTTGGTGTTGACACATCTTCCTGTTGGCAATTTTATTTTTGTTTTTGAAGCTGTTGGCAGTTTTAAACTAAGTAGTTTGGGTTTTGAGACAGGTTCTCACTATGTAGCTTTCTTTCTGGCTGACCTGTGTAAACAAGGCTGGCCTCAAACTTAGATCCTCCTGCCCAAGTGTTGGCATTAAAGATTGATTGTGGGACATTTTCCTATGCTTGTGTTTCAGCTTGGAATTCATGAAGACTCGCAAAATCGGAAGAAGCTATCTGAGCTATTGCGATACTACACATCTGCCTCTGGGGATGAGATGGTTTCTCTCAAGGACTACTGCACCAGAATGAAGGAAAACCAGAAGCACATCTATTTCATCACAGGTAAATAGATGTTCTCTTTGCTTGTATGTCAACATTTATGTAAACAAAAATGTCTAGTCAGGTTATCCTTAATGCTTGTAACTGGGTAGAAAAGCTGAGAGTGCATAGCCCATTTCTAAAAGTAACTTTACAATATATATCTCAGGTGAGACCAAGGACCAGGTTGCTAACTCAGCCTTTGTGGAACGTCTCCGAAAGCATGGCTTAGAAGTAATCTATATGATTGAGCCCATTGATGAGTACTGTGTGCAACAGCTGAAGGAATTTGAGGGCAAGACCTTGGTGTCAGTTACCAAAGAAGGACTGGAACTTCCAGAAGATGAAGAGGAGAAAAAGAAACAGGAAGAGAAAAAGACAAAATTTGAAAACCTCTGCAAAATTATGAAAGATATTTTGGAGAAAAAGGTTGAAAAGGTATGTGAATGTTTTCTTCAGTGGTAACCTGCAACTCGGTCTGTTATCCTAGAAGAAAAATAATTAGCTTGAGTTATATAGACACTAGTGCCTACACTTTGAAACACTTACCATTTCTGGTAAGTTCTAATAGGCTTTAGTCATCACTTGGTTTTTTTTAATTGTAGGTGGTTGTGTCAAACCGATTGGTGACATCCCCATGCTGTATTGTCACCAGCACATATGGGTGGACAGCAAACATGGAGAGAATCATGAAAGCTCAAGCCCTCAGAGACAACTCAACAATGGGTTACATGGCAGCAAAGAAACACCTGGAGATAAACCCTGACCACTCCATTATTGAAACCTTAAGGCAAAAGGCAGAGGCTGACAAGAATGACAAGTCCGTGAAGGATCTGGTCATCTTGCTGTATGAAACTGCACTCCTATCTTCTGGCTTCAGTCTGGAAGATCCCCAGACACATGCCAACAGGATCTACAGGATGATCAAGCTTGGTCTAGGTAAATTGCAAACTACATATCACATTACAGGGAAAAGAAAGGTGCGGCAGTGGCCCCCTCTAATCTTCCAGCACTAGAGGCAGGGTAGTCCTAAGTTTTAGCTCAGCATGGTCTATAGAGTCAGCTCCAGGAAAGCCAGGGCTACACAAACCATGACTTTAAAAAAATTGAATGAGGTGTTAGTTTTGACCTATTGAAACAAAATTGGATGATTGCTATTGTGGAGAACAGCTAAGTGGTAAATGTCATTGTTGTGAGGTTAAGTTCAGAATAGCTGGCATAACTGAGGATGGCCTTGGGCTGATTCTTCAACCTTCCCAAGTGCTGAGATTTAAATGCTCAGTGTAGGTTGGAGAGAGATGGCAGCAATGTCTGCTCTTCCAAAGGTCCTAAGTTCAGTCCACAGCAACATGGTGACTCACAACCATCTAATGTGATCTGGTGCCCTCTTCTGGTGTGCAGAGCACTGTATACACAACAAATCTGTAAGGCAAGCCTCAGGCTACCCTTAGCAGGCGTTAACAATTACAATGCTTTTATTTCTAAAACAAGGTATTGATGAGGATGATCCTACTGTGGATGATAGCAGTGCCGCTGTGACTGAAGAAATGCCACCTCTGGAAGGAGATGATGACACATCACGCATGGAAGAAGTAGACTAAGCTTCACCAGAAGAACTATTGTTTGACACTTTACCTTCATTCCTTCTGATAATATATTTTCCAGGATTTTTGTTTATTTTTGTTAACATTTAAAACATCTGTGTGGCATGAAAACTAAGGGAAGATAAATTTTCCTTTCTACTTGTGATACATAGGTTTGGTTCAACGAGTTGGTAGAACTTGTTTTAAGACATAATGTAACCTGCTTTGTGGTCTGAAGTGTTTAGCTGTTGAGCTGGATTCCTTAGTAGACCAAATCATTTGTACTTAATTGTTCTGAGATACACATGTTTAGAAAGGACAAATTAAGATGGGTGGAGTAAGTTCTATCTTAAAACATTTTTCATCCCCTGTAGCTTTAATTCTGCATGTACTAGTCTTAGAAGTAAGAACACAAGTTAACAACTTGACAGGAATTCCCCTTGTGGCTTGTTTTCCAGAGTTCCGAGAACAAACCCTAAGCTACTTCCTAGGTCTTGTAACTCAGCAAGGCTTGTAAGTGGAAACACAGTGCCCAATCACATTCTGCTTTAAAAGGTAAATACAGATGAGATAAAAAGAAAGGTGTGGAATGTGTCTTTTTTAAGATTTGGGGATTTTAAGGCTGGTCATTTGTTGCAAGGATAGTTGGGCCCAGTGGGCTGGTGGTCTATTAAGAGTCCTGGTGTTTTGTCTTAGCAATTAAGTGTTTGAGCCCGTGCCAGGTGGAGGATGTCCAGGGTTAAGGGTCGGCTTGGCTTGGTATGAGCATGAAGCCCTGGCTTTCCATATCTTCACACAAAAGTGTGTTAGCACACACCTTTAATCCTGGCAGGCGATCACTGTGAGTTTGAGGCTAACCCTATCTACAAAGTGAGTCTGGGATAGCCAAGACTACAACAGAGAAACCCTGTCTCAACCCAGGGGGGGAAAAAGGCACAGGCAGGATTAGGAGTTCAAGGCCAGCCCTAGGCTACACGAGACTTTACCTCAAAAGCAATGGAGAAGTTGAGTGGTGGTTGCCTGGTAATGGGGAAGGAGAGTTAAGCCAGTTTGAGTAGATAGGAAGTAAAGTTGGATGATGGTGATAGTTACACAGTGCATATATTCACAATGGTAGCCTTGGCTGTCCTGGACTCACTTTGTAGACCAGGCTGGCCTTGAATTCACAGATCACCTGCCTCTGCCTCCGAGTGCTGGAATTGAAGGCATGCACCACCACACCCGGCTCGTAGAGGTAGCTTTTATGAACATTCATGTCCACTGACCTAACCACAAATTAAGGGATTGTCTAAAGTTTTCTCTTTCTAAATGAAACACTAACCAAAGCAACTTGAGTTTATCTGCTGGACACTGCCACACAAAAGGGTCAGCACAGGAACTCAATCAGGTCAGGAATCTAGAGGCAGGAGCTGATGGAGTGCCGCTTACTGGCTTGCTATAGAAGCCTGGACCACCTCACCTGCCCAGGGAATGGTCTCTTCCTATCAATCCCCAAGAAAATGGGGCCTGGCCCGTGCCTGTGATTCCAGCACCCTGGGAGGCAGAGACAGATCTGTTAAGTTCCAGGCTTTGTATATAGCCTGATTTTATGGAGGCATTTTAAAAAAAGATTATAGTGTTCTGCCTGCACACCAGAAGAGGGTGCTGGATCTCATTATAGATGGTTGCTGAGGATTGAACTCCGGACCTTTGGAATAGTAGGCTCTCAACTGCTGGGCCCCCAATGTTTTGCTTTTGCATTTATCTTGGACTCCCTTTGTAGACCTCAGTGATCTGCCAAGTGCTGTGATTAAAGGTGTGTGCCACCCCACACACACACCCTGGCTGGAGGTGTTTTCCTAATTGAAATTCTCTTTGGTGACCCAGCTTGTGTTGACATAAGACTATCCACAGGCATCTTAAGTTTGATGCAGTCCAGGCTAGCCTGAGCTTCCTATAGCTAGAAATGAGCTGTCTTTCCACATGTGGCATTACAAGTATATACCAGGGGCCTTCTCCAGGCTCAGTGGTTGAGATCGCTGCTTTTCCAGAGGTCCTGAGTTCAATTCCTAGCAACCACATGGTGGCTCAACTGTCTGAGGTGTACATGCAGGTAGAGACTCAAACCTACAGTTAAAATGCAAGTGTGCACTATCATGTCCTCCAGGTGTGTGTTCAGTCCTGGGCCTTCTGTGTTAGGCAAGTGCCTCTTAACTAGTGAGCTACATTCCTGGCTGTGTGTGTGTGTGAGAGAGAGACAGGAGAGCGCACTGTCTTGGAACTTGCTATGTAACTTTTCTCACCACTCGGGTCTTTGCCTCAGTCTTGGGATTACAGGTATGACCTGCCACCGCAGCTCACACAACTACTTTCAAAACTTTAACCCCAAACATTAACCATGATTGAGCAGTACCTTGGCTGACATGGTCTCTGCTTTTGTGCCCTTGGATGCCCTTGCATTCTCTGCCTCCCTTCCCCCTTGGTGCTGGGGGTGTAACCCAATACCTCCATCTCACATCTCGGTGGTCTACCACTGAGCTATACCGCAGGCAACCTGTACCACCCATAGTAGCATTACATATTAATGGAACAATGGCTGGTTGCAGTCAGCCCACCTCTCCTGCCAGCTGGAAAGGTGTGGATAGAAATTGTGCAAAAGGCAGGCGCCTAATTATCATTACTTGTGGGATGAATGGCTGGTTAGTACAGCTGATACTTGACCTTGCAGGATAGCGCATTTACATACTTTGGCATCCTTGAAGCTTTGTTGCCCTGTTTCAGCATTCTGGGTGTGTGCAGACCTTTAAAGAACGATGGCAGTTTTCTGTGGGAAGGAACATCACCTCCCTGGGAAGAATACTTCAGGAAGCTACGCTTCGCTGAGTCACTACATATTAATAGCACCACCAAAATCTGAACAGAGATTAGTATGGCATTGCAGAGCCAAGGAGCTGAGCGGATTGTCTGCAGAGTGTTGGTCTGCAGCAAGCCTAACCTTCTGATAGAAGCACTTCAAAGCTGTGACACTCGGCCAGGGAAATAAGATTAATTTTTTTAAATTGGGAGTGTCCTGAGTGTGGGTTTGAGCATGTGATGAGGCAAAATGGGAAGTTGAAAAACAATGGATTCCCTTAAGCTGGAGCAATGGGCAGTTGTAAGTTGTCTAATGTGAGTGCTGGGAATCAAAGCTAAGTCCTCTGCAAAACCACTGTGTGTGTGCTCTTAAGCTGAGCCATCTCTCCAGCCCCAAGCAGTTTCTGTAGAGTCCAGATTTAAAACAAATCCCCCAGCAGGACATGGTAGTATATGCTTTTAATCATAGCACTAGGGCCTGGTGTGGTAGTGCACACCTTTAATCCGAGCACTTGGGAGACAGATGCCAGCCTGGTCTACAAAAGTGAGTCTAGTCTAGGACAGCCAAGGCTACACAGAGAAACCCTGTCTCAAAAAAGGCAAAGCTGGGCACGGTGGTGCATGCCTTTAATCCCAGCACTGAGGAGGCAGAGGCAGGTGGATACTGTGAGTTTGAGACCAGCCTACGAAAGTGAGTCTAGGGCAGCCAGGGCTGCTACACAGAGAAACCAAACAGAGGTCCTGAGTTCAGTTCCCAGCAACTACATGGTGGTTCATAACCATCTATAATGTGATCTAATGTCCTGTATACATAAATTTTTAAAACTTTTTCTCTGTGTAACCTTAGCCAGTGCTCTTAGCCGCTGAGCTATCTCTCCAGCCCCTAAATATTTTATTTTTTAATTGTGTGTTTGTGTCTGTGTGTGTGTGCCACATGTGTGCAGGTGCCCAAGGAGGCTGGTAAAGGACATTGAATCTCTTGGAACTGGAGCTATAGATGGTGTGAGCTACCACATGGGTGGTGGGACTGAACCCAGGTCCTCTGCTGTAAGACCTGGAGACTTTGAGCCATCTCTTCAGCCCCTGTTTATTTTGTTTTTGTTTTTTTTTTAAAGTTGTTTTGTTTGTTTGACACAGGATCTTATGTAGCCCAATTGGCCTCTTAACCCCTGTGCAACTGAAGATGGCCTTGAGCCCTGTTCTTCCTGCTTCTACTTCCCAAGTGCTTCCCAGCTTTACAGCACATGCCATTTTGGTATTTTGTGTCCCGTCCCCTGACTCCCCACCCCCAACCCCATTCCCCATCCCCACCACCCCCAACTCCAACCCCCAGACAGGGTCTCTCTGTGTAGCCTTGGCTGTCCTGGACTCAGTTTGTAGACCAGGCTGGCCTCGAACTCACACAGATCCACCTGACTCTGCCTCCCTGAGTGCTGGGATTACAGCTGTGCGCCACCATGCCTGGCTGGTATTTGGAGGATTGTTTTTTGTTGTTGTTGTTTTTAGATTTTATTGTTATGTATATGAGTGTTCTATTTGCATGTATCCAGAAGAGGGCATAAGATCACACTAGAGATAGTCATGAGCCACCATGTGGTTGCTGGGAATTGAACTCAGGACCTCTACAAGAGCAACCAGTGCCCTTAACCTCTGAGCCATCTCTCCAGCCCGTGATTTTTCTTGTTTTGTGCTTTTATGTTACTAGGAATCAAATCCATGTCCTCAAACATGCTAGGCAGCACCCTCTACTGCTGTGTCCCCAACCCCCTCTTTTCTGTTTTTTAATTTTGAGACAGCATCTTACTAACATTGCCCAGGCTAGCCTAGAGCATACAAACCTCCCTCAGACTCCGAAGTGCTAGGATTATAAGTATTTGTCACCAATCCTATCTGTATTAGTCAGGGCTCTCTAACCTGTGGGTCATGATCCCTTTGGAGCATCACATAACAGATACTTATATATCACAGATATCCTGCATATCAAATACTTACAATTCATAACAGTAGCAAGATTACAGTTATGAAATTTTATGGTTGGGGGTCACTGCAAAATGAAGGCTGACAGCCACTGCTGCAGAGAAACAACATATATGTGTTTCTATACACAGAGAGAGGCAAACGGGTGGGAAGGGAAATTTATTATCGTGACTTATGGGTTTACAGGCCCATGGCTGGCTACCAACAGAAATTTGAAGAATTCACTAGTTGTTCAGTCCATGAGGCTGGATGTCTCAAGTGGTCTTCAGTATGTGCCAGAATCCTGAAGAAGTAGGCTCTAATGCCAGTGAAGGCATGAACTTGCCAGGGAGAGTGAGAGCAAGCAGGCAAAACACTCATACACCTAAAATAAAAGTAATTTAAGATAATAGTAATCTTCTAAAAATTGGATAAAGGTCCTAGCACTCGGGAGGCCGAGGCAGGCAGATCGCTGTGAGTTCAAGGCCAGCCTGGTCTACAAAGCGAGGCCAGGACAGCCAAGGCTACACAGAGAAACCCTGTCTTGAAAAACAAAAAACCAAAAAGCAAAAACAACAATAACAACAACAACAACAAAAAAGAATAAAGGAAGGCTGTAGAGATGGCTCAGAGGTTAAGAGCACTGGCTGCTCTTCCAGAGGTCCTGACTTCAATTCCCAGCAACCACATGGTGGCTCATAACCATCTTTAATGAGATCTGGTGCCCTCTTCTGGCCTGTGGGTATACATTCAGGCAAAACGCTGTGTACCTAATAAATCTCAAAAACAAAAAATGAATAAAGGGAACACACCAATACCAGTTGTAGCCTCGGAGTGTGTTGGCCTGTAGCTTGAGGGATGTCAGGTTGCAGCTAGTCTGAGGCTAGTCTTGGCTCACCAGATGGGTGTCATTGGCTGCACAGTCCCAGGTTCTTGCCTAGATATCCAGTTCCTCAAGGGACTTTTTATGTTCCTTAATAGTCCACTTATAGCTGGGCATGGTGGGGCACGCCTTTAACCCCCGCATTTGGGAGAGGCCAGTCTGGTTTACAAAGAGAGTTCCAGGCCAGCCAAGGCTACACAGAGAAACCCTGTCTCAAAAAAGAAAAACAAGCACTCAGGAGGCAGAGGCAGGTAGATCGCTGTGAGTTCGAGGCCAGCCTGGTCTACAAAGTGAGTCCAGGACAGCCAGGGATACACAGAGAAACCCTGTGTAGGTTTTTTCTTGAAAAGAAAAAAGAAAAAACCAAAACAACAGGAAGAAATAGTCCGCTCTTATTTCCTTATGTATTTGTTGTTAAGACAGTGTCTCATGTAGCCCAGGCTGGCCTTGAACTCACTAAGTAGCCAAGGATGACCTTGAACTCCTAATCTTATTGCCTGCACCTCTTGGGTGCTAGGTGTGGGGAACACATGGCTTTGTTGTTGTTGTTGTTGTTGTTGTTGTTGCTGTTGTTGTTTTTCAAGACAGGGTTTCTCTGTGTAGCCTTGGCTGTCTTGGACTCCCTTGGTAAACCAGGCTGGCCTTAAACTCACAGTGATCCTCCTGCCTCTGCCTCCCAAGTGCTGGGATTAAAGGTGTGCGCCACCATGTCCAGCCACGTGGCTTTCCTAATTCTCTTAGCTCCTCCTTTGGGCTGCATTGTAGGGATGTCCACACGCACACTCATCTAGGGACTTCTCCATGCCTAACATCACCCCCAACCTGGTGACAGGATACCTTCCCCGAGCATCTGGGAGCTCACTCCCCTCCACGCCCACCCCCTTTCCTTCAGCCCACCCATCACCACCCCCAAGAGCTATTTAGTTTAGCCCTTGAGCATAGCTGCCAGGTTCCTTCCTGCCTCAGGGCAGTCAGCCCTTCCTTCCTTCCCGCCCTGGGGCAGTGGAGATGAGAGACAAAATGGTGGCTGGTTCTGTTGGCGCCTCAGTGGGAGCTGTCCATGGTGACTGTTCCTGACTGCCTCTTTCTTTTCTTTCTTTCTTTCTTTCTTTCTTTCTTTTTTTTTTTTTTTTTTTCGAGGCAAGGTTTCTCTGTGTAGTCCTGGCTGTCCTAGACTTGCTTGTGGACCAGGCTGGCCTCGAACTCACAGAGATCCACCTGCCTCTGCCTCCCGAGTGCTGGGATTAAAGGCGTGCGCCACCACACCCAGTTTATGACTGCCTCTTTCTTGCTGCCTCCATGGGGGCTGTCTATAGGGACTTCCAACTTCAGCTAACTGCTTCACAGTGGACTTTGTAAGGTTTGAACACATTGTAAACTTTATTACCCCTCAAGGCAGAAAAGTAGCCAGGCCTCTTGCCTGAGAAAGCTCCAGTACCCCAGCCCAGGTTATTCTAATTTCGGATGAGAAGTCTGGACAAAAACACCACCAATCCCTAAGCTTCCCCCTGGCTTGGGCTTAAAATCCCACCAATCCACCCTCTGGGATCTCTGCCCCAGAAAGCCCCGACCCCAGAAACCCTAAATAAAGGCTGAGTATGCCCAGTTTTCTGCTGCCGCCTCCTGGGAGCAGAGGCAGTCACTCCTGGATTCCTCCCTCCAATAAATCTCTTTTTACTGCCTGCTGTGACTTTCAGGAGAAGGAAGAGGAGGAGGAGGAGCAGGAGGAGCAGAACTCAGCCTCCCCAGCTCCTCAGAGCTTAGGAGCAACCCTTCCCTGGAGTTGCACCATCTCTGTTGAAGAGGCCTCTCAGAGCTGTGAGGCTCCTGGGCTCTGGTGCATCAGGGTACCCTTGGGACACTGTCCCACCTCAGGGCTGGGATGCCTTCCCAGCTCCTGGAGTTGTGGGCATCCCTACACCCAGGCCACACCACCCACACAACACACACAACAACACCCATGTCTGCCTGGTTTTACCTATTTGTGTATCTCAAAGGCACCCATGGGTAGGTGAGACAGGAAACTCCCCAGGTTCCTCCCTCCCTCCCTCAGCACTGAGTCCCTCCCTCTCCTGGCTCAGTCAGGGCACTGGGAGCCATCTTTAATGCACAGGTGACCATGGGATGCGCTTTCTCATCTATCTGCTTGAGTGTCCTGGGAGTTCAATTTGGCTCAGAAACTGGGATTCAAAGTGCCCAGGGCAGCTGAGGATTGCAGTGTAGAAACCATTTAGAAGCATATAGCTTCTGCACAGCCTGCAGAGGGGTGGCTTCTCAGCATCCCACAGGAGGAAGAGCTGTGGGTGACTGGGAGGGGTGGTACCTGTTGAACTGGCAAAGAGGAGGTAGGGTAGCAGTGTGGTTCGAAGCCATATATTGGTGAGGAGGCCCAGCTGTGGGGCTAGAATAAAAGTTTGGAAGCTGTCTTAGGCCACAGGACAGTCCCCTGAAATCCAAAGGACTCTCTGGTCTTTCTTTTCTTTTTTAAAATTTATTTTATATGCATTGGTGTTTTGCTTGCAAGTACATCAGTGTGAAAGTGTCAGATCTTGGAGTTACAGACAGTTGTGAGCTGCTGTGTGGGTGCTGGGAATTGAACCCAGATCCGTTGGAAGAATAGTCAGTGCTCTTAACCACTGAGCTGTCTCTCCCTCTCCATCCCTGGCCTCTGCAGCCCTGAAGAGTGCTTTGTACCCAAGGAGGAGTCTGGTTACATAAGGATCAGGCCTGGCAGCACAGGGTGGGCAGCTGGGGCAGGCAGACTGCAGGACACAAGGCACTTAGGGAGGAGAGGTGGTAGCTGGGATTTAGGGCCTGTGCTCAGGTGGACACTTGCAGCTCTTGCCAGAAAGTTCCCCAAGGACATACATGCACACTGGGTTGCCATGGAGCTACCTGTGACATCACACAGGCCTGAAGCACAGGATTCCTGCCTCCCTTCTTTACCCATGGGTCATCACTTGGGGACCAAAATGAACGTCTCACCCAGACGGTAAGTCTAGAATGACAGTCAGTCCTGTGCCCGCAAAACCGGAATCTTGGCGAGAGCAAACTGCTTTAAATAGACATCAGCCCCAGGCCTGCAGTGGCTCCTGCCAGGTTCACAGAAGCCCAACTTAATGACCCTGTCCAGCTATGGCCAGGGGCCATTCTCTTCTATACCAGGCTACATTTCCTGGGGACAGTAAGTGTGGTCCAGCCTGGATCTCTGGACAGATGTGGCCATGTGTGCTTCACCAGGTATGTGGCCCTCCATTGAGGCCACTGTCCCCACAGGGCACTTGTGAAGGACAGGGCAGGATGTGTGTGTGGAAGGATCGTCTCTGATGAGAGGAGGCAGGCGCTGCCCAGATTCCCCATGGGGGTCACTATGCTTTGAGAATGAAGATGTGACGCCTCCGGTACATGTCTCCGCCCTCCTGCTATTTTCAGTCGCTTACTATTCCAAGGAGCCTTGCTGTGAGGTGGGGAGATGGGAAGAGGGGCCCTTCATCTGCCCTGGGCGCAAAGAGTAGGGTTTGGGAAGGCCAGGCGACGGTTGGGTTGAATTCCTCTGCTTTCAGAGAGCAAGGACTGTGCCCAGAGCTGAGCCCCTCCCCCCGCCCCTCCCCTTTGAGTCCATAGAATCCTGGGGTACCTAGGAATTAGCATGACAGATTAGCATCTTCATGCCATCGCAGGAGGGGGGCATCTAAAATAAAATACTAGCTGGGCGTGGTGGCGCACGCCTTTAATCCCAGCACTCCGGAGGCAGGGGCAGGCGGATCGCTGTGAGTTCGAGGCCAGCCTCGTCTACAAAGTAAGTCCAGGACAGCCAAGGCTACACAGAGAGACCCTGTCTCGAAAAACCAAAAAAAAAAAAAAATATATACTATTTTTACCTGAAGAGGTTTCCTCTAGACAAAGCTGACTTGGAATTGGAACTAAACCCAAGGTGCGGCTTCACTGCAGCCAGACCTTTGCCTCAGAGGCTCCCTGTGGCTAGAACTTGGTGGTCTGATGGTTCCGCTAAAACCCCAGATCTTCAGAGAGGCTGACTCCCGCACACAAACTCAGTGACCTTCCCTGGGCAGAGGAGGCTCCAGGGGTGTTTGACTCTTTAGAGGTTGGTCAAACTGCCTTGAACTTGGTCTACAAGTTTGCCCTCACTTCACCTTTACCTGTCACTCCCAACCCTGCGCTGCAGATTGATCCCAGAGCCATGTGTGCTAGGCAGCCCCTCCACCACTGAGTTACACCCCAACCCTGCCTTGGATATTTTGGGTGGGTTTTTTGTTGTTGTTTTTTTGTTTTTTTGAGACAGGGTTTCTCTGTGTAGCCCTGGCTGTCCTGGACTCACTTTGTAGTAGGCCAGGCTGGCCTCAAACTCACAGTGATGCACCTGCCTCTGCCTCCTGAGTACTGGGATTGAAGGCGTGTGCCACCACGCCTGGCCTGGCTTTGATATTTTATCAGGGGGCATCAGGGATGGGAAATTGCAAAGTATAGGGAAAAAAAATTCCCTTTTAGTTTATTAGTGCCAGAATGCTCAGAGGGCTGTCAAGATGTGTTAGTGTTGAGTTGCCCAGGTCGATGGAAGAAAGAGGTTCTAAGATGTCATCAGACTCTGAGGCAGTGGGAAGACACACTCTCTGTGAGCCAAACCGCCAGCCATGCAGAAGCATATTTATTGATTGTTACACAAAAGTTGTTTTATGGGTAAAACAAGTTTCTCACGGGGCTGGAGAGATGGTTCAGTGGTTAATAGCACTGCCTGCTCTTCCAAAGGACCTGGGTTCAATTCCCAGCACCACATGGCAGCTCCCAACTGTCTGTAACTCCAAGATCTGACAACCGTACACCAATGCACATAAATTAAAATTAAATAAAATATTAAAAAACAAAACAAAACAAAAAACAAGTTCCTCACACCCAAGCCTCTAATCTAATCTGTGTTTCCTGAAGGGAAGTGTCACACCCCAGCAACTTTAGTCCTTACTGTGCACCATTGCAGCAGCCAATAATGCAAGACATTCCAGGGGTGCCAGGACTGTCTTGTGATCAAGGCCGGGAGGCTCCTTCAGAAAAACATTTCTAGAGATAACAGAGCAATCGCTGTTTCCCATAGTGAATTCCTCAAAGTCAAAGCACTTCTAGAAAACAACTCTTCAGATGAGCAGTGGTGGCGCACGCTTTTAATCCTAGTGCTTGGGAGGCGGGGCAGGCACATCTCTGTGAGTTCGAGGCCAGTCTGGTCTACAAAGAGAGTCCAGGACAGTCAAGGCTATGCAGAGAAACCCGGTCTCAAAAAAAAAAAAAACAAAAAACAAAAATGGCGCAGCCATTATAGGCACTTGCCGTCAAGGCTGACAAAGCTGAGCTCTTCCCTAAAGCCGGCCTGGTCAAGAGAGCGAGCTGACTCTTGGAAGTTGTTTGCTGACTCACACAGGATTGCTGTGGCAGGAATGTGCATGTACAATCACACACATATGTGCCTACTCAGGCTAAGACTGCAGATCAGTGGTTCTTTTTTTTTTGGTTTTTCAAGACAGGGTTTCTCTTTGTAGCCTTGGCTGTCCTGGACTCACTTTGTAGACCAGGCTGGCCTCGAACTCACAGTGATCCGCCCGCCTCTGCCTCTGGAGTGCTGGTATTAAAGGCGTGTGCCACCACGCCTGGCTTTTTTTTTTTTTAAAGATTTATTTATTTATTGTTTATACAGTATTCTGTCCGCATGTATGCTTGGGCACCAGATCTCATTAAAGATGGTTGTGAGCCACCAGGTGGTTGCTGAGAATTGAACTCAGGACCTTAGGAAGAGAAGATAGTGCTCTTAACCTCTGAGCCATGCCTCCAGTCCCCCCCCCCTTTTTTTTTAAATTAATTATTTATTATTATGTATAGCAGGCCAGAAGAGGGCACCAGATCACATCAGGTGGTTGCTGGGAACTGAACTCAGGATCTTTGGAAGAGCAGCCAATGCTCTTAACCTCTGAGCCATCTCTCCAGCCCCAGCTCAGTGGCTCTTATCTGCCTTGCAGTTTAAAGCCCTGGCAATAGCCCCGACATGGCAACAAGAAAAGCAAACATAAAGGGTATTTGACCAAAATAGTACGGAGTAGGGAATGGGGGTGTCAGTCTTAGAAAAATTAATGAGGGGTGGAAAGCACACCTGTGATTTATGCACAGATGTGGAGCCTGGCATCCTCTCTGAAGGTTCTCACTGTGGGAGGCAACAGGCAGTTTACTATCTGCGCGGTTGGTAATTTGCTGTCTCATGACTGCTCTGAGAAGTGTATATTTTCCAAGCTTTGATCCTAGCTGGGAATTGGAGGTGATGCAGCTGTCCCCAGAAGGCACTTGAGTGTGTGTTTGTGTGTGTTACAGTGTGTATAAAATGTGGGCCTCTGCTCTCCCACAGGTAAGCATCCTGAGATAGATACGGTGATCACATCGATTGCTAGGAGAAGCCATCTCAGATTTTAGTCTACACTCAGGTTAATCCCCTTGGACCTGACACCAGGAGCCTCAGAGCGCAGGCTGGTGCTAGGACAAGGCATTTGATGTGAACTAGAGCTGGTGGTGGACTGGTGAGTGTCCCTTACTGAGAACTCCTTTGGAGTGCCAGGGACTGAGCGAAGGTGCTTACAGAGGTTACAACGCAGAGGGTCCCTGTGTGGCGCCCTTAGGATGATTCCACGCTTGTTTCATTTTGTAGGCCTCAAACTTCTGAGCTTCCTGCTTCAGCCTTCAAGAGCTGGAAATAGTGCTACCACACCCGGCTACTTTTAGTCAGTTTTTGTTTGATTTGGGTGTTTTTGTTTTGTTTTCTTTTGTTTTTGAGACAGGGTTTTTCCTGTGTAGCCTTGGCTTTCCTGGACTTGCTCTGTAGACCAGGCTGGCCTCGAACTCAGTGATCTGCCCGCCTCTGCCTCCTGAGTTTGGGATTAAATGTGTGTGCCCCTCCTCTCAGCGGTTTTGGGCCATTTCAAAAATTGGATTCTTAGTTGGGAGTGGTGGCACACGCCTTTAATCCCAGCACTTGGGGGGCAGAGGCAGGCGGATCACTGTGAGTTCGAGGCCAGCCTGGTCTACAAAGTGAGTCCAGGACAGTCAAGGCTACACAGAGAAACCCTGTCTCAAAAACACAACAGTGGATTTTTGGGTAGGTTTTGCTGGTTGGTTTTTATCACCTGGGAAAGGCTATTTCCTCCCTCAGACTGGCCTGTGAGCATGTCTGTGGGCCATTTTCTTGATTAGTGATTGCCATGGGAAGGCTCAGCCTATAGCCAGGTGGTCCTGGCTTGCATAGAAAGCAAGCTGCCAAGCCAGGAACCAGCGCACCTCCACTCCCCTGTGGTCCCCGCTTTGCCTCGTGCCTGACTTCCCTCAGTACTAAGCTGTGCCTGCAAATGGGAGATAAGGTAATCCTTCCCCGCCATGTTGCTTTTGGTCACCAGGCCTTTTTGCAAACTAGTACAAGGCCTTGTGGACCCTGACCGATAATTCCTCTGCTTCCGGAACACTCCCAGCAGCCTCCTGTCCCCGCTTCCCACTTTGTTGACAGACACTTCGTTTTTCTCATTTGCAGCTTGGCAGAAACTCTCTCCTCGGCTCCACTGGTTCCTTACAGTGCAAAAGCTCTCTTGTCTCTGACTGGACAATTTTGCTAGGATTTCTTGTGCTTTTGGGGTCCTGTCTACAAAGCCAGTCCCCGTCCTAACATCCTCAAAGGGTTGTTTCCTTCTGATCACTTTGACAGTTTTAGGTCCTCCATAAATCTTGATATTTTTCCTCTCAGGAGAAGGGGTGCAGTATGAATCTCTGGGGGTGCTCTTGTTTCCCCAGTGCGGTTTAGCCTTTGCCTCGGCTCCCAGTCTTTTGGAGGCTTTCACTGGCAATCATTTGGTGGAGGTGCCTGTATTTTGTTGTTGTTGTTGTTGTTGTTTTGAGACAGGGTTTCTCTCTGTAGCCTTGGCTGCGCTGGACTTGCTTTGTAGACCAGACTGACCTCAAACTCACAGAGGTCCACCTGCCTCTGCCTCCCGAGTGCTGGGGTCTGTGGGTTTTTGTTGTTGTTGTTGTTGTTGTTGTTTGGTCTTTTGAAACAGGGTCTCACTGTGTAGCTCAGGCTGGTCTAGAACTCACAGAGATCCACTGCCTCTGCCTTCTGGGCTGGCAGTAAAGGTGTGCGCTACTGCACTTGACTTTGTGTCTGTTGTTACTCAGTATTGCTGTGATGGTTTGCTTGGACTTTTTGGTTGTTATTCAGTTGATTTTATTCTTTTGTGTGTATGTGTGTGAACGTGGGTGTGAATTTGTGTGTTGTGTGCATTTGTGTCCGCTGGCCAATTTTTCTTTGTTAGTGTGAAAAGTGAGGGCCAAGGCAGCTGGCAGCCTCCCGTCACTGGCCCCGCATCCATGGTTTTCCTCCCGTCCTGAGTACAGTTGCTGAGACCCTCTGAGGAGGCCATTTTATGTCAGTTCTGATCCCTCTCTCTGAGCTCAGCCTGCCTTTCTCCCCAGAGATTGCTGCCCCCGGAGATTCACTCCCACTTTCTGAGACTTGAGCTGGGATCCTTGGTGGCTTGTCCTTAGGGCACAGCCCTGGGGGTCTGAGTGACGGGGGCTGGCAGGCTGGGTGAGGTAGATGAAAGGTGCCTCCAGCCAGGCTAAGCAAGCCTCAGGGCTGCCCTCTAGCGTCCTCAAGAAGAAGCTTCCAGAACACTCCCAGCCAGCCTGTTCGTATTCCTACCTTGTTGGCAGACACTTCATTTTTCTCATTTTCATTTGCTATTTAGGGGCTCTTTTCTGAGTTAGAATCTGTGCCTCCTGGGGAGGGGGAAGATTCAGTAGGAAAATTTACCAAGGAACTTTTTTTTTAGGTTTTATTTTTTACTCTATTATGTGTATGAGTATTTGTCTGCATGTGTGTCTGTCTGTCTGTCTGTGCGCCATGTGAGTGCAATGCCTGCTGAGGCCAGAAGAGGGTATCAGAGCCCTGGGGACAGGACAGATGTTGTGAGCTGCCATGTGGGGGTGGGAATTGAACCTGGGTCCTCTGGAAGAGCAGCTATTCACACCCCTGAGCCCACTGCTCCAGCACCACCACCAGCTCCCCCCCCCCACCTTCTCCAGGATGCTTTTTAGTGACTTTGGGAACCCACCCACCCAACTGCACTGGGGTTAACCAGGAAGATAGTTCTCTTTTCCCTTTAAAAAAACTGTAATCCTAGGCCGGGCGTGGTGGCGAACGCCTTTAATCCCATCACTCGGGAGGCAGAGGCAGGCGGATCGCTGTGAGTTCGAGGCCAGCCTGGTCTACAAAGTGAGTCCAGGATGGCCAAGGCTCCACAGAGAAACCCTGTCTCGAAAAACCAAAAAACAAAACAAAAAAAAACCTGTAATCTTATTTTATGTGCATTGATGTGAGGGGGTCAGATCCCTTGGGACTGAAGTTACAGACAGTTGTGAGCTGCCATGTGGGTGCCCTTAACCACTGAACCATCTCTCCAGCCCTTCTCTCATTTTTTTGAAAGCACTTTTCCCCTGCTAGGTGGTGGTAGCCCACGCCTTTAGTCCCAGCACTTGGGAGGTAGGTGCATTTCTGAGTTTGAGGCCAGGTTAGTCTGCAGAGTGAGTTCAGGATAGTTAGAGCTGTACAGAGAAATTCTGCCTCAAAACAAAAGCAAAAAAATATTTTAAAAAACATTTTGAGATTTATAATTATGGTTTCCCCTTTCCTATTCCTCCCTCCAAACCCTCCCTTATATCCCTTACATCTATCTTTCAAATTCACAGCCTGATTTTTCATTAATTATTTACATGCACATATTGCATATACATAAACACTTCTTTCTTTTTTTTATTATATTTTTATTTTTATTTATTTTTTTTTTTGAGACAGGGTTTCTCTGTGTAGCCTTGGCTGGCCTGGACTTGCTTTGTAGGCCAGACTGGCCTCGAACTCACAGTGATCCGCCTGCCTCTGCCTCCTGAGTGCTGGGATTACAGGTGTGCGCCACCACGCCCTGCTCTTTCTTTTTTTTTTTTATAAACACTTCTAATACACAGTCTACACTACTTGTACATATTCACCTGTCCTGTTTCGAAGCAGTCTGTCTTTCTCTCCCTCCCTCTCCCCCTCCCTTTCTTCCCACCTTCCCTACCTCCTTCCCCATCCTCCTCTTCTTCATTTGATTGTTTTAAAAAATTTTTTATTTTACTATTTATACAGTATTATGCCCACATGTACACCTGCAGGCCAGAAGAGGGCACCAGACCTCACTGTAGACAGCTGTGAGCCACCGTGTGGTTGCTGGGAATTGAACTCAGGACCTCTGGAAGAGCAGCCAGTGCTCGTAACCTCTGAGCCATCTCTTCAGCCCCCTGGTCATTTAAGACAGGATCTCAGGTCATCTAGGCCAGCCTCTCTTTCTCTTCCTCTCAAGTGCTGGGATTAAAGGCACGGACCACTCTAGCTGCAGTGGATGCTGTGAATGGAGGTGCACATTTGAGGGGCAACACATCGGACGTGGGACACCATGGGAGAGAGGTCCATGCGGGGCCCAGGGCAGTCATAATACTGGGCACTGGGTGCTTCCTGGAGCTGTGATTGGCTGTGAGGACACCGCTGTGGACAACAGTCAAAACTCGAGGAGACAGACCACGATGGAGGAAGCTGCTGGGTGTGTCCAGCTCATGAGTGTGAACACACTGCCTGCGCATGTTTCTGTGAGGGGTGTTGCCTGAAAGATGGCTCAGTTGGGCTGAAGATGCAGCTCGGTTGGTGGGGTACCTTCTGCCATGCATGGGGTCCTGAGTTTGACCCCCAGCGCCTCATAAACAGGGTCTTGTGGCACATTGTAGTCAGAACCTATGGAAGGCGGAGGCATCTTTGGCTACATAGGGAGTTTGAGGTCAGCCTGGGCTATGCGAGATCATGTCTTAAAAAAATAAAAAAGGGAGCCGGGTGTGGTGGCACACGCCTTTAATCCCAGCACTCGGGAAGCAGAGGCAGGCAGATTACTGTGAGTTCGAGGCCAGCCTGGTCTACAAAAGCGAGTCTAGGACAGCCAAGGCTACATAGAGAAACCCTGTGGCAAAAAATAAAATAAAATAAAAAAGGAAGCTGGGAGTGCTGGCATTCACCTTTAATCCCAGCACTCAAGGAGGTGGGAGCAGATGGATGATCTCTGTGAGTTCGAGGCCAGCCTAGGTCTACAAAGTGAGTCCAGGACAGCCAAGGCTACACAAAGAAAGTCTGTTGTCTTGAAAAACCAAAAATAAATAATATATATATATATATACATATATTTAATAAAAATGGAACAAACACAATTTTTATTCTTTTTTGGTTTTTTGAGACAGAGTCTGTATAATAGTCCTGGCTGTCCTGGAACTCACAGTGATCCGCCTGCCTCTGCCTCTCAGTCTGGGACTAAAGGTCCTGAGTTCAGTCAAAAAAAAACATTTTCCTTCTTTCTTTTTTTTTCCTTTTTTAACGAACAAAGATTTTCAAATTGAAAAAATAATTTATAAAGCCGAAGGCAGCTGGAGGTCGGGAGGCAGGGACAGCCAGGCTGAAGTAAAAACCAGTGTGTGAGGGTCCCCTGGGAGGAAGGTACACAGATGGTCCTCAAGGGACAGGGCAGCCTAGAGGGGGAGGGGGCCTGAGTCTGCAGGGAGGCTCCTCAGGAGGCAAGTGAGAGGCTGGCCGCAGCGCAGGGCTGTGGAGGGGCAGCTGCCTGCTGGCTATCAGGAGGTGGGCACCAACATTTCCTGATAGCTAGGTGTGGGGCTTGGAAGTAAGAGGGTCAGGAGGTGGTGTCTGAGCAAGCAGAGCTCAGAGCTGTCCCAACAAGTAAGGTGTGTTTAGCAGGAAGAGCCCGGTTGGACCTTTACTGGAGACAGCAGTGGTGGGCAGCGGGCCTGGCCATGCTGTCTGGAGAGGAGACCAGGGTGCTAGGACAGTCTTGGGCTACATGGTCTGTCAGGGACTAGGGAGAGACGGATGTTGAGTGGGCAGCACATACAGTGCCCAGGGTTGGAGATTAATCAGAATTTGTCTGGAGGTAGAAACTTGGCAACTTTAGGTGGATGCATTGACTTCTAGAATTTTCTTTAGGTAGTTTTCAAACAAAAACAAAAGTGAATAGTTTTTCATTTCCCCAGCTTTAAGGATTGTAGAGGTGTGGTTCAAGCTGTCCCACCAGCGTACCCACACCTCACAGTGTCCCTAGGGAAGGCCTCTGGACCCAGAGGGTTCTTACAGTTCTGGGGCTGCTGGGCCACCCTGGAGCTGGACAGAGACCAGATGCAACCAGATACAAAGGGACCCAGGGTTAGAGAGGGGCTGTGGAGGAATAAGGTCAAGAGTAGAGGTGAGCCGGGCGTGGTGGCGCACGCCTTTAATCCCAGCACTCGGGAGGCAGAGGCAGGCGCATCGCTGTGAGTTTGAGGCCAGCCTGGTCTACAGAGTGAGTCCAGGACAGCCAGGGCTACACAGAGAGACCCTGTTTCGAAAAACCAAAAAAAAAAAAAAAAAAAAAAAGAAAAAGAAAAAAAAAAGAGTAGAGGTGAGGAAGGGGCGCAGTGCTAAGAGGAGCCTTCCTCTCGGAACCCCCGGCACTGCCCCTCCCCCTCCAGCTTGGTCCACTTTAACCTTAATTAGGAAAGAAATCTCCAGAAGGCTTGGCCAGGAAACCTTGAAGGGGTGAGCTTAGGAGACGTCTTACTGGTAACATCGCAGGGTACTGGTGAGATGGCTTATGGGTAAAAGTGCTTTTACCCTGTGCAAGCCTGAGGGCAGTCCTTGGTAAAGTGATCGAAAGAGGAAACCAACTAACAAAAGTTGCCCTGTGACCCCAACATGTACACCATGGCACATGTGCACAATGGTAAACATGCACGTACCAGCACACACCTTTTTTCTTTTATGTGCATTGGTGTGAGGGTGTTGGATCCCCTGGAACTGGAGTTAGACAGTTCTGAGCCACCATGTGGGTGCTGGGAATTGAACCCAGGTCCTTTGGAATAGCACCCAGTGCTCTTAACCACTGAGCTATCCCTCTAGCCCCTCACACATAATTTTCTTTCTTTCTTTTTTTTTGGGGGGGGGGTTTCAAGACAGGGTCTCTCTGTATTAGCCATGGCTGTCCTGGACTCACTTTGTAGACCAGGCTGGCCTCGAACTCACAGCGATCCGCCTGCCTCTGCCTCCCGAGTGCTGGGATTAAAGGCGTGGGCCACCATGCCCGGCCTATAATTTTCTTTTTGATACATAGTTTCTCTTATAGTCCTGCCTGTCCTGGACTCACTTTGTAGACCTGGCTGGCCTTGAACTCACAGAGATCCGCCAGCCTCTGCCTCCCACGTGCTGGGATTATAGGTGTGCGCCTCCACACCTGTGTCACATAATTTTTTAAAAGAGAAATTGCAGAGGTCTGTGTGTGACATGGTGGCTCTGCCAATAATAGATGGCTTCAGATCGCTCTCCAGTCTATAAAAGGCAAGGGTTGGGCAGGGCTAAGAGGGAGGTGAGTGCCAGTCGTGTCTTTGGTCTGTTGTGCCTTCTGAGGTTGGTGGATGTGGAAGCAGCTTGTGCCTTGGGGCTCGGAGGTCCTCAGAACTGTGCCTACCTGGGAAGGGGACTTGTTTGCTGGTGTCATATTAAAGAAACGTTGGACTGGAGAGATGGCTCAGTGGTTAAGAACACTTGCTGCTCTTCCGGAGGACCTGGGTTCAATTCCCAGCGCCCACATAGCAGCTCACACCTGCCCATAACTCCAGTTCCGGGGGATCTGAGGCTCCCAACAGACGTGAATGCAGTAAAACACTAACACATATGAAAATAAATGTCTTAAAAAACAGTCTTCCATCAGAGCTGGGCATGGTAGCACACACTTTTAATCCCAGTACTTGGGAGGCAGAGGCAGGCAGATCACTGTGAGTTTGAGGCCAGCCTGGTCTACAAAGTGAGTCCAGGACAGCCAAGGCTACACAGAGAAACCCTGTCTTGAAAAAACAAAAAGAGTCTTCCATCTGTCCCCTGGTGTCTATGGTCTGTCTGCCCCTAGTTTTGTCCTGTCCTTACTGAACAGAACAGAAACCATGAAGTAAATGAAGGCTCTCTTGTCTTAATCATTTTTTTTTTTAGAATTTATTATATATATAATTATATAATATATATGAGCTCTCTTTGCATGTACACCTACATGCCAGAAGAGAGCATCAGATCACATTATAGATGTTTGTGAGCCACCATGTGGTTTCTGGGAATTGAACTCAGGACCTCTGGAAGAGCAGACAGTGCTCTTAACTACTGAGCCATCTCTCCAGTCCTATCTTAATTATTTTTTTTAACCCAGAGTTTACAAAGGAAGCTGTTACTTTTCTGACCCCAGCTGACTGTAAACAGCACTCAAAGCTGTAGTTAGATGTTATTATCCGTGCCCATATGTTGAATCTTACATTAATGGGATATTTGTTTTTTAAATTTATTCTTTCCTTCTTTTTCTTTCTTTTTTCTTTTTTTGGTTTCTTTGAGACAGGGTTTCTCTGTGTAGCCTTGGCTTGATTCACTTTGTAAACTAGGCTGGTCTCAATTAAATTTATTCTTTTTGGAGGGCAGAATCTTCTTATGTAGCCCTCCACTGGCTTGGAATTTATGGTGTAGACTTATTTGGCCTTGAACTCAGAGATCTGCATGCCTCTGCCTCCAGACTGCTGGGATTAAAGGTGTGTGCCACCACCCGGCTAAGATTTTTTTTTTTTCGAGACAGGGTCTCTCTGTGTAGTCTTAGCTGTCCTGGACTAACTTTGTAGACCAGGCTGGCCTCGAACTCATAGCAATCCACCTGCCTCTACCTCCCGAGGGCTAGGATTAAAGGCGTGTGCCACTATGCCCAGCTCACCCAGCTAAGATTTTTAATTTATTTTTATCTTATATGTATGAGTGTTTGCCTGAATATCTGTGTACCATGTATGTGCATGCAGTGCCCTCTGAGGCCAGGAGAGGGCATCAGAGTTCCCCAGTCATTGTAATAACAGACCACTGTGAGCCACCATATACACCCGGGAAAGCAACCCTATTCCTCTTGGAAAGGCAGCCAGTGTTCTAACCACTGAACCACCACCTCAGCTCCTCAAGTTCAGTTTTAAATTATCTCAAGGTATATTATTAATTTAGTTGCCATGTCACCAAGAGTTCAGCTTCTGAAGGCAAGATGTAGTTTTAGAAAAGGGTATTACAGCCAAGCGTGGTTGCACACGCCCTTAATCCCAGCACCTAGGAGGTAGTTCCAGGCTGGCTAGGTCATCTCTGTGCCACTGAATAAATTCGCTTTTCTCAGCCTCAGTTTCCCAAGCTGTAAGCTTGTTGTCTTTCTGTCAATGAACTGTGTCCTGGCCCCTTAACCTTGAGACGGGGTGGGGTCAGTGTTCAAACCAGAACCACATAGTTCACATGTATGGATGCCTCTTAGGGGGCACACTTGAGGGGAGAGAGTTGAATGTTCTCTCTCAAATGTTCACGGAGTCCATGCAAGGTCCCTCTGCTCAGCAGTGTCCCAGGAGTGGGAGGACAGCTGATGGCAGGGGCTGGAGGGCCTTGATGCCTGCCCGGACCTTTGTCTACCTGTAAATGTACCTGTAGTTTTAAAAACTGGGAAACTCAAGGCCTAGTCAGATTGGTTATGTTGCTTGCTTTTTAAAAAAAAAGATTTATTTATTTATCATGTATGTAGTGCTCTGCCTGCATGTACACCTGCAGACCAGAAGAGGGCATCAGATTACATTATAGATGGCTGTGAGCCACCATGTGGTTGCTGGGAATTGAACTCAGGACCTCTGGAAGAGCAGTCAGTGATCTTAACCTCTGAGCCATCTCTCCTAGCCCCGCTGTTTGTTTGTTTAAACAATTTATTTAATTTTATTTTATGTGCATTGGTGTGGGGTTAAGGGTGTCAGATGCCTTGGAACTGGAGTTACAGACAGTGAGCTGCCATGTGGGTGCTGGGAATTGAACCTGGGTCCTTTGGAAGAGGAGACAGGGCTCTTAACTCTGAGCCATCTCTCCAGCCCTTGTTTGTTTTTTTTGAGACAGAGTTTTCTGTGTAGCCCTGGCTGTCCTAGACTTGCTTTGTGGGCCAGGCTAGGCTCGAATTCACAGGGATCCACCTGCCTCTGCCTCCCGAGTGCTGGGATTAAAAGTGTGCCACTACCACCTGGCACTTGCTTGATTTTGAAGCAGTCTTTCTATAAAGTCCTGGAACTCACTCTGTAGACCAGGTTGACCTCAAACTTAGAGAGACTGACTCTGGGATTAAAGGCATGAGTCACCAGTCCCAGCTTTATTTTTATTTTATGAGTGTTCGCCTGAACGTTTATGCACCATGTGCATGCAGTGCCTTCAGAGGCCAGAAGAGGGCACTAGATTCCTTGAAACAAGTCACAGCTGCGTGGCACCAGGTGAATGCTTGAATCGAACCTGGGTCCTCTGGTGGTCTGTCATTCAGTGTCCAGCGGCGATCTGGCAGGCCGGTCCAGGTGCTGATTGCTTCCGGAGGGTCCTGGGAGACAGACCTCAAGGCCAAAGGTTCCATTTCTCTCTCAAGGGTGGCTTAGAGCACTCAGGGTACAAGATCCTTGTGCTAGGCCATGGTGTGGAAAGAGTTTTCCACTGGGTGTTACAGTCAGCACTTTTAGAATGAGATTGTCCGTGTCAGGTGGCAGTGGAGCTCCATAAGTCTATGGTGATACCAAAAGTGTTACAGCCATTTGTCAACTTGCTAATCACAGCAGAGGGTGTGGGCAGATGGATGGATGCCTGTAACCGGTCAGGAGCCAGGTCCGGTGAGACGCAGGCTCGGCCGGTGCTTTGCTGATGGTGAGCACTGAACTTGCTATGGTGGAGCAGGCTTCAGAGGTTGCCACGGCATCCTGTGCCCCAGGCATCCAGGGGCGATTCCCCAGGGAGGAGGAATGAATGGGCCGAGACAGTCATGGTGGAGGAACAGCAAGAACTCAAGGGAGCAAGCCAGGCTTGTGAACCAGGGATTCATAAACCTTGGGCAGTGGGGAGGGGTTGGACGGTGAATGTGTCGGCTTCGCTGGGGCCTGGGTGCTAGGATACTTGATTTCCATGCAGTGGTGCCCGACTTCGTTTACATGCACTAGCACAGGCTCCTATCACTAGAAGGGGAACACAGTACTTGATTAGCCTGTGGGTGGGGGAAGAACTTCCTGGTACGATTAAAGGTCATTTGCTGAAGGCTAGGATCTCCACAGCATAGGGTGGGGTATTTCTGGAAATCTCCAGGTGCTTGCTGAACAGGTTCTATCAGGAAAGGGTTGGGCCTGTGATCTTCCCTGAGGGCTATGTGATGCTCCTTAGAGTTCCTAGGGCTCAGAAAGGGGACTTTGCTAAGAAAAGGAGAGCCCTTGCTATGTACTAGGCTCAGAGGCTGTCTGGAAGAGCCCCACAGTGGTCCTTAACTGCTGAGTCATTTAGCATTTGTAGATTTTGTAGTCAAGGGTATTTTGTGCATGCAGGTTTTTAAAAAAATTATTTATCTGTTTTTTGTTTTGTTTTTCGAGACAGGGTTTCTCTGTGTAAAGGTCCTGGGTGTCCTGGCACTTTCTTTGTAGACCAGGCTGGCCTCGAACTCACAGAGATCCACCTGCCTCTGCTTCCCTGAGTGCTGGGATTACAGGCATGTGCCATGGCACCTTGCCACATTTATTTATTTGTTGTGTACACAGTGCATGCATGTGTTGAGTTCAAAGGACTACAAACAAAGGACCAGGCACACATGTGGTGAACAAATATACAGGTAGGGAAAACATCCTTACACATAAAATAGTAAAAGAGCTGGGTATGGTGGCACTCAGGAGGCAGAGGCAGAGGCAGAGGCAGGTGGATCTCTGAGTTTGAGGTCAGCCTGGTCAAAGTTCCAGGACCAAATAATGATAGTAAACACTTCAGTTGGTGTCAGTCAGATGATGTGGGAGTCCCAAGACAGGGCTGAGCAAGCCTGTCTACTTGTGATAGGCTCACTCTCAGGACTGTCACCCAGACCATCCTGGGACCACTGGGGAGCTCAGCACACATGGTTATGTAGATCCTTGTTTGCTCTCAGTGGCCCTCACCCTCCAACTGTGGCCGTGATGCTGACTTCCAAAGAGGACGGCGCAAGGGTGGAGTTCACAACGGCCGCCCGGGGAGATGCTACCACAGCCAGGGCCCCAGTCACTGCAGGCTGTATTCCCAGCTCTGGAGGACACACTCCACAGTGTACCCCAAACCAGAAAGGTCACTAAAAGTAACTAAGACGCTGCTCCAGCCTCAAAGCTGAAAGCAATAGGACTCTCAGATGTCACTTGGGATTGTGGGCCAGGAAAAGGTCAGGAGATGAGAAAAGGGATGATGGGTAAAGTACTTCATAGCTATTCCCTTCTTTTCTTTTCTTTTTGTTTTTTTTGAAATAAGGTTTCTCTGTGCAGCCTTGGCTGTCCTTGAACTCACTTTGTAGACCAGGCTTCGAAGCCACAGAGATCCACCTGCCTGTCTCCCCAGTGCCACCACTGCCCGGTTTACTCCCTTCCTTTTAAAAATATGTATTATTTAGGTGTTTGGGTGTTCTGCCTGCATGTGTATGTGTACCCCACGCACATGGCTGTGGAGGCCAGAAGAGGGTGTCAGAACCCGAGCCTGGAGTTAGAGACTATGTAGATGCTGGGAATCGAACCTAGGTCCTCTGGAAGAGAAGACTGTGCTGTTAACCACTGAGCCATCTCCAGATCTCCTTTCTTTTCTCTTTCTTTCTTTCTTTCTTTTTTTCTGAGACAAGGTTTCTCTGTGTAGCCCTAGCTGTCCTGGACACTCTTTGTAGACTAGGCTGGCCTGGAAATCAGAGATCCTCCTGTCTCTGCCTCTTGCGTACTGGGAATACAGGCATGCACCATACCTGGCTCTGTTAGGCTTTTTAAACCTTAAAGTGGCCACGAGTCCTGTGTTCTCATGAGCATGTGGCAGGGCCAGTTTTCGCTTGCTTTCCAGGCTTCTGCAGGGGGTTCCCAGGGATTTATTGCTGAAAAACGTGCAATATGATGTGCGCATGCGTAACCGAGACACCTTTCCAACAGGGTGTAGCAGATGCTTCGAGGATTCTGGAGGAGCTGAGTGACATGAAACTTCAGGGAGGTCTGTAGTGCTAGTTTTCTTGGTACTTAAAAAAATATTTCATGTGTGTGAGTGGCTTGTCTGGACTTATGTCTGGGCAACTGAAGAGGATGTCAGATCCCCTGGAGTCGGGAGCCACCAGGCAGGAGCTGGGAACTAACCCTGCATCCTCTGAAAGAGCAGCAAGTGCTCTTAACCACTGAGCCATCTCTCTAGCTCTTTTTGGCACTTTTACATTATTTTATTTCATTTATTTTTGTTTTTCGAGACAGTGTTTCTCTGTGTAGCACTGGCTGTCCTGGACTCACTCTGTAGACCAGGTTGGCCTCAAACTCACAGCGATCCACCTGCCTCTGCCTCCCAAGTGCTGGGATTAAAGGCGTGCGCCACCAGGCCTAGCTTCTATTTTTAAACTTTGAAAAGAGAGGGTCTCACATATTCAGGATGGCTTTCTCTGTGGAGCACTGTCTCTTGTGCTCCCCTGATGTCCCCAACCTGTTTTCACCCACAATGCAGAGCTAGGCAAGCACTCTACTGCTTAACTGTATGTACTCCAACCTAGGGGTTTTTTTTTTTGTTTGTTTTTTGAGGATCTCATGTAGCCAGGCTGGCCTCTTAATTTGCTATGTCATCAAGGATGATCTTGAACTTCTGATCTTCCTGCCTCCATATTTTGAGTGCTGGGTTTTTCTTTTTTTTTTTTTCCTGAGGACAGGGTTTTTCTGTGTAGACTTGGTTGTCCTGGACTCACTTTGTAGACCAGGCTGGCCTTGAACTCATAGAGGTCTGCCTGCCTCTGCCTCCAGAGTGCTGAGACTAAAGGTGTAGGCTACCACTGCCAGGCTGAGTGCTGGGTTTTCTTTTTTCTTTTTTTTTTTTTTTAAGATTTTTTTATTTATTATGTATACAATATCCTGCCTGCAAGCCAGAAGAGGACACCAGATCTCATTACAGATGGTTGTGAGCCACCATGTGGTTGCTGGGAATTGAACTCATGACCTTTGGAAGAGCAGTTGGTGCTCTTAACCTCTGAGCCATCTCTCCAGCCCAAGTGCTGGGTTTTCAAGTCCATTCTAGTTTTATAGGGGCTGGGGCTGCGTCCAGGGTCTAATGTGTGCTGAACAAGCACTGGATGAACGGAGCTATACCCATAGCCCTTGCCTTTTATTATTTGATATAGGGTCTTGCTGAGCTGGCCTTAAACTTCTATGTAGCCCAAGCTGGCCTTGAACTCACGTTCTTCCTGCTTCATATTCCCAGAGAATCAAGAGGAAGGGCATCCTGGGCTACAGGGTAGACCCGATGCTGTTTCAGGGACATCCCCTCCCTCTCCCTGTGGCCTGCCCTTCCCTGTGCTCTACAAACTGACGGGGCTTTGTCCTCTGCTTTTGTCTCTAGTTAAGTGACAGTCCAAGCAAGCGCCTGGTCAAGAGATGGCCAGCCTGAGGCCCAGCCGACCCACCTGCATCAGGGCAGCGTTCAGCATAGCTGGCTTCCGGAGGTGGCAGGGACACGTGCGCCACCGCCTTCAGGTGCCTTGTGTGTATGTGTGGGAGATGCCATCTCTCTAACTCTTGGATCCCTTCCCCCCTTCCCAAATAAAAGTATTCAAATTGCAGTATTCTTCCTCGGCGGCCTGGGGCTAGTGGGACGGCGCTGGCTCCTACTGAGCATTCTAAGCCTCGCTTCTGCATGTGTGTGGGGACCAGCTGAGAAGGACAGTTCAGTGCCTCCACCTCCCCTGGCTTTGGGCCCAGTGGCAGTGCCAAGGTGCTGTGTGGCTCACAGTGCTGGGAAGGGCTCCCCACCTGTTAGGCTCCGGAAGGTCTTTCTCCCCTCCTCACCAGGTTGAGTGTCAGCATGGCCCGTGGTGTGGGCAGCGAGCACTCCAAGTGCTGTGTGTTAGGTTGCCATGGCAGACTCAGCATCAAACTTTCCCCCCACAGGTCAACTCTAGAAGGAACCTCATGGACTTTGCTGAAGGCATCTGGAGAGAGGTATGTCGCAGACCTGGCTGCAGCCTCCTAGGTCTAGAGACCCGAGGAGCCCGGTGATCAGGCTGTGAGGGTCAGAGTTCAAGCAGGGAGCACTCCTACCTGTGTGCACAGGTGGTATAGGTAACTAAGGGAGGATGGCTCACTACGTAGCCCAGGCTGGCCTCAGACTCAGGACAGGTCTCCTGTCTCTGCCTTTTCACTGCCAGGACGAGAGTGCCACCACAAGGCAGGAACAAATATTGATAAAATATAGCCACAGAAAGCAGGAAAGGTCAGATAGGAAGTTCTGATCCCCACAGCAGTGGGAAGGGGACTCCCCAAAAGCCTTGACAAGCACCCTTAAGAGTAGTTTGCTGGGCCGGGCGTGGTGGCGCACGCCTTTAATCCCAGCACTAGGGAGGCAGAGGCGGGCGGATCGCTGTGAGTTCGAGGCCAGCCTGGTCTACAAAGTGAGTCCAGGACAGCCAAGGTTATACAGAGAGACTGTCTCAAAAAACCAAAAAAAAAAAAAAAAAACCAAAAAAAAAAAAAAAAAAAAAAAAGAGTAGTTTGCTGCTGAGTGTGGTGGTGCATGCTTTTAATCCCAGCACTCGGGAGGCAGAGGCAGGTGGATCGTTGTGAGTTTGAGGCCAGCCTGGACTACAAAGCGAGTCCAGGTCAGCCAAGGCTACACAGAGACCCTGTCTTGAAAAACAAAACAAAACAAACTTTAAAAAGAGTTTGCTGAGCTGGGCTTGATGGCACAGGCCTTTAATCCCAGACTCCAGAGGCAGAGGTAGGTGGATCCCAGCACTGGAGAGTCTGAAGCAGGAAGATACAGGGCTATATGAGATATTGTTTTTTAATGTTTTGAAATGATCTATTTCTATATCTACAAGTATTTTGTGACATGTATGCAGTGCCCAACAACACCAGTAGAGGGCGTCAGAAGCCCTGGAACCGGAGTTCCTAATGCTTATGAGCCACCATGTGAGCATTAGGAATTGAAGCTGGAAACTGAACTGCTAGCTCATCTTTCCAGCCCCGAGACCCTGACTTAAAAAGCCAAACAAGCCAGGTGAGGAGGTGCATGCTTTTGATGGCAGCACTTGGGAGGCAGAGGCAGGTGAATCTCTGTGAGTCTGAGGTTATAGCCTGGTCTACACAGGTACACAGGCCAGCCAAGGTTATGTAGTAACCAACCAACCAACCAACCAACCGTAGCGTAGGTGGTAGAGTGCTTGCTTAGCATGCAGAAGCTTCTGGTTTGATCCCCAGAACGATACCTCAAAGGGGAGGTGAAGGCAGAGGGTCACAAGTTTCAGGGTCACCATGCTGCATAGTTCCAGGCCAATCTTGGCTCTGAGACCCTGTCTTTTTTAAAAAAATATTTTATCTAATTTAAATTTATATACATTGGTGTGAGGGTATCAGACCTTGGAGTTACAGACAGTTGTAAGCTGTCATGTGGGTGCTGGGAATTGAACCTGGGTCCTTTGGAAAAGCAGACAGTGCTCTTAACCACTGAGCCATCTCTGCAGCCCCAACCCTGTCTTTTTTTATTTATTTTATTTTTTTAAAGAGTTTATGTGCAAGGCAAATCATACAAGCTTGCCGTTAGTGATAGACGTTACCTATCACCCTGCTGCTAGGACTTACCCTTCTGCTCACAGAATTTTCTGTTTTGTGGTGATGGGGACTGAGTCAAAAGCTTTTGCCATCAGTTTTTAGATCCCTATGACGGTGACTCAGAAGATACTCCAGGTCATTCCAACTACCGCAGCTACCGCCAGCGTGCCTACCGCCTCCTAGGCGACAGGAACCGCAACGCATCTCCCTATACACTGAGGTTCAAGGTTGCTGAGGAGGCCAGTGTAGAAGACTCGCCCCCACCAAAGGCTCCAGATCTCGCCGGGAAAGCTGGCTGGGCCCCCATAGCCTTGGAAGCCAACGATGTCGACATGCAGCCTGAAGGAGAACTAAAGGCACTTGGCCCCCAGGAGGTCACTGGGTGGCCCGCCAGGCTGTCCCCATCACCAGAGGACTGGAGGGCAAGGACTGCCAGCCCTCTCATTCCTGCGGAGACCCCAGAGACAGGCAGACACCTGCTGGGCAGACCCAGAGCCACCCGGCTGCCACCCAGACTTGGGAACGAGAGAGACAAGGCGCCCAGGCTGTCGCTTTCCAAGAGGAAGCTGGAGCTTTTACTTGCAGAGCCTGAGAGAATTAAGAGAAAGAAGAAGTACGTGGCCAGCCCAGGGCCTGGGCCAGCTCAGGGCAGGGGTATGGCACTGGCACAGAGCCAGAGACTCAAGCCACACTAGTGATGAATGATAAATATGGTCCTACCAGCTGGCATAAAAATGGGTGTGCAAAAGTTTAATCCCAGCACTTGGATCAAAAAACAAAACAACAAAAAAAGCTGGGCGTGGCACACCCCCCCTTCAGGACTGGCAGTGACCCGTCCTGCCTGCCACAGAGTGCTGGGTTACAGGCTGAGGTAGGGGCAGGCTCCCCCGTTCTTGTGTTCAGCCCTTTGTGCCTTGGAGTTTCTAAGCCTCAGGCCAGCGTGGCCTCAGTCTGCTGGGACACCAGGCTCATGGTGGGTGGTTTTTTTCTTCCGGTCTACTTTTGCCAGCTGCTTCACTGAATTTTTCTTTCTGGTAGGTAACAAGAGCCGAGCGCAAGTCTTCTGCTGCTGCCGAGGTCCCAGTCTTCTCTCCTCCCAGCTGTGTCCTCCCCACAGTGGTTGGGCCTCAAGGTTCCCAGTACAAATAAAAAGACACCACAGGAGGTGCCCATTCTTGGCAGGGCCAGGTTCACCTCTGGGTACTGTTGGGCCATTCCAACACTAGTTAGTGGCCAGGGTCCTGCTCATCCCTGCCCAGGTGGCTCTGCCAGGGAAGACAACAGGGCTGGGCCAGCAAGACTCTTTTGATCTTGGGAGCAGCTGGGGGTGGGGGTGGCGCTCTCAGGAGCAGAAGTCCAGTTATGGGGCTGGGTGAGTCCCCCATGGACTCAGGCACTATCCTTTGAGGTGTTCGGAGGCATCAGGAAAAGCCACAGGCGCTGTGGGCTGTGCATGACAGCTTTTGACCTGGACTTGAATCACCTGCACCTGTCCTGTCCCCAGGAGTCCCTTGCAGGAGAATGCTAGGCTGGGGCTGGGTCACCTCCTGCTGTTTAGGAACTTGCAGTGTCTTCTACCAGGGCCCTTAGGGGTTAGGACAGTGACTCTCAGTGCTAAGCAGCCCTTACAGCTATGACAACAGCCTCTGCCACCAGGCAGCATATTGACAGTTGCTGAGATGCCAGGACTGTCATCCTTTCTGTGAGGCAAAGCCACTCTCCCCATGGGGCGCTGTGGGAAGCTGGGCCTGGCGGAAGGGCTTGTGCCTGTGAGACAACAAAGGTCCCTGGAGGACAGAGCTGCTGCTAGGCCTCGGGGCCAAGTGACGCTTTCCTAGCCTCATCTGCTGCTTCTGCAGCTGTGATCAAGGCGACACAGGTGAGGTGGGCTGCGGTGCAGCTGGCAACAGCTGCCTCATGGGGTGAGATGCAAGGATTCCCTAGCAGACTGAGCAGAGCGGCAAGAGGTGAGAGCCTGTCATGCTTAGTGTTTTATTTAATAAAACGAGCCATTCGCCAACCCTCTAAAAACACATGCTTTCGCCTTTCCAATCCACTGTTGCCAACCACAGCAGCACCTTTCACTTCCGCCAACGCAAACCAACCACTTTCCTTCCACAAGTCCAAGTCCATCAACCTCCATTGTCTAAGGATGAATGAATGTTAAATATTGGGTTTTACTGTTACAGAAAGGATTTGAGAGAAGTCTAGCTTTACTCAGTGCACAGAACTGCAACTCCACGCTCATAGAAGCTTCGAGGATCTTCCTTGGTAGCAATTTCAAAGTCCACGGTGAAGATAAGGTCTGCCCGGGTGAAGTTCAGGTAGACAGGTAAGGTCACCTGTGAGGCAGACAGAGGGACTTGCTGTGGACCAGCTCTGGGGACAGCTCCCACAGGGGTCCAGGGCTGGTAGAGCTGCAGGCATGGCACAGGCAGATGGCACAGGGCAGATGGCACTTACCACATTGGCCTTCTTCTCAGCATTGGTTTGCTTCACCCAGCGCAGCTGTGTTAGCGGGAGGACCGTGGAGATGGCATTGGAAAGCGACAACTTGCTGTTGTTGCACGTAGCCCCTTGAAGCTTCAGACCTGTGAGGAGATGTAGAGACCGGAGTGGAAGAGGCCCACAGCCACCCAGCCCTGCGCACAGGGCATCCTCAGGCCCCGCGGGGCCACCTGCACCACATTCATGTGGAAACAGGCTTCAGAGAGGGGCCACACCCAGAGCGCAGACTCCGGCTCACCTGTGACCCCGAAGCTGCAGGCATCAAGCGTGGCACTCTGCGAGGCGGTGACATTGACTTCCAGGGTAAGTTCCTCCAGGGACCAGCTGTTGGCTTGTGCCACATACTGTCTGGTGGCAGTGATGTAGGCCTCAGGCACAAACAGGCCACCCAGGCACACATGGATGTTCTGTAGAAATAGCGGCCCCCAGGAAAAGGAGAGGTCAGGCACGGACACTTCTCCACCCAGGTCCAGGACCCCAGGAGCCTCGGTGACTTCCCAGGTCACCCTGCCCACCTTTAGTTCCTTGGCACCACCCGCCGCCGCCGCCTGGGAGATGTTCTGCAGCTGTTTGATCCTCTCGCTGAAGTCGGCCACCCACTGGATCACGGTCATGCCCGCAGGCACCGTGTAATGGGACCAGCTCCGAGGCAAGATCCCTGCAGCAAGGGACGGGGACCCAGGTCTCAGCATCCGCTCTACCAACTCCCCTGCAGCGGAAGTGGCTCAGGCTGCCAGCACCTGCGCAGCACAGTCCTCCTTCCTGGCTGTGCCTGGTGCCTGTCCACATCCTGCAAGGCCCAGGGCATGGTTGCCAGGGTTGTGTGGGGTGCTCGCCTAGAGGCCGCCACTGCAGGCACACACTCTTCCCTGTGTCACTTGCCTGGGCCCTCCTTCCCTGCTCCTGCTTGTCGTGTGTCCCCTTCACTGCATTATCCCTTAAAGTCACAGATGCTGCACAAAAACTTTCGGTAAGCCCAGGGAAAACCAGGGTCTGTTCTAAGACCCCCTCCAATTACTGAGGAAGTCTGGAAATGATGTATGCGAGGCCCGGGAGCTGCAGTGTGTCTACGCACGGGGCGTGGGCCGGCTAAGTGGTGGCCCCGCCCTATGCCCGCATCCCTTGGTACCTTTCACCAGCTCGTTGATCAGAGTCCGAAGGTAGTTTGTCTGCTTCTTTTTCCCCTCACACACTTGAACGACATCAGCAAGGTCCTGGCGCACATCTTGGAGTAACTTGGCTCCCATTTTCACTTCTCTCTCAAAGAACCGGAACAGAGGATCCTAAAAGCAAAGAGGAGAGGGCTGAAGACAGGAAGTCTGGACAGAAGCCAGCCACATGGCCAGCAGAGCCTTTGAACCAGGCTTTTCTGGAGGTAGCCGGGGGGGGGGGGGGGGGGGGGGGGGGGGCATGGCCTGGTCTGATTATGAAGAGTGGCCACCTCTGCCCTCCAGCTCTTAGACCACAGACTGTTCTAGAACAGCTGAAGCAGGGTGGCACTCCTCTTGCTCAAGATTGGGGATGAGGACTGACTCCAGCCCAGCTACCTTGATGTTCTCCACGGTGCGCTTAAGCGGGCTCAACGTCTGTGGGATGAGGTGCAGCCAGTTAGAGGCCGTGGTGTGCAGCGTCCTCATCCAGGCTGGACGCCCATCGGATGTGGAGTCCGTCCTGGTCTTCTTCTCCGTCTCTGCGTAGGCCAGGTCATCCTCGTCCTCCAGCATCTGCATCTTCAACATCTTACTGATCATGTCCACGCCTAGGCCGGTCACGGGGCAGGAGGCAGTCAGGGAAGAAGACGACGTCAATGAAGACAGAGGCCTGTTACCATTAAATTATCACAGCAGCCTGGAGGCTGCACTTGGTGCCACACATCTAGAGCACAGACCACGGCACAACTGGCCCAAGCCCATCACAGGGCTATTAAGGCAGAACCAGCTGCTCCCAGCCTGCCCACAGAGCCATGGGCCTCAGAAGCCACACACTCAATATGAACGTAGAACCTGCCATGAGGGCGACTGTGATGGCACCAGAGACGCCTCTGAACTCTGCTCATTCAAGTGCCCGTGTCCAGCTGTGACTGAAGGTCACCTCTTCCCATAAGCACCTCCCAGGCTTCTAGAGTGTTCTCCCAGGAGTGGGAGGCAGCTGGGAACCACCCACCTCGGACCTTGCCTAGACATCAGAGTAGAGCAGAAGGACGAGGGAAACAGGCTGCACTATGCGGTTGCTGCTTAATGGTCTCGCCTGCTCTGCTTTTAAAGAGGGCTCGTGTCATCCAGCTTAGCTTAGAGCTACCACCGGTGTGAGCCACAAAACCTGCTGGAAATATGGTTTTAGAACATTATGGAAGAGTGCCTGGGGCTTAATACACGGCTGTTGTGCTATGTGAGGCATGGCCTCAGCTGAGGGCATATTGTGTAGATGTGAGGCTGAACTCGATTTTTCCACCTTGTAGCACCAAGACCCTAGCAGTGCTTCCAGCCCTTAAACCTTTTTAGGGCTCCCTGGTGCACAACTGTGAAAGGCAGCAGAAGTGAACAAGCCTCCCAGCAGGCTCAGGGTGGGCACGGCTCCAGAGGAGCCAGGAGACTTACTACCCACCTTGGGTGGTAAGCAGGACCCTCTCAGCATTGTTGGGCAGGCCCAGCCATGAGGGCGTCTGGGCGTCGGGCAGCAACTCTACCCACTGCACAAACTCTTCTCGCCTGAGAAAGCAGGACATCTGGAGTAAGTCAAGGGCGGACTGTGGCTCCCCACCCACCATACCAGCCACAGCAGCCACACCTGATCCCATCAGGCATCTGAATGTCCTTGTGCCCGTCAACCTTGCACGCCAGCTTGAATTCACTATCGAAACTCCGGGTGGTAAACAGGCGCTCCAGGAAGGTATTGAGCAGGCGCTGGTCAAACTCATTGTCCACTCGCCCACCGTAGATGGACTGGGCCATCAAGGTCTTAAGGGCAGACCACGGGATCTTATCCGGTGAGATGTTCTGCCGGCCCTGGGGAGGGGAGAGGCTGGGTTACATGTGTACTCTAGAGGGGCTGACTTTGTGCCACACTGTTAGGTTCTGGCTGCTACAGAATGTTAGCGCTCCCTTGACTCAGCTCCCTTGTCCTCCGGCGTCACATGTGAGGTGCCTAAGCATGGTTTCCTCTAAGTGCGCTGGTGTCTTGGGTATGGTACAGCCTACTTGCCTTGGCTGTGTCATCTAGCCATGTGTCCACCGTGTCACAAGCTGATCGAAGGTCAGATTCTCCAAATTCGTATTTCTTTGACCACCCCAGGGGAGCATAGCGCAGGCGCTCTTGGATGATGGCATGGAACCAAGCCAGCAGGAAATACAAGCGGGCACGTTCATTCGGAGACTAGATGATGAAAATGACAGAGTCAGAGAGCCCATGTCTGTCTAAGGAAGCTAGACCCTGTTTCAGAAGCAATGATCTGCAGAGCCAGCCACACCCTCACCCCTCAGACACCTGACCTGCAGCTCAGAGCAGAACTGAGGAGCAGGGCTGAGCCAAGTACCTAGGTTTCTATAGACGAGGACCCACACAACAGCACCGGAGTCTAGACAGGTTTCTAGAAGACAGGCTTTCTAAAAACGTGGACTCAGTGGGTTTGCACCAAGCAGAGCAGAACTGAAAGAGGTCCTTGCGGAAGCACCTGTGCTCATGGCTGCAAGGGGCCGTGCGTGCTCTGCACTCTGGGTCACAGATGCTGGGTGCACCTGCTCACCTGGAATCTGTGCCTCCCTCTTGTACCTTCCCGGGGGTGCTCAGGGAGGCACCAGCCTTGGGTTTATGGGCGGGCATGTCCTACCTTGCATATCCGAGAGACAGGGATGCTGCTGAACGTCCTCAGCATGTTGGCTTTCACCCCAGGTGGTGGCTCAAATACAAAGATTCGACCTGCACGGAGCAGGTTCACCGGCACCTGAGGAGAAGGAGCCTCTGTGATGTCTGCTTTTATTTTGGGGGTGGGGGGATGACAAGGTGTGGCTGACCTCAAGTTCAAGGCAATCCTCCTGTCCCAACATCCCAAGTTGTGGGGTTGCGGACATGTGCCACCACAGCCCGCTGACCCCTCAGTTTTGACACAGGCAGTTCGACTGCGTGCACACCACTCACAGTAAAAGGCAGCAGCACCAGGGGCTCCACCCTCTGCGCTCACCTTGGGGTTGATCTCCATGGTGAGGAAGAGCCGGAAGCAGGCGTGTGGCTGCAGGGAGTGCAGCTTCTTCTCCAGCTGCATCAGCCACCCCGGGGCCAGGTGCACGTTCTTCAGCATCACCCACCTGCCTGACTTCACGGCGGTGTTGATGGCCTTGTCTGCTTGGTTAAAGCCTTCCGCTGAGCCTGGGACACAGAGGCGGGCGTGAGCAACAGCAGGCAGCCTCACGCTTCAAGGCTGCCACATATCCACAGGAGTGGCACGTGCCCTTCCTTACCAATGGCAATGGAAGTGATCTGTGTGTTCTGCTCCGCTGCGAGATCCTCAACATGCCCACTGGCATCATACCCAGGCACAGAGCACATCAGGACAGGTGTGTTTGGCTTCACCTGTAAACGCAAGATGATGAGCTGTACCACAGGACCGGTCAGGAGAAAGGCTGAGGGAGGACTGCATACAAGCAGCAGCAGGCCTGGGCTGTGGCCAGCTGCTGATGCAACTGCGGACGGGGCTCTGGGGAGCCAGCACGGGGCACTGGGTCGTTACCTCTGTGCCCACAATGTGGGTGAGGTCAAGCGGCTGCTCCATGATGGACATGAAGGACTCCCCGAGGTTCGTGGACACAAACATGTGGGCCATGGCCAGCAGGCGGTCAGGCCGGAAAGCTTGAATCAGGAGTAGGCGGTGGATGGCCTGCCCGATGGGAGCTGAAACGAGGTGTGGCAAGTGTGAGTAAGGGGCACAGCCTCTCCACCCGCAGCACTGGCTCGGCCAAGCACAGTCCACCAAGCGCACAGCCTACTGGTTCTCCTGGGCCCAAGGAGCGTCTGCCTTTGTCCTGCTGTCACTTTAGGAGCCTGGCGAGCAGATGTTATCCCTAGGCGTGACTTCACTGCCTTTCCAGAGACTATTCCCAGGCCAGCCTAGAACTCAGCGTCCTCCAGCCTCTTCCTCCATGGCGCTGGGATTACAGGTGTGTGGCTGCCGTAGCTGCCATGTGTGCGCGCACATGGAAGGGCGTATGGGGAGGTCAGAGGACAAGCTCCTGTGTCACTCCTCACCTTTTGACAGGGTGTGTCTTTACCACCGTGACCAAGGCTGGCCTGAGGAGCCCTGTTCCCTCTGCTTCTGCCTCCCATCTCCTCATGGGTTGCACTATTGTGTGTGTAGGCTTTGGGGATCCAAATTCAGTTGTCTGTCTTGAGTGGCACACACGTTTACACACTAAGCCATCTCCCTAGCCCCCAGCATCTGTTGCTTTAAAAAACATTTTTTTTTGAGACAGGATCTCACTGTGTAGCCCTGGGTAGCCTTGAACTCACACTAAATTAGGCTAGCCTTAAACTCTGAGACCTACATGCCTTTGCTTCCTTAGTGCTGGCATCAAAGGCATGTGCTATATCATGATTAGCAAAAATAAAACTTTCTATTTTTTGAGACAAGGCCTCTCTCTATGGAGCCCTTAGTTGCCCTGGGGGAAAATCTGTATTTTTGTATGTGTGTGTATGTATATGTGGCTGCCACAGGCACGCCCTTTGTGGATTGGATGTTGTGTGTGGGAGTGTGGAGGTCAGAGCAGCTGGTGGGGTTGGCTCTCTCTTAACACATGGGTCACACGGATGGAGCTCAGGTCTTCACCTGCTGAACCATCTTGCTGGTCCTCACTGACTCTGAAACTACAAATGACCTGTTGGTTGCAGACCACTGAGTCTTCACTGGGAAAACAGAACAGTGGCCAGTTAAGTGCAGTAGTGCCCCTATGCCTGTGGGTCCCTGAGATCACATGCTGCTGCCCACTGCCAGGTCTGATGCACTCATGAGTCTTTGTGGCACAATTAAAGACAATCCCTGTTCATGTTTTGTTTCGCATCCCTCACACCCCAGTAAGGTGAACCAAACCCCAGGGCCTTACGCCTGCTAGGTAAGAATTCTATCACTGAGTTCTGTCCCTAGCCGCCTCTATCCTCGTAGGGTCACTAATGATGATGAGGGAGGAATGAGAAATCTGATCCTCTTATTTCTCAGACAACTACTACTTAGGAGCCATCTCCCTAAATAACGTTTCCTAAAATGGCAATTTTAGTTTTTGTTTTTGTTTTTTTTCCAGACAGGGTTTCTCTGTGTAGCCTTGGCTGTCCTGGACTCATTTTGTAGACCAGGCTGGCCTCGAGCCTATGGAGATCCATCTGCCTCTGCCTCCTGAGTGCTGAGATTACCAGTGTGTGCCACTATGCCTAGCAATTTTGTTTTGAAACAAAAATCTCATTATGCAGCTTAGGCAGGCCATGACCTGTCTTCCCACAGTCTCCTGACTCAGGGCACATCACCATTCTGGCCTGGCTTCCTAACAAGCCCTGATGCTAAAATAATTCTCTGGGGAACATCACACCCAACTTTATATTCAGGCCCAGAAAGAGGACAGCAGGGATCTGCATTTGACTCACTTGTAGGTGTTTCCTCGCTCCAGAGGTATGGCACGGTCTGCTCTGGTGAGCTACTATCCAGCCAAATGCCAAACTGCTGTAGAGACAACAGGGAAAGTGTTACCACAGGACAGAAATCATCTGGTGTGGGGTGCTGGCATGTAGCTCAGGGCATTGCTCTATCGAATGAATAGATGTTTAAGGGCAGGTGTTAGCCTGGCTCTGACACAAGCACACGTAGTCACACAGAATCAGCAAGCTGCTCACTGACATTTCACTAGCCAACTGAAAACGCAATTGGTCGCTTGAAAGGGCAATTACCTCATCTGCCTGAACCTTGGCAATCAGATCTTTAAAGGCTGGCAGACAACTCAACCTCACCACAGCTTCTGCCTGCTCCACAGTCAGGCCCTGGATTTTGGGGGTGGATCCAGCGCTCAACACAATCTCCTTCCCTCTGAGGAAGTGCTGGAACTCGGCGTCATAGGTGGGCTCCCTGCAGGGGGGAAAGGGAGGCCGGTCAGGTAGATGTGTGCGTGTGTGCCTGTCTGTCTGTCTGTCTCCCCTCCCCTGCCCCCCCCATCTCTCTCTCTCATTTTTCAAGATGGTTTCTCTGTGTAGCTTTGGCTATCCTGGACTCGCTTTGCAGACCAGGCTGACCTCAAACTCTGCCTCCTGCCTCTGCCTCCCAAGTGCCGGGATTACAGGCATGTTTCTTTATATAGCAACTATGACAACAGCTGTGGTTCACAGAAAGGAGAGTGCATGCTAGGAGGACCTGCAGAGCCTCATCAGTACTGAGCAGCCAGCCTCACCCCAGGGTGCCTTTCAGCTTAATTCTCGCCAGCAGCATGGCAAAGGTGATGTGGTCCTGGTGCAGCATGCCTCGAGCCACTCGGTTAAATGCCACCTGGGGACCAAGAGGCAAAGGTTGGTGTTCTGGAGGCTGTACTTCTGTCCCCCCTAGACAGAGGCACGCTTTGCCCTCTACCTGGAAGAGGTCCTTGGTGATGACGGAGAGGCGCTGGGTATGGTCAGTGGCGCCCTTGAGGTTCGGGTTCTCATACAGCACGTTGTGGTAGATGTCAAGGAAGAACTGCAGCGAGTACTGATACAGGAAGTGAACCTGGAAGACAGCCACGTAACGTCAGGGTGTGCCTCAGGCCACAGTTAGGGGCCAGCGCTGCTGTGCCAATGGCCTCACCTGCTTCAGGGACTCCATAGTGAAGTAGATGCTGCTGCACGCAGTGGACAATGGCAGGTACTGTTGGGACACAGTCTCCACCTCCTGCATGACAATGTCTGTCTCCTCTACTTTTCTGGTGACCTCGGCGGCTTCCCGCTTGAGATTCTCCAGGGTGGTTATGATGGTGTCGTCATCCAGGATGCGTCCTTTTACCTCATTCAGAGCTTGCAGCAGAGACTTCTCGAGCTGCCGGAGACGAAGCTGAAATTCCCCTAAACGACAAGACAGGTTTGTGACACCCTGCCACGGGGGATCGGCATCCCCTCTCCCTTCAGAGCTCGGCCGCTGCCCACCCACCACTGCGAAGCCGAGGACCAGAACTGCACCTTGCAGCTTCAGGAGGTCAGAGCGCTTCTCATCCACGTCAGGCCTCTCTGCTTTAAGCACTTCATTGAGACACTGGCTCTGCAAACTGCTGCGGGTGACCGTGAAGTTCACGAAGGTGACCCGGGAGCAGAGGTCTGGTGGGAACTCCACCTGTCAGAGAAGACGACAGACTGGTGGGCTCACTCCACTCTGAACACCATCATCACATGGCCTATTAGAGTCCCACTGCTTACTGTTGGGTCTCGAGTAGACAGGAAGATGACAAATGATGGGGACAGGTCTATGTCTTGGTCACCAAGGGTAATCAGCACTCTCCCTCCTGTTCGCCGAACTTCACGGTTCAGTACTGGATTCAAGACTGGATCGTAGCTTTCCACATCCTGTGGAGGGCATAAGCACACACAGAGGCAGACAGCGGTTTACTATCTGGGCCAGTGCACACCCACAAGCCACCGGGACACGCCCATGGGTTCTACCTTTGAGGAAGCTGTAACGGCGGAGGTAGTTTTGCCTTTTTAAGGAAATTCTTAGGAGTGGGGCATGACCATGCCTGAGTGGCAGAGCACTTGTCTTGATGTGAGGTCTGGGTTCCACCCCAGCAGCAACCGAGACCCAGCTCAGAGATGCGCTAGCCACACGGTTTATCAACTCACACTGAAGACCTCAGATCCCCTGACTCCAGGGTTTCCAAGACAGGGTTTCTCTGTGTAGCCCTGGCTGTCCTGGCTGGTCACTCTATAGACCAGGCTGGCCTCAAACTGAAACACTTGCCAACCTCTGCTTCCTAAAGGTGTGTGTGTGCCACCACCACCTGGCAGCTGGTTTTGAGAAAGAATCTTTCTAAGTAGTCCTGACTGTGTGGAGCACTCTGTGTAGGCCAGGCTGGCCTCAAACTCTGCCATCTTTTTTTGCCTTTGCTCCTGAGCTCTGGGATGAAAAGTTTGAGCACTACCACGCCCAGCTGGGGACTTAAGTTTTGAAACACAATCTCAAAGCTTTATTCTTGTTTCAGTATCAAACCACATCTAACCAAGTCCAAATACCATCACGGTGTTTGTGCTATTTACTACAGGTCACGGTGTCCCTAATGGGGCAAATCTAAACAGACACAAACCTGGACGAGAAGGGGGTTGCCAAATCTCAGAGCACTCTCCAGATTCTTCCGGAAGGCATCATCTAAGAAGCTGGTCCTTGTGATCTTCCGATCCTTGTATTCATTCATGATGAATTCTGTGGCCTGCCCGGAGGGGTCAATGATCAGCGGGTACCTGAGGAGAGGCGACACGAGAGTGAGTAAAAGGTCCAGCAGGAAAGGCAGCCTCCTTCCTGATCGGGTAGGAAGAACCCATCACTCCGTACAGGCAATCTCTAGACATTTCTGGATTCGCAAATAGACATGATGTAAATCAAGTTATTTCCTGAATTCAATAAGCAGAATTCAATCAAGATGTAAAAATGAACACTGACCTCTTAGTCCTGCCTCCCCACATGTCTTTTCCAACAAGGTATTTTGAAAACAACTAAACGGGATGACTGTACCCATCTCTACATGCACCTCGGGCCCGAAAGCATACCTATTGAATCGCTTTAGCATGATGGCGTTTTCTGTGCACAGGTCATCAGCGGGTAGGGAGCTGGCCTGCCAGCGGAGGCGCTCGTCAGCATTGGAGAGATACTCTGTCCGTGCGATGTCTGTGCGGAACTGAAATGGAAGGGAGGCTGCTGTGACTGTAGGTTAGGATTTGGTCACAGCGTGCTCAATGCTGGCTGGCGCGGGCCCAGGTTCACTATCTCTTTGCAGCGCCTGTTACCTGGATGTTGGCCTGCTGTAAATGATGAGACCAGGTGGTGAACAGGTTCTGACGCATCTGCTGGTCAAAGTAACCTGCATAGGCGATAAACGCTGCCGACAGGAGGCAGTCCCCAGCAATAGTAGACATCTGGTTTTTGAAAGTTTCGCTTGTCTTTTCCCAGCGTTCCCTCTCAGCAGATAAACTCTTCAGAAGCGCTGTGCTCCGGTTTACCTAAGGGAGGAAAGAAAATCACACGACATGTTTAGAAACACTGAATGCTACAAAGGAATTCATCTGTGGGCCAGTGAGCTGGCCTAGTGGGTAAAGGCTCAGGCCACCAGGCCGGATGGCCAGAGTTCCATCCTGTGACCTAACATGGAAGGAGGACCAACTTCACAACAGTGTCCTTTGGCTTCTACATGTATGTGCCATGCATGCACATATGGTCCCTAAATTAATGAAAAAAGGTATCTATGTGCTGTGCAGGATCTAGGGAGGAGTAGAAGCAGACGCAGGCTGTCCAGAGGCCTGGAGAGGTGGGAGTGGGGTCCCTTCATAGCACAAGCCAAGGGCAGAGCACAGACGTTCCACCTTGAGAGATCTGCACATTCTGGGATTTTCCTTAAATGAGGAACAGTTGGGCATGGCCAGACCGGGAGGCAGACTGGTAGCCTATTTATTTATTTTAGGTTTTTTGAGACAGAGTTCTTTGTGTAACAGTCCTGACTATCCTGGATTTGCTTTTATAGACCAGGCTGGCCTCAAACTCACAGTGATCCACCTGCCTCTGCCTCCAGAGTGCTGGATTAAAGGCGTGGACTGGGGGCTTATTTAAAGAACTTGAAAGGAGTGAAAGTAAATGTACTTAGCGCAAACTCAGGGCGCGCGCGTGCGCGCGCGCGCACACACACACACACACACAGTGCTTCATTATCTCACCAAGACCTACAGTGTGTGAGTCAACACTGTTAATCTTGGCTCCTGCCAGGGTGGCCATGAGGACCTTTTAGGTAACTCAGAGTTCAGAGAACCTTGGGGTGGGGGCAAGGCTTACTTTGGCTTCGACAGCTGCCAGGTCTGCCTTGATGGCCTGAGCCTCGGAGATGAGGACAGCATACTCCTCCTTGTAGCGGGCGATGCTGGCCTCCAGATCCCGGATCATCTGTTCCACCTCATTGGCTTTCTGCTGGTTGTCCTTGGCATCATCTTCCAGTTTCTGCAGCTCGTTCCTCAGGGGCTCCACTCGCTTTAACATGTCTGCGTAGTTCAGCTGGGAAGGGCAAGGCACAGGTGTGACGCTAAGTGATGGGAACAAGGCACGAGACATGAATTTGTGAAAAATGCCATAATGAAGTCCATGGCTTAGTATAGCCAATCAAAAGTGAGCTAGGGAAGGTGGGCTGGGCTTGTGAACCCTGGCATGTGGGAGGCTGAAGTAGCCTGGGATATAAAAGGCGATTCTCTCAAAAGCCAAATCCAGGGGCTAGAGGAATGGCTTAGCAGTAAGAGCATGTCCTCTCACAGAAGACTCACAGAGTGTTTCCCAGTTTCCTGTACTCCAGCGTCAGGAAATCTGAGCCCTTTTCTGGACTCCTCAGTCACTTGCATTCAAGTGCAAACACCCACAGCTACAAAATAAAAATGAACCTTAAAAACAAAAACTCCAAACTAATTTAAACCAAACCCCTAACCCTTGAGCTAGCAAGACAGCTCAAGCAAACCTGAGACCAGAGTTTGGTCCTCAGAACCCATGTAAAGACAGAAGAGAGGTGGAGTCACATGCTGCCCTCTGACCCCACATGCCCACGTATCACCGCCTCCCTCCCCAATGTGAGAACTGGCTTTTTGGGCTCTCTCCTCAGGTCACTCCCGTCGTCCTTGGGGATGAGAGCTTTTCCTTTCCTAATGAGCGGGCTTTGTCTAGTCCTCACCTAACTGAACTGGCATGACCTTCTCCATCTTTCCTCCTGGTGGCCATGGGCATGCTCACCTAACCTGCATACTGGATTTCTTTTAAGCGTGTAATAAAATTGCCCTTGAAGCCAGCCTGTGGCACATGACTTTAATCCCAGCACTTGGGAGGCAGAGACAGGTGGATAAGTTCCAGGACAGACAGGGCTGTTACATAGGGAAACACTGTTTTGAAAAGCAAAAGAAAACAAAAATTGCTCTCGAACAAATACGACAAACAATAAAAGCCAGGAGAATTAGCACAGCAGCAAAGCTGAGATAACGGAAATGAAGAAGTAACAGGGGAATCAGCCCCACCCACAGCGACGCTGTAGGGACCCACCTGTGCAACTGCCCACTTCACCATGGGGCCGCAAGCCAGGGAAGCCCGGTTGACGATTTCATAGTTGTAACTGGGGTTGGACATGTAGTTTTTCTTCATCTTCTCTCTTATAGCATCACTGAGAGAGGAAATTATTTCTAAGCATACACAGATAAAAACCTGTTTTCACGTGATACAAATGTAAAGGCCTTGCACTTATGAGGATGCTGGCCGAGCCCTGGTTCTTAGGTGAAGGTGACAGGGCTGCTGTGGACAGGCTCCTCCAGCTTCTGGCTCTGCCCCCCTCACCACAGCAACTGTGCCAGTTCTGGTACAACAGACAGAAGACCCTTGCTGTACTGCAAAGGGCTGAGCCCTGCAGCTCACAGCTGTTTGGAAGGATGAAACTCATGGCTGGCAGAGGTGATATCAGAAGCACACGCAGAGGACAATGCTGGCGTTCTCTCTCAGGCATTCTCAAACGGCACCTGTGGGACCAGTGCGACCCTTGTTCCCTGCTGGTAGATGACATGCCAGAGATGACCCGTGGAAATGGCCTCTGCAAACTACCACAGGACAACAGCAGGCCTCCCAGACTCAGTTGTACCTTCTCAACTGCTACAGCAGCTGCCTCACCTGATCTCCTCGGCTGAGAAGTTGACGATGGTGGGGATGAAGTTCTCTCTCATGATGATGGAGCGGATCTGCTTCCAGTCCGTGGTGCTCTCACCCAGCAGCAGGCAGATGGACTCCAGTGCCAGCTTCACAGCAGCAGGAGGGTTAGCCATAGACCTCACCTCCACCAGGTGTTGCTTCTTAATGGACTTCACAGCTGGCCAGCACGGGTGGGGCAGGACGGAGTGTGGGGAGACAGACAGCATCCAAGTGAGGACCAACCACCATCACCAAGGGCTCCTGCTCCACTCAGACAAAGGCTGAGAAGACTCAGGCCTCTCGCAAATCCTCAAACCCTGACCTTATCTAGCCTAAGCTGCAGGCTGTTCGTTGGAAAACATGGTATACAGTTTCAAGAATCACATTTCCCACCAGCTAGTTCTTCTCTCTTTTGTTATTTAGTTTTGGTCGTTAAGAGGCAGGGTCTCTCTATGTAGCTCCCTCTGGCTGCCCTGGTACTTGCTCTGTAGACCAGGCTGGCCTCGAACTCACATAAATCCACCTGCCTCTGCTTCCTGAGCCACCACACCAGGCTATTTATATTCTCTCTCTCTCCCTCCCTCTCAACATATATAGGAGAGGAAAACCTTTCAGAGAAGATGACTTGCTCTCCTAGAAGATAAAACCTCCATTTTTGCTTTCTGAGGCCGAGAGCAACCCCAAGCCACAGAGAGGCTGAGGCCTGCGCAAGCCTCATTAATCTGCGACAATTTACGGCTAGCTGTCTGATGAGGGTTGTTCTAAAAAGTGGCCAATACATTTATAAGCTTAAATAGAGTTGTTCTTGTTGTTGTTTGTTTTTTTAGAGACAGGATTTCTCTGTGTAGCCTTGGCTGTCCTAGACTTGCTTTGTAGACCAGGCTGGCCTCGAACTCACAGCGATCCGCCTGCCTCTGCCTCCCGAGTGCTGGGATTAAAGGTGTGCACCACCACACCCAGCTTTTTTTTTTTTAAAGATTTATTTATTTTATACATATGAGTGCTCTATCTGGACGTACACCAGCAGAAGAGGGCATCAGATCCTATTATAGATGGTTGTGAGCCACCATATGGTTGACAGGAATTGAACTCAGGACCTTTGGAAGAGCAGCCACAGCTCTTAACCTCTGAGCCATCTCTCCAGCCCCCTGAAATGGGAGCTTTAAAAAATAAAAAAAGATTTATTTATTTTATTTATTACATATGAGTGCTTTATCTGCAGAAGAGGGTATCAGATTACATTACAGATGGTTGTGAGCCACCATGTGGTTGCTGGGAATTGAACTCAGGACCTCTAGGAAGAGCAGGCGGCGCTCTTAACCACTGAGCCATCTCTCCAGCCTGAAATGGGAGCTTTTAAGACTGAAATTTTAGTAGAAAACTTTTCCTTGTATCCATTTCTGCATGGAAACTCAAAAGCACAGGTGGTTTAGTCCTCCTTGGGTGTGAGGTGAATGCTGTGATAACTAGGCCATCAGACACAGCTGGCTCTGGTAATCAAGATTCACCCCTCCTTACATGGGTGCTGCTCCTTCATAGGCCTCTCAGGAACAGAGGAAGAATGAGTAATGAGCATCAAGTCAGTCACCACTGGCCATGGCCAGGGTACTCGATTCACTGTGAGATAGTGACACTTCCTCAGGAAATTCAAGTCAGGAAGGACCAAACTAAGTGTTGAAAATGTACGGTAAAGGCTATAACCCCAGCACCCAACAAGCTGAGGAAGGAGGACCCCAAGGTCAAGGTCAGACTGGGAGGCAGAGAGACCCTGTCTTTTGTTTGTTTGGTTTTATTTTTTGAGACAGGGTTTCTCTGTGTAGCCTTGGCTGTCCTAGACTCGCTTTGCAGACCAGGCTGGCCTCGAACTCACAGAGATCCACCTGCCTCTGCCTCCCGAGTACTAGGATTAAAGGTGTGCATCATCAGGCCCAGCCCGAGAGACCTTGTCTTAACACACCTATTCCTGGGGAAAACCCAACAACAACAACAACAACAACAACAACAACAACAACAACATGACACCCTACAAAACAAAGCAGTGGCATTGTCATCATTTTTCTCCCAGGGCTGAGAATGAAATCCAGAGCAGCTAGCACATTAGGCAAGTGGTCTATCCCTAAACACCACAGCCCATTTTTAAAAACTTTTTGTTGTTGTTGTTTTTCAAGACAAGGTCTCTCTGTGTTAGCCTTGGCTATCCTGGATTCACTTTATAGACCAGGCTGGCCTTCAACTCACAGTGATCAGCCTGCCTCTCCCTCCTGAGTGCTGGGATTAAAGGTGTGTGCCACCACATCCAGCCCATTTTTATTTTATTAATTAACATTATAGATAAGGTCTCATTAATGTAGACCAGGCTGGCCTCGAAGTTACAGCGACCAGCCTGCCTCTGCCTCACGAGTGCTGGGATTACAGGCATGCACCAGTGTGTGAGCGTTTTGTCTGCAGGCATGTGTGTGCACCACATGTGTGCAGTGCTGAGGAGGCCAGAAGAGGACATTGGACCACTGCAACCAGAGTCACAGGTAGTTATGAGCTGCCGTGTGGGTGCTGGGAACTGAACCTGAGGGCTCTGCAAGAGCAGCTTTAAACTGCTGAGACAGCTCTTCAGGCCGTGTTTTACTTTCTGAGACAGGGATTTTCTTATCTTCCTGCCTTGCCTCACTGTACTTGTGGTCACAGGTTTGTGTCACCAGACATATTCTTGCTGGTTTTCTCTTATAAGAAGGGTTTTGCTACAGTAAATTCAGACATGTTATCTGAGCACAGCTGAGAGATGGATAGGCTAACGTACTTAAAGGGCTCCAGATATTTGCTTACAACTCTTACACAAATGTACACCACTGAGCCTCACAGGAAGCTGGAAGCGCAGCATCTGCCACACCATGTCTTCAGTTGAGCTAAGAGCCCAGGCGGTGACAGCAGTTACGTACCATTCTGGGCCTCAATGACAGCAGGCTCTACTTTATCAAGATCCTCCTTGACACTCATCTGCTTGTCTGCGATGACCTCCTGCTGTTTGTGCAGCTGCTCCTGAATTTCTTGGCTCATGACCTAGAAAGCAAGGATGCTTAGGTCACATGGCTAAAGCACGGTGAGCTTGCTAAGTGAGCTTCAACAGCTCTCCTCGCCTGCTGACACACATCTGCTACCCCAGCAAACTTCTCTTTCAAACCACGTCTCCTATTGGCAACAGAGGCTGTACATGCCCCGCCCAGCCGGTTAGAGCCCTTGGAGTAAAGAGAGACGCACCTTTTTCTTCTCAGCCTCTTGCTGGTCTTTCACCATTTTCTTCAGCTTATCATTGGCTGCTGCATTCTTTACCTCCAGCTCTTGGCTCTTGATCCTCAAGTCACGGCGCAGTTCTTCCACCTGAGGAACCAAACCGCACTCAGAGACACACAGCGAGTCCTCTGTGGTCCTCTGGGGCTGCTGCGCCTACTCTACCTGGTCCACAGTTTCTTTGATCTTCCGGAGCCCGACATTTAGGTGCATCTGCTGCTCCTCCAGCTCGCTGCGCTTCTCATGGAAAAGGTTGGCGTAGTGGTTGATGAAGTCCAGGTAGTGGCGAGGTGTGATGGCCATCGTCCTGCCTCCTCGCTTTGCCAGGCGCGCGTTAGCCTTTCAAAGAACAAAGTTCAACTCTTCACTCCTCAGCCTCAGCTCTTATCTTGCTAGACTGCAGTGACACGGAGGAATGGGCTTGGCCCTCACAAGTCACAACACTCAGGCCATCCACAGCTCACAAAAGGCTGCACCAAAACCCACCATCCTTAAATCCCGATGCCTGACTGCACACAAAATGCCCATCCTGTAGAAATGTCTTGTTTTTCCTTTTTCTTTTCTTTCTTTCTTTTTTCTTTAAGATTTATTTATTAAATATACAGTGTTGGGGCTGGAGAGATGGCTCAGAGGTTAAGGGCACTGACTGCTCCTCCAGAGGTTCCTGAGTTCAATTCCCAGCAACCACATGGTGGCTCACAATCATCTGTAATGTGATCTGATGCCCTCTTCTGGCCTGCAGGTGTATGTGCAGGCATAGCACTGTATACATAATAATAAAATAAATCTTAAAAAAAAAAAAAGTATACAATGTTGTCTGCTTGTAGGCCAGAAGAGGTCATCAGGTTGCATTATAGATGGTTGTGACCTACCAAGTGGTTGCTGGGAATTGAACTCAGGATCTTTGGAAGAGCAGGCGGTGCTCTTAGCCATCTCTCCAGCCCCTTGGTTTTTTGTTTTTTTTTTGTTATTGTTTTTTTGAGGTACGGTTTCCTCTAGCCCAGGCTGGCTTCTAACTCACTATATAGCCAAGGCTGGACTTGAACTCCTGGTTCCCTTGCCTCTATCTCTCAAGCACTGGGATTACAGGTGTGGGCTACCACCCTTGGCTCAGAACTATGTTTTACATGAAAAGGCTCAGTAGTAGTTGATTTACTATGTTAAAATTGGCTAGGTTTTGTCTTCTGTTTGTTTGAGACAGGGCCTTACTATGTAACACAGGCTGAACACGCATCCTCTTGATTTTTTTGTCATTTGCTTGTTTTAGTTAAAAAATGTGTGGGTGTTTTGCCTGCATGTGTGTCAGTGTACCATGCACATGCCAGCTACCCCAGGAGGCCAAAAGAGGGTCTTAGATCCCCTATGACTGGAGTAAGAGTTGTGAGCTGCCATGTGGGTGCTGGGACTAGAACCCAGGTCCTCTGGAAGAGCAGCCCGTGCTCGTAAACGCTGAGCCATCTTGAGTCCTAACCCTGTTTTAGTGTCTCATGAGTGTTGGGATTGTAGGCATGTTCACTGAAGTCAGAGCGGAGGCTCTTTTTGCTCATGTTCAGTGGGCACAGAGACTAAGAACATGCTTTCTACGACAGAGGGCTTTGGGTTCTATCAGAAACGGGGCAACTGGGGTGGCTGTGGGAACGGTAGGTGATAGGCTACACACAGCTCTGAGTGCGTTTCTGAAAGCTTTTTGGTTTTTCAAGACAGAGTGTCTCTGTGTAGCCTTGGCTGTCCTCGAACTCACAGAGAACCTCTTGTCTCTGCCTCCTGAGTGCTGGGATTAAAGGTGTGTGCCACTGCCCTAAAGCCTTCTCAACAGACAGAAGACTGGATTTGTCTGTGGAAAGGCCCTATCGTAAGGGCTTAGCACTAAGGCCAGCAGGGTATCGCCTTCCACTGCAGTTCTAGGCACAGGCCGGGGAAGATTCACTGCAAGGAGCTGCCCCTGTGTCTCCACACAGGATACAGGGCTCCTGGGCTACAACAGCAGAGCCAACACCCAGAGCCTGCACAGCTTTTCCCACCTGGCCAGTTAATTAATTAGAGTTATTGTGTGTATCTAACAGGTGTGGGCACATGTGTGAAGGTCAGAGGACAGCTTTCAGGAGTCAGGTCCCCTCCTTCCACCTTTACCCACTGAGCCATCTCACTGGTTCCAGTCTGACCAGTCAAGGAGACAGAGCCTCCTGCTCTAAGGGAACAAGGCCTGGGTGAAGAGGGAAGTGTGGAGGGAGGAAAAGACTGCTGACGAGAATGGATGCCATGAGGAGGTGAGGAAAAGTATTTGCTCTTCCTGATAGCACAGGGTCAGACACACGGATCCCGAAGGTCTAATTCAAATCTATTTAGCTCTGCTTTCTGTGTTGTGCTCTAAACCGCACACACCTGGTGAAGAGTCTGATGAACAAACACGCAGCTGTTCACAATGGCTTCCCGGTGTGTGGGGGGCTGTGGCAGTTTGTCGTACACCACGGGCATGTAGTCAGGCACTATATAGTTTGGCTTCTCCAGGTCCATTTTGCTGGTGAATTCTTTGCCAACCTGATAGAGCGCTTCAGTGGACCAGTCCCCAAACCAATTCAGCACACACCTGAAAAAGATGCCCAGGTCTCAAATAGGCTCCCAAAAGTAGGTCTGCCTTGGACCGAAGCTCAGTCCTCAGACCTGGAGCCGGCAAAGGTCAGCATTACCTGTTGAAAAGGGCTGGTGAAGTGGCTGCCCGGTCCTTGAGCCCCTCGGAGGACGGGTTCATGGTGAAGACCACGTGCAGGTTGCGGATCACCTGGCTGGTGAACCACTTGTAGAGCTCCTCATGCGAGTCCAGCATCAGGCCTTCCTTCTGGGCCCCCTCTTTGCACTGGGTCATCAGTGTGGCATACTCATCCCCTTCAAAGAGCCCCGGAACCTGGGGACAGAACAGCCTCACTGTGGCTCACTGGCCTCCTCCTGAGGCTCCAGGCAGCAACACATCACAGCACACAGCTTCGTTACCTCTCCGTTGGCCAGAAGCGTATTCATTCGCTCCAGGAACCCAGAATCTAGGACATTGGATTCATCCATTATGAACGCTATCTTTTCGTTTTTACAGCCGGAACGTCTCAGCACTGTCCTAAGGTCTTCATCAAAGTCTTCCCCTGTGTACTTCCTGTGGACCTACAGACGCAGCCACGAGTTAAGGCCGTTCTCATTCAACAGCTACGCGCAGAACCACGACTCCATGTCTGAGACCACGGCTGCCCCACACACTCACCTTAATCTGGTACACGCTCAAGCCATTCATCCAGGCAACAAAACGAGACAGGGTGGTTTTTCCAGCTCCACTAACACCAATCAGAAGCAAATGACCTTGAGGTTGTCGGAATATTCTGAAATATTATCAGAGGGGATACATTTTCAGGCGTGAATGCCTTACTTCCCACTTGACCCTTGTGTCTATGACCTTTCTAGGGTGGTGTTTACAACATTTTCATTATGTCTTAACTTGAATTTGTGTATTAAAGCATCTGGTGAGCAGTTGTTGCATGCCATATCTAGCAGGTATTCAAAGACCAGGAAGACACAGCCTTGCCCTCTAGATGCCAACGACAGAAGAGAGATGAACTCAGTTTACAGGTTGAAGGATGCTAACTGGTTGCAGGCCTCCAGAGTTAAGGGAGGATGAAAAGTTCTTGGAGTTAAAGTTCAGGACAGTGTAGCTGGTCTGAGAGACAAGGGAAGTGCTCAGCAGCAGGCTGAGGTGGAGGTGTGGGGAAAGGCAGCACAAGGCCAGTGTGAGCCAGCACACAGCCAAGAGGACTCGCAGGAACAACAGCCTACCTGTCAATCCTGAGCACATGGTCAAGTACTTCATTGAATAAGACCAAGGGAACGTCAAGTTCTTCTTCATAGAAGACCTTCAGCCTGGCCTTGACGTAATCTCTTAGCTCTTCTTGGTCTACTGGGATGTAATCCTATTTGGGGGCAAAAAAAGGCAGCGTGCACACAAATCAGAGGAGACCACTGAGCAGTTAGATATGCAACTTTAGACACTGAGAACTGTTGAAAACATTCAGATCCTCCTGAAGACCTGGCTACAGAAAGCACATGCCACACTGGTCAGCTCATCCAAACCCAGGCTCAGTGTGCCCCCACCAAAAGGTCAAAGGTGGCTGACGGTGCTTTTGGGGAAAGCTGATAAGCAAATTCTAAGTTGCATTTGGAAGAGGGAAGAGTTGAACGGTAAGGATATTCATGAGTAAGAGCAGGTGAGAGAGCCTGTGCTACTATATTCCGGACAGACATCCGGGAACAGATCAGCAGGAGACGACAGAGCTGCGAGGCACACCCAGGAACACGGGGAGCCCAGCAGACAGTGACTGTGGCATAAAGAGGACGTAAAGACACAGGAAGAGTGCAGAAGGGACACATGCAGACAAGCACAGCTCACAGCACACCTAACACTAGTGACAGCTGGTTACGGTGGTAAGAGCTTGCTCTTCAGGAGACCCTGGAATCAGTGGGTCTCGATCCCTTTGGGGGTGGGGTCTCATGACTCTTTCACAGGGTCACCTGAGATCATCCTGCATACCAAATATTTATATTATGATTCATAACAACAGCAAAATTATAGTTATGAAGTAACAACAGAAACTATTTTAATGGTTGGGGGCCACCACAACATGAGGGTGCAGCTTAGGAAGGTTGAGAACCACTACTATAAACAGTAAAAACAAAAAACAAAACAAACAAACAAACAAACAAAAAAAACAAAAACACCATTGGAGTTTCCTGAAAATGACAAAGATGGGCTACAGTATAGAACCTAGAAAGTTCGAGTGACTTTGCTGTTTCTAGCTGCAATTAGCCTCCCACAAGAAGTACCCCTTGTGGAATGCTCTTTAAACCTCAGTATACTTTGTCTTTTTGGCATGGGGCTCATTATGTTCCCTGGGCTCAAGTGATCCCCCTGCCTTTGCCTCCTAAGTAGTTGGACCACACATGTGTGTTTAGGACGTCTGTTTTTGCGTAGCACTGGCATGGAACTCAGGGTCTCATGTGTTAGGCAAGATGTCTGCCACTGACTACAAGCCCAGTCCAGCTCACGGGCACCTGAGATTTTCTAGACTGTGAGATTCCTTCTGTCTTTTGTTATTAGTGTGGCCTCCCCACAGGGCATTCTGACTCATGCCATGTTAGCAGGGACCTCTGCATGAAATATGCATCAAGAGTTATTGGGAAGCATCCTCCTCCTTTACACAAAAAGAACAATTCACAGCTATGCGAATGCCACTGCCATTTAGCATCTAGCATTAAGAAGCTTTTATTCAGGGGCTGGAGATGGCTCAGTGGTTAGGAACATTGACTGTTCCTCCAGAGGACCCAGGTTCAATTCCTAGCATTCACATGGCAGCTCACAACTCTTTGTAACTCTAGTTTCAGGGGATCAGACACTCTCACACACACATCCATGCAGTCAAAACACCAATGCACATAAAGAAGCTTTCATACAAATCGATCACAACTGCCCCATTTTTACTGTGGGGGGAGTAAAGGCAATGTGATGCTCAGGGGACCATCTGCAGCTGAGAGAGACCACTGCTCCTGCTGTAGATCACCACACCCAGCACATCAGTGAGAGGCTGGGCCAGCTAGGTGTCTCCTGGGGCTTCTGCCCCAAACCCAAAGACTAAAAGTGCTTAGCACCTCCGCTGAAGCCACAGCCCCAGACATGCAAGGCAAGCACTGAGCTGCAGATCAGAGGACAATTCTAATCAAGGGGACAGAAGCCTGGGAAGAGCTTCTCAAGAGCTGGGGCTCCGTACCTTTGACAGCCAGTTGCTGTACAGGATGGGCCGGCTCATGGCTTTCTCTTTGTCTATGTTAGGGAAGTGCTTCAAAGCAACCATGTCGATGTTTTCATCAGTCCACCGCCGCTCCTCATCTTCCACAAGCCTGTTTTAAAAAGAACAGTGCAAGCGTTAGAGACACTGAGGCCTGGGGACAGCAGCAATGAGGTGAGGCTGAGAGCCATCTCCACCTCTCAGTTTCTGGGACCTGCAGCTTAATCAATCTGACATTTTGAGGCTAAACATAGAACCCTGGCACTCGACATTGTACATGATATGTACGAAATGATAGATTTGGTTCCTTTCTTTTTCTAACCTCTACTATGTTACCCAGGCTCTATCTATCTATCTATCTATCTATCTATCTATCTATCTATCTATCTATTGAGACAGGGTTTCTCTGTGTAGCCTTGTCTGTCTTGGACTCCCTTTGGAGACTAGGCTGGCCTAAAACTCACAGAAATCCACCTGCCTCTGCCTCCTGAGTGCTAGGATTAAAGGCGTGAGACACAACACTGGGCTTCCAGGCTTAAACACTCAGATTCAAGTGATCCCCACACCTTAGCCTCCTGTGTTTAAAAGGCCCATGAAATGCCCTCCCCAGTCACACAGCAGCAGCAAATACTAAGGAATCTCATGACGGAAATCAGAACAAACTAGGCTGCCTGTTTGGGCACCCACAAGCATGGTGGGCCAGCCTCGCACAGCAGCCGGCAGGACCCCAGGATGCAGGGGGAAGAATGCAGCCAGAGAGGATCCTTGGCTTCCCTTACCTGTCTTGGAAGAGGCGCAGGGCTTCGTGTGCCCAAATGCGAATGAGGCCTTCGACAGGCAATGTCTCCAGGGGTCTCAGTGCCTCAAAGATTCCTCTTACCCATCTAGTCATCTCACGAGGTGAGTAGATATAGTGCGGCTGTGTGTCCTGGGTAAACCTCTCCTACAGGAGTGAGAAAACGGAAGCTTATGTAAATGCCTGTTCCTGTGAAGAGGCTAAAAGGTAAAATGCTGTAAAACATTTCTCTAGTAAAGAGAACCCAGACCTAAAGTACTCAGGAACAAGCGAGGAAGCAACGCTGAGGCTGAACCAGCTAGGCTGGGTGTGGCTTGTGCTGGAGCACTTGTCCAGGCCTGGCCTCCATCCCCAAGACTGATAAACAGGAATAAACTCCCATAACGACTGGAGGACAAAGACAGCCCTCTCCTCCCACAAAGCCCAACAAAGCACCATGCCACAAAATAAAGCTGGATCCAAGCTTCTGACTCTGCACTGAAATGAGCACCTAGGACCAGTGCAGACGAATACACCCCAGGTCCCAGCATGTAGGAGGTGGAGTTCAGCATCACCCTCTGCTGCACAATGAGTCAGTCCCAGGTCAGCCTGGGATCTGTAAGACACTATCTTAAAATAAAGCAGAAGAGTCGGGTGTGGTGGCACACGCCTTCACTCCCAGTACTGGGGAGGCAGAGGCAGGTGGATCACTGTGAGTTCGAAGCCAGCGTGGTTGGTTTACAAAGCAAGTCTAGGACAGCCAAGGCTACACAGAGAAACCCTGTCTCAAAAAAACAAAACAAAACAAAACAAAAACCCAAAACAAAAAAACTAACAAAACAAAACAAAAACAAAAAACAAAACAAAACACTTCAGAAAAATACTTAATCAATAAATACTCAGATAAAAGTCCTTGCAGTATAGAGCAAAAAAAGAACCAAAAAACTACAGACATGTTAGTGGAGATAGTCCAGAACCCTGTTAAAGGGCTACACAGGTCAAAACCCAAGCGACACTTCAACAGGGAAAAGGTTTATTTATTGATTCTTAGTGTCAAAGTCCCTTGTCACACAGGCTATCCATGACCTTGCTACAGGAGTATTCTACCAACTGAGTTACCTCCCCAGCCCAAAGATCTGTTCGTCTTTTCTCTGTGTAGCCCTGGCTGTCCTGGAACAACTCACTTTGTAGACCAGGCTGGCCTTGAACTCAAGAGATCCACTGGCCTTTGCCTCCCAATGCTGAAATTAAAGGCATGCATGTAGTTTTTAAAAATGAGAAATTATATTTTACATTCATTAATGTGCATGTATGTGTACAGTGGACTAGAAATCTATTGGGATTTCTGGTGTCATCAGGCTTGGTGGCAAGCACTTTATGAGCCAAATCACTTCACTACTACCCCTGACATGATTTTTAAGTGTTCAAGAAGTGTCTAAAGATGGGCTTGCAATCCTCCCAAGAGTTGAGATCACTATCCTGTGCCATCAGACCAAGATGGATCCCAGTCTTTCAGCAGGATTGTTGCTATACAGGAAAAGAATCCTGAGGAGCTGAGAGGCCATGTACCTGTGACATGGTATAGAACTCCACCATGGCAGCCGTGAGGGGCTCGGCGTAGGTACGGAGGGAGGGGATGAGCCTCAGCATGGCTCGATTGAAGGTGCCATAGATCTGCGTCAGGGAAGCTGGTCCTGGGTAATCCACATAGACAACAGGCACGTGGCGCAAGAACCTGCAGCGGGAGAGCACAGCTTAGCGGCTCAGCAGACACTCAAGTCACTCTCACCCTTCATGCACTCAGCAGTTCTGACGGCAAAGCTGATCCAGACCACACACACTGCTGGGGCGGGGCTGGGTAAGCAAGGAAGTAGATGAAGCTTGGATTTCCATAAAGTCAATGCCCCCTACTTTCCTCAACTTATTACTTTTTGTGGCACTACAGGGACTAAACCCAGCACCCACCTTTGGCACGTCAGGCACTGGAGCACCACCTTGCCCAAATGCCTTGCTTTTATCTTCTTGGTTACAGTAAGAAATCATTTGATAGGTAATGTTTTAAAATCTTTTTTTTTCTATTTATATTTAATCAATTAACTAGTGGACATACACACACACACAAACACAGGGCCTGTGGAGGTCGGAGGATAACTTGCATATGTTGGTTTTCTCTTACTGCTGTTGCGTTATGTTCACAGCAGTTCTGGGCATCGTGTGTGTGTGTGTGTGTGTGTGTGTGTGTGTGTGTGTGTGTGTGTGTGTCAGTGTCACACGCACAGTGCCCAAAAGTCGATGGAGCTGCTTACCTGTGTGAGAGGGGCTTTCTCCCGGGGTCAGTGGGTGGATTGCAAGCCCCAACAAACTGGATTCTCTCTAGCTTCACCCATGTTTGGTCTGAGGTACGATAGAAGCCTCCATGTTCCACCATCTGAAGGAAAAGGGTGTGTCAGAGTTAGGAGCAAGATGTGAGTGGAAAACACGGAGGGGAGAAGGGCCACTGCCGTGCACACACCTGTCTGATGAAGGAGATGACCCTCTGTGTACCGTACTTATCCATATCTGGCAAGTTGATTTCATCACAGAACAAGACCAGCCACTTCCCAAGTTGAACAGGAGCCAGGACAACGCCATTAGGCGTGCGCCTGTACTCACAGTAGTGGTCGAACGTCTTCAGCAACAGCTCTGGTGTAGTGGCGCTTGAGAAGTTGAGGCCCACAACCTTTGGGTAAGCAGACACAAAATGAGCTTCCAAGTCCAAGCCCACATTTCATCCCAAAGGCTTCTTTGTACCATCTCCTGGCCTTACCTCCATGTCAGGCAAGGCACGGAGGGCGCTGAAGAGCGTCATGGTCTTGCCAGACCCAGGAGGGCCACATAAGACCAGGGGCTTGTGTTCAGCCAGCCACGTATACAGAAGAGCTTCGTGGCGGACTGTGTCTAGAGTTGGCACAACGACATCGGGAGCTGCTACCTTGTGTGTCTCCACTTCAATCTGAGGCACCTTGGCCTGCCACGGCGACCATTCTCCACTGATGGATACCTACACACAAGATGGGATGAGCCACTCCATGGCTACTGTGCCTCCTTCCTTCCAGTTTTTAACAGTTTACATCTTCCAAAAGAAGGACAGGACAAGCCAAGCCACACTCCCTGCTGTCTTGCAAAACCAAAGACACTAAAAGATGAAGCAAGTTCACGACAGGACACATCACACTCACAGACAGGAACCATGGGGAAAGGCTGCTACAAGTCATACTTACTTCATAATCAATGATGGGAATGTTGGGTGCAGTGGGCAGCGGCACTGTGGTGATCCGTCTGATGTACTCGCCCAGCTCTGCTCTCATTTTTAGCCGGCTGTCTCCAGACAGCGACCAGAGGATGGCATAAACCAGATAGCGCTATAGAAAAATTAATTTTTTAAAAATGAAATTTGAACAAAATGAAAGACAGTGACGGCAGAGTTAGCTCTGAAGCCTCCTTGGGCAGTGGATACCCTCTGGACCTCTCTTAGCCCCTCCCTGCCCCCCCATGAAAACTTGACCTTCACCCAGGAAGCAACACACTCAAGTGACAGAATGTTTTGGAGCGTCTCAGGCCCCAGGATGCCAGCACGACTCCTGACCTGAATGTAGCGTTCCAGCTGCTCGATCTGCATGGGGAAATCAGGATGGTTGGCATTGTACTGGGCCACGTTTCGGCAGGCTTGGTGCAGCATGGAGAAGAGCGAGCCCAGGCAGCGCAGGCGGGTCAGGTCCATGATGTGCTCCAGCTTGAAGGCATGCTCCAGGGCCTTGGTAACCAGGCCGTTGGACGTGAAATACGGCTGCATAATCGTTGCTGCATCTCTTTGAATCTGAAAGAACAAAAATTTACAACAACTATTTAAAAATGCTGGAAGTCAGCACCTGGGAGGTGGAGGTAGGAGGACTGTGACTTCTTTCTAGGCTAGCCTGAGCTACATAGTGAGACCTTGTCTTTAAAAAAAAAATGTTGGGCAAGCCTGGTCTACAAAGCAAGTCCAGGACAGCCAAGGCTACACAGAGAAACCCTGTCTTGAGACACCAAAAAAGTTGGGCCAGGTGTGGTGGTGCACACCTTTCATCCCAGCATTCAGGAGGCAGAGGCAGGCAGATCTCTGTGAGTTCAAGGCCAGCCTGGTCTAGAGTCTTGGACAGCCAGGCCTACACAGAGAAGCCGGTCTTGAAAACAAACAAACAAACAAACAAATTACCTCTGTGTGTGTGTGTGTGTGTGTGCGTGTGAGAGAGAGAGAAAGCGCACGCACAATACACAGTACAGTACACAGAGACAGTACACAGTAGAGCAAGGGAAAGCTTGTGGGAGTCGGTTCTCTTCCTTCACAATGCAAGATCCAGAGACCCAACTCAGATCAACAGATGAAGGCAAGTGTCTTTACCACTGAGTCATATGACTTTCTCACTTTAAGGCTTGTTTTGCTTTGTTTTTAAAGATGTATTTATTATATATACGGTGCTCTATCTGCATGTACACCTGCAGGCCAGAAGAGGCCACATTACAGATGGTTGTGAGCCACCATGTAGGTGCTTGGAATTGAACTCAGGACCTTTGGAAGAGCAGCCAGTGCTCTTAACCTCTGAGCCATCTCTCCAGCCCTCACTTTAAGGTTTATAGTAACCAGTTCTTAACTTTGGCAAGCTGCGCCAGAGAGTCTCCTCAAAAGCTGCTGTAAGACAAAGCTGGCTATTCCCAACTCCACTGAGTGCTGGGTTTTTCACTCTACCCTTTTGGACCCAAGCCTGTGGCCCTCAGAGCATGAGCAGCCTGCACACCTGCAGCATTGGAGAAGCAGCCTCTTCACCCTCATCTTCTTTGCCTTTTCGCCTCCGCTGTGCCTCGTCCTCTCCTTCATCCAGAGGGATGCTGCGCAGCCTGGCCAGGAAGTTATTGAATATCATATCTGTGCTCAGTACGTCCTCACTGAACCACACCATGCCACAGCGAGACACTGTGGCCAGGGTTGCGTATTTCAAGTCTTGCACTTCAAACATTATTCGCACCTTGGAGGAAAAAGAATTAGGTAAATTAAATTAGAAACTTGAATATTAAAATTTCTTTACCTATATGCATACTGAAAGAGTATTCTAACTTTTTTGCACTCTAGTAATAAAAAAACCCCTACAATTCATGTAGCTACAATACTCACAGCTACTCTCCTTAAGAATTTGGGTAGGAAACTATGTCAGGTGTGAAGTTCCTGGTGGCAGAGGCCCAGCTGCCTCAGTGGGCAGGCATCTCCTGTAAATGTTGCTCCCACGTTCCACACACCTGAACTCCTCCACCTGAAGTACAGGCCCTCTCATTCTACCTCCATTTACCCCCAGAGTTAGGTCACCTGCCCAACAATGGGGCTAAGATTCCAATCCGAAATTCAGAATACCGACCCTCACCTCAGAGCCACCTATCTCACAAGACTGACCAGAGTCAGAATCTACTGAGCAGTCAGTCGCGAAGGGGCCTGGTGACATCAGCAGAGAGATGGTAAGATGCACACACTGTAAGGCTGAACTCAGAATCCTCGGCCTGTTTCTGAGTCATGAGCATCAATCCTCCCTCACACCTGTGGCCCCACTGAATGGCAGCCTCAGTCAGCCGCTCAGCACCCCATCTGCAGGGGCAGCTCTAAGACTCCCAGCGGCCACCTGGAAGCGCAGGCAGCGCTGAGCCCTGGCTACACCGCATCCTACACACACCCCTTTGATAAAGTTCAAGTTACAAATCAGGCACAGTAACAGACTAACAGCAGCAAGCAGTAAACAGAGACATTCTAGTAACCAACTATAAACGTTTCCTAAAACTTTAAGCTATTTAATTCTGGAATTCTCCATGAAATATTTTCCAGCTGCAGATGACACAGGGTAACCAAAGTCTTGGAAAGTGAAACTGGGGGCTACGACCTAGGAAGCCTCTTCCCGGAGCCTTGCTCTGTGGGCGCGCAGCCACTCACGTTGGGCGGCAGGCTAAGGCGCTCTCCGTTGGGCAGCGTCAAGAGCTTGTTGTCATCCAGCACGGAGTTCAGGTTCTCCACCCACTCGGGGTCCACATCTCCGTCAAACACAATCCACTGGCGTTTCTGCAGCTCACCTCTCACATTGTCTATGATCCTGGTTTGAAAAAAATTTTAATCACTCACTTAAATCACTTAAAACGCTCACCCTCCCCAGTGCACTCTGCTCTGTGTGGACTTGCTGAGGAGGAGAACCAACACCGTGACTGCAAGCATTCGTACAGGCCCTGAACTCTGCACGTCAGCCACAGTAAACATACTTTCTCAGCACATGTGTGAAGAGTCCGTCTGTCCACTCCCTGGTGTTGGGGTCCAAGGTTCCGTAGAGGTGGTCTTTGCTGATGGCTTTGGGGTCAATTATATGGGCCACGCCCTCCACACCCTCAAGCCTCTCAAGAGCCTTCAGCAGCACACGCCAGGCCATGCTCTTCCCACTTCCTGAAGGCCCAACCATCATGAGGCCATGATTGATCTGGGTGATCTGATAGAGCTGGAGAACCTGCGGGGCCAGAGAGCAGCACTGAGACCTTCGGGGAAGAGACAGGCGCTGCAGCCACTTCTGGGGACAGTGAGCAAGAAACTTGTCCTCTAGATGCCTAAAGCTAGGAGTCTCCAAGAGAGGATGGGGGACATTTCTACCCCAGGAAGGAAGTCTGGGCAGCGGAATAGATGTCTGCTATGCTTTCTCAACCCGGAAACTCCCAAAGACGCTCCGAGGATGAGAGGAGAGCAAAGGGAAGGATTACCCCAGCACAGAGCACTCAGGTCAGCACACAGTGGGTATAAGTAACAGACCCAGGGGAAGGATAGGAACTGACCTAGACAGGAAATCCCAGCTGGCCGTCAGGTTAAACTGTTAACCTGGAAAATTCTTAAGTAGATTTTTAAGAGCGGAAACCAATTTTCATTATAATCAGAACTTTAGTGAGCATTTTTCAAGTTAGTGCTACATGGAAGAGACATTGCAAGTTTTGCTACCTGTGTTAGTAAAGGGACAATCAAGTAGGCCTTGGGGAACTGGTCTCCTCAGATGGCTGGGAGCCTGTGGTCTTGGGAGCAGCAAGGTACGGTACCTTTTCAACCCACATCCCACCAACTTCTTCTCCATCGCCATATGTCAAGTACATCTCCTGACACACTTTCTTCAGCTCTTCTCGAAGGGCTGTCATCTCCCCACGGTGGTACTGGACTCCAGGGAACACATCTGACAGGAGGCTGAAGAGCAGTGGGATGTCTTCTGCCACCAGCTTGGGCACCATTGTCTCACAGACACTCTGTATCAGAATCTATGGGGGAGGGAGGGAGAGTCCCAGGCATCACACCGAGAACTCAAGGTCTTGTCCTAAGGTGAACTCCAGAACATGCCTGTTTTCAACAGAACACTGTAAGCTGGGTGTGGTGGTGGATACCTGTGACCCCAGCACTTGGGAGGATGAGGCAGGAGAACAGCTATGAGTTCAAGGCTAGCCTAGGCCACACAGTGTAAAGGGAAACTACAAAAGCCATGAGTACAGACCTCCTGCTCAGGCAGGTTCTCAGCAATTTCTCCTTCATCCACAGCTTCCCCCCGTTCTTCCTTCTCTCTCTTTATCTTCTGGATCCTCTCCCTCTTCACGTTGCCTGCACTTACAAGCACACTCTTCAACGCCCGAAGGCCAAAGTCATAATGGCTTTGGGAAGACAGCTGCTCGTCACACAGCCTGAAAGAGAAAATGCTTTCTTAAGAAAAGCACCCATTAAGTGAACAGCACTTAAAGTCAAGGAAGGAGACGGGCATCTGAAAGGTGGGGGACTGTGAACAGGAACTAGCAGGCTGGACAGGAGCACCTGCTGTCAGCTGAACAAGCCACGAGTGGCCTGTGGCTACTCACTTAAAGAACGGGACGATCTTGTTGGCGAGGACCTCAGCAGTGCGGAAGCCCTGTGAGTACAGCATCACCTGGGCGATCAGCTGTCGGTCAGGCTTGGTCATCGCCAAGCTCCGGAACAGCTTCTTGAGGTTGTCAGGGAGGTTTGAGCGGCCTGCATAGCCTGGGTTCATGGTGATGAAGATAGCCATGTCTGGACTGACCTTGACTTGTTTGTTCAGCAGCTCACAAGTAATGGGGGCTGAGGCTGAAATCACAAGAAAGCACCCGACAGTCTAAAATGACAGAGTGCCACTCACTCTTTACTCACCTCAAGATCAAAGCCCAGGACTCTGGGGTGACAGGCTTTACAGAGGCTGCTCTCACCAGCCAGGCCGACCCTTCTACAGACTACTGCCAGTCAGGCACCCAGAGACCAGCTTTCAAGGAAGCAGAGGCAGATGCGCGCTGACTGTGCAGACGATGCTGACAGTGAGTATGAGATCACGAGAGTCAGCTCCTCTTAGCATCAGCTCAACTTACAAAACAAGCCTGAAGCCGCCTTTGCTGCTTAGGACCATGTGTGTTTACTATGTGAAGGACCTGACTACAGGGCTGCTCTAATAGTCTTGTTTTCTTCAGGTCTTTCTGACACAAGTTGTTAAAAAATATAGCTGGCAGCCTGCTCCTGGACAAAGCGAGTCCAGGACAGAAAAGGATATACAGAGAAACTCTGTCTCGAAAAAATCCATTAAAAAAAAACAAAAAACAAAAACCTAGCTGGGAGTTGGGCAGTGGTGGTGCATGCTTTTAATCCCAGCACTCAGGTAGCAGAGGCAGGTGGATCATGGTGAGTTCAAGGCCAGCCTGGTGTATAGAGTGATGCCAGGACAGCCAGGGCTACACAGAGAAACCCTGTCTCAGGGGAAAAACAAACAAACAAACCCAAAAGCAATTAACCAAACAAACAAACAAACAAAAAAACCCAAAAGTAAGCAAGAAAGCCAGGCAGTGGTGGTGCACACCTTTGATCCCAGCACTTAGGAGGCAGAGGCAGGCAGAAACCTGAGTCCAAGCATAGCCTGGTCTCCAGGACAGGCAAGGCTATGCAGAGAAACTGTGTCTTGAAAAACAAAACAAAACAAAACAAAAAGTAAACAAGAAAAGTAGACCTGACAGGGAGAGTTTCCCGCCTACCTAGCTGCACAGCAAGTACATCTGGCACCAAGCCTGCCTCCACCACATGTGCCTGGGCTCCCATAGACGCAAAGAATACAGCCTTCCAGACTTACTTCACAAACCACATGGTGGGAGCACTGAGGTCAAACAGGTGGCTAAGTAGGCTGGCTTCCCAGTGACACTGGAAGGAAAAGGGCCCCTAGGGCCACATGGCATAGAAGACACTCGTGGCCGTGGCCTTGCAGAGGATGCTCTGCTGTAGGACCCATAGGAACTGGTACTGCTACTGCCAGCACAAGAGAATGAAAATGACCCCAAACCACCCAGCCCTCATATCAGCCTTCGCCATGACTCCTTGTGCTGCTTGCTCCTGGGGTTAGGGGTCATAGGTAAATGACCTCATGTCAGATCCCCCCCAGCCCCTCAGTGATGAAAAGCCACAACAAAACCAAACACAAATGAGCCTTACTCTTATCGTAGTTGGGGTTGGAATGCTCCCGCAGGGCCTCTTGTATGCACTGCACCTGCTGGGATACAGCTGAGAGCATCCGCTCCTCCAGGCGGTTAAACTCGTCAAAGCAGCCCCACGCGCCCACTTGGCAAAGCCCCACGAAGATACGTCCCATCGCCTAGAATGAAAAGACCCAGAGAGGCTTAAACCATCTGCGATGGGCTGACGTGTGTCCCTTCCCAACAGCATCTCTCCATGTCCTGAGCCCGTGTTACTGTGTTTGGACACAGGCTCTACAGGAGGTAAGAGGAAGGGAGACACTAATCACAGGGGGCTGGTGTTCTCCAAAGTGACCCAAGTCCACCCTTCTGGCCACCGCTCCCTCTCTGCATACTGAGGAAAGAGCACATGCTCACACTGAGGGAAGCAGCACCTACACACAAGGAAGAGAGGCCTCACTGGGAGCCGATTCTTTCAAAACCATGTGGGTTTCGTGGCTGCAGGACTGTGGGGAACCATCTTTGTAGTCTGAGCTGTGCAGCCTATGGTAACTGTGACTAACTTGTCCAACTCTGAGCAAGTCACATCTTTCTGAAACCACAACTTCTCCCTTAAAAATGAGAATAGCAGCTACTGCACAGTGTGGATAACCAGTTAGTCTTTCTTCATTCCCATAAAGAGCGTCACCATTACAAAGACGCACTGAGAGCTGCACTTTCCATCCTGTGTCAACAAAATCCCGCTGACAAAACTGTAGTTTTTAATCCTATCACCTTCTTGTTAGCTTAGAGACATTTTCCATAATATTCATTGTTTTCAGACTTAGACATGAAGCATCACCTCCGAGAGCTCCCCTTCTAGAGCTGGAGTGCAGCACCGCGGTAGAGGACTTGCCTAGTGTGTTTAAAATTCTGGGTTTGACCCTGGTTAGGGAAGGGAGGATAGTTACTGCTAGAGGTGACGACAGTGTGTGCTAGCCCTGCTGAAAGAGAAGGACTGAGTTCTAGGCTAGCCTGGGCTATACAAGGAAACCCAGTCCCAAATACATAAATACAGACAGGCAGGCAACAGCCATTTCAGACAAACAATAATGGTTAACTTGAGACAATGGAAGTCAAGTTGGCTTCAATGTGTGTGCCGGCTCTGCCGCAGCTCGGAACAGCACTAGGTAAGGCAGGCGGCCCTGGGGCAGAGAGAGAAGTGTAATGGTTTTAGACGATGTGAAAAAAATTTCTTACCTGGAAATCAAAGGTTTCATCGCAGTTGAAAACGAGGACAAACCGCCCCAGCTGATGGCCGAGGGCTTTGACGGACTCTGTCTTCCCGGTCCCAGCAGGCCCTTTATTTGAAAGGAAAATAATTTATAACTTAAGTACATAACCTAGTTGGTAGTAAATCCATACAACAAAACAACTCACCCAAACCATCAGCTTAGTGAGTAAAAATAAGATCTTACCAAATGGAGAGCCCCCAAGCCTGGCCTCCAAAGCTTGCGTCATTGTCAAATAGCAGCGGTCAGTGAGGGGTGTCTGAACCAGCTTGTCTTGAACGCCTAGGTACTCAAAGCCATAGTTAAACTTGGCGTTGGCCATCTGAATGGACAGCTGCTGTAACACGTCAGTTTGCTTAGGGTCAAAGTAAAACCGCATCTGGCTCAGCCATTCGAAAGACTTAGCGTTGTCAATCTTGCTTTTGATCAAGGACCTGGTAACATCTCTCTGGTGAACCAACTCTGTGATCTGAGGAAGTAAAAATGGAAGCATTGTGTTGTTTGTGTCTGCAGACTGTCTGTTAACTGTACCTTAGGAGTCAGACCCAGTTACAGTGACTAGCAGCAAATATTCCAAACTTCAAACAGAACTTCCCTGGCAGGGACACTGGAAACGTTATCCATGCAACAGTATCACCAGACTCAGAAAACAGAAAAGTCAACACCCACTGTAAGCAAGAATTCTGTGCCACTCAATGTCACAGACAGCAGCTTTCTCAGTCTACCCCAGGGGCTGTCCACTTTGTGCCACCATGGTGCTGCAGCCACCCTCTGGGAAGATGATGATGGGAAACAGTGGACACCCTCAAAAATCTGGTCACGGCCAGGTGGTGGTATTACATGCCTTTATCCAAGCACTCAGGGGGCAGAAGTAGGTGGATCTCTGTGAGTTCCAGGACAGCCAGGGCTACAGAGACCCTGTGATGAAAAGTTTCTTCTTCCAATATAGTCACCTGACTCATTCATAACATATGGCCACATTTTTGTGGGTCTATGTGCACATGACTGCATGTGTGTGCAGAGGCCAGGGTCATTCTTTAGGGGCAGCCCACATTTGTCCTTGGACCTGGGGTTCTGGAACACGCATCCTCGTGCTTGTGCAGCAAGCACTGTACCAACCTACCCCTCACCAACATCACCTTTAAAGGGGACAGAGAGCCAACACCACCCTAGTGCACACTCAGCGCCTACGTCGCTCACTACCATAGGCAAACGTACAACCAGGCTGGCCTAGAACTCCTGATCCTCCTTGTCTCCAGTTCCCGATTCTAAGGTTACAGGTGTGGCCTACAGCTCCCAGCTTACGCTGCCTTTGCTACAAAAGGCACATTTTAAAGCATCTTTTCCTTTCACTCCTTGAGCTGACAAGTGAGAAGGGGCTCAGGAGAGGCTCACCAAGTGCTCCAGCTTCCGTCTTCTGAGAGGGGGCTGCTCCATGAGGACAGAGTCGGCTAGGACGTTGAGGGTGACCTCCACATTGCTCAGCACAGACTGTAAGGGTGCCACATCACCACCTCCCCCAACGCTGCTTAGGGCATTCTCCACGTTCTCAGACCAGGCTATTTGGGCTGACAATACCACCAGCTGGGCCTGAAAAAATGAGCAAGAAGATCCACAGGTCACTTTCATTGAGCTGGAGTGTCACTGCACTGCACGGGCTAGCTCTTCCTGTCTCACATCCCGAAGAGTCTGACTACAGGTGCACTGCCCGGTTCCCAGTGGTCATTCTCAAGTGAGTCAGAGCTTCCATCTGCAGCCTGCTTGTTTCTACTGTAGATTACCTGATATTTATCAATCCAAGTAATGTAGGTATTTGGGTCAATTGAAGTTGCTTTTCCAAAAATCTCCACTTCTGTAACAGACTCTGCCAGGAGTTTAGCCAGGGTGACTCTCATCTCCTTTTCCACCAGAGTGAGCCACTCATTAATTTTGGGGTGTTCAGTGATGGACACTGGAGTTTTAAACATAACCTGGAGATAAAAAGGCATTTCAGGAGTGAAGGCGTGCAAGTGTGAGAAGCTTCTGAGCCACAAGTGTACTGAGCCTACCTCCTCTCCCTCTCGGGATGAGACGCCGAGCACCACAGAGCTGTCCTCGGTTAGGATGATGCTGGAGACCCCAGCGAACATCTTCTTGAAGTGCTTCTGCAGCTTAGCCACATTCTTGCTGTTCCCAATGATCTCAAGCAAGTCCTCATCACCCACAAAGTAGAACCTGAAATCACAACAACCCAGCCGCTACTGCACCGAGAATGACTGAGCAAAACGTCCACACACAGGCGGAAGGAGCTGGAAGAAAGGCCTCCAGCTGGAGTGCAGGTGAGTGCAAGCATCTCCCCAGAGCTCAGTGAGAGACACAATCACAACAAGAACTGGAAGAATTCAATGCCACTCAGTTAAGTCATTTTGACAGCATCCGCTCCACTCACCCTAAGCAAATGCCTTGGAAAGGAGGAGAGACCACTTAGGAGACAGCAGAGCTAGGCTCTAGAGTGACACCAGTGGCTTAGAGGAAAAATGAGCTTAGAGACGTGTTATAAGATTGAGGCTGAAGCCGGGCGTGGTGGCGCACACCTTTAATCCCAGCACTTGGGAGGCAGAAGCAGGTGGATCGCTGTGAGTTCAAGGCCAGCCTGGTCTACAAAGTGAGTCCAGGACACGGAGAAACCTGGTCTCGAAAAACAACAAAACAAAACAAAACAAAACAAAAAAAAGATTGAGGCTGGAAACTGGGAGTTCATGTAGTATTACCAACAGGTGCTGCGAGGCAGAAGACTCAGTCACGATTTGACATCAAAACTGAAGCACCACCAGGAAAAGGGAAGAGGGCAAAGCAGGAAAGCACACAGCTGAGCTTGGCTGTCTCAGGCTCACCTGGGGAACGACGACCGCTCTCGTTCTAGGTATTCTCCCAGTGCTTTCTGGATCTTTCCGAGCAGGTCTGCCAACCTTTCCAGAGACCGCTGTACTCCCTGTATGTTCAGAACATCCATCACAAGTGGAGACTTGGATACTTTTTTCATCAGAGCCAAAAACTCTGTGCTGATGCTAGAGAACAAAGCAGAGCTGGGTCAGCCTCCGCAGCATGCTGTCAGCCCCACCAGCGCCCGGCCCCCTGAAGCTGCACCTCTGGAAGCGCTGGGTTTCCACAGGCAGCAGATGTTTGATGTCCGCACTGCCTGTGAAGATGCCTTCCAAGTAGACCCAGCGCCTCTGCACATCGATCCACACGTCGAAGAGCGCCATGATCCGGTTCAACTTGTCCTCCCAGCTCAGGGCATCTTCTTCAAACACCTGGTGGGCACACAGGAGGGCAGGGCTCAGCCGCTAACCGCTCACTCGAGGGTACGCCAAATCTCACTGACAATTGCAAATTAGGCTCCCATCAAGTTATCTGACCCCCATTTTAAACAAAAAGCCATGTGAGTTATAATTCAAGCGTGCAGAAGAATGTCTGAGCAGCCGTACCTTGTAATATGGGGAGAGTTTCATGGCAGACACGCTGTTGATGTGCTCCTTGACCTTGTTGAAGAGGTCATCCCAGCCTCGGATCAGGCGGCACTTGTTCTGGTAGTTGACCAAGTCCAGTTCGTATGTATTCCACACCTCCCGTATCTGAGTGGAGCCAGGAAGAGGCCGTCACAAATCAACACCTACACATTTGCAGGGCACCGAGAGCTCAGGAAGAACAAGTAAGGGGGAGTTTATCAAGCAGGAGGTCTCAGAGGCTGAAAACATTCTAGGCCTAAGTTAGATCGTAAGGAGGCTAGAAGCTTCCAGGACTAGGCCTAGGTTAGCATAAAGACACAGTAAGCCTCATAAATAACAGCTGAGCCAGGAGAATAAAATGCTTTTATATATGGAGCTCAGTGTGGTTGGTAAGAAAACCCAACGTGATTGAAGAAGAAGAAAGCCCACAAACATTGCAGAAGCAGAGGACATCTGATAGAAAGCCACAGAAGTGAAATTCGCCTGGGATCATCTCCAGAGGAAGATTCAGCTCGATGCCCAGAGAGACTCAGGAGATCTCGGAGCAGTGGGAACCTCAAGCCCAGAGCAAGGAATGACGCAGGAGCCTCTCAGACAGTGAATCACAGCAAGCCATCCAAAAAACTAATTTAATTATACAGACAGATTTTTCCTGCACTAAAAATGGAAACTTCCGGGGCTGGAGGGATGGCTAAGAGGTTAAGAGCACTGGCTGCTCTTCTAAAGGTCCTAAGTTCAATTCCCAGCAACCACATGGTGGCTCACAGCCAACTATAATGAGATCTGGTACTTTCTTCTGGTGTGCAGGTGTGCATGCAGGCAGAACACTGTATACATATAAATAAATCTTCCCCCGCAACCCCCCCCAACCACCCAAGACGGGGTTTCTCTGTGTAGCTTTGGCTGTTCTGGACTTGCTTTGTAGACAAGGCTGGCCTGGAACTCACAGCGACCCACCTGCCTCTGCCTTCTGAGTGCTGGGATTAAAGGCATGTGCCACCACCGCCTGGCTTCATAATAAATAAATCTTAAAAAAAAGATTGTTAAAAAAAATGGGAACCTCCATCTTGGTGCCTGTGGAGGTCTGCTGGGGACAGGACTTCTAAAACACAGCTATGTCTGGAAGACTGTGGTGCAAGGCCATTTTTGCTGCTGCAAGCGAGGTCTCCAGAACCAAAAAGAGCACACAGCTCTTCTTAAAATTGAAGGTGTTTTTTGTTTTTTTTTTTTTGTTTTAAGATTTTATTTATTTATTATTTATACAGTACTCTGCCCCCATGTGTGCCTACTCACCAGAAGAGGGCACCAGATCTCATTAAAGATGGTTGTGAGCCACCATGTGGTTGCTGGGAATTGAACTCAGGACCTTTAGAAGAATAGCCAGTGCTCTAAACCTCTGAGCCATCTCTCCAGCCCAACTGTAGGTGTTTATGCCCAGGATGAAATAGAATTCTACTTAGGCAAGAGATTTTATGTGTATAAAGCAAAAAACAACACAGTGACTCCTGGAGGCAAACAAAACAAAACCAGAGTGTTGTGGGGAAAAGTAACTCGGGCCTATGGAAGCAGTGGCATGGTTCTGCCAAACTCTGAAGCAACCTTTCTTCGAAGGCCATTGGACACAAAGCCCATGTCATGCTGTATCCTTCCTGGATTTAAATTAATGAAACGCAAATAAATAAAAGTGAGCCAGGCACGGTGGTACACACCTTTAATCCCAGCACTTGGGAAGCAGAGGCAGGCAGATCTCTCTAAGTTTGAGGCCAGCCTGGTCTACAAAGAGTTCTAGGACAGCCAGGTCTACACAGAGAGACCCTGCTGGTGGGGGGCACTGCAGTACTCATTGCAATTGTGACCAATGGAGTAAACGCCACTCTACTCTCAACTGTAATATTTGTTTATACAACAAGAAAAATTAGCTATGGTAATATAAGGGCTTGAGAGACAAGAGACAGAGGAACTAAGAGAACAGAAAATGTTTAAATATGAACCTATGGTACCTAATGAAACTGATGATCAAAGGAGACAGTCCACTGATAATGGGTAAGAAGCCTGGCTCACTGGAATGGGGCTGGGCAAATGAGACTGCCTAAATGTCTAGTTTATGTATGGATTCATAAATATCAAATTGTACCTTGATCAAAAGAAAGGGGGACTAAGATTAGCTAAAAAAAAAACACTGGATTGTAAACTGTGTGTGGTGGCGCAAGCCTGTAATCCCAGCACTCAGGAAGGCAGAAGCAGGTGGGCGGATCTCTGAGTTAGAGGCCAGCTTGGTATACACAGAGAACACCCCTCCCCCCGGGGGTGGGGGCGGGGAGAGGCTTCCAAATGAAAGTCATGACTCAAGGAAGAGATACAGAAAGACAACAACGCAGATGATGCAGAACATACATCCCCCTGCAGGGAGACAGCGTAACAAACCAGCTTTTCCACCAAACACCAGGGAACAGAGATGACTGTAGGTGACAAAACCTCGCTTTGCACAGTCTGATACCCAATCCCATTACTTGCCTGCTTCAAAAACTCTTCCAAAGCCATCTCCCCTTGCGCCACCAGCAGCACATCCTTGACAACAGCTTCATTCTTCTGAAGGTCAACATCCCAGATCTGGCCCAGGGTCAGCTCAGAAACGACCCAGTTAACGTGAAGTCTCTTCATCAGCTGTTTCCAGTGCCGGTCTTTAAGTGCCTCAGACTTGAGCTCAATCACCAACATGTTAATCTGTTCGGGGCAAACAGCTACGTGAGCAGGTGTCTTTTGAAAAGATATCCAACACCCATGTGTGGCAGTCACCTACCTTCATGTAGCCTTTCAGCAGCCTCTGGACAAACTCATAGGAGGCATACTGCCGAAGCCGTGCAGGGAAGTTCTTTAGCTGGTTCAAGAGGCCATCTAGGTTTTGACGGAGCTATCAGGAGACACGAGAGAATGGAGTCAAGCAGACACACATACACACAAGGGCACACAGGCAGACACAGACATACACATACACACACGGACACAGGCAGACACAGACACACACATACACACAAGGACACAGGCAGACACAGACACACACATACACACAAGGACACAGGCAGACACAGACATACACATACACACAAGGACACACAGGCAGACACAGACATACACATACACACAAGGACACACAGGCAGACACAGACACACATACACACAAGGACACACAGGTAGACACAGACATACACATATTCACACGGACACAGGCAGACACAGACATACACATACACACAAGGACACACAGGCAGACACAGACATACACATACACACAAGGACACACAGGCAGACACAGACATACACATACACATAAGGACACACAGGCAGACACAGACACACACATATTCACACGGACACAGGCAGACACACACACACATAATACACACAAGGACACACAGGCAGACACACACACACATAATACACACAAGGACACACAGGCAGACACAGACATACACATATTCACACAGACACAGGCAGACACAGACACACACATATTCACACGGACACAGGCAGACACAGACACACACATATTCACACGGACACAGGCAGACACACACACACACACACACACATACACACAAGGACACACAGGCAGACACAGACATACACATACACACAAGGACACACAGGCAGACACAGACACACACATATTCACACGGATACAGGCAGACACAGACACACACATATTCACACGGACACAGGCAGACACAGACATACACATACACACAAGGACACACAGGCAGACACAGACACACATATACTGCCACCACCACTGTATGTTGTTATTTTTTTTTCTGACACATGGCCTCATGCATGTATCCAAGGCTAGCCTCGAATTTACACCTGCCCCCACCACCCAGAGTTCTGGGGACTGAACCTAAGGCCTTGTGTATGCTGAGTAAGCGCTCTTATCTACAGAGCTACAGCCATCTGAATGGCTCTAAAACAAGGCTTTAGTCTGGATGGACCAACATGTAGGACATAAATGACAGCTTGTAAGCTTGCAAAGTTCTATCTGTGACTGTGAACGCAGACTCACAGACGTCCATTTCAACAAGTACCTTGCGAGGCTGAACTGAGACCCACGGTTGCTCCTTCATTTGATCAATCTGTTCCCAGACCTTAGACAGTTCCGACCAAACACCTTTGAGGTCTTGTAATTCTTCCAAGGCCACCTGTAGTCAAGAACAGCAAGGCAGTTTACACTTGGGACAGTAAAGCAGCTCATGGACTCGAACAAAAAGCCAACCACCTCAGCATCTAGCAGGGTCCCTGGGATGAGCAGGTCTCCAGCCTTCCCACTTGCAGGCCCATACCTGCACACGCTCCTCACTGCCGCTGAGGAGTCCCGTGTCTGTCAGTTCCAATGCCTCCTTGGCCTTTGCACATTTCTCTCTGTCATCCTTCAGCCGGCCGAACTTCCCCTCGTATATGGTCAGGGCCTGAAGAGCCTCCTCAGGGCGCAGATTGCCCTGAAACAACAAGTGGCAGCATTTGTGTCAGCAGGGGGGAACACGGGCTTTAAGACAGTGGAGGGCCAAAACAGAAAGCGTGTCTCTCCAGAACGCACACAGCCAGCACCTGCTCATAAAGCTTAAGCTGTGTTAAGAGACATCAAATTCTATTGAGTATGCCCAAGGACAGTTTAAAAACAGGAAAACAAGCTGGGTGGTGGTGGCAAACGCCTTTAATCCTAGCAGAGGCAGGCGGATGTCTGCCTGCGGATGTCTACAAAGAGAGTCCAGGACAGCCAGGGCTGTTACACAGAGAAACTCTGTCTCGAAGAACCAAAACCAAACCAAACAAACAAAAAGCCAGGAAAACAAAACACCTCCCAGGGATGGGGGCTGGAGGGATAGCTCGGTGGTTAAAAGCAGCGGCTGCTATCTTCCTAAGGCGCTGCACCCACATGGCAGGCAGCTGGTACCTGTTTGACTCCAGTTCCTGGGGACCAGATGCCCTCTTCTGGTCTCCAGAGGCACTGAATGCCCATGGTGCACAGGCACACATGCAGGCAACACACCCATAGACATAAACAGATAACACTACTTCCTGTCTTAAATGACTACCACTCTGGGTAAATAAATGACTATACTGGCTTTCTCACTGACTATCTACAAATACTCAGGGCATCCACATACTGCGTAAGCTGTGTTTCCAGCATCTCACCTTTTACCGTAGCAGTCACTACCTTGTTATGCTGCCCTAACCTCGCTCAACTCAAGTGATACTCCTGCCTCAGCCTACACCACTGGCTGCCAGCATGCCTTTTAGTTGCCGAAGGCCAAACCCATCTGCAGTATTGAAAAGCTAAGCCCCAGCATGGTTGCCCGGTGTCTGACAGAAAGAACCCACGTTGTGCTGTGTGGCTGGCTGGCAGGCTTAGCAAAGCTCACCGTGACAGGTTTAGTCTTCTCCCAGTCAGTCAACAGATCGGTGGTGCGGCTCTCCACAGCTCGGTCCTCCTGCACGATCTTCATTTGCAGGTTTGCCACCTGCTGCTGAATGGCAGAGTCCTTCCGGCGCATGATGTCATTGAAGGCCCCCCACTCACCCTCGATGTTGTCAATGTAAAGCCAAGAGGGCGGGAACTGGAACCTCTGCTTTTCCAGAAGACGCTGACCATTGCGGTAGAGCTTTGAGAGTTAAAAGATGTATATATATATATATATTATTTACTTATTTATTTTTCTATAACAGTAGGAAAAGCTCCTGGCACCATCTAAACAAGAAAGTAAGCCGGCCAAGTGGTGGTGGCACATGCCTTTAATCCCAGTACTCAGGAGGCAGACCCCGGTGGATCTCTGTGAGTTCAAGGCCAGCCTGGTGTAAAAAATGAGTCTAGGACAGCCAGGGCTGTACAGAGAAACCCTGTCTCGAAAAACTAAAAAAAAAACCAAAAAAACAAAAAAACCCAAAAGTGTTCCCTGTGACTACAAAACACACAGATCAAAGCATCTACTCTTCCACAACTGTCCACCTCAAGGTTACTGCAGTCAGAGGGCATAGTGGAGAGCCTGGAGCGGCCCACCACCGTACCTAACACCACCATGTAGACACAGAGTACTCGGCACTGTACTCCCTCGCTCCATCTCAAATCCCAAGCACTTGAAAACAGGAACAGATTTTAGAAGATTTTAAGAGACAGTGACTCTCGGGGCTGGAGAAATGGCTCAGAGGTTAAGAGCACTGACTGCTCTTCCAGAGGTCCTGAGTTCAATTCCCAGTACCCACATGGTGGCTCACAACCATCTGTATTATGATCCAATGCATGAAGACAGCGTACTCATATACATAATAAATAAGTAAATATCTTTAAAAAATAAATAAAAAAAGAAGAGACAGTGACTCTCAAACTGAACTGTGCGTAACAATCACCCACAGAGCTTTCTAAAGTGCAGACTCCTAGCCTCCCATGGTGCTACATTTATCATGTCCATGCATGTATATATGAGTGTGGGCGCATGTGCCATAGCATGTGTGTGGAAGGCAGAGGACAACTGGTCCAAGTTGGTTCTCTCCTTTTCCCAGGAGGCTCTAGGGAAAACTCAGGTCACTGGACTTGACGGCAGGTAACTCTACCCACCTCATCTCTGCTCCCCACCAGCCTCTTATTCACAACTCTCCTGCCTAAGCCTCCCGAATGATGGGCTTAGAGGTGCAGCCACCACCAGGCTTTCCACGCTGTGTTCTAACAAGCACATCAGGCAGCTAAGGCAGCTGCGAGCGCACTGTGAGAAACGTTCCTCTAGGTGGTGGTCTCTCAGCGTCCCTAGGATACAAGATACTGACAGCCTGACCATGAGTCAAATGTGAAGACTCACTTCAACTTGCTTCTCAAACTGCTTGATCTTCCGCTTTAGAGACTGCACATAGGTGATGAAAGTCACTGCGTCAGAGGTACTGGCCGTGTCCACTGAGTGTTGCTCCAGCTCTTGGCGAGACTGTTGGAGAGAGGGTATTTTTACCGTGGTGCCAGGCTTAACCTGAAGCTGCCAGTTCTCTGGGCAACATCCCCACTCCTCTCACCTTTGAGATCTGGGAATGGAATTCTGTCATGTTTGACCCCAGCATCTGCCCAAATTTGCTGAGCACCTCCTTATGCCAGGAGTCATACTTCAAGTTCACCTTGGACTGGACCTGCAGGGGAGGTGGATGGCAGCGCTTGCTCAGTTCTTCCCTGGAGTGTGGTTAAGCTCCAACTTGCTTTTCCCACCTCCTGCCACCTCTTGAGAAGAAACCAAGCTCACCTTGCCGTAATCTATCACCACTGGCCCAAACTCTTTCTTGGTTTCTGCATTGTCGAAGGTCCCTCTGGCTTTCCTGATCTGGACCAGGAGGGCCTGCCACTTGTTGAGGTCTTCCCCGAGCCGGTTGTAAATGTTTTCTGCCTGCATATCCCACAAGCACTGGTACTGAAGCCAAACCTGTAAGTAAGAAACACAGCTCAATTCGTTTGTAGTTCTGCAGCCTATTAATATACCAGTAATCATTATGCCACAGTCCAGATGCATGGTGTCACACCATTAGAGAACCTCACTTCACCAAAAAAAAAAAAAAAAAAAAAAAAAAAAGGCACCCAGAAGAAGCAGGTGGATCGCTCGCTGTGAGTTTGAGGCCAGCCTGGTCTACAAAGTGAGTCCAGGACAGCCAAAACTAACACAGAGAGACCCTGTTTCGGGAAAAAAAAAAAAAGAGAGAGAACCTCACTTCGGAGCTTCAGAATTTATATAGCAAAAGGTGGAAATTTATTTCTCTTGAAAACCATAGTTAAAACCACAAAAGATTTATCCTACCATTCACTTTTGGCTTTAAAACAAGCAAAAAAAATTGATGGGTGTTGTAGCACACACCTTTAATCCTAGCACTCTTAGGCAGACACAGGTAGATCTCGAGTGTTCAAGGTAAATCTGGTCTACATAGCTCCAGACCAGCCAAAGCTACATAGTAAGACTCAGCCAGGTTGGTGACACACATTGTAACCCCAGCTCTCAAGAGACAAAGAATTCTAGGCCAGTCAGGGCTAGAATAAGGAGTGAGACCTACCTCAACATAAATAAACAAATAGACAGTGGATAGATAACTAACAAACCAATAAATAAAGCAGGTGTTGCTCACTGAGCCTTATTATCTGTCAAGACCAATCAGCTTCCCAGTAATTTCTTTCTTTCTTCCTCTTTTGGTGGTGCCGAGGATAACATAAATAAACAAATAGACAGTGGATAGATAACTAACAAACCAATAAATAAAGCAGGTGTTGCTCACTGAGCCTTATTATCTGTCAAGACCAATCAGCTTCCCAGTAATTTCTTTCTTTCTTCCTCTTTTGGTGGTGCCGAGGATTGAACCCAGGGCCTCTTGGCTACACCCCAGCCCTTCTCTCATACACTTACACGTCTACAATAGAGTAGCCAGCATTTGGATGGAATCAGAGTGTCTTACCTTAACATACTGCTCAACCTCAGTCACAATGCCCATGACCGCAGAGTACGACTCTTCCAGGGCGACGGGGCCATCAGGCATGCGTGTCAATGCATTCCGATAGAATTTCTCTTCCTCAGTCAACTCATAGTGCACTCCCACCTGACCAATCAGAGGTGACACCATGTTACACGGTGTTTACAACACCAATCTCAGTCAGCATTTACTTACCAAAAGTGACTCAAAAAAAAAAAAAAAAGAAGTCACCATCAAAAAACATTAAGATACAATAGCTAATGCTGGGTGTGGTGGCTCATGCTTTTAATCTAAGCACTCGAGAGGCAGAGGCAGGAGGATCATTGTGAATTTGAGGCCAGCCTGGTCTACAAAGATAGTTCCAGGACAGCCAGAACTACTACACAGAGAAACCCTGTCTGGAAACCCCTCCCCCAAAAAAGAGATATCTATTTTCCTTAGCCACCAGCAATGAGAAACCTGGTTACATTTAACTCGTTAAGCCAATAAAGGGAACAGCAGAGTAACCATCAACCGGAAAACATGGCACAAGGTGAGAGCAGCTGAGGAATGGAAGCAGCGCTCGGCTCAGCTGAGCTGCCCGAGTGCCCGCTACATGCTAGGCCCCAATCTAAGTACAACAAACAGAAACTCGCACACAAACGAAGGCTCATTCTGTAGGAGAGACAAAGGACGTGCACATACACTCAGCTAGTCTGTGCAGAACAAGCAGGAAGACTGCAGGAGTACAGAGCGGGCCAGGGAATGGTCTTAACCTATTCACTTTTGTAGTACAGGTGGAAGGACATATAGGCACCTGACTTGCACTTTCTCACTGTGACGTGAGAAAAAGAGTGTGTGTATGCACAAACACACACCAGATAAATAAAATTAAAACAACAAACAAACCCTGGAAGAGTGACATTTATTCTCAAAGTCAAAGGTGTGTTTGGGGGCTGGAGAGATGATCCAGTGGTTCTGAACACTGGCTGCTCTTCCAGACGTGCTGAGTTCAATTCCCAGCAACCTCATGGTGGCTCGCAACCATCTATAATGTGATTTAATGCCCTCTTCTGGTGGGCAGGTATACATGCAGGCAGAGCACTGTATACGTAATAAATAAATCTTTTTTAAAAAGTGGCAGATACTTTTTTTTTTTTTTTGGTTTTTTGAGACAGTGTTTCTCTGTGTAGCCTTGGCTGTCCTTGACTCGCTTGGTAGACCAGGCTAGCCTCGAACTCACAGTGATCCACCTGCCTCTGCCTCCCAAGTGCTGGGATTAAAGGCATACGCTATCACACCTGGCATGGCAGACACTTTCAATACCAGAGCTCAGAAGGAAGAGGTAGGAGATTCTGAATTTGAGGCAAACTTGATCCATAGTGAGTACCAATGCAAAGAAGCTCATGAAGAAAACTTTTAAGTGATGAGAAAGGCTGCATATGCCAAGCTTTCCTTTAGGACAAGGAATCTGGTGACCTTGAGTATGAAAGGGCAGGTACAGGGCTTATTTAGTGACACATCCTGAGAAGTGGCACCAGAGCCCCAGATGAGAGCTGGTCAGAGGGCATGTGCTTGGAGGCCCTGGACGCTTACCTGGTACCTCTGACTCTGGATCCTGGGCAGTGACAGCACAATCATCTTCCAGGCAAACATCTCCTGGTAGAGCTTGTACCTGCACTCTTCGATGGGCGGATTCAAATAGATCACTTGATTTGTTATTCTTAGCTCATGCACAACGTTCTGGAAAGAAAAGTGTTGTTTTCACTTAGCAACATATTTCAATAAAATGGTTTTGGGTCTTAACAACATTCTTTGTCTAAACTGCGACATCTCTGGCTGGAACTACAAGGTCTGTCACTTTGTCTGACGCACTCCTGGTCCCTCCAAGACCACAAGAGGCTGGGCAGGCACTGCTTCATCTGCTCCAGCTGTCCTGGGTCAGAACACAGTGTGGGCACTCATGGAAACCCGAGCGCTCAATAAAACAACCCCGAGGCCTGACAGACACTATCACTGAGGCAGTGGGAGGCAGGCACTGCTGCCAACCACATGGGGACTGATCTTTCTACCATCTGTGTTTCAGGCTAGTCAGAATTCTGACTGCATCTCCACTGGGTAATGAATTTATTAACTTAGTTACAATCATTATTTCCCTGGGATACAATATTTAAAGAAGCAGCTTACAGGCCAGTGAGAGGGACGGCCCAGCTGTTAAGGTGGCTGTTGCTAAGCCTTGGCAAAGAGCCTGAACCCTAGGGTCCACTGACCCCCACTAGGTACCCTCTGACTTCCACAAATATACAATGGTACATATGCCCCTAGGTACGCTGTCTAAAATAGACTTTTAAGGTTTTTACAGCTTCCTATTTTGAAACTGTTTTAAACTGACGGGAGATCTGCAAAGAAAGCACAAAGCCATCCAGCAGCCTTCACAAGACAGAACAAGCCCAAGGTAGCACCCAATTCACTGGTGGTGCTAACGTTCACCATCTGGTTAAACCCTTGCTGTCTGTCAGACTTTTCCCCGCACGGTGACTTTTTCATAAGCACTATGCACCCAGTGTAGACTTCCCACATTCTAAGCAAGTGCTCTAATACTGAGCTGCACCTCTGACCTTGGCCTTCATAGCACTTTTTTCCCCCCCAGACATGGTTTCTCTGTGTAGCTTTGGCAGTCCTGGAACTCACTCTGTAGACCAGGCTGGCTTCAAACTCACATAAATCCACTTGCCTCTGCCCCCCCCCTTTTTTAAAAAGATTTATTTATTTATAACGTATACAATGTAAGCACCTGCCTGCCAGAAGAGGGCACCAGATCTCATTATAGATGGTTGTGAGCCACCATGTGGTTGCTGGGAATTGAACTCAGGACCTCTGGAAGAGCAGACAGTGCTCTTAACCTCTGAGCCATCTCTTCAGCCCACCTCTGCCTTCTTGAGTGCTGGGATTAAAGGTGTGTGCCACCACTGCCCAGCACAAGGATGTTTTTTGAGAAAAGGTCTCACTACATAGCCTGGGCTGACCTTGAACTTGTGACCCTCTTGCCTCAGCTTCTAGGAATACTTCTCAATGCGAGAACTTGTGCTATACCCAGATTGAGAGCCATGGGAGATACTCACTTTGATCTTTGGCTCTCCACCAGGCTTGTGACTAACTTGTGGGGCGTCTGTGTCCATGTCGACTTCTGCTTTATCTTCAGCTTGCCCGAGAAGGACCTGGGTCCAAGCTCTAAGGCCAGCCTGCAGACGGACACCCAGTATCCTTTCGATCTACAAAGAAAGCGGAGTCACTGAGTGGCTGCTTCTCAAGGTTAGCTCACAAAGCATGAGAGTAGGAAGGTGACAGGTGTGCCAAAGTCGAGTGAGTGTTCAGCTCCAATCCTGTCTCGCTTCTGTCACACTTGTCTTCTAAGCTGCATTCCTCCGCCTTTGGGACTCACTCATGAACTACTTGCCAGACTGCCCAGCTCCTAAGGAGACTTAACAGCACGCTGCAGATCAGTTAAGCTCTTGGTAGCTGCTACTTCTGATGGAAAACTCACTTAAGTGTTATTGTGGGGGCCTGGAGGTGGCTTTGGACGTGGAACTACAAACATTCCAACCTGGAGATGAAGCCATTTTTCTTCACCAAGTAGAAGAAAGCCTTCCCTCTGTCCAGAACCAGGCCAATGTCCTCTGTGTGACAGACAGGACCTCTGCATGTCTTTGCCACCAGTGTGCCCTAGGCCACACAACACCCCAGGAATGTGCTGTGGGCTGAGGGATACCACAGTACCTGCGGGGTATTAACTTTCCTCTGTACCACATCCTTGAAGTTTGGGGGTGAGGGGACCAAATTCAATCTGGAACCTCTGCTATGAAACAGGCCCTTGCCTAGACCTCTCTAGTGACATGTCCTCTCCGAACTCATTGATGAGAAAAAGCACCCAGCCCTGGCTTCACTCTTCTACAGCCTTAGCTGTGAAGAGGGCAGTTGTCAGAGAAGGGGGCCTGGAGGACTACAAGATGAGGAGTGGATCATTGCTGAGCAAGGCCCCGAATTCCACCCCAGCACCACCAACACTGCCACCAAGAAGGAAAATAAAAAACAAAAAACCCTTAAAGCATATGCACAGGAAGGACAGACTGATGGGAAGCTGTCAACTCTCCAGCAGAAGGAAGAACTCTCCCCTGCGCCCCAACCTGCGCCCAGATGAGAACCGTGGGGGCAGGGCCCACAGCACTCGGCTGTGGTGTTAGCTAGAGGGGCTGGACCAGCCAAGTAAATAGCTAGGAAAAATGCGTTCCAGACAAACTAAGGGCCACACTGAAGCAGGCCCGTGCCCACAGAGCAGCGGAGATGAGCAGTGCTCCAGAAGCAGGGCTGTGTACCTCCATGTCCAGCTTGTTGACCCAGATGGGCAGGTTGGAGTAGGAGTGCAGGTTCAGGTCGTCCACCGCCTTCTGCACTCTGTTCAGGATTTCCGAGAACGTCTTGTGATCGTACATGCAGGTTTCCAAGGAGCGGACTTCCAGGTCTATTTTCTCCTCGATAATCAGGAGGTCGTCCACCTGGAGGAGGGCACACTTAGCATGCACACGCCGCTTGCTCTATGGCTTAGTCACACCCTTCCCATGAAGAACTCTGCTCAGGGCAGAGAGATCCTCCGTGAACAGCCAGCCCCAGCTGCTGGGACTGCGGGTGCCGCTCCCCCTCCCTGCCCACGGGAACAAGTGCTCCTACTACAGGCCTGAGACACCTCTCTCTAGCTGTGTCCATACGCATCCCAGCTGCCGACGCCCTTCTCTAGCTGCGTTTCCCAGGGTGTCACTTGCCAGCATTCCCAAAGCCCCACTCCGTTGGTTTTGTCACTCCTGCCCAGCCCCAGTGGCCTTAGCTGCAGTCTCTACTGCAGACTGCCGTAGAGAACTAGTGTGCTCCCTGACTCAGTGACTAGACCAGCCACAAGCACCAGAGGGTCAAGCTAAGTCACCTTCTCTTGGAAGTTGAACACCGTCTCTGCCAGGCGCTGCACATAGGGGTCGAGTTTGTAGGACTCCCACACCAAGGCGATGCCCTCTGCGATCAAGGCCTGCACCTCCTTCTTCAGGCCGGCCACCAGCAGCGAGATGGTGTTGCGCTCCTCTACCTTCTCACAGGTACGCTCGTAAGTCCGGACACTCTCGATCAGGGAGATGGCAAATGGGTAGAGCTGGTTGGCCTGGTGAGCTTTGTTCACAATTGCAAGTGGCACACGGAAACCAAGCCACTTGAGGTTCCGGACTTCTTTGGAGAGCGTTATGATCTCCGGAAGGAAGTTCACCTTTAGCTTGAGGACGTTCCCAGTGCGGCCCCGCACTCGGGCACTCTCGATGGTGAAGATGCGACCTGAGACGCCCAGGTTGCGCTGCTGAACCTTCCTCGCCCAGTCATCGAAGATCTCCTGGGTGTTGAGCTTCATACGAAAGCTGTCTCCATCCTGCTTCAGCTTCTGCCCTTCCACATGGTTCTCCCAGCCCTTGCCCAGGACGTCCTCCACTCGCTTCATGTAGGCGGTGAGCTGTCTGTCAATCTGTTTAGCCCAGATGATAGACCCTGACACAGGGGGCAGGTCACGGACATGACTCATTTTACAAGCTTGGCTCTGCGGGTACTGGACCTTGAACTTGTCGTGCAGAGATTCGATGTCATCTTTTACACGCTGGATCAGCTGGGTCTGGTACTCACGAATGGCTCCTCGGATGTGTGGGCGGACGAACAGCGCGTTGAACCTGGAGAAAATCCTAAACATCTCATTGGCATTCTTGGCTGTGCCAAGCTGATCTCGAAGGCGGGCAGTGATGCGGGTCTCCACACGGTCGATCCTCTCATCGTACCTCTTCATCGCAGCCTCCCAGGCCTCCGTACCTTCTTTGGACACATCCAGCCCGTCTACCTCCTTGACATTCTCATAGGCCAGATTCACCTCTTCGATAGCATTGGCATCTGCAGCATCAAAGAGGACCTCAGCCACTTTCATGTCTTGGGGCTCAGGTGCCTCTCCTTGGTTCTGCTGTGCAACTGCTGTGACCTAAAAGAAAGATTAGGAAGAAAAAAATATTCGCAAAATTTGTCATATGTATAGCACATGATTTTCATGCAGCAATACAGACTTTTAAGCCTTTATATTATTTTATAATCACAATTCAACCATGACCATATTACAAAAATCTCCTTGCACATTTCAGTCTTTATTGTTTTCCTTTTTTTTTTTTAAAGGAAAGAATTGGTGAAAAAGGAGAGGGAACGAAGAGAAGTGCACACACAGGACTAGGATGCAGCTCAGGACATGTGACCAGCATGCGCAGGACTAGGATGCAGCTCAGGACATGTGACTAGCATGCGCAGGACTAGGATGCAGCTCAGGACATGTGACTAGCATGCGCAGGACCGTGGGTTCAATCCCCACGATGGGACAAAAGAAAAAAATTAAACACAACAAAATACCCTAACCCAAAAGTGTATAAAGAAAAAAAGGAACCACAAAATTGTTTTAATAAAGGTCAGAGATAAACAGTAATTACCAATACTTTGTTAGGGTACACCGTGGAAGGACTCTGCTGAAATCACCCACTATAATCTAACGCCCAGGGCATCTGGCTCTAGTGTAGTCAGGTGAAGGGCAGAAGGATTGGGTGGAGCACTTATGCACTGGCTCGTCTGTATTCCTTAATGGTGGGAACCCAGTGCCTCACACACACTAGCGCAGTGCTCTGCCTCTGAGCTGGACCCATGCTGAGCACACTAAGTGTTCAGACACTTATAACAACATAATGCAGTATCAGATCTCACAGGTGACAAGCCAAAACTAAACAAAAACAACAAAACAGAGCAAGAACAGAAAACCCCACTAAGTACAAAGTAGTTAATTCTATCTCTCTTTTTTTTGGGGGGGGGGTTCAAGACAGGGCTTCTCTGTGTAGCCTTGGCTGTCCTGGATTCACTTTGTAGACCAGGCTGGCTTTGAACTCACAATGATCCACCAATGCACCCAGCCAAAGTAGATTAATTCTTTTTTAAAAAATTACTTTAAAAGAGGCATCAAAACAAGAGTGTGTGAACCTCTCTGACAGACATACTTGTGGCCTCAGGACTCTGACAATGACAGCCCTCAGCTGTTCATGCTGGCGACGGAACTTTCGCATCTGGTCGAGCCGGGCCTGCAGCTTCCTGTGGGCAGGGTTGATGCGCCACACCATCTTCAGGTTCTCCTCCCTCTTCCTCTTGACGATGTCTCTCAGCAGCACCTGGAGCTTCTCGTACTCGTCATCCCAGGTCTGGAAGACTTCGAAGCAAGCCACCATGACCTGTGGTGCAATTTGGAGATGGGCTTGTCACTACATCACGTTTATCACTGGTTCAGGGTGGCTTTCTAAGAATATGACTTACTTTTTCAAACTCTTCATAAGCTACATGCATCAACTTCCTAGTGCCCAAGACTTTGAGCAACTGAGAACTCAAGTCTCTGGAAATTGCCTCCACAAGACGCAGGGCCCGCTGAATGGGGTATTTTGTGTTTCGGATTTTTCTCAGATGTGTGAAAATTGCAACAAGTGCCTGTCTTATTTTGTCCAGCTCTGTGGCAGACAGCAGGTCGTTGAGAGGGAAATCTTTCATCAGAGGGTTGTAGTCATTCACCGTTTCCAGTGCCTGCTTGAGACCTAGATTAAAAGAAAGAGTTGACGTTGCAAATATTTTAGTTACAGAACAATTATTCATGGTATTAAAAAAAAAAAGCAATGCCCTAGCGTAGACTCAGTTTTGCTTTTTTAAGGGCAGAGTTGAAGCTAGGCATAGTGGCACTCCCAGTGTTCCTATTAAAAAACAAATTAGTTAATCTACTATAGAATTGGGGACTAGACGTTAAGACCCATGTTCGCTGGGCAAGCACATTCATATCTCTTGGTCATTGTGAAACAAGGGTCCTGCTATGCAGATGAAGCTGGCCATGACTGGGTTGGGGGATAGCCTAGTAAGCCCAGTGCCCGAGAGACACTGTGGCAGTTCTCAATGCTGCAGGCAGGCAGATGATGTGCTGAGACTGTGTGCCATGCCTGGCCCTGCACTTACTGACCATTGGGCTAAGGAGAAAGTGGAGGAGGGAAAGGAGGAGGAAAAGGAACACTGATGCTTCCTGCCCACTCAGCGCTGGGCAACCACCATCTCCTGCCTCCACGGAAAGCTCACCTGACTATCCAGCAACCACACAGTGAAGAGACGGGAGGGCAAGTCCCAGGGCTCACTATCCTCAGGCCTAAAAACTGTCCTGGTTTCTCAAAAGCCATGGAGAGGAAAGAAAGTAAGGAGGACAGCCCTAGAACTTTATCCTGTAAAACTGAGGGCAAGATGAGTTAGTAACGGGAGGGAAAGAGTTAAGAGTTAGACTAGGAGTGTCTAAGGTGTGTCCACTGGTACAGCACTTGTCTGGCACATACAAACCCAGACCTGGGTCTGATCCCAAACTGCATCTACTAACTTTCATCTAAATCGTCAAAGACCTTAAGAGGCAAAGCCAGTAACTTATGTGTCAGACTGCCGGCTTTGGCTTTTACCTGTGTCAGTGTCAAAGCTGACAGTGGCATGGAAGCGTTTGCCATGCTTCAAGATGTCCAGAGTCAGAAGGACCTCTGGGCTCTCCCGCTTCTCCTGGATGCGGTACAATGCACGTTCCAAGTTTAGCCAAAAGCTGATTTCCTGCAAGGCAGTTCCCGATGCTGGATCTCGGTCAAGTTTGGTCACCTTTGAAAACAAGATGGCACCACTTGGTAAGTTCCAAGTCAATCCCTCTCCTACACACATGGAGGGTTTGGTTTGAAGCCTGGCAAGATGGCTGGGTTAAACGGCTCACGGCTCACAGCTCACATGTTCTTACTACCTGCCCAGGATCTGGCCCCGCATGAACAGCCCGAGAAGCAGGAGGGGCTCGTACCATCACACCAGCATCACAACAGAGGACCTTGGGGCTGCTCCCCACAGACATTAACGGGCAAACCGTCTCACACAGGCTTCAGTTGTGCTGCCTATGGTGCCCTCACCTTCTGAATTTCTCGGATCCACCGATTAACTCCAGACTGTAACTGGTTAAGAAAAGTTGGGTCTTCAACCTTATCACCAAAATCTGTAACTTTAGGCTTTTCCCCACGCTCGTAGCACTGCTTTGCAACATTTGTGATAATGGGATGGATGGGCAAGCTGATCTCTGGGATCTCAATGTTCTGCTGCAGGTGAAGGAGCCCCATCTCAAGCTCCGCAATCTTTTTTTCAACTGAAGGAGCCATCTTATCACCATCCCTATAAAGACAGAAAGTGTCTCAAAGTCAGAGCACTGTGCTGGCCCCCACAGCGCAGTATTAAGGTCTGTTAAGTGTCAGCAAGATGCACCTTGTGACTCGATGGAGCCAAGCTGCAGTAAGCAAGCAGTTCTCACCTGTCTGCCTTGCCAGACTCTCTGATATAGGACTTAAAGAAAGGAGCCACCGCATTGCTGATGAAGGAGTGCAGGGTTTCGTACGGCGAGTCTTCACTGAGAGTGAGGACCCGAAGCTGGGAGGACACTGGCTTATCTGCATCAATCACAGGGGCTCGCTTGATGAAAGCCAAGCTAAAAAGCAAAAGAGGAAATCAGAACCCAGGAGTCCCATTCTTAAGTAGTTTTAACCACTGTGGTTTTGTGTTGAAAACAAATTAAAACTTGGCAACTGGAAATTATATTAAGAACAGGAGCTGGCTGTGGTGGCGCTCGCCTCTAATCCCAGCACAGAGGCGGAAGCAGGGGAATCCTGCAAGTTTCAGGCCTGCCAGGAACACAGAGTGAGAGCCTGCCTCAGGCTAACTAACCATCCAGCCTGAACCGTGCTTTCCCTTTCCCACTGTGGGAGGATGCCTGCATCCTGTATCATGACACAGTTACAGCACAGTCAGCGACTGGACACTGGCACAATTCACAGTTCTGGCTTAAAACCAACCAACTCTGAATTTGAGGCTAGCCTGGTCTACAAAGAATTCCAGGACAGCCAAGGCTACACAGAAAAAAAACTGTCTCAAAAAAACCAAACCAAACCAAACCAAAAAACAAAACAAACAAAAAACTAGACCAAAACAAAACAACAACAACAAACCCCAACCCACTCAAGCAACTGTAAGCTGAGGGTCAACCTTACCTGCACTAACACACACCATGGACCTGTCACCTGTCTTGTCAGCTTTCACAAATAAAAGCCACACTCGCTGAACTGGCCACTTCTCCGAGTTCCACTTGATATTTTTTACTTCTCTTCCCCACCTCTAGACACTACTTCAACGTCTTCCCATTTCCCTAAATATATCACACAGGCCAATGAGATGGCTCAGTGTGTAAGGGCCCCTGACGCCAAACCAACCTGCGTTCAACTCCCCCATCCTCCACCCTGGAAGCCCATAGCGCAAGTAAAGATTCCTGTAGACTGTTCTGTGACCTGCCCAGTGGTAGAGAGCGTTCAGTACTGCAAGAGATGGGAACTGAAGGAACATTGGCACATGTGCTGCTGCTGTGCCGTCAGTCAAGTCCCTGTCTCTGTGCTTGCCCACCCCATGCGTGGCCAACACTAGCGACCCCTACCTGAGAGTTCCACCCACTACCCACACTATAGCCACACTAGTCTTCCGCAGCCCTTTCCCCTAATTTCTTTTCCTTTTGGGGCAGGTTTCCCCTTCTCTGTAGACCAGGCTAGCCCTGAGCATTAGATCCCTAGCCTCAGCCTCCTAACAGCTGGGGTTACAGTAAGTACCACTATACTCAGCAACAGCTCTGTCGTCTTGAAACTGCCTAAGAAGTTTTGACTGCCAGTGCAGAATAATGACAGTTTCCACATATGGAAACTTGAAAGTTTCTATTGGAATTAAAAGTTGATATAAACTTTCTAGAAGGTGGAAAATCTGGCAACATGCATTAAAACATCCCGCGCCCTCCCCTCAGACTATGCAGCCCTGGCTGTCCTGGACTCATTTTATAGACAGGCTGGCCTCTAACTCACAGAGACCTGCCTGCCTCTGCCTCCTGAGTACTGGGATTAAAGGCGTGCGCCACCACATGGTGCATTAAAACTCTGATGATGCCTTTCTTATGAAACAGTAATACTAGCTTGAAGGATTTGACCTGAAAAGAATACACAAGAATGTTTTCTACTCATTTATAATGATGAACATAAGATGAAAGCAGAGATTATTATTAAAGCAAAGAATAAAATCTGATAGACCCAAACCTACTAGTAAGCACATGACAGCTCAAACGTTAAGACCAGCACCATGTACAGCAAGTAAAACTGGAAAGCGTCATAATGCACACTGACTTAGGAAGCGCGCCTGCGTTCCATCACGTGTGCTCATGCAGCAGACCTGTGGCCATCATCATAATGCACGCATGCTACTTACCTGTTGGACTTCACCCCGTAATGAATGTCTATGTTGATGTTATAGGAAATGAATTCTTTCTCCTCTTCTCCTTCATCACCAACGTCCTCTACAAATCAAAATATCAATCACATTGATAAGAAATTTCTCATTTTTCTTATTTATTTATTATTATAATTTATTCAGATTACAACCCGATTAAAAAATACGTTTTAGTGACTCTTAAATTAAGCATTTATTTGCTGTGTGATCTTGGGGACAAGGAGGCTGCCTTCTCTGTATCTTCCAGGCAATACTGAGTGCCTGGGAACACAAGTGACGTCTCAGAGATGTGGGCAGTACCAGTAGTTTCTCACTGTCCCTGGCCACTAGACTCACCCTCTGGGTCCCAAAAAGTCAAGTCTCTCTCCATTCCAAGTGTGGTCTGCTCAGCTGCACACTCAGCTCTTAATACATGACATGGCAGGCATTTCCATGTCACACAGTCAGCCCTGTTTTCCAGGTACCAAGTAATGCTCTCCAAGGCACTCAGCTGGAGAGCGCCCATGAGAATGCTGACGCCTGCAGGTCTACATAAGCCTTCCACACAGCAGGGCCAGACCCTGGAAGACACTGACACCCAGCTCCTCTGTCAAGCACCTGCCAGTCCCTCTTCCACCTAAGCTAATCAAAAGGTGGACCATGTGGAGCCCACACAGCACACAGGCCACACCACACAGCAAGCTTACTGGAACTTAGCAGTAACAGCTTCAAGAGGCATGTGAACCAGACTTCCATACTAAAAATCAGAATTATAGAAAAAAACTGTAAGAATGATCTGGATGTGGTGGCATAGGCACTTAATCCTAGCATCTAGGAGGCACAGGACGGTGGATCTCTGTGAGTTTAAAGCCAGCTAGATCTACACAGTCAGTTTGAAGCTAGCGGGGCTATATAGTGAGACTGTCTCAAAATAAAATATTAAGTCTAAAAGATAATGCCAACTTCTCTATCAAGAACCTCCAAGGCATTTGAACATTCTAGGTGAATTATTTCCACAATGACTCATAGTATGAAATATCAACATTAGCAAAGTCTACAATTTACAGGTTTGTTTAACAGGATTATTTAATACGTTTCCTTTTTTATATCCCCTTTCTTCTCCCCCGACCCCAAGAGACAGGGTTTCACTGTATAGCTGTGGCTAGCCTAGGACTCACTATGGAAACCAGACCTCCACTGGCTTCTGCCTTCGGAGTGCTGAGATTAAGGGCATGAGCCTCCACAGCAGCCTCCTCTTCACTGTGAAGCCATGAGGTAGGTGAGAGGCGACTAACCTAACACGAGATGCTAACGGAGGCCGAGTGGTGTGGGCTTCAAACTCATGAGCAGCAAAGGCCGGGGCACAAGGAACTGCGTCGTCTACAAGGCTTCTTTTAGCAATTAGACCTTGAAATCCAGGTATAAAATACAGAGCCAGAGCAAATGCTATATGCTGTGTCAATTTTAACCATACAACTTTAACCAGAGTAAGGACAAAATGTCTTCTCTCTTATGTGGGATTTGGATTTAAGTTGGGGGGAGGGGGTCGAAAGGGGACTGTGTGGGGAGAGGAAGCACTCTTAAGGGGGTTGAGAGTAAAAAGGGTAATGGCATACATGTGAGATGAAAACAAGTAGGAATTATTTGGGGAGCAGGGGCGAGCACTGGGGAACAAAAAAAGTAAAATGACACCTATGTATGCAAATACTATATGAAAATAATTTCTTTGTAAGCTAACTTTAAAAACAAAATTCAGACTTAAAAAAGCATGATATGTAATGTATCCATCTATCCAAGAGACATTTTTTCCCAAACAACTGTTTTTGGTATCATTTTAGGAAGGGGAGGAGGAAGTGGGTGGCAGAACACTCTAGAATGCCTAGTACAACCTCTTGTTTTAAAAATAACTACTGTCATTATGTGGGAGTTGGTATTCACTGTGAGTGTAAGACAGTGCACATCAAGGCACGCCCTGGACTACAGCTGTCAGGGCACTGGCTTATGCAGCACTGTCTCGCTGGGTGTGCTGGTGAGCGCCTTTAGTTCCAACACCTGAGAAGCTCCAGGCCAGCCTGGCCTACAGAGTGAGTTCCAGAACAGACTGGTTGTTACACAGGGAAAGCCTGTCTCAAAAAACAAAAACAAAAAACAACAGCAAAACCCCTACATATATGTAGATATAGATATCTCCCGTCTCTGTCAGTTTTCTAAACTTTCCACAACCATATAAAATGCATCATCAAATAACACTCAAGTAACACAGACAATAAAAGGGTATTCTATAATCACTAAAAGAAACCCTTGGCACAACTGAAAACTGTGAAGCCTTTCTTCCCCACTGGTCATCATCCATACAAATGCAATCACAGAAAAGACGCAGTCAGACCTGCTGCCTGCGCTTCCTAAGCAAGCAGGGAGGGCCCCACTCCAGGGTGAGTCAGGGATTTCTAGCAAATGCTGCAGTTCAACACTAGGAGCACTGCAGTGCAGCAGAGAGCTGCTCAGGCTAGCTGGGAAGGCACGCCCAATGACATAATCCTCAGGCAGAAGAACTGGAAGGCAGTCCCGCAGCTTTGGTGAAATTCCAGCACCCATGAGAGTAACTTGAGGATGTCATTAGCAGTAGGTATGAGAAACACATTTGGATCAGTCCTGTCATACACACTCCGGTAAACACAGGAGTCAAAGTCTGCATATGCCCAAATCCCACTTACAGAATGCTATGATGTTTGAGAAAGTATTACCAAATACTCTTTTTGTAAAAGGCCAAGCTTGGTGGCGTACACCTGTGACCTCAGCACTGGGGAGGAAGAGGCAGGAGGATCACCACACATTCCAGTGCCTGGTCTACAAAGTAAACTCCATGTTAGCCAGAGTTATGGACTGGCTCCAAAACTGTGTGTGCTCTCCCTTTTTCTCTATAAATTATTACATCTTCTAAATAGTAAAAAACAAAAACAAAAACCCAAAAACTTGACAATCTACTTCTATAAAAATTTTTGAAGTTGAGGAACTCAATTATTAATTATTAATAATTGGGAAGGCGGCAAATGCCTTCTACCTAGAAGCTATCTACAAACACAACCTACGTGCTATGTCAGGTGGCACATTTCAATAAATCTTGAATCAGTTTCCCGGTGCCTGTGAGTTGCTGGTTACTACACAGTAAACACGGGTGAAGAATCAAATCGCGGAGCTCAGGAAGTGCTGGACCAGCCTGCTGAGCTCCTGAGCAGCATGCTGTGCTGTGCCACACTGGTGGACACTGGCCAACTGTCAGGGGCATCTGAATGTGCATGCTTCTGCAGACAGACCGATACATCTCAAACTACCAGTGCATTAGGAGCACACTGTGTCTTAGTGGAATTCAACTGCTCTAAGAACTGCACTGCCCTCACCTGAGGACATCTCACCGAGTATGGTGACTGGGCAGTAGGAAAGGGAGAAAGTTTGGCCCCTCCCTCCCAGCTTTCTGCCAAGCACAGCACAGACAGAGGCATTCACCTCACACCCCACACCAAATGACTTGTTACAAGTGCCTGGGCTTTTCCTTCATCTTTTTTCCCCTTTAAAATCTGAAACAGACCAGTACTGTATCACGATGGCCACCATCACCACATGGACCCTCTTTTCCCACGGGACACCTTTCCTTTATCCCTTCCTCATCTCCGGCACTGAGAGACATGACTTCGCTGCCACGCCACCGTCCATGTTGGTACTGGGCTAAGAACTCTGGGAAAGTCAGGTTTGCATAGAAGCATCCTGTCAGGTGCATTAAGGAAGCATTACACGCACTCACTACTCATAACTGACACAAAACTGGAGTTCACTTAAAAGAAAGTCACTGAGACCCAAGAAACTCGGTAATCAGTACTTCTTCTCTGGAGACAAGGTCTCAGATAGTCTAGGCTGCCTTGGAATCAACACTGACCTCCTGTTCCACCTCCCAAGGGCTGGGACTGTGGATGTGCACTGCCACACTGGGGATCAAACCAAGAGCCACATAAGCACCCTACCAACTGAGATACTTCCCAGGCCCAAGGACTTAGTACTTTCTCAGTTAATATTAATTTAGAAAAAATAACTGATACTCTCCTCAAGGACCAGGGAGCTGTTTGAAAGAGGAGGTGGAAAAATTGTGAGCCATAGGTAGTGGAGATGTCAAAGAAAAGGTGCCTTCCAGAAACAACAGGGTGATGGGCGTATGAATCACAGAGACTGTGACAGCATGCTCAAGACCTGTGCAGGCTCCAGCCAGCCAGGGCCCCAGCACTGTGAAAGGGCGTGGAGCCAGGCTCCAGCCCTAATCAACAAGCTATCTGCAATGGATACCAGCTGGCAAAGGGAAAAGTCTCACTGGGTAATCAACCACACTTCAGGGCAGGCCTATGCCCAGGAGTAGTTGGCCAACCCAAAACAAACTCCAATTACTAAATTTTGTAATTTCTCATGAATATTAAATCCTTAGAAAAACTTTAGAAAGCGCACAAAAGCAATCTTCCTAAGTCTCCACACAGCTATGTTTTATGAAGCTGGGATGCACGGAAGGCGCTGTATGGACTGTCCTCTACACTGCAGGCCGCAGCCATCTCTGCACTAATGAAGAGCTGAGCCCCTGAACTACCTACCCTGAAAACACTGTGCTGCCCGTTAAGACACGGACACTAAGAGCAGCCACCATCTCCAGTGAAGAATAAGTTCCAACCCTAAGAATGGAGCTAAGTGAGGACAAGTGTGTGGTGCCCTCTTTTACACACACACACACACACACACACACACACCCCACCACCACCACCACCACCCGATTATCTAACTCTGCTGGGCACTCAGTGCTGGAGGACAGCAGTCACAGCGGCACAGTGGTTATGTGCCTACTGATACCACCAACCTGCCAGGAACAAACCACAAGAAAAACCTGCACTGGTAGTGACAAGTGCTACAAAAACATCTTTACAGTGTAAACCATCCAGTTAAGGCTCAAATACCCTTTTATCTAGAAGAAAATAATTTCTCTTGGACTAGGAATTGCAAAAAGGAGATTTCTCAGTGAAAGGCTGTAACTCACCGGCTGATGCTTCACTCAAGATAAGCTGTGAAAGTCACCATCTTTATTCCATACTTTGAGGAATACTTTAACACAAAGCTTATAGATGGTTGGGGTAGCTTTTGAAAAAGAACATATTTGGTGACAAAAAAAAAGCCTCTAGTCGGGCATGGTGGTGCACGCCTTTAATCCCAGCACTCAGGAGGCAGAGGCAGGCATATCAATGTGAGTTTGAGGCGAGCCTGGTCTACAAAGTGAGTCCAAGAGAGCTAGGGATACACGAAGAATCCCTGTCTTAAAAAAAAAAAGCCTCTATATATATTACAATATGTTTAGAAATTTCTTAAGTAGAGTAGTGAGAAGAGGCCAGAGACACAGCTTAGCTGGTGAAGTGCTTGCTTGGCATGCAGGAAATCCTGCACACTCTCCCCAAAACCACATTAAAAACTACAGCACTTGGGAGGCTGAGGCAGGAAAATCAGAAGTTCAAGGGCATCCCTGGCTACATCCGAGTTTGAGAGCACCTTAGGATACATGAGAATTTGTCTTTTGAAGAGAGAGAAAAAGGAGAGGTAGCTAGAACTTAAAAACAAACAAAAACAAAAACAATTTCTGGGCTGCAAAGATGGCTCAGAGGTTAAGAACACTAGCTGCTTGCTCTTCCAGAAGACCCTAGTTCAATTCCCAGCACCCATGTAGAGTTATTGTCTTTAACTTGAGTTTCAGGAGATCTAACATCCTCACATAGATACACATGCAAACAAAATACCAATGCATAATAAAAAAAAATCAAAAGAAATCATTTAAAAAGTTTAATAAAAACAAATTTCCTAGCTCAGGAAATCAGCTATATTATTAATCACAGTTAGTGCTATCTACTCACCTTTTATTGCCATCACTCTTGCCTACACATACCTAAGTGTGCAGAAGCCAATGTGAATGCCTGAGAACCACCCAAAGCAAGCCCTCCTACCTAGGGCCCAGGGTCTGTACCAGGCGAGGCGCAGTTCCATGTTAGACATGTGTTTACAGCCCCAGGAGACAGGCAGGCAAGCTCTGGGAGTTGAGGTCAGCCCGGCCCACATAGTTCCAAGCCAACTCAGCTACACTGTAAGACTTCTCAAAACAAGCAAATAACAATAAAAGGGGTGTGCTTGGCAAGTGCCAAGCCCTGGACTGAACCCTCAGCACAGATAACAGATGCTAATGAGGAAGAGACCTTAAGGCATAAAACTGGATTTTTAAATCTTTCCCTATATTTCTGTAAGTGAACAAGAAACTAATGACATGTTAAATTGCTAGGAATACACACAGGATTTTTATAAACACAAAAGAGAAGTATTTCTGTTTCCGACAGTCAAAAATTCCTTAGTCAACTTTCAAAAGTGCAAGTCATTATGGAAGCTAGCTAGGATGCTGGATCATCCCTTTGCTGAAAGAAATATGTACTTCGTAGACACTGCTCCATTCCACCCTTGGAAGAAGGCTGCTATGCATGGGGGGTGGGGGGGATGTAATCCTAATGACCACTCCAGAGCACAGAGCAAAACTTGGGAATTTTCTTCAGAGAGAGAAAAATCATGAGTCATGGGTTTTGTGTGTTTAAATCACTAATTTCAACACATAAACTGTGCAACAAAGACTATAAAAGAATTAGGATCAAACTACTCAAAATCTTTAAAAAATAGGTTAATATTTATTTTAATAAAATGATGTTATTTGCACACACACACACACCTATAACCAAAAAATATGGGTGAAAGGGCTCACAGGGACTCTACTGAGGCAGGAGGATTTCAGATGACTTTTATTTCAGATATTCTATAGTTACAAGGGTTTTCTGGACAAAAGTAGTCCCCCCCCCCCTTAATCTCTGTTCAGGGATAGATACAAACTGCCAACGTTAAGGAAACAACCTTAAACTACACTGACACTTAAGACAGCACCAACATCATACTGCTTTAAACATTCCCTGTGGACCAAAGAAAAATAATTTTCTATCTTCTAACTTCTGTCCCAAATGAAGGACACAAAGAACATTTTGTAAATAATAGCCTTTAAGAGATACAAACAATCTGAAAGATACAAAGTATCCAAAGCGGCAGCCACACTGGTTTTCTAACTGAACCACACAGCCTTTGGATAACTAAGGAACTTGCTAGCAAACATTCTCAGACCTGCTGCAATCCCTAAGGGCTAACTTTAAAATTTACTTAGCACCTCTGGATTCCTAGGGGGATGCCACACCCATTTACCAGCGTGTCACACATGCTCCCCAGATGCTACAAAGTGGTTTTAAAGACTCAAGGAGGGAAGAAATCCTGCAAGCAAGCCCCAGATCACAGGGTGGACCAAGGATGCTAGTGGAGTATGCCAGCTTTTTTGTCTCCTTCCCCAACCAGCAGTTTTTAAATCTTTGAAATGCGACTTAAATGTTACAGGGCTGTCATTAGGGTCATCTAAGCAACAATTTCAAGCCATGATCAGCAAAACATGCAATGGACCGGAAACTGGTATGTGGAGTCTAGTCTAAGGTCGGGTACTAGCTGGTGACCTTGGACAAGCCCCGGGACTCGGTTTCCTGGTTTGGAAAATGGGGAGATACACCCACTCAGCAACGATGCTGTGAGGCCAAAGGAGGCCTACGCCTAGGCAGCCACAGAGAGCAAAGATGCTGAGTGCTCAGGGCCTGTCCACTCCGGCTCCCACCAACCCCCCCCCCCAACCCGCCACCTGGTACCCAAGCCCACCCAGGGGCCAGCACTCAGGCTGCCCTAGACACATCCTTCCCAGACCGGGCTGAGCTTGGAATCGAAACCGAAAAGCTCATGTGACTTTGGAGGCAGGGATGCGGCCCTATGCCCGGCCCGACCCGGGAGACGCCGTCTCCACCCAACTCGGCCATCTTGAGAAGCCGCGGAGACAAAGCGACCCCACTATGCGGGAGCTGGCGGTCCGGGCAGCCCTTGCAGCCCCACGCGACCGGGGAGGGGGCGCCGCGCACCTTTGAGGGTGGAGCGCTCCACCAGGACCGTGTGGACCTGGGGGTCTGACAGGAACTTGCGCATCTGCTCCAGGGCGCTCTTCTCCTCCAGCGCCGCCTCCAGCGCAGCCGGCGCGTCGCCGCCGTCCTCCAGCAGCAGCGGCACCAGCTTGCGCAGGTGCTTCTGTAGCACCGACACGTCCGCCACATTCTGCACCGCCGAAACCTCCAGGCCGGCCGAGCCGTCCTCGCCGCCGCCGCCCGGCTCCGACATGGCGGATCCGCGAAAGAGAGGGAGAGAGAGAGAGAGAGAGAGAGATAGAGAGAGGAGTCGAGAAGGGCGGTCTCGGGCGGAAGGGAGCAGCGAGCGAGAGGAACCAGCAACCGAAGACGCTATGTCCGCTAGCCCGCGGCCGACTGCGGACAGCGGAGCCGGCTCCGCCCTAAAGGCCGCCGCTCCCGCCGGCCCCGCCCCGCCCGCTGGCTGCAGCCACCGGCGCCCGCTCGCGGCCTGCGTCCGACGTTACGCATGCGCCTGGAGGAGGGGCTAGGTGCGGCGCCGCATGGCCTTTTGGGACTTGTAGTCGAAATGCAGGGCGGGGCTCGCGTCTCTCCGCCCCATAGTGGTCTGTCTCTATTGCCGTGTGGCCGAGAATATCACAGAGTCCCTCTGTATGAGGGATGCATTGACCAGAGTTGACCGTTAGTGAGCGCTCATCTTCTGACCCGCATTGTTCTGAACACTTAATCTTCATTCTCCCATTGAATGAATGAATGAATGAATGAATGAATGACTCTGGAGTGACAACGTCAACCCACTCGTTATTAGGTACACATGGAAAGATGGAGACTTTTTTCAGAGGGAGAGGAGATGAGGGACATGCCCACAGTAACCTTGCTAAGCTAACAAGGGAGAGAGTGGAAGGGGAGATGTTGTTGTTGTTATTTTGAGATAGGGTTTCTTTGTGTAGCCTTGGCTATCTTGAACTCGCTTTGTAGACTAGGCTGGCCTTGAACTCACAGAGATCTGCCTGCCTCTGCTGGAATTACAAGCATTTGTCACCATGCCTGGCTTTGGGGAGACATTGTTTGTTTTGTTGTCGCTTGGTTGGTTGTTCGAGACAGGGTTTCTCTGTGTAGCCTTGGCTATCCTGGACTTGTTTTGTAGACCATGCTCACAGCGATCCACCTGCCTCTGCCTCTGTGAGTACACCACCATCGTGTGCACCACCACGCCTGGCCTGGGGAGACATTCTTAACTGAGAAACTGGCTGTTGTTTTAAAAATTACATGTATTACCTGTATGCCTGGCTAGCGATCAAGTAAGACACAGACACTTGTTGTATTTTAAAATAGCGTCCGTTAACCTGGGGCAGGGCAGATATCAGTCCTCTAAACTACTTTCCATAGTGGGCAGGTATGGGATCCCTGCCTCAGTCCCATGCTGTCTGCTTCTAATAACTTTTATCAAGCTACCTCCCATCCATAATCCCAAATACTTGTTCATGTTCTTTATCTGGGCCGGATTCTCCATCCATGCCGGCCATGTGCTTCTCCTCCATCTAACCCGTGGCGGCCTCCTCTCTTCCCTTCAGGTCTCTGCTTCTCCTCTCTCCCCTTGGCAGTCTTTTTTTTTTTTTTTTTTCAGAATTTTTCTCTTTTTTAGCCCCACCTGTCTCCTTTGCCCTGTCCAGGTGGGATGGCTTTTTATTAAGCAAAAGGATGGGTCAGACAGCAAGCAGGAATTAGCATCAACTGGCCTCTAAGGACAGGAAGGTTATGCATTGGTGGAAAGGAGCAGCTGCTGTGCAGGTGAGGCTGACAGAAGCCCGGACGGTAGATAGCATCAAGCTGTGCTGGGACTTTGCTTCTGAAGACAGCGTCATTTATCAAGCAAGGGTGATGTGACTGTAAGGGGAGGACCCATGGGAGTGAATTTCCTGACAACAGTACTGCTCCCCGGCCCCGCCCTCAAGCCCTGAATCTGCACAACTGTTCTGTGAACTCAAGAATCTGGGTCAGCAGGGGGCAGGGACTGGGGTGCCCCTCAGCTAAGTTTCCCCTGGTTCTGACCCACCTTCCCTCCTCCCATACACAGAGGACAGAAAGGCCGGAATCTGGCTGTGTACTCTCTGAGGAATAGTCATTGGCCTTCAAAAGTTCAGATTCATGACTCGCTTCTTCAATTGGGTAGAGGGAACTAAGCCAAAATCATCTTTAAAACTATGACAATGCAGAGTGAGAAAGCTGAGTCCTGATTGGTGGACAATGGTGGCGTGATTTGATTCTCCCCCATCATCTTTGGAAAACGGAGAACCCTACAATATGCTTATTCCTTGTGCAGTAACTCAGTGCCAGGTCCCAGAGGCTGCAGACGGAGCCCAGGAACTATTCAGATAATTCTTCTAGAAGCTTGTGTGTCTGAGAGAGAAAAGATAAATATCCCCATCCTCCCTCTGGCAGTTTGCTCCAGTATGGTAAAGTCCAAGAAGTTCTGCATAATCTTCCAGAGGTGATAGGGCAGGGCCAAAGCCACTGTGATGAGCTGGTATCGCAGAGATGCTCACGCACCAGTAGTGACCAATACTGAATGTCCACTTAACACTAGGAACTGGGTTTCCTTCTGCACAGAAAGGAACAAGGACAAAGAAGGTCTGACATTCAGAAACCTGCAGGGACTTGGTGGGGGCGGGGCTGATTGCATGCTGGCTGCACCGTGAGTCAGCATCTGCCAGGGGAATGCAGTCATTCAGTCATCCAAGGGACACACGCAAGGCAACCTGGCTCCAAGTCAAGGAACAGATAGCAGGCTCAACGTTGGATTATTATTGTTGTTGTTGTTGTTGTTTTATTTTATTTTAAAGAAGACAGAAATTATCAGTCTACAAGAATTCACAAATGGAGCAAGCCTGCTTGCTTTTTTTTTTTTTAAATTTCTAAACGTGTTTGCTTTTAATACACTAAGACTAGCCAAGCCTGAGTAAGCAGTGTGCTACTCACAGGCTGCTTAGATGTCTGTGTGCATCACCCGGAGGCTGGCCAGACTGAGACAGGGCTGGTGGGGAAGTAGAGCTTGTTTGTAGGGTGCCCTCTGCCTCATGCCATGGGACTCTACCCTGGGCTGGCCACAGTCGCCAGTCCATGAAAGGATCTGCTTTCCGTGACTGAGCGGTGCTGCAGCGAGCACGTCTCAGCCGACTTGGAATGGTGGTGGCTGCTAGAGCACATGTACTTTCGTCATAAACTGGTGCTATACTGTGCAGAGGTCTTGTCCATTCCCAGCATCCCTCTGAAATAGCGCACGGAGTGCTGCTCACCCCGACGTGGTGTCAGACTCATTCTCTTCCTTCTGCTCCCTCTCCCAACCCGTGGACAGCACACATCTCTCAGTGGGATGGCTGTCAAACCCGCATCTCCACGCTGTGCTTCCATGTGTGCCCTCTCTGAATTCCATATTGAACTTTTAAAAAAATCTATTTATTTATTATTTGTACAGTATTCTGCCCATGTGTGCACCCGCACACCAGAAGAGGGCACCAGATCTCATTATAGATGGTTATGAGCCACCATGTGGTTGCTGGGAATTGAACTCAGGACCTTTAGAAGAACAGACAGTGCTCTTAACCTCTGAGCCATCTCTTCAGACCTTGAACTTGGTTTAAAAAGGCAAGGTCTTGTCATGGAGCCTGGTTGGCCTGGTACTCACTACATAGTGCATGCCGACTTCAAACGGGCAATCATCCTGTCTTGGCCTGTAATTCCAGCACCGGCACTGTGGAGTGCTCTATCGTACCTGGTTCACCTTGGGCCATTCGTTCATGGTCACCCCCCCCACTTCTGACAGTACTGTCAGCAGTGAATGTGGTGGAGCAATGGAGGTGGTGGGGTGCATGAAGGTTTCACAGAAGTACATAAAGGTTTGAACCTTTCCTGCCACACTTTCAGACCCTACACTGTTTGGGCAGCTAGGTGCTGCTGGAGGACCCAGCTGGCATTTCACCTCGTTGCAGAATGCTCTTTGATGAAGCTTGCTCCAGCATCCACTGCCCACCCTCCCTTTCTGTCTTGGTTCGGTGTTAAACGGACCTCGGGGTGAGGATCTGATCGAACCTAATCCAGGCCTTAGAAGTTTCAAGTTCGGCAGGTTGGAGTTGGAGACCTAGCAGGAACAGAACGGTCCGTTTGCGCCCTCTGGTGGTCAGGAATTTTCTCTCCCTTTTAGGGGCCTTTCCATCCCCACCTTCCCATCCATCTAGCGAGTGGTGATTAGCCTGTGGTTCAGCCCGTATCCCACCACCTCCGGGGAAGACTTACCGAAGAAGAGCGCGTCTGCTTGGGCAGACCATTCACCTAGGCCCTCGGCGCCTGGTACTGCCTAGCTCCTCCCCCTCTCCCCTCTAGTGGAACTAACCACACTGCTTACCAAAACCAATGTCCCCAACCAAGATCATTGCTCCCTGGGTGCCCAACCCCATAACGCCTCATGCCTTCCTGATTCTACCTCCTTTATCAAGCCTACTTCTTTAAAAGAGTCAGATCTGGGCCCAGGGGTTCTGCTCGATCTAAGGCACCAACCAACCAAGGACAATAAGTGCAGTCATCATCAAACCCCTACCCAGATCTAGCCAAGGGACAGAACATTCTCCACAGTTAAGTGGAGACTGGGGACTGACTTTCACACGACCTCTGGTGCCCCATATTTGGTCATGATCCCTTGTTGGGGAGGCCCAATGGCACTCAGAGGAAGGATAGCAGACTACCAAGAAAAGACTTGATACCCTATTCAGGGGGAGGGGTCCCCATCAGTCACAGTCATAGGGAAGGGGAATGGGGTGAAAGCGGGAGGGAGGGAGGAATGGGAGGATGCAGGGGAAGGGATAGCAAATGAGATGTAATATGAATTATTTTATTTTTCAATAAAAAAGTGTTTAAAAAAAAAGAGTCAGGGCTGGAGAGATGGCTCAGTGGTTAAGAGCACTGTCTGTTCTTCCAAAGAACCCGGGTTGGATTCCCAGCACCGACATGGCAGCTCACTAACTATCCGTAACTCCAGTTCCAAGAGATTTGACCCCCTCACACCAGTGCACATAAAAAATTAAATAAATGTAATATAATCACAGCACTAGAGATGTGCAGACAGGAACATCGCAAATCCCAGAACAGCCTGGGCTCCCTGGTAAGACCCTGTCTCAGAAATAATCACGTCAAAACAAAGCCAGGCAAGAGAAAGAAACTGTCATGTCTCTGTAAGCACGGTGTCTCTGCTGCTCTTTCCAGCAAATTCCTTGGAAATATGTCCAAAGAGCCCTGCTCTGCACACTTACAGCTCTCCTACCCAGACTTTCATGTTATCAGCAAGTGTTGGGGTCAGAGTCACCCACCCTGCACACCTGGACAAAGCCAGTTTCTTGACCTCGGCCTCCGTGCTTGACACACTCAGAGCCTTGGCAGGGCAGTCCTTACAGGCAGGCTCTCAGGAGCCTTTCCCTTCCACCTCTTAAGGAGGGCATGGCCCAAGGTTTGGAGTTCAGCTTTCTTTGGTCTTAAACCAGCATCTCCTCAGCCTGACTTGCAGTGCAGCTGTACCCTCTGCTCCCAACATCAGAGGGGTATTAGGATGTGCCATAGGTGGTGTGCAAGTGTTCTAGAAAATTCCAACTTGATTGGGAGTGTCGTCTTCTTCTTCCGGCTCCTCCTTCCGGCTGCTGCTTCTTTGTGCTTTGACTTGAACCCAGGGTCTTGTGCATTCTTAGCTCTAGCCTGAGCTGCACCCCCTACCCCCACCCCAACCCCACACCACAATTGTCTGTAAGCTTGCCCTGTTGATGACTGCGGAGTGTCAAAGTCTCTGCTTGCAATCTCATCTGTTTGCTTTTATCTCTGAAATGATTCTCCTATCCGCGGTCATCAGCCACTTCTGCTTCTTAGTAGCCCCTTCATCGGTTGCTCTGTTTCTTTCCCCTGCCTTATAAGAGGGGAGCTCTGGGAGCACTTGGGGGTTAATGGGAGAGGACTGAGGGTCTGTGCCATCACAGGCTAGACCTTGGCTGTTTCTGTGAGCCCGGCAGTGCACCTCCCCTTGAAGGATTTGCTGTTTTTAATTTCTTTTCCCCCTGAGGTAAGCAGTCTCCTTTCTTATATATTAGAGCTTTGAGTCTGTTGGTGAGAGGGCCTGTTGCCCCTGTTGTAGACTTTGGCATTCATCAGTAAAAGGTTCCATATCAGTCTGACTGTGAGGAGAAAATCTCTTTTATAATAAAATTTCTCCACAATCATAGAGGGGCATTCCCCCTTCTTCAGGCAATTACGTGGCTCAGTGACACAGTCACCACCTTCTTGGATGAAGGGATGGCCTGGCATTTCCCTCAGTGATGTCTTTGGATGGCCAGGATGGTTTTGTGACTGCCTTGGCACCATGTGGAGCTGGGTGGGGGTTGGCATCATCAACAACATCTTTTCCTCTGGGGAAGGTAGAGGGGTCGCGTCCTTGGTGTCTTTACAGGACTGAGCAGGTCTCACACCAGGACGGTGTAGCCCCCATAACCAGAGAGTTCCCTAAACAGGAGTTTCTATGTGCCTAACCTGTGTGGTGATCAGGGTTGGGTGACAAAGCTCCCCCTCAAGCAGTCGCATGTCTTAACGCCCGCCTCACAGTGACTTAAGAGGCCGTTCATTAAGGCCACATGTATAAGCCTGTGCTTGGTGACCTCCTATTATGAGGCTTGTGGGTGCCCTCAGTGGAACCACAGGTTGAAGCCCATTCAGATCCAACAGCCACAGGGTAGGGGGACCATTATAAGCACCCACACATTCTTGTGTGTGTGTGTATGTGTGTGTGTGTGTGTGTGTGTGTGTGTGTGTATGTGTGTGTGTTTGAGACAGTGTAGCCTTGGCTGTCTGGACTCACTTTGTGGACCAGGCTGGCCTCGAACTCACAGTGATCCACCTCCTCTGTCTCCCGAGTGCTGGGATTAAAGGCGTGCGCCACCAGGCCTGGCTGCATCCACACATCCTTTCACCATCCATTTAGAAGTTATACATTTCAACTTTTAAGTTGCTTGTCTGATGGTGCTGGAGAAAGATGTCTGGGTGATTGGGAGTGCCAGCTGTTCTTCCAGAGAACCCAGGCTCAGTTCCCAGCACCCACATGAGGGCTCAATGCTGTCCATGGCTCCAGTTCCATGGGATCTGACATCTTCACATAGACAGATATGTAGGCGAAACACTAATGCACATAAACTAAAAATAAATAAATAATTAGAAAAATTCCAAGGCTGTCTATTTCTCTCGAGACCAATCAAGTGCCTCAGTATCCCTTTGAGGCCATCTGGGCTTTGGATGCCATAGGCTGGGGCCTGGTCAAGCCCACACCAGCACTTCCTGCCTATCCCCAGGGGTGCCTACCTGGTTTGGACATCCAACCTAGCCTCATCCTCTTCCACTCAGAGACTCTGGTCCTGGTTTTCACAGTCCCCTTGGCCACTAGGAGGAGTCCCTGGAATCCTGTGTACTTTCCAATTCCAGAGACATTCAGTAGACTGAGAGATCCAGGAACATCAGCCTCTTTGGATCAAGTGGGGTTGTGGTGAGGAGATCTTGCTAGGGCCTCCAGAAATGTTGTGGGAATTTTTCTGGACTAAGCATTTCAACACAAATGAGAGTGAAAGATGTCATCAGTGGGGGCTGGAGAGATGGCTCAGAGGTTAAGAGCACTTCCTGCTCTTCCAGAGGTCCTGAGTTCAATTCCCAGCAACCACACAGTGGCTCACAACCATCTATAATGTGATCTGATCATATTGTATGCATAATAAATAAATCTTTAAAAAAAAAGATATCATCAGTGGACTGAAGTCAGGAAAGTTTCTGATTCTGAAAGGGTATCACCCTGCATCCAGGTTCTATTTTTATTCTCATTTTTTAGTCTAAAACCACCAGGTGGGGCAGGCAAGCAAGTGAAGTTTTACAGAGGCTCATGTGTCAGTCAGCAGGTTGCTAAGGGCAACGGCCCATTGTTTCAGCTATTTCCCCAGGTCTTTTCTGTTTCAGGTAGCAAGTGAAGTCATTCTTGGCAAATAGGTAAGACTAGGAGAGGGAGAGAGTCTTCCCGAGACAAGAGGACACCAACTGTTTTTCAAATACCAAACTGTTTATCCAAAGCCTTGAAAACACACATATGGCTAACACACAGATTGAGCAAGCTATATTTAGGAATGTATATGTGTACACATACATGTAAGTAACAACTAATTAGATAAGATTTGAGGGAGAGCAAAGAGGGGTCTGTGGGAGGATTTGGAGGGAGAAATGATACAATTTTATCATAATCTTAAAAATGAAATGAAGTGAAGCCCAACAAGCTGTCTGTCCTTTCCCACATGCACAGTGTGCACACACGCGCACACACACACAGACATACATAAATACGTGAAATTAAAAAAAAAAACACCTGAAGCCGGGCGTGGTGGCGCATGCCTTTAATCCTAGCACTTGGGAGGCAGAGGCAGGCGGATCGCTGTGAGTTTGAGGCCAGCCTGGTCTACAAAGCGAGTCCAGGACAGCCAAGGCTAAGACAGAGAAACTCTGTCTCAAAAAAACCAAAACCAAAAACAAAACCAAAAAACAAAACAAAACAAAAAACCTGAGCAGAGTCCTCAGAATGTGATTCCAAGTTACAAGCAGCATTCAACTCCGTCTTGAGTGCAAATGCAGAGGCAGGAGGGCATGACCTTGCATGTACATAGATACCACTTCCGGTTCAGTACCACCTCAGGCATACACTGATGCCTACCTTATTCCGAAAACTAAAATGTCAGCGATCTCCAGGCTTCTCAAAGCAGACTGAGTAAAGGAGCACACGTGCAGATGAAAAACAGCAGAGAAACCAGGTTCAAACTTCACACTACACGAACGACAGGTGAAACACCCAACGTGGGCCCTGATATGAGGGTGCCCGACACCGTGATGCCAACAGGACTTCCTGGCCTCTAAGCTGACCACTCAGTGAAGCAGAGACCTCTAAACTCTGCCTAGGGCCCAGCCTGTCACCCCCTACTTGAACTGTCATCGACCCACCCAGCTGTCCGTCCATCCCGACCATCTACAGCTGTGGGCTGCACCTGACACTGGATCCCGGCGCTCTGAGATTTTGACCTCCTTGTCTCCAACAGCTCTCCAGCTGGATTCTTTGATCTCTAAATACTGTACCTGTGCCTGGCAGTGGTGGCTCACACCTTTGATCCCAGCACTCAGGAGGCAGGGGCAGGCCTTTGTGAGTTTGAACCCAGCCTGGTCTACAGAGTTCCAGAACAGCCAGGGCTACACAGTGAAACCCTATCTCAAAAACAAAAACAAAACAAAAACAACAACAATAAAAAACCCAAACCAAAACCAAACAAAAAAACCCAAGCAAAGAAAACCAACAAATATTGCATTTGTAGCAGCTATCTGCCTCTTACTCCAGGAAGGCCTCCGTGCACTCACTGAACGCTAATCTTGCGTAGCGGTTCTGTAACATAGGTATCACAGTGTGAGGTGTGCTGTGTGATCTGACAGTCACGAGGGTGAAGTCAGAACCACTCAACAAATCAACCAATAAAGGGATATAGACTGCCGGTTTATTGTTCAAGACATTGTCCAAGTTCCTTATAGAGCACTCCCAACACCAGTGCTACCTTCCGGGGATCCTGTCCTCTTGGGCAGGAAGCAGTGGGCAAGAGACATCATTATGGCTTCCTTGTAATAGGCGTAGATGAGCCCAGAGGCACCAGCACAAATTTCCAGGGTCTTGAGTCCCAGTAAGACTAATGGATTGAGACAGAGACATGTAGTTTATTTAAAAGAAAGAAAGAAAGAAAGAAAGAAAGAAAGAAAGAAAGAAAGGCGCATCAGGCTAGGATGCGTACTCCCTTATTCTTAGAATTTCCAAGGCAGAGGCAGGAAGATCTCTGAGTTCAATGTCTACACAGTGGGTTCCAGGCCAACAGGAAATGAAATCCTGTCAAAGAAATAAACAGAAAAATAAGGTCCCAGCTGGGTGGAAACGGGAAAGATGAGCGCTCAAAGTCCATGATCGATATGAGTTCTGGTCCTCCATAGTTATTTACTTAGAAAGCACCTCGACCTGTTGACCCATTTATTGCTGTAACTTGCTGAACCTGCTTAAACTCTATATAGCCCCCCCCCTTGAAACCAACTTTAGTTCTTAGCATAACTATGGCTCCTCTGTTAACACCAGCTATCGCTCGAGCATATTAGAAATCATTTTACTCCTGAGTCTCCACTTTGATTATAAGGCGAAATTAAGTTCAAGTTCTCAGGGGTTCAATGCTTGCTGCTTAGAATAAAACAATAGATGAAAAATGCATGTTCTGCTTAGGTTAAAGATAAACGTAGGGGGGCTGGAGAGATGGCTCAGCGGATAAGAGCACTGGCTGCTCTTCCTGAGGTCCTGAGTTCAAGTCTCAGCAACCATATGGTGGCTCACAGCCATCTATAATGAGATCTGGTGCCCTCTTCTGGCATGTAGGTGTGCATGCAGATAGAGCACTCATGCATTACATAAATAAATAAATAAATAAATAAAGTCTTTAAAAAAGATAAAAGTGGTTCTATTAGAGTTAAGACCCCAAGAGCTCCCCTACCCTAAATCCCAATCATCTTAAAACGCGATGTCTAGTCACCTGGATACCTTGTCCTCAGAACAAAATCAATTCTTCTTGTGTTTAGCTAATCAAAATGATGTAATAATGCCGCCCTCCTCCTTGCTTCCCATCTGATTTTTTTTTTCCCTATAAAAAGCCTGCCTTAGAAGCAGACCGACCTCACAGTTCAGCTCCCGAGTCAGTCCACTGTGTCCCTGGCCATGGTCAGTCTTCGGGTGGGGCATTCTAATAAACCATCGGTATCTCACTGAGACTGGTGTTCGAGTGGTTTGTGTGGCAACTCTCGTATTATAACATTTATGTTCTCCTGTGCTTGTTACATGTGGCCCAGGTGGGAAAGGTTTCCAGTCGCCGCCTACTGGCTCCTGTGATAATCCGGGTGCTGTTCTCTCTCCGAACCCCGGCGCCTCTCAGATACTTCAGGACAAGGCAGGTTCTGCCTCACCACTCTACCGCCTCGCCTAGAGGTTCCTGGGTGGGGGCAATACAGGACCCTGGCCACCAACCCCGCCCTTTAAGTGCAAGTGACTGAGCCCTGCTGCAACCCAGACTCTGGCGATCAGTCTCATCGCTGCCAAGAAGCCACTTATGCTGAGTCCCAAGCAGTCACGTGGGCCCCGTACTATCACGTGAGTCATCAAACCAATCACCGCCGCCTGAAATAAGGGGCATTGCGATTGGCTTATTTTCCTCCCGGTGACCCTTCCGAGTCAGGCAGTTACGGATTGGCTGGTGCGCTGCCTATGTCATTTTCCTGCTCCTGTATGAAGTTTTTTCGGCGTCCTCCTTGTCCTGCGGGGCAAGTTTATAAACGAGTGTCTGTGCTGTTGATGGTCATGGTCATCATGTGTCTCTCCGTTTAGGGACGCGGCCCCCTGTGTCTGCCTTACGCGTGCTAAGTCCAGCTGCCTTGGGGATGGTGAACCGAGGTCTCGTGTGGCTTCCTGGCCCTGTGACCCAACCAGTCACTTGCGCTGTGGAATCTGCACCATGCTTCTGACTGCGAAGATGCCTGTCGCTGTCACAGGAGCGATCTTGGCCTGGTGCAGCTGTACTGAACGAATACCCTACTCACTTTTAATTCTTCGCTGCTTTCTGCATACACTTCCATTTTATTCCTACAAGGATACTTGCTGTTATCAGCTTGTTTTTCGGTTTTGATACAGCCCTGCCGGGTCGCAGCTCTGCTTCTGTCTCCCCCTTCCAAGTGCTGGGAGGCAGGCGTATGTCAACACGTCTGTCTTAACACACATACCCACTTTTGATAGTTCGCTTCCCCATTTGCTGTGGAGTCTTGCTGACTCCACACTTATCTGTACAAGCGTCCACCAGACCTTGAGCCGGTGAGTGCTGGAGTCGGGGTGTCCCACACAGTGCCAGTCCTTGAAGGTACAGCGGTGAACAGGGTAATAGGGACATTGCTTGTACAGAGCTCATGGGCTAGCCCCGGGGTGACTGTTGGAGATAAGAGGGAAACCGATCACTTTCGGATCCTTCACCAGAGGTGTCTTACACAAAGATGCGTAGAAGCCAGGTCTGGTGGTCCAGGCCGAGGTAGGAAGCCTGAAAGTTCAAGGCCATGCTTTGCTACCCAATGCTACAATGAGACCCTGTCTCAAAAGGCAAAAGCGAGGTTAGGTCAAGAAGCCAGCTAGCGATAGAAAGCTTATGAGTAACATTCAGCCATCACGCGCCAAGTATACCAGTGTGTGGTTCTTTGCAGGTTGCCTGGCAGGACCGTGAACCAATCAAATGGATGTTTCTGGAAGGTCCCTCTTGGCTGCTATGTGGGTTGTTGGAGAAGAGGGAGCTGGGGAGGCAGAGGTATGGAAGAGCCGAGGATGAACTAGAATTCTGGATGTGTGCCAGAACCTTTGCAGTTGCTATGCACCCATCTTCAGTGAAGAGGGAACTGGGCTCAGCAGTAGTGCGCGTGTACAGCTCTTTCAGACCACCTGAGTTTGGTTCCCAGCATCAGGACGGGCTGCATCTATAACTCTAGCTCCAGGGGATCCAACATCTTTTTCTTGCCTCCTGAGGCCCCTGCACTCATGGCCACACATAGAAAGATGGAGAGATGGCTCAGGCGTTATGAGCACCTGGCTGCTCTTCTAGAGGCTGTGAGTTCAATTCCCAGCAATACCATGGTGGCTCACAACCATCTGTAATGTGATCTGATGTTCTCTTCTGGCCTGCGGGTGTACATGCAGGCAGAGCATTCATCCAGCACTCAGGGAGGCAGAGGCAGGCAAATCTCTGAGTTCGGGGCCAGCCTGGTCTACAAAGTAAGTCCAGGACAGCCAGAGCTTTGTGATACAGAGAAACCCTTCTCCAAAAACAAAACAAAACAAACAAAACCCAATTAATTAATTAATGAAAGAATGGGAAAATGTGCGCTGGGCTTTCTCATTTCTTGACCCATGTTTACATCTCGCGACATTTCAGGCAGGCGAGGATAACTCCTGGTTCCTGTCTCTCAACACAGAGAACAGTGCTACAGTGAGTAGCTGGCCTTACTGCTCAGTCCACGCAAATTTTGCTGATGGCTGAACTTCTAGAAGTGGAATTGCAGAGCCAAAATACATGACCCCTGTAGGCATAGTGGCACGTTTATAATGCCGGCACTCAGGAGGTTGGGGTGCTAGGATTTTGAGTGCATGGCCAGGGTTTCTCTGTGTAGCCTTGACTGTCCTGGACTCACTTTGTAGACCAGGCTGGCCTCGACCTCAGGAAGATCCGCCTGCCTCTGCCTCCCGAGTGCAGGGACTAAATGCGTGCGCCAGCACTCTTGGCTTGCCTTACCTTCTTGGGTAGCAGACATCAGACAAAATGGGGCTCCTCTTGGTGCATCATCCCAGGGGGCTCATGGTGCCCTCCTGTCCACCAGTAGTCATTGAACTTTGACCATCTGGTGAGGTGGGGTGGGCCAGGTGTCTGTGCTGTAAAGCTAGTTCTCCACTTGGTGTCTGGCTAGCAGGGTTAGACAGATACTCCTCTGTGGTGCTGATACTCCAGTATTCCTCAAACATTCACCCGCCAGTCTTTGCTGTTTCTTTTTTTCTTTTTTCTTTTTCTCAAGACAGGGTTTCTCTGTGTAGCCTTGGCTGCCCTTGAACTCATAGAGCTCTGCCTGCTTCTGCCTCCTGAGTGCCAGGATTACAGGTGTACAGCATAGCTCCTGGGTAAGTTATCTTTTTTCTGTGACAATCTCTGACATGGACTTAAGGGCGGAAGGGCTTATTTCCACTCATGAGGTGGCCAGTCACATGGCTTCCACAGTCAGGAATCAGAGAGGAATGCTGGTGCTCATTTCTGCTGCAGCTAATTTATAAGTATGGCCTAATAACTTTATTATTAGGCTAATTATTATTACGGTGGAATTTTCTTTTTTAAAAATTAAAAAAAGATTTATTTATTATTTATATAGCGTTCTGCCTGCATGCCAGAAGAGGGCGTCAGATCTCATTATACATGGTTGTGAGTCACCATGCGGTTGCTGTGAATTGAATTCAGGACTTTTGGAAGGATGGTGCTCTTAGCCTCTGAGCCATCTCTCCAGCCCCTATGGTGGTATTTTCTAACCCGATAGCAATCAGTGAAGACACAGACACCTGTTGTAGTGTAAAATAGCCTTAGTTAACCTGGGGCAGGGCAGACACTAATCCCCTAAACTACCTCCCACGTTGGGGCAGGTATCCCATACCCTGCTCCATCCCACGCCATCTGCTTCTAATAGCTTCTGTCAAGCTGCCTCCCATCCATCATCCCAGATACTTGCTAATGCTCTTCATCTGGGCCGAATCCCCATCCACGCCGGCCACGTGCTGCTTCTCCACTCACCCATGGCAGTGGCCTTTCTTCTCCTCTTCCTCTACTGTCTCATCCTTCTCCTTCCCAAGATCCTTCACTCCGCCAGCCCTTGAACCTTTGCCATGCCTACCTTCTTCCGGCTGTTCAGGTATCAGCTTTTTAATTGGTCAAACAGGGAGGCAAGGTTACAAACATCATTTTGGGGTATGTGAGTGCTTATTTGGGAAGCAGCTAGATATTGGGGGACAATAATTAGCATCAGAATACATAGCACCAGACCAAACCCCAACACAAAGCATCTTTTAATTCATCCCAGGATCCCAGTCCATGTGCTGCCCACATTTAGGGTGAGCCTTTCCAGCTCAAGTAAATCTTTCTGAAAACTCAAAGACATGCTCAGAAGTGTTCCACGGTGATTCTATGCCTAGCTGACAAGACAAACCGTCACATTTCCTGTGTAGTTTTTTTCCATTCATTTATTAGATAAAGGAATTTAATTATATACAGTGGGTTGCAGTCTGATATTATTATATCATCATCATTTGAACAGTGAGTTTTATCAAAATGTCTTTTTTTTTTTTTTGAGACAGGATCTATGTAGCCCTGGCTGTCCTGGAATTCAGCATGTAGACTAGGCTAACCTCAAACTCACAGAGATCTGCCAGTCCCTAGTACCCTGGAATTATTCCTTTTTGTTTTTTGTTTTTTTGAAACAGGGTTTCTCTGTGTAGCTCTGGCTGTCCTGGAACTTGCTCTGTAGACCAGGCTGGCCTCAAACTCAGAGATCCACCTGTCTCTGCCTCCCAAGTGCTGGGATTAAAGGAGTGCCCCACCATGCCCGGCCGAGTTCTGGCATTAAAGACATATGCCACCACACCCATTTCCTATGCCTTATTAACAAGTTCCTATTACCCTCGTTGACCACTTCCCCATTTTCTGTTACAAACAAGATGTTCTGAATTCAACTTGTGGATTTGACCACTTCTCCAAGGAGCCAAGTTCCTTTTAAGGATGTACACATGTGCTTCCAGAGGACAAGGATGGGGTCCTTAGCATGTTGTTGATGAGTGCCACTGCTCCTAGACTGGCAGGTTCCACAATTATGTTGGTATCTGAATATGTATGTATGTATGGCAATCCAAAGGAGATTGTTCTAATTCTCCCCCCACCCCCAGACAGGGTTTCTCTGTGTAGCCTTGGCTATCCTGGACTCACTTTGTAGACCAGGCTGGGCTTGAACTCTCAGTGATCCGCCTGCCTCTGCCTCCCGAATGCTGGCATTAAAGGCATGCGCCACCATGGCTGGCTTCTGCTTTCTTTTAGATCTTTTCTGCATTTTGCCATGTCCACACAAGTATGGGCCAGGAGCTGGGCATGCCTGAGCCACTGGAGCTCAATGGACAGAGCCATGTGTTTGTATCCCATGGCCCTGAGTGATCCTTTTATTTTGAGCAATTTGCTCTGAAATGGACTCATGCTGGACTCTAGATTGGAGGCAAAACCCAGAGAGACTGTCAGGTGCCTAGCTCTTAGTCTGGGGCAAAACCATTAGGAATGGGTGTAGGAGTGGAGCCAAAGATGTTGCTTTGTCTGAGAGTCCTGCTCTCCAGCCTTGGAGGATTTCACACGGCTGGGCCACCTAGGAAGACTCCTGGCTCTCCCGAGGTGTGCTGCTCTGCCATTACCAACAGGCTGAACGCAAGTGTTTCCCCATGTTCATATTTGAAGGTTAAAGAATAAAGCTAGATATTTTACATTACCTTTTTAAAATGAGACTGGGTGGCCGGGCGTGGTGGCGCACACCTTTAATCCCAGCACTCGGGAGGCAGAGGCAGGTGGATCGCTGTGAGTTCGAGGCCAGCCTGGTCTACAAAGTGAGTCCAGGACAGTCAAGGCTACACAGAGAAACCCTGTCTTGAAAAACCAAAAAAAAAAAAAAAAAAAAAAAAAAAAAAAGAGACTGGGTCTTGCTTTGTTGTGTGGACTGGTCTGTAACTCTTGGGCTCAAGCAATCCTCTTGCCTCAAACTCCTGAGTACCTGGACTATGGGTATATGCCACTACATCATAGTAACTCCGTAGTTAATATTGATATAGAGTAAGAGCCCTGGGATGCTATAGCTCAGCCGGCACTGTGCTTGTCTAGGTTTGATCCCCACACCACATAAATCCAGGCATGGCTTTGTATGTGTGTAGCTCCAGCCCTTGAGAGATGGAGGCATTTAGGAAGTCTAGTCATCCTCGGGCTACACAGAATGTGCAAAACAAAAACCAACCAACTTGATGTAGCTGTATTTCCTATCGCTTAGCAGTTTAAAGGTACTGGACTGTTTCCTCCTGGGTTAGGATGGCCCTGCTTCTGGCCGTGCCTTTCTCTTCTCAGTAGGCAGAAGCATGCACATTCTTAGATGAGCTGCAAAGCTGATCAGAGGCCTGGGGCTGTGCAGTGAGACGCTTCAAGTCAGGGTGCTGTGCATGGTGACCAGGAGACTCAATTGCTTTATCTGTCACCATCCCGGCCAAGTTCACAAGCCCCCTCCCTGCACTCAGGCATTTTGCTTGTGAGGGGAGCTGCTGGGAGAGGGGTTAACTGTACCCCAATGGGGACTGGCCTTGCTCTCCAGCTCTCAAAGGTAGCACTATGCCATGATTATCCTGCCCTATCAGAATGTTTTTCACTCTTACGGGGACTGGGGCCCTGCTGGGTATGCCACGCTGATAATACGGTCTGAGGTGGGGGCAGCTTGGGATTTAGTGTCAGCCCTACTTCTGAAGGGGATGGATACTAAGACCAGACTGTATATGTGACTAATCCTCAAGACACAGGTGAGCTTTCAGGTGTACAGTTCTCAGGTGAGCTGCCAGGGCAGGCCAGGGCTGAAGGCCAAGTGTGAGCAGCTTGGCAACCCTGAGCCAAGCCTGTCGGTTTTAACATGTCTCTTCAGTTACTGTCCTAAACAAAGCGAGTCTAATTGTCTCCTCTTGCTAAGGCTTTCGAGGAACATCTCCTTTTTTGTTTTTTTTTGAGACAGGGTTTCTCTGTGTAATAGCCCTGGGTGTCCTGGAACTTTCTTTGTAGACCAAGCTTGCCTTGACCTCTCACAGATCCACCTGCCTCTGCCTACAGAGTGCTGGGATTAAAGACGTGCACCACCACATCTGGCTTCTAGGAAACTCTTTTGCCCGAGGGCACATGGGGACTTCCAGACCCTGCAAAAGTCCTTTTCACTTCAGGTGGCTTCAGACTCAGCCTTGATTTTATGGGCGGTGTGGTATCAACGTTTTGATTTTCAGAAGGCTTGGGTCTCAGTCTTATTTCCTGCTTAGAAGACAGACAGCCTGCTCTGGTGATGTTCCCTGGGCAATGCTCACTGGAGTTGCCTTACAAGCTTTTACAACCCTGCTGGGGACAGCTTTAAAGGGAATCCAATTATCCTTAATCAGGGCGGAAGTCAGAGGGACTCAGCAGGGAGCTCAGCACTGGCCCTACTGGCTTCAAGATACCTCTGAAGTCATCATTAGCTTAAGGCAGCCATCTTCCTACAAGATGCATTTTGCAGACAGGAATGAAAGTGATTTAGTGACGTCTAGACTGGGACTGTGGCCCCATACAGCATCCATGGCAGCAATTCTCAGCCTATGGCGGTGACTCCTTCCGGTGTTGAATGACCCTTTCACAGGGGTTGCTTAAGACCATTGAAAAAACGCATATTTACAATTCATAAGAGTATCAAAATTATGTTGGGTGTGGTGGCACACGGCTCTAATCCCAGCACTAGGGAAGCAGAGGCAGGTAGATCACTGTGAGTTCGAGGCCAGCCTGGTCTAAAAAGTGATTCCAGGACAGCCAAGGCTACACAGAGAAACTCTGTCTCAAAAAAAATAAAACAAAACAAAACAAAAACAAAAACAAAAAACAAAAAAACAAAACCCCAACCCCCCCAAAAAAAGATCAAAATTACAGTTATGAAATACCAATGAAAATAATTTTATGGTTGGCTGGGGGTCACCAAAGCATGAACTGTATTAAAGGGTCACACAGCACCAGAAGGTTGAGACCCACTGATCTATGGGGAGCTGTTCCTGGTAGAAGGTGCAGAGTCCAGGACGCCCCGGCTTCCCTGGCCCTCCACCTGGCTCCTGGGGCTCCTTGTGCCCTTTCACTGTTCTTTCCCATCACACTGTCTGAAGGATTACCAGAAACGTCTGCTTTTATTACAGAAGTTGAGAAGATGGGTCAGGACCCTTTGGTCTAACGATGACAGGTTTGCTATACATACAAGCTCTAGCTCGGCCCAGCTTGTATTTGGTGAGTTTCCTACACAAGTAACATAGGCTGATTTGGCCTTGAACTGGGTATGACCAGGAAAACTTAGGGAGAGAAAAAGATGTACTCTAAGTTTCTTCTGTTTTGAGACAGACTCATAGAGCCATCTGGCAGTGAACTTCTGACCCCGCTGGCTCCGCCTCCCAGGTGCTGGGATTCTAGGTGTGGCCACCATGCTGCAAATTCTAGTTTTCAACCTACTACTGTTCACAAGGGTTCTTCAGAAATTTTTGTAAAACTGGGCATGATGATGCTGAGGACAAGATATGTCTGAAGCTGGTCTGGGCTATGCAGTGAGTTAGATCAGCCTGAGCCAGATCGACTCTGTCTCAAAACCCAACGTACCAACCAACCGCCCCCAACCAACCACTCAACCCCACATCCCCCCACTCTCCACCCCACCAAGCCAGTCAACCAGCCAACCAACCCCCCCCCCCCAACTAACTAACCAAAGAAACCTCCAAAACATAACACTTGTTTGTAAAAAGGCAGGAAGGAGCTAAGTGTGGTGGCGCACACCTTTAATCCCAGCACTTGGGAGGCAGAGGCAGGCGGATCACTGGGAGTTCAAGGCCAGCCTGGTCTACAAAGCGAGTCCAGGACAGCCAAGGCTACACAGAGAAATCCTGTCTCAAAAACCAAACCAAACCAACCCCCCCCCAAAAAAAACCCCACCAAACCCCCAAACCCAAACTAAAACATCCCAAAAAAATCCTCCCCCGCCAAAAAGAAAAGACATGAAGGAGATAGCTGGCGAAGGATAGCTAGCTTCCATGGACGTGGGGACAACCTCTGGACTCCAGCCATTTCCTTCTTAAGTCAAACCCAAACCTAGTAACGAGCACCATCACCCCCTACCCCCACCCCCACCCCCGGAAAAGAAAGCTGACCTTAACTTAAGGCTGGTGGATTTCAAAATTCTGGTAGTGGGACCCATTTCTCCTCCACCAAATCATGTAGAACAATGTACATTTGTGTGTGGAAATTAACACAGAGTTAATGAGGACAGAGGCTAAAGTGCTGGTTTTCAGGGGCTGAAATTTGGTATAGCGTATTTGAGACTTTGCTTAGGTTTACATAGAAACACTGTCTCTGAAGCACTGTGACGCATGGACTGACATCTGAGTGTCTCTTGGTCCATGCCCTTTTGTGCCCGTGCCTCCCCTGGATCCTGGGGCGTCACTGAGAGTTCATAGTCACCCTGCCCTCTGCCTGGAGCATACAGAAGCATCAAGTCACACTGTTTACCCGGGTGCTTCCACAGCTTACCGTCCTCGTGGTGCCCCAAGGTGCCTTCCTACCGGTAAAGGCTGAATGCTGGCTCCACTCAGTGCTGTGGCCCCGGAGCAAGCGGCGCAACCCGGATTTCTCACTGTGACTGGAATGGGTGCCCAAAGGATGGGTGGCACCTACAAGATCAATGTCTGGGCATGAAGGTGCTGTTGAGAAGCACTCTTGGCCAGCACTGCTGACTTGGTGATGCCAGTTCTCAGGGAAGGAGACACAACCTCTGGAAGCCCTGCCGTGGCACCAGTGCCTCTGGTGGCTGTCAACCTCAGTACGCCAGTGGCCACAAAGTCCTGTGCTGTGGGGTGTTACCAAATAAGATGTCCTTCTCCGGTGTCAAGAGAGGAGGGGGAGGGATCTCAGAGGGTCGCCGCCCAGCCCCCGGAGCAGTAATTCTAGTCACTATCCAGCCAGCTGCTTCTGGTAGGTGCTTCCCTCTAACACCTGCGGCCAGCAGGTCTCAGGCCAAAGCCCTTAGGATGCTCCATTTTGAGACAGGATTTCTCTGTGTAGCCTTGGCTGTCCTGGACTCGCTTTGTAGACCAGGCTGGTCTTGAACTCACAGTGATCCACCTGCCTCTGCCTCCCAAGTGCTGGGAGTAAAGGCATGTGCCACCATACTTAGCTCCTTCCTGTCTTTTTACAAACAAAAGCATTATGTTTTGGAGGTTTCTTTGGGTGGTTGGTTGGCTGGGTGGTTGGCTGGTTGGCTGGGTGGGTGGGTGGGTGGTTCTAGCTCTGGCTGTCCTAGAACTCACTCTGTACACTGGAGGGCCTCAAGCTCACAGAGATCCACCTGCCTCAGCCTCCAGAGTGCTAGGATTCAAGGTGTGTGCTACCACACTTGGCACCTGCCTTATTAATCAGAGGCAGTATGGTGGCTTATGGGTTTAGCTTCTAAGAGCTGAGACTAGGTGCTAAACACAGCCGACGCTCAGTACAGGGACATTGGACACCTTCGGATTCCCACTGGACACCTTCGGATTCCCACCTCAAGCCCGTGTCTCTGGAACGGCTGATCCCTGACCTGACAGTAATGGTGTGTTAGAACCAGACTGCCCAATGCCATAGCTAAATTTAGTTTCATAATGAGCGATAAAATTCACATGTTCTTTATTTAGTCCATATAATACACCATTTTAAAGAGTTCTTTAAAATTAGATAAAAGAGTATATTAAATGGCAAGTGCATGAAGTCTTTCTTCATAAACAATGTCAAAACAAAAAAGTTTTGAATTACAAAATGTTAAAAAATATGTTGGTACTTAACATTTCACTAAAGCGTAAAGTTACAGATATTTTCTAAAGAAAAATAACTGTGCCACTTACCTAATTTTGCTGTTTCTATGAACTTTTTTTTTATTCTGTACATAGGACATTTTGTACAAAATACGAAGTCTACATTTTTATTACCTATTACCATAAAACAAAGATACAATGTATGTACAATGTTCAAAGGAAGCCATACAAAGCCACATTAGAAAGACACTTGAACTGTGACATCTCTGGCGCACAGATACATTTTGGAAAGAGTGAAGGTGCCAAACTAGAGCCATATGAAGAAAAACAGTCACCCGTTTATTTTCAACGTGGTACTTTTTTTTTGAAGCCAGTTTGGTACAGAATCAACAGTGTGTCTTAACCATATACAAGTTGAACAATTAGCACGGGGAACCCCAGTACTAACTGGGCAAATTTAATAGGCCAAAATAGTAAATAATACTCTTGTCAAAGAAAATTAGTTTCTCTCAAAACATTTTTTTTGTTCCGTTTCCTTATTGGTGAATGTTTGTCTTCAATAAAGAGCAGAAATAAAACCCTGACTAGAGGATGTTTTGCCGTGCTGAGCTTCGCACAATCACCAGACACTGATAGCTTGCTTTTCACACAGGGCAAAGGAGTCTCTTGGGACCTCTCACCACACAGGGGATGCCCGACGTAAGGGCTGAGACTCTACCAGCTAAAAACGAGAGTTCAAACAATGGGGTATCAAAACACAGAGACGCTGCTTTATACAATAAAAGCACCCTTTTTCCCTCAAAAGGAGAAGGCATCTCAGCTTTTTTTTTTTTAATTATAGATTTCATAATGGTAAAGTGGATAGATACTTATCAAGTTTCTCAGGAAGTGTTCTCACCTAGGTGACCATCCTGCCCACCCTTAGCTGGGGCCACCGTTCTGTTCAGCCGTGCTGGCTCGCTCTCCCCACAGGTGCCCACCTTCCCCGCTATGTGGAGTGAGCATCAGTAGACACCTAAGGGGACCCAGAAGCAGGCTCTGTGGCCGTGCGCGTGAGAGCAATGTCTGATTTCACAATTTTTTCATGGATACCCGAGACCACAATTAAAAAACAGATTTGAAAAGAAGCCACATTTTACCGTATCTTATGCATCAAAACATTTAACACCAAGTTATATATATATGCTGGAGACGAGAAACTAGTCACTGTTCAGAGTAGTGGGACATGTCCCAAGTAGCTTTCAAGCAGGATAAATAAGTCAAAATACTGGCCACCCTGAGAGAAATAAAAATAGACAAAACAGTAAGCTTAGGGATTTTTCTTCTCGTGTTATTCCATCTACAACAGAAGCTTAACCCATGCAAGGAGACTGTGAAGCCTGCAGTAGCATGTGAACACAGGCAGACTCGCAGACACTGCACTTTTCCTTATGAGCTTGGTGGTGTGTGCCTTTCCCTACAGAAAGGCTCACTGAGGACACCTCACAGCGGCCTGCCGCATAGCCACAGGCAGCTGCAGTCTCACTAGGCCGAGTGGCTTAATTTCTCCTCCCTTTCTACAAATGTGGAATTCTTAGATCCTATAATTTTATCAATTCAAGAGCCTTGTTGAAGGATAATGTGTAAGTAGATGAAAAATTGATTCTACAAATAAAAGTATGAACACATAATTTCAACACTGCAGTTCTGGTCGAGGTGGGCTGAGAAAGCACTTCCCAGAGTTTCTCCTTTGAGCTTAGGTGGAACCCCAGCTCTACCAAAGATGGTGAAATATGGCTTTCGGTAGACACAGGGAGCAGGGCATGATGTGCATGCTATTAATCAAAGGAAAGAAACACCTTGGAAGGTCCCTGTACTGCCGACGGCTGGCCACATTCCCAGGAGGCAGCTAGAATATGAAAGCAAGGAACTATTTCTGTGAGATTTAACCAACACATACAAGCTGCTGGCACAGCAGTTGTGGAAACAACGTCAAGGGCTTTAAAGGCTTAGAGAGGAGGAGAGTCCTTCTAAAGTGTTCCTCATTGGTATTAGCACAGAATACCTATTTTAGAGGAGCACAGGGCCCACTGGGTAGAACAAGATGACAACCAAGGTGCTTTCCTACAGCTCTGACTGTATCAGCTTTAATCATGGCAATGCTGGGGTGGTGACAACATGGTGATGACACTGTTGCTGACCCCTGGCTTGGCCAGTAGGGCCAGAAAAGCCACCACTGTTTGAACTCCTAATCTCGAGCCGTGTTACTGCCTACAGAATGGGGTTGGAGGAAGCTGCGACTTTTTTGAGTGTAACTGACTGGTATGGCACAAACAGGATGGCCCAGCTCGGCGTGCCGCTCCAGAGGCTAGCGCCCGTCCTGGGAGACCAGCTCACTGGCCCTGCAGTGAGCTTCCAAGGCTTTCTCGGTGTGGGGGTCCTGAGGCAGCTCGGACTTGCGGCGCACAAGGGGGCGGTCCTTCTTCAGATCCTTCTGTGCCTGGAATCACAAAGGCAACGCAGTTGGCTATGCACCAGGCTCACCAGGAAGGAAGCTGGCTTCCAAGTCAGGGGTCAGAGGAAAGGACGAGGCAAGCAAGGACCCCAGCCCTGCCACGGCCTTGCTGGCCACAGGGCAAGGGCACACTTCTGACTCATCCTAAACACACGTAATGACTGGTGTGCAATGCTGGCTTTGGACTTCTACGATGTTAGTGTTTGCACAATTCTCCAGTTTTTATGACTCCCTTAAGTATCCTCCTCTCACAAAACACCACCAATGTCACTTGATGACCACGTCTGTTAGACATTTATTTTAAATGGGAAAACAGAAATGAATGAGAAACAAACTAGATTTAAAACACTAAGAAAGCTAAAATGTCTAACAAAAATTCTGACAGTTTTTTTTTTACAGTAAGAGGAAAAAAAGTATACCCAGAAAAGTAATTTACATGGAAGTTTCTAAGAAATAAAAAATTCCCTACTTTTCCACTCTTTCTGAAGTTTAGGAAGCCCACTTTAGCAGGAGGATTTAGACTGTGTGTGTGCATGTGCATATATGTACATGTTTAGAGACAGGATCTCATGTAGCTCGGTTGGCCTTAAATTTATTATCAAGTCAGCCCGGTGCGGTGCCGCACGCCTTTAATCCCAGAACTCAGGAGGCAGAGGCAAGTGCATCAATCTGAGTTTGAGGCCAGCCTGGTCTACAAAGTGAGTTCAGGACAGCCAGGGCTACACAGAGAAACCCTGTTTTGGAAAAAAAAAAATGTATTATGAAGTCCAGGCTAGCCTTGACCTCATGGCAATCCTTCTCCCTCACCGTCCCTCAAGTGCCTGGGTTATGGACATGAGTCAGCATGCCTGCGGATTTAACTAACTGTATCTGCAAAGAATGGGCCAGAAAGGAGCATCTGTGGTGAGCATCCGGTCAGCTGTGTTAGCACCAGCACTCTGAAACCTAACAAAGCACCAACTCAGCTGTCCACAGGCAATCTGCCCGTGAGGTGACACAGGCGTCCAGCAGTACTTTTGGACCTAAGTTGCTAAATTCCAAACTGTTTTTCTTTTTCTTTCTTTTTTCTTTTGGTTTTTCAAGACAGGGTTTCTCTGTGTAGCCTTGGCTGTCCTTGGACTCGCTTTGTAGATCAGGCTGGCCTTGAACTCACAGAGATCCACCTACCTCTGCCTCCTGAGTGCTGGGATTAAAGGCGTGCGGCACCAAGCCCGGCCCAAACTGTTCTTCTTTCCCCCAGTGTCTCCGACCAAAAGAAAGTAAACCTCTGTTGTATGATTTAGAAAAAAACCCCCAACTGTTGAAAACCAAGTATGTGGCCATAGAAAGCCCATGTATGAAGGTCTGCTCTGTGTGCATATGCCTGACTTCCACGTAGTAATAGAATCCACTCTTCTGCTTTGGTGGAAAACTCAAGCATCTGCCAAGCCACAAACGAAAGCCTGCGTTTCACTGAGTTCGGTGTTTCTCACAGGGGTTGTCTGTGAATTTGCCAATGAAAACAGCAGCAGTAAGGGCTCAGTGTCTTATCTGAGCTCTCTCTTGAACCTTCAGACTCAACATGGGGGAAGGAAAGCTTTTCCATTTTCCGGCCTAGAAACCAGTGGGAGATGGCAAATGTCACCAGTCCCCAAGTGTAGAAGATGCATTTATGATGTGAAAAGCCCAGGCTGGTTTCCAGTTCATGGTCCTCCTGCCTCAGCCTCCCAAGGGCTGAGATTTTGGATGTGTACTACCACAGTCGGTGCATTAAGAGTGCTTTATCATTGGGCATGGTGGCGCACGCACCTTTAATCCCAGCACTTGGGAGGCAGAGGCAGGTGGATCGTTGTGAGTTCGAGGTCAGCCTGATCTACAAAACTGAGTCCAGAACAGCCAGGACTGTTAAACAGAGAAACCCTGTCTTGAAAAACCTAGAGTGCTTTATCTTTAACCCATCAGAAACTCAGAGGTAAAATTCTACCCTGAATTTCATGTCCATCCTGATACAAACCAACATTTTAAAATGAAACAGGCATGTCAGAAAGAAGAAGCACCTTAACAGACAGACTATAGTCAACCCTTAGGGCTGGAACCAGTGAAGGCAAACGGAGGAAGCCGAACCCACTGGAGCCTTAGGACACACACACGGGGCCTCTCTGCTTAGCACTGCAAACAGATGCAGAAAGCAGAGAAGATGGACAAACAACAAGAGGGACCATGAGGGGAACAGGAGGCAGAGAAACATGAGACATCGTGTAGATGGTGCAAGATCTGGGGGAGAGGATGTGTTGGCAGCATGCGGGCAGGGCTGGGTGGATTAGGAAGCAAGGAAATGGTGGCATCAGACAGCTCTGTGTGAGACACAGGGGCCTGGGCACTCTGGCAGGTGCCAATGGCCAGAGTGAGAACAGGGCTGGCACACAACAGTGCACGCCTTCCTTACCATGGAAAGGCATTGGGTTCAAACTTTAGAACTTAATATGGGGTAGAACCGATCAATGATCCTTTAGCTGGGATGTCATGGAAAGAAGGGAAAATACTTCATGTATACCATGGTGACTCATCCTGCTTTGGTACATACAAAGCCTTAAGTATACTCTATGCATTTTACAAGGAATACCTGCACTGCCCACCTTCCGTCTCTACACCTTCCTGACTTGCGGGGTTGACAATGCTTTTCTCCCGACCAACTGTTAAAAATGAAAATTGTAAACATTTTAAATGTCTCTGATATCAACGTTACTCACATGAAACTTACATGCTTTTTGGGGGGGGTAAGAGAGGGGGGTAGGTGGGTGTTCTGTATAGGGTTTGACAAAGGAAATCTAAACAGTGGCTCTTTTATTTTTTGTTTTGAGGCAGGGTTTCTCTATCAAGGTAACCTTGGCTGTCCTGGACTCTCTTTGTAGACCAGGCTGGCCTTGAACTCACAGAGATCCGCCAGCCTGTCTCCCAAAGTATCAAACAGTGGTTCTAACAGGAAAACATATTACTGAGTTTCTCCATCCTCCATCAACCAAATGACTTTCTTAGCACTAGTCTTTTGTCCTCAAGTCTTCCGCAGGACCATCTTACTTACCTCCCACCTGTCCTGATGCAACAGTCAAATCCATTTAAAGAAACATGGAATCTTTTTGGGGAGACGGGGGAAAATAAAACTGAGGGCCATGGAAAGTGTTGACACTAACGCTGGATCTTAGTTTTCAGCTATAGCTTTGTTTGTTTTTTGAGTCTTGATATGTAGCCTGGGCTAGGTTTCTTTTTTTTTAAGTTTTTTTTTTTTTCTGTTTGTGTTTTGTTTTTCGAGACAGGGTTTCTTTGTGTAGCCTTGGCTGTCCTGGACTCAACTTTGTAGACCAGGCTGGCCTTGAACTCACATCGATCCTCCTGCCTCTGCCTCCCAAGTGCTGGGATTAAAGGCATGCGCCACCATGCCCGGACTTTTTAAAAGTTTTTTTGAGACAGGGTTTCTCTATGTTATCTTGGCTGTCCTGGATTTATTTGCTTTGTAGGCCTGACTTTCTTAATGGGGGAGAAGCCTGCTGGCCTGGAAGTCAGTGATCCGCCTGCCTCTGCCTCCCAAGTGCTGGGATTAAGAGCAGGTGCCACTAAACTCAGCTGCCTGGGCTAGTCTTAAGTGTGTACAACCCTGTCTTGGCCTCTGGAGTGCTGGGATCACAGGCCTGGGCCAACTGCATCTGACAGCTGTGTTCCTCTTCTGTCATAACAGAATTTCAGGAGCATGATTCCAGATGTTCTCAAAGCGGAGTTTATTATTTCAAATATTACCTATGTGAGACTCGGCTCCATGTACTGACTCAGAACATCTTGACATTGGGCAGTGTTGTCTTTTTCAGTTGTTTAGGCTATTCTAGGTCCTTTGCATTTCCAGAGCAATTTATTTATTTATTCTTAATTCTTTTTCAAAGACAGGCTCTTTGCTAGTAGCCCAGCTGGCTTCCAACGTGAGAACCTCCTGCTCTGTCTCTACTCCATAGGAATTTCAGAATCGGTTGGTCTTTGAGCCTGGGCTGACCTCTGAACTTGCTATACAGCCAGGGATGACCTTGAACTTTTGGTTTTCCTGCCTCCATTTCCCAAGTGCTGAGGTTATAGGAGGGCACCACCATGCAAAGTTTATGCTGTGCTGGGAATACAGCTGGCTTCTTCGTGCACACCAGGTACACCCAGGTCTGTTGCTTTCTTAGTGGGGGAAAAGCCTGCTGGGATCCCAATGGAGAACGACTTTGGAAGAACTGACTTCCCCGTGTATGACATCTTCTGACTCAGGAGCAGGAGCCATAGAACTCGTGAGCTGGAGGACTGATTTACGAAGAATGTCGATTACAGAAAAATTCAACTAGCTGATGTAAATCTCCAGAGGCATACAATGAGAGAACAAATGTGCCAAGGAGCCTCTCCGGGCAACCCTGCCAAGGCTGCCTAGAATCCCCAGCTGGCTTTACCAAAAGGGGACCTGTTACCCATGATGGGTAAAGGAGAGACTCCAGCCGGGAGGCCTAGTGGTCTCAGTCCCTTACAACACCAGAGCCCGCTTTTCAAAGCATCTTTGCTTAAGGTTTAAGGTGAGAATTGGTTTGTGTTCTTGTTTCAATTGCTGGCCTTGTAAAACACAGGGCGTAAGTTAAAATGAATCGTGACCAAGGTTGAAAGATGTACAAAGGAAAAATTCCGTTGAATCTTCAAATATTCAACATGCAGGAAATGGCTCTCAAATGTTCAACTTCCTCTAAATTTTATATGGCCCACGTGCCGTAGAATTGAAAAAAATGTCACAGATTCCCAGGCGGGCTTCCCCACAGCCCAGGAATAGTGGAGGTTCTCAGGTAAGCCACTCAGCTGGGCTGCCATTGGCAAACTCAGGGCTGTAAAATCAAAGTGGAAATAAAAAAGGGGACCTTAGTTCCTTTTGGAGTCATTAAAAAAACCACTGAGGAAAACTGCCTACAGTTAGAACACAGAAAATACATGGGCTTTCTTTTTTTTCCCTGGCCCTCCCTTTCTTCCTTCTTTTCCTGGAGGTCTCACTATTTGGCCCAGATTGGCCTTGAACTCACAATCCTCCTGCCTTGGCGTCTTCAGCTCTGGCAGTGTAGGCCTGAGTAACTGTACCCTGTTGAGATCTATTTTTTGCTAAGAATAACCATTATGAGCTAAGTGTGGAATTCAACTAACTCCTGACAGTCAGTGGGGGTCACAGAGTTTCTCCAATGCATTGCTAGCATCACCACGCTTTGCCCAGCAGAAGGAAACAAGCAGTCATTCATCCATTTAAACAAAATTTAAGTCAAGGGGTTGAGCGCGAACATGGCAAGTTCAGGAGCTGGGCCCTCCTTGCTTAGCACTCTGACAGGGAGCCTGTGACCAAATCAGACAACCATGTTACCATGGGGACAAGAAACAGCCCCATGCATCTCTGCTTATGTCATTTACACGGGCAGCTATGCAGGGATGCTCTGCTGGGACCCCAGCCCAGCTCAGAAGGCTCCTGTTTTGATTCTGTAGACATGTGTGTGGCCAGGGTTAGGGGAGGCTTGGCTGGCGAGACTGCTCACTCTTGGTAATGCCTCGTCCTATTTTTATCAGGTCAGGGGTTACTTGAATCAAACAAAATTGACTAGGGAACCCTGTTTATTTACCTGAGCTCCAAGGGTCATCACAAACAATAAGCAGCAATGAGGGGTTCCTGTCCACACTCTAGAATTCCAGTGCTAACGTCTAGGGATCCTGCCATTGGTCAGTGGAGACTAAAACTGACAAGGCACTGCCTCTAGGTCCATTCAGAACTTTGTTTATGCATGCCTGCGACAGGGAGCACGCCCAGAGGACTCACAGAGGGGCTCAGGGGAGCACGCTCCTTGAAACCTTTCTACATGGTTTGCAATTTGGCAGAAAGAGATTGCTGGATCAGAACTGCTCTACGGCAGTGCATCGAGTGCAGGGTTACTGTAAATGTCGCTGGCACAGCACTGGCCTGCCACAGGGGCCTTGGGCTCTTCACCTTGGTGTCCTGGGAGGTGGAGGGTGTGGCACCTGCTATGAAGAACTGAAGGGAAAATGTCTGTGGGCCAGGGCGGAAGGGAGAGGGCTGCAAAGGGGAAAGTGAATGGCAAGATGCTATTGCAAAGCTTTGGTTTTGCTTAAGCTAACATAGAACATGTAGTTAGGACTTCACTTCCTGTTGCTCCAGATAAATAAAGCAACAAACTGCAGGCAAACACTTAATTGTTAAAAACGTTTCTAGCAATCTGATCACTCTGATCTATAGGCGTTTCCTAACAAGTGGCTACATTTCACTTTATAGCATTAGTTTAGCAGAATGTGACGGACCCGTCAAGCACATCTTAGCGGGCACAGCCCTGCTGTGCTCAATGCACTTTTACCTGACGAGTCTCGTCGCTCACTGTCTTTTTCAGCATCTGCACATCTTCAAACTGAGGACCATCTGTCTCCATTGCAACCGGAATGCTCATGGCGCTGGCTTGACTATACACTGCATACTGCAATGCAAAGTATGGAGTCACTGTCTGTTAGGTGCTGGGTCTGCACTTAGGGCCCTCATCCTGCAGTGGGGCCACCTGCCCACTGCCCTTCCCTGAGGCCCTCTTCCACAAGAAGCCGTGTGGTGGCTGCTGGAAAGGGGCTCACACTCCTGCAGTCTGGGCTATGGGAGCAACCCTCTGCTGGCCCCAAGAGCACGTCTACATCTTCCTAAGTTCGTCTCAAGCCAGCCAGTCTACAGCCTTTCTGTATCTCTAGAGCCAAAGCATTGAAGGGGGACTGTCCACAGCAGATGCTGTCCCTTCTCACCCTGCTCTCTGTACACAGCCTGTTGAGCCCTTCTTGTCCCCAGCTCTCTTCCTTCACGTCTTCACACCTACTGAGGGCAGCTGCCCCCAACCCATGCCTTCATTCCCTGTCATCAGTATTTTCCTAGGGTCTTAACCCTTTCAACTCCTCCCTACATCCTGTTTGCCACCAACACACACACACAGCCTGGAGTGCCGGCGGGATCCCTCTAAACTGGCCTTGAAGTCAGGCCTGCTATGTCTTGGGACCCTGTGCTCCGCTTCCCCACCTCTCTAGTGTGAACTCTACTGCCGTATGCTCTGGGCGCACCGGGCAAGTTGCAATGGCAAGCAGCCTCCCACCTGCTTGTACCACTGACTTCAGGCTTTACAGGCCGAGGGATAAAGCCACAGCTAGTTAGTTGATGGCACCAGCTCTCTGTGTGGTAAGGCCAGGGAGGAGCAGTCAGTGCCTACTGCAGGTTGGAGGTCGTGTTCAGCTCTTCCCTTGCAATCTATGTGCTGCATATATTTCCCCAGCCTGAGGCTGGCCCTGTGTTGAGGCTTATGGCCTCCCCCATGCCTGGCTTCAGCTAGCAGCTCTGCTCAGCCCAGTCAAGGTTCCTGTTCACAGTTCTCTAACAAGCTGCCTTCTCGATGCTCACCCTCTAGGCTGTGCGCCTGCTGTAACCACACCTGGCACTGGGCTTCCTCCTAGCAAGTAGCGGGCCCTCCTGCCCTTGTGCTAGCTGCTCTGCTCAGTAGCCTCTGTTCCACACATTCCTCCAAGAGTCAGTCCCCCATGGGCCTGGCCTTCCAGCATACATACTGCTGCTGACACAACAGAAGAGCTTTCTAAACTGCAAGTCCGCCCAGGCCACTTTGCTTCTTACATATGTTTGGAGGAACAAAGGCAGATGCTCCTACCCTAGTACTATAGTATCTACTGTATTATCACAGCTCCGCAGGCCTGCCCTGAGTTACTCTACCATTTTCTGACCTGCCTGGGTCTTGAGCCCTTGCCTCAAATGGCAAACTGTGTGACAGCTATAACCTCATCCTTACCAGTGCCATTTCTTTCTGAACCTGCATAAAGACATGAGCCACACCTTCGGAAACCTAGAGCAGGCCTCTCTCGTGCCCTGTGCTCTGGCTGCCCTGACCCCCTTTTGCACCTTACGCTTCTAGATGCCAGGCTGTGTTTGGCTCTTGTGTTTTTAATCACTGACAAGCTCCAGTTTGCTTCAGGACACACAGTACCTTGTCCTTCAGGTGCTCAAAGTCAGGTGGGTAGGAAGAGAGAGGAACGAGGTTTACTATGAAACAGCACCAGGGACTGCTCTAAAACAGAGGCCTCATCAACTTGATACGCCAGGAGAAACTCAGTGTTTTCCACAGAAGCTATATGAGTAGAAAGGACCTTGTAGCGTGGGGTGTGCTGGCTCATAGCAGACGAAGCCCACTCCCACTTGGCACAGGCAGGCTTCCTACGAGAAGCCCACGCAGCTCACAAGATGATGAGAATGCACAGGCCTCTACACAAGGTAGAGGACCCGGGGCGCCATCTCCTCCCACAGCCCAGCTGCGCTGTACCTCACAGAGTCACTTTTCACTCACACGACAGCCCCGGTGGGGAGGGGGTGGGGGGAGGGGAAAGAGGGGTGAGTAGTAGGATGCCCTAGAGTCGATTTAGTGGGTCAGGAGAAACACATCCGTGTTAGAAGTGACCAATGTTTTAGAGTGCTACACAAATCACTCGGCATGAAAAACCTAGGGAAGTGGCCACAGCTGCCAGAACATGTCTCCTACCAACTTCCTGCTCACGTCTCCACCAGCCTGGCCGGGGTGCTCCACATTTGTAAACATGAGGGTTTGCATTGGGAAGATGTGAGTTACTGGTGAGCTTCCTCTGGACAGTGCAGCTGCTTTTTCACGCTCAAGGCTGGCAGGCTATGGAGACTGAGCTCTCAGGAGAAGGAGCTCTAGGGTGTACTCCAGCTCCTGTGTCTTAACACATGAAGTATTTCCACTTTAGAGACACTGTGCCATGGGCTGGGGCGCGGGGACAAGACTGTTGATGACTGTCACAGACGGTTCCACACAGAGATGGGGGTGAGCACAGTGGGAAGAGAGGTCACCAAAGCTCCAACACCAAAGCCAGCACAGGTATGATATCACCAGACAGATTAAAGGAACAAACCAGGACCCTTGGCTGCACGGCAGTGGTGAACGCAGGCCACACAACAACCAGCTCTTCATTTGTAAGTAGAAGTTTTATGCAGTTTGTTTCCAACTTATTTCCATATTCTATGCAAAGCACGCTTTCTAAGGCTCTCCACCCCTTAGACCAAAAACAAAAAACAAAAACCCAAAGCCTTCCAAACAAAGCAAGACCCAAGTGCAATGTCAGCAAGGCTGACCTTGCCCATGTACGCTTGCGCCACGCTTTAAAACAACTATCAGCACTTCAGCCTCACTTTCCACACCAGCCCTGGTGGACGCGCAGATCTCTGTAATTAAGCTATGGGCCTCAGAAGACGTTCCCTAGAGCATGGAAAGTGCTGCCAGGGAGACGTGGGCTACTTGTTTTAGGTGGAACCGCAGACCTGCAACAGACTGTCATTAGGTCTCATCTCATCAAGAGGATGCGGGCCAGAATGCTGTTTCATAGGAAAATACACACTGTTATCTTCATGTATCGTTTTTATTAAATGACAAAGATTAAAAAACCCACATCCAACTCATATAATAATTTATACACACTTCTCACCAAAAAGAAATACACTGTTTAGTAAAACATTTTCTTCCCTGGAGAGCCAGGAGAAGCCTGAGAGATCTTAGTGTGGAAAAGGTCAGACATCTCATCGAGTGGCTGTTATAACCAGACGCACACAGAGCGAGAAGAAAGGGAACAGCCCAGTAACACTTCATTCAGACCAGTGGACACAACAGCAAAGAAGCATGCGCAGAGTGCCCCAGGGTCTGCCAGCCTGAAAGCTGGCCCTGGACGGAGGCTGCTGACCTGCCGGCAGCTCTGGCAGAACGACCACTGTATCTCACTTCACCGTGCGCGAGCATACTGGCACCAGCTAGGGTAGAGGAACGGTTAGTGTGAGCAGGGCAGAATTCAGTTAGTTTTTCAGCATACTTCATCTAGTTCATACTTCATCTGTTTCATATATGAAAATAAAAAAGAGAAATATGGTTCAAGTGACAGCATCTATGACATCTGAGCAAGAAAGGACATTACAATCTTAGAGGTTACATCCTGGTTTTCTTTTTTACCACATCATATCTTACTTTTAAAAAGAAGAGAAAAAAGTCAATTATGTGGTAAAAATTATGTTGTGGCAAATAAGTACTTATACAAGAGGAAGGTTACAAAGTTGGAAAGTGTTTTTATTGCGGACATTTGCACATACAGTGTTAGTGACGGTGGCTTCCCTTCCTGGGGTGAAGCCAGAGCCTATTTCATCAAACATTCAAGCAACGCCTCACCACTCCCGTGCCACTCGCTTTTTCAGTACCTGGGGGTTCGCTTTGGCTAGATTTTCTATTTTAACCCATGCTTCTTCTCGCTCTTTCATTTTTAGCTTCTCTCTGAAAAATAGTAAAACACCACATCCAGGCAGGTTAGGGGTGAAAGCATGTTGACATCAGCACACAGTCATGCTTTGCACATGTGTAATGTGAAAAAAACCTAAAAACTGGCCAAGACTTAGACTAAAGATTTTTAAAAAGTAAAACAGTAATAAGACTTTAAAACATAATCCCCCTTCCCCTGCCCCAGCATCCCCGGCAATGCCCTGGCCTAGCTGACTGCCTGCTTCATACCCACTGGTAGGCAGGTCTGCAGAGGCCACAGCCAGCAGCCCAGGCATGACAATATTCCAAGGCAGACCAGGGTTGCTTCTGAGTCCATCATAACAGACACTGAGTTTGGGCCTTTATTTTTTGTTTAACCCTTAAAATGCACCATCACAGGCAACTTTTGGAACACCATGACTCTGTAGGAATGGAGGAGGCAACATCCAAGAGGCAGATTCTTAGATACTTACATGACACTAACTTTAGCTCTGTGTCCAGAGTGCACCTTGTTCTCTGTGTTGTCAATAAAACAAACTAGCCAATACTGAGCAATAACAGAGAACGGGGTGGGACATCCTGATTGAGTGAGGGGAGGAGAAAAAGGAGGAAGGAGAGGATGGGGCCATGAGGAGAAGACCGGGAAACATCAAGGAAAACGACCTGGGCCTAGTAGTTGATTTGAAAGCAAATATAAGTGGGAAAACAGAATGGGAGGAAACTAGACTAGCATGGAGGTTTAGGATGGAGTAGTTATTGTGCAGCACTATGCTCTAGGCTCATTAAGTAGATCCTGGTCTCTCTGTGTGGTTATTTGGTATAAAGCTGGTTAAGGAGTATCTGCTGATTTTGAATAAAAGTTCAATATTAAATATTAGTAATCATTCAACAATGCACTCTGCCCTTGAGGGCTGAGGCCTGGCACAGCTCTCTGTGGCCCTGCTACACTGTGCATTGCTAACATGCATCTAGATTTTACTCTACCTGCCCTATTATGGCAAGGACAGTTGTTACATTCACTGCTGTATTACCAGGAACCAAAATAGAGCCTGATATGCAGCCAAAAATTGCATATTGTCTAAAAAAAAAAAATTAAAGGAAACGGTGGTTGGCTAAACAAACATGCTGTAGCCTTGTCTACCGTAGCCACCTTTAAGCAGCAAGCAAAGAATAAAATCTGCCAATGGCTCACACTGGGTTAGGAAGTGATTTTTTTCCCCCTGTTTCTTCAAAAAGACAAGGTCTCACTATATAGCCAAGGCTGGCCTTGAACCTGTAGTACTCCTCCTGCCTCAGCCTCTGGAGTTGGGGTTATGGACTTGTGTTGCCATGCCTGGTCTAAAAAGTAAAATAAATAAAATCTATTATTATGTGGGTGCGTGTAGGTAGATGATATGGCGTGAGGGAGGAGGTCCGAGGACAACTCTGTGGAGTCCATCCTTCCCTTCTATTTTCACAGGTTCTGAGCTTAGGCCATCAGACTTGTGAAGCAAGTGCCTTTACCCACTGCACCATGCTGCCAGCCCCCAGACAAGTAATCAATCATATGACTATGTGCTCAGCGTAGAGACAGAGCACCTTGACATCCAGGCAATCCCTGGAGAGACACAGCCTCTTAAGTCCTCACATGCACAGAAACAGTGCTCTGAAAAAGGCAAAGCCAGCCCAGCCAGCCAAGGGCGAGGACCCCAGTTTCGGACACATGCTTTTTGGTGATAGGCCACCACCAACCTTTAACCTGCCTCACAGACCAGAGCAGAACAGGGTTTCTGTAAAAGTTCAAAATGAAGAATAACTCTGTAGAGCAGACAGTGGAGGTAGAGTAGTCAGGAGAGTGGAAGACAATGACCCACCCTGTCACCTGCACGGGGCCACTTACTTCAGCTTCTCGGCTTTGAACTGCTGGGTACAGTCATCGAAGAGTTTTTGGTTCATCTCCATGAAGAGCTTCAGGGCATTGTATATCAAGCCGTGTATTGTCCTGCAGAGCGAACGTCGGGGTTAAACATCAGCACTGGACCCTTCTCTTCCTGCCCCTGCCTCCGGTCACATCCTCCTCCACCCTAAGCCCCGCTCTTCCTTATTTCCCTGCAACAACCTCGCTAGATTCTAATATAATCCACTAGTTCTGACTCAGTCTGTTCTTGAGTCAGGGCTTACAGGCACCTGCCAGGCTGGGGGGTTCACTTTCCTAGGTAACAGCAGCCAAAGCCACTTTGCCTAGAGACTGAATAGAAAATGTGGACTCCTGAAAAGAATTATGGGTAAGTTATTCAGATGTCAGTAACAGAAGAGGAAAGCTCTGGCATCCACATTTGGCTAAAGCTGAGTGTTAAGCTCAGCATCCAACACATCTGGCAGCCATGTGGAGGTCCTTGCAAGACATCAGAGAGCTTTCAACTGGTGAACTGATTTCCTTTCCCCATGAATGAAGAGAACGGGAGGGGCCTGAACACTCCTCATTCCTCAGGCCATTTCGGCACCTGTTCTCTCTCTCTCTCTCTCTCTCTCTCTCTCTCTCTCTCTCTCTCTCTCTCTCTCTCTCTCTCTCTCTCTCTCTCTCTAAGTAGTGTCCACAGCAGCGTGGCCGTGGAGTTTAATGGACGGCCTCCCTTGGTGTACTGTGGGACTTGAAGGGCCACTTAAGAACTGCTGTGTCCACTGTGTTCCTTCAAACTCCTCTGCTCCTGTGGAGGCTCCAGGAGAGGGCTGGAAGGCACTACTGCTGAGGCCAGCAGGAAGATGGTGCAGACACACAGGGCTCTGCGCTGGCTTGCCATGGGGTAAGGAGCCTAAACGGCAGGCCACAGAGACAATCCATCAACATTGCTGCTTAATTTAAAAAGTCACCAAGAGCTGGGCGCACACCTTTAATCCCGGCACCCAGGAGGCAGAGGCAGGAGGATCTCAGAGTTTGAGGCCAGCCTGGTTTACAGAGTGAGTCTCAGGACAGCCAGGGAGGGCTACACAGAGAAAAATCCTAAAACCAAACCAAACCAAACCAAACCAAAGTGCCAAAGCAACTCATGTACATGTCAAAAGCTGGTGGTAAGTTTAGATTTCAACTCTAACTGCACTGGCAGCGAGGCGTGTGGTATGTGAAAGTGACCAGGAAGCGATGGCCTGTGGTGCCTACTTGTTCCAGTGGGTCTTTGAGTTGCGGTACAAGGATGGAAACATGATGGGCAGAATCTTCGCTGCATTGTCACTGATTAAACTCATAATGTATTCATTGTTCCAGTAATATAGCGCCCGCTCTGCCACCTGAAAGACAGAAGTGCAGAAATGTTGGTGATCTGAACAAAGATGAGGCAAACATTCTTACTGGTAAACTTATGAATAGAGTAAGTTACAGTGGATCAGACCATTACAATCACTTCCATCAATTCTAAACAGTCTAGACTGTGACACTGAAGAACAGTTGATGAAGAACAAAAGACAGCGTACATATCAAGAAGTCAACACTGTCGTTCGTGTCTCCATTTACTCAATGACCGTTCACATGAGAACCCAGGCTGGATGCCGACGCAAAGTCAAAAAAATAACGTGTGTGCATGCATGCATGAATCCGTAGTGTACACACGTGTACGTGTACACACATAAATGGAGAGGCCAGACATTGACCCTGGGCGTCTTCCTTTAATCTTTTCTTTCTTTCTTTCTTTTTTTTGGTTTTCTGCGACAGGGTTTCTCTGTGTAGCCGTGGCTGTCCTGGACTAGGTTTGTAGCCCAGGCTGCCTCTGCCTCCCCAGGGCTGGGATTACAAGAGTGTGCCACCTCGCCAGGCTACTGGGTGTCTTCTTAAACCGCTCTCCATTCTATTTTTTGAGACAGGGCCTTGCACTGAACTTGGAGCTCCCCAATTTAAGCAGCAGGCTGGCAGGGGCCCTCCTGTCTCTAGCCCTGCTCCCCTCCCGCAGTGCCACCTCTTCAGGCCCATCCTTCCCCACTCGGCCGCATTAGCTAGGCTCCTGGCTTGTGCTCCACTTAGCAGGGGCTGAAGCAGAGAACAAAGATGATAAGTGATCTTTTAGAAATGACAAAGGCTGCTCTGGCAAGAGGTTGTGTCTGTAAGCATGGGGGCTGTATCCAAGGCAGACCCTGTGTGGGAGATCCTGAGAGCAACAACAGCTTGGAGGGACAGGACTTCCGAAGGCTGCAGAGCCACATCTCAGGGCCTGTGAGCTGGCCCTTGCTTTGGGTGAACTAAGGAGCTGAAAAGCTAGGCTATGCACTCACATCCCCACTGTAGGGTATTTGCTCCCACTGTGATCCCTGAGACTGTAAACTGTAAAAGTCTGCCATTGATCCCATTGTGACCCCTGAGACTGAACTGCAAACCCGTTTCTAGTGGTTGAGCCTAACACATCTTTAATCCAAGAGCTATCTGCACACAGGATTTAATAAAGTTATCCCTAGGTCAAGCAGTGGAGCAAGAAACCAGCTGACAAGGACTGAAGAGTAGGAGGGACTTTGAGTTGAGGGGTGTTTAAGACAGCGTGTAGAAGCAGAAGGGCTCCTTGGAGATTTTAGCTTTAGGCTTCTTTAGCTTGGGATTTTAGCATGACACTTAGCTCTCTAGCTCTTGAGCTCCTCAGCTCCTTGGCCTTTGAGCTAGCAAGCCTTTGGCCTTGGAGTTTTTGGCCTTTCCCTCCTGGCCTTTCCCACCAGCTGAGCTAGTGACCCTTTTGGGCCTCCTCCTTTGGGATGTGAGCAGAGTAGGAAGCTCAGCTGGGTGCTCTCTCTGCCTCTCTGAGCTAGCAGGTTTTCACCCCAGCATCTGGCTCCTGAGTCTTTACCGATAAAATAGAACCATCAAGGATTTTCAATTAGAACAACACATCCCTGCATCCAGTGTGCAGCTGTCCATGCCTCCACCCTGACTGCTGTCCTTCACAGACGAGCTGAAGAACCACCAGCTCTAGGGAACAGTCTTCCCTGTTTCAGACATGCTCCTCCATGGGCACAGCCAGAGTGTGGCGGAGTGGGGGCCACCCTCAGAAACGCAGAGCAGGGTGGGACCATAGCTCTGCCCCCAGAAGCCTAGAGTGAACGGGTGGGGCAGGAGGCAGCTGTGGAGGGTTCAGGAGCCAGGATAGTTCTTCAGAGAAAGTGAGGAGGGGTAAGCTTTGTAAATGGGTAAGAAAAGGGCATAAAAAAACCCACAAACATGTGCTTTAAAAAAGGAGGGGGGGCAGTGAGACAGCTGAGGGTAAAGGTACTTGTGACCAAGCCTAATGACCTTAGTTTGATGTCTGGAACCCACATGGTGTAAGACAGCCAACTCCTCCACACACACACTGTGTTACACACTTGTCTCCATCCATGTCCATTAAAATAAACATATGTAAATCAAATGCTCACACACAATTTCAGGATGTCTCACTATTGCTCATGCTGTCTCTTGCCTGAGCCTTTCCTGTGCTAGAAATAAAGGTGTGCACCATCACCACTAATGACAGGTAATTCTTGTTTAAGAGTTCAAGACCCTCTGTTTTCATTTTTGCCTTTTTTTTGGGGGGGGGACTATACAGTTCAGTCTAGACTTTATAACCCCCTATACCATAGCCCCCAAGTATGGGAATTACAGGGGTGTGCCATCATGCCTGGCCAATGTCTTACCTGTATTTTATTTTATTTATTTATTTATTTTTGGTTTTTCGAGACAGGGTCTGTGTTGCCTTGGCTGTCCTGGACTCACTTTGTAGACCAGGCTGGCCTCGAACTCACAGAGATCCACCAGTCTCTGCCTCCCGAGTGCTGGGATTAAAGGCGTGCGCCACCACGCCCGGCTTTACCTGTATTTTATTTATTTATTTTTACAGAATTACATTTATTTATTTTGTGTCATACATACATAAATGTCTGTGATACTGCAGACCTTTGTGGCCCTGAGGACAATGTGAAGGAGTTGGTTCTCTTCTTTCACCATGTGGGTCCTAGGGATCAAGCTCACTGTGGGGTTTGGTGGCAAGCACCTTCACCTGCTGAGCCATCTTGCTGGCCCTGTAGCTTAGTTTACTGTGTGTGCACACATGTGAACCTGAGCTATGATGTGTATGGGGGGGGGGGAGAGGCCCACTCAGATTCAGTGCCCTTCTCCCACTCTCATGTGAGTTCTGCATACTGAATGCATTAAGAGTGGGAGATAGAATATTTCAAGCCTCATTGGCTTTAGCTTATTTTTTTTCCTCCTGAGACAGGGCTTCTTGGTGTAACCCTGGCTATCCTGGACTCACTTTGTAGATCAGGCTGGCCTCAAACTCACAGAGATCCACCTGTTTCTGCCTCCCAAGTACTGGGATTAAAGTTGTGTACCACCACATCTGGCTAATTTTAGGGTTTTTGTTTCTTCGAGATAGAGTTTCTCTGTGTAGCCTTGGCTGACCTGGACCCGCTTTGTAGACCAGGCTGGCCTCGAACTCACAGAGATCTGCCTGCCTCTCTCTCCTGAGTGCTGGGATTACAGGCGTGCACCACCACACCTGCTTGTTTTAGTTTTTAACACAAATGCTTTACTTGTTTTTCTCTTGAGAAACAGTAGCCATACTGGCCTGGAGCTTGTGATCCTCCTGCCTCAGATCTGGGGTTAACTAGTGCTCTCAGTTGTTTTAAACAAGCTCTGGCAGTTTACTTCTCTCTGGCATGCTTCCAACGTCATGCCCTGGCTCAGTCGCAGCCCGTGAGCTCAGCATTTGTGTACTCTGTCCCCAGCTCAGGAATCCTACCAGGTGCTAGCTCTGACCAATGCAGTGTAGCAAGCATTCCATTTCAGATTTCCTCGGCCGGGGCCTTGACAAGGATGTGCGACTTCACTTTGTCCTGCCTGCTCGCACCACCATTCTACCCATATATACTTTCAACTTATCTTTTTTGTTTGTTTTGTTTTTGTTTTTCAAGACAAGAGATTCTCTGTCCAGGCTGTCCTGGACTCACTTTGTACACTAGGCTGGCCTGGAACTCACAGTGATCCACCTGCCTCTGCCTCCTGAGTGCTGGGCTTAAAGGTGTGCACCACCACACCCAGCTTCAACTTATCTTTTAAAAAATGATAGCTTATTTTGTGTGTGCCTGTGGCAGGGGTGCACATGCACACAACAGTGTGTGTGTGAGTGTGTGTAAGTCAGAGGACAACGCTGGGGAGTTGGTTCTCTCCACCATGCAGATCCCAAGATCCAACTCAGATCGTCCAACCTGGCAGCAGGCCCCTGTATCTACTGAGCTGGATTGCTGGCCCTTTCTTTCCACTTTCTGTAACAACTTTGGAGTAGAGAGTTGATGACTCCAAAGATGTTGCCTCCTCTGCAGTCATCTCTGGCCTTAGGTGCAAGACAACCTCCATGAAGAGAGGCTACCAAGATGGCCAGGCAATGAGAAAGTTAAAGGCAGAGGCAGGTGGATCGCTGTGAGTTCGAGGCCAGCCTGGTCTACAAAGTGAGTCCAGGACAGTCAAGGCTACACAGAGAAACCCTGTCTCGAAAAAAAAAAAAAAAAAAGCATAGAAAAATTAAATATTAACAAAGAGCTAGTCACAGATATCTGGAAGATTCTAGAATGTACTTGGTATTGGTCTGGGTCTATCAGGAAAGTAGAAATGGAGACTGGACTTATGGGTTAGGCTCCTATAAGAGAGAGTGAGGTGTCTTGGCAGTGAGTGATGCCGGGCTGGTTACAATGGGAAAGTCAGGGTGGTCAAACCTTGCAATCCTTTAGTCACAGACACCCATCAGAGGTGTCTGTGTCTCAGGAACAGTCTCTCTTGGTGTCCCTGTACGCTATGCTCCTGGGTCACGGAAGGAAAGGCCCACGTGGGGAGAGCAGGTCCTGATCACTCACTTGTGCTCCATTAAACAAGGCCAAAGCCTTGCAGACTCTCCCCACTGGTGGCTTGAAGTTCTGTTAACTATCACACACGGCAGTGTGTACCAGTGAGCTTAGCACTTGAAAATCTGAGAAAGGAGGGTCATGAGTTTGAGGTCAGTTTGGGCTACAAAGCAAGAACCTGTCTAAAAAAAAAAAAGACTGAAAAAGGAGGCTATCATGAGCATATATATATATACACACATGTATATAAAGCTATCAATAGAACACGCATGTGCGCATACACACACACACACACACACACACACACACACACACACAGAGACACACACAGCCTATGGAATTCAACTGGTGTTGCCCACATTCACATGAGTATGAGGCTTTGCACTGTAGCAGCAACACTCTACTATGGGCTATACTCCTTAAGAAAGCTGATTCAGGGCTGGAGAGATGGCTCAGAGGTTAAGAACACTAGCTGTTCTTCCAAAGGTCCTGAGTTCGATTCCCAGCAACCACACGGTGGCTCACAACCATCTACAATGAAATCAGGTGCCCTCTGCTCACACGCAGGCCAATTACTGTATGAATAAATAAGTAAGTAAGTAAATAAATAAATAAATAAAGCCGGGTGGTGGTGTGCACACCCTTAATCTCAGCACTAAGGAGGCAGAGGCAGGTGGATCTCTGTGAGTTTGAGGTCAGGCAGGTACTAGACAAGGCAGGGCTACACAGAGAAAACAAGCAGACAAAACCAAGCTGACTCCACCAGCGTTGACAACATGCAACTTTTCAACCACAAGTAGGGCCTTGTGAGCCACACCCCCACCTATACTGCAATACTGGCTACACTGGTCTTGTGTAGCCACCCGTAAGCGTTATGTCCAGCACATGCTGTTTTGTAGCAGCCTTCCCTGACCCTGGCTCCTACAGTCTTTGCATCTCTTCTGTGACTTTCCCTGAACCTTGGGGGAAGACAGTATGGTAGAGATATGACAGAGAGCACTCTAGTCACTTTTCTCTGCACTTTGGTCAATTGTGGTTTTGTGTTAGCCTCTGTTCACAGCAAAAAGCAGCTTCTTTGAAGGAGGGGAGTGTGTTGTGTTAATCTAAGGATATAAGGGTCAGTATTTACGAGCCATTTACAAACTGACCCCAGGGTCTAGCCTCTGGGTTGGGTTAGCGTGAGAGCCCTCTAACTGGGCAGGCTTTCAATTCCACCTGACAGCTGCTGGTTCTCCCCTGAGACATTCTCGCCACTGTTGTCCCATTGGGCATATCTTGCTGGCTGAGTAGGTATTGTAGCCTGCCTAGCACCTGCAGCACTATGGGAACTGACAATCAAAGAAGCTTCCAGTTCACTTCCAGCTTGACTTCTCTAACTCCTGTGACCAAAGGGTCTTATCTTCACATTCGGGTCCAGCAACTAAGTAACAGGGCTCTAGCCTGTATTGTTCTGAGGGGAGGGGGAGTCTTAGTTACTTTTCTGTAACTACTGCTGTAAAGACTCATCACAACCAAGGCAACATATAAAAAAAAGCACCTGATTAGAGGCTCCCAGCTCTAGAAAGTTAGAGTCCATGATCCCTGTGGCAGGGAGCATGGCAGCAGGCAGGCAGGCACAGTGTTGGAGCACTAGCTGAGAGCTCACATGGTGAGACAGCCAGAAGGCAGAGAGGAAGACTGGGCCAGGCCTGGGCTTCAGAAACCTTCAAGCCTTGACACGTCCTCCAGCACAGACACACTTCTGGAACCTTCCCAAAATAGTTCCACCTACTGAGCCTATGGAAGCCTTTCTCATTCAAACCAACACAGGAGGCTTTCTGGACCACCCCCCTAACAGTAACGCAAGGGGAGGGGTCTCATGCTTGGGAGTAGAGTATTTGTTCCATAGTCAATGGTTTCTGGGGAGGAGGGAAGGCCTGGTCTAGAGCTTCCTTCTCAGCAGTCAAACATGGCCTTGTCCCCAGGCCTTCTTGTCTAGGTTTTGCTGGTCCCAATGACTTCCTTCGCAGCTCTGGATAGGCTCTTTGTGGAAGGGCTCAATGCTGAGGCCCAAGGCTCTTGGGACTCTTGGTCCCTTCCTGCAGCCCGGGGTGCTCAGTTTCACGGTGGCTAAGCAGTCACAACTTCCAGGAACACCAGCTCCCTGGAGCCCAAGAGTCTGCCAACCTCTGCATCTTTCCCATGCTTATTGTGCGTCAGCTGCACAGCAGGAGGACTCCCTAGAGGGGACGCCACCAAGGCGGCTGGAGAACGTGAGAGGAGAAAGTGAGCGGCAGATACCAGCCTCCCAGATGAGAGTGTGCTGGCAAGGAAAACCAGAAAATCGTTTCTTTCTAAGATGGGTTTCTCTGTATAGCCCTGGGTGTCCTCCACAGATATACCACTGCCTCTGCCTCTCCAGTGCTAGGATTAAAGGTGTGTGCCACCACCGCTCGGCAGAAATACTAATTTAAAAAATACGTAAAGAGGCACAAATTTACATGTCAGAAAGGAAAAACTATTTGGGAAGAGACTTTCAGAGTTAAAGGTTTTTACTCTGGAGTTATTCATTGATTTAGATAGCTCAATGTACTTGCTAAGAAAGAGGTTTTCAGTGATGAGGATAGGGGCCAAAAAAAAGCTACCCACAACTAAAATTATATTTTATTTTTGGATACAGGGTCTCCCTATTGCCCAGGCTGGTCTCAGTTTGTAGCAATCCTCCTGCCTTAACTTCCTAAGAACTGGGATTATAGGAAGGAGTCATTCTGCCCAACTAAAACTTTGGCATCTAATTTTGAAGTGTATGTTAAGTTAAAAGACAAACAAACAAACAACAGCCTTAGATCACAGCAGAACCAGAGCACAGCAGCTTCACCCTGAGAACTTCATTTTGATGAGCGCCTGCCCGGCCACCCAAACCCACATACCTGGAAGTGAGGGCTGGAAACACATTTGGCTAGCTGTCGAAAAAGAGGCTCCATGATCTTCACAAATTCTGATGGTTCAATTACATCTAAAATTTCTTCTAATTCATTTAAGAACATTACTTCTTTTGGACTGTGAGTCTTTGGCCAGTATTTGAGAAGTGCCATTACCACCTACAAAACATAACAGCACACAAAGTGATGCCCGCGAGATGCCAAAACACTTGACAACAGTGGTTCTCAACCTGCGCGTCTCAAAACCTTTGGGGGTCAAATATCAGATATTTTTATAACAGTGGCAAAATTATAGTTATGAAGTAGCAACAGAATAATTTTATGGTTGGGGTCACCACAACATGAGGAAGTGTGTTAAAGGGTTGCACCTTAGGAAGGTTGAGAACAGCTGCCCTAGAGTAAGCTGTCTGCGTTTCCAATAGACACCCCTCCTGTGAAGTGACACATGAGGTGATGCTGAGAATGAACATCACCACGCCTTTTCCCTCATTAAAAGTCTAGTTTTATAGACTTTAATGTGGTCCACCCCCTCGGATCATCAGAAGACCAATAATGCAGACCATGTTCTAGTGTGGAAGTAGCCAGTTCTGATACTGTTAGCAACATTCCTGTGTATGCACAATCCATTCCTCAATTTAACTGATCTCTCTCTCTCTCTCTCTCTCTCTCTCTCTCTCTCTCTCTCTCTCTCTCTCTCTCACACACACACACACACACACACGTTTCCAACTTTGTTAAAATATCAAAAGGGCAGTAGATGTAAGCTCGTATCCAGTGTAGGCGCTGGACCCGAGCTGGGTTCGTAAGGCTGTGTGGTTCCTCAGAGCTAGACAATGAGTGCTGGCAGAGCAGGGCACGAGGCAGCACGTGGAGCCGCGGCCATGACTGGAGCAGTGCTGCTTAGTCTGAGGCTCAGGGAGTCGATTTATGAGATCACAGTCTCTCCTAGTCTGTGGCTACTGCACGCTACTGTCTTTGCCTAAGTCAGACTGCTATAAAGAGTGCTTGTTGGGCAACTTAAAAAACTGCTCCTGTACAGGGTGTGGTGGGGCACGCCTTTAATCCCAGCACTCAGGAGGCAGAGGCGGGCAGATCTCTGAGTTCCAGGCCAGCCTGGTCTACAAAGTGTGTCCAGGACAGCCAGGGCTACACAGAGAAACCCTGTCTTGAAAACCAAACCAAACCAAACCCCAGAACAACAACAACATTTGCTCCTTCTATACTTCTTAACCAAATTACACCAGCAGAAAACGCTGGATTTGATTTAGTGATGATTACAGTTTAAGAGTTTATCTATCAAGTTCTAAAACATACAATCAACACCAACAGGCACATGTGGGCACACACCTGTGCACACACCTGCGCTCGCGCGCACACACACACCTGCATACACATCCAAACAAGTACAACTTGGCCCTCTGAAGCAGCTGTGAGGCCTTGTCTGCGAGGCAAGATAGAAAGATGAAGAATTAAAGAGAAATGGAAAAGGAAATCCTTATTCTGGGATCTAGTCTGAGTTTCCTGTTGGCTGAGGATTTGAGAAACCTCAACACAACTTATAAAACCAAGTTGGTCTACAGAGAACACTCCTTGGCCTAAAGATTTCACACAGGGATGCTAGCCACAGACTATGCCTACTGGGAGTCAGGCTTGTGGCCTGGATTTGAAGGCATCAGAGCTCCTCTTTAACACCCCAGGTTAAACAATACACGTCATAAAACCTACCCTACGACTTCATTTATAAAAGGAAATTCTTTTTTCCACCCTTGTTTATTTTCTGTGTGCTTGTGCATGTGGCTGTCAGAAGACAGCCTGCAGGGACTTGTTCTTTCCTTTCACCATATGGGCCCCACGAATTGAACCCATATTGTCAGTCTTAGCATCAAAAACCTTTATCCACTGAGCTACCTTGATGACGTACAGAAAGAAATTCTTTAAGACAAAGAAATAAACAAATAGTTCATACTGTTTAAACTTTAATTTTAAAACTTTATGTATCATATATATTTAGTTTTTTTGAGACAGGGCTTCCCTGTGTAGCCCTGGCTGTCCTGGAACTCACTCTGTAGACCAGGCTAGCCTCAAAATTAGAGATCCACCTGCCTTTGCCTCCTGAGTACTGGGATTAAAGGTGTGTGCCACCACAGGCAGCCTAAAAGAACACATTTCTAAAGTGCATTAGTTAACGACTTGCCTATTAGCTCAGCATTACCCACCAGGCACTTCTTTAGTGTTTACTGTGAATCAGAGGCACTGTTGACATGCAGGAGGTGTCACTGTGAGCCCCTGTGGCCTTCCAGCTGTCAGCGGGTTTTATTCATGCAGGAGGTGCCCAGCACCACCAATCTGGACTGATTCGCTGGAAAAGCCACAATTTCCGAACCAGGTTCACACTGGACTTTTCCCACATCTTTGCAAGTATGGTGAGCATTGCCCAGCTTTCTAGGCTTTGTGTGAGGGGGCAGGGCTCTGCAGAAGGCCCTGCATGAGGATGGGGGAAGCTCGTCAGCGGCCCTGCCTTGAGTCCTGGGGGGCTTGTCCTGGTCTATCTAGGAGCAAAGCACTGGCTGCCAAGACACGTGGGACACTCCATCAGCTGAAGGAGACAGGCAGGTGAGAGCAGACACACTTGTGTAATATCTCCCGTCGGCCTCTATGCTGGCAACAAAGTAAATAGTAAATATGTCTAATGTGCCCAGGACACTTTGGAGTGCATGAAAACTATCAATTACAGGGTCAGCAAATGCCCTTTATAGACTGCAGACCTATAAGTGGAACCTTGTGACGGGCAACTCCCACTGTCAGCTTGGCTGGACTAAGAAGCGCCTAAGGCATTAGTGAGACACACTCAAGGTTCATCCCTCTGTACTTTTCCAGAAAGGAATGACTGAAAAGGCTGGGCCTTTTCTTTAAAAAAGTCAATTATTTGTGGTGGTGTGGAGGGTGGGGGAGGGCCCTGAGAGACCAGGCCACGTGGATGCCTGCAGAGGCCAGAAGAGGGTTCTGAGCCCCTGGAGCTGCAGTTACAGTCAGCTGAGTTCTGGGAGCCTCTGAAAGAGTAACAAGTACTCTTAACCACTGAGCTGCCTTTCCAGCCTGGCTTTCCTTCCTCTGAAATTGGTTGGGTCTTGCTACATAGCCCAGGAGAACCCAAACTCCTGGTAACCTACTGCCGCAGCCTCCTGAGCCACTGTGCCTGGCTTAACTGTACACCATAAATGGATGGACTGTTTGGGCCATGAACTGTAGCTTAGGTTATCTTTAGAAACGGAATTCAAATGCTCACACATAGCTGGCATCCAGCAGAACTGTATTGCTGACCATGGCTACATTTACTGACTGATTTTTAGTGGAGGTGCCAGGAATTAATTTCTTAAAAATTAATAAAGATAAAATACCCCCAATCAAAAATCCAAATGAAAAGACAGTATTCTTTTGCTGTTCATGACTGTAAAACAATGACACTAGCTTAGAACAAACTTCTAGGACAAAACAAACAAACAACAACAACAACAACAAAAAGAAAACACTTCTTGAGGGGCTGGAGAGATGGCTGAGAGGTTAAGAGCACTGCCTGCTCTTTCAGAGGTCCTGAGTTCAATTCCCAGCAACCACATGGTGGCTCACAACCATCTGTAATGAGATATAGTGCCCTCTTCTGGTGTGCAGGCAGAACATTTATATGTAATGAATAAAAAAATTAATCTTTTTTGTTTCAAGACAGGGTTTCTCTGCGCAGCCATGCCTCTCCTGGACTTGCTTTGTCAACCAGGCTGGCGTCGAACTCACAGAGATCAGCCTGCCTTCTGCCTCCCTGAGTGCTGGGATTACAGATTGTGCCACCATACCCATACCCAGCAAAAAAATTTTAAAAACAAATATGGAGGAATGCTAAGTGAATGTATCAACCGTCAATAAAGTGCTGTTTAGCCAATCAGCTGGGCGGAAGGACAGGAAGTGGAAGGCGGGACTTCCTGGAGCAGAGGAGAAAAGTTTGATGGTTGGAGAGGGAGGAGGTTTTTTGAGGGTTGGAGGACAGTGGGAACTTGACATGGACCGGCCCAGGGGTCATAGCGGCAAGTGCTTGGAATATATGTATGTTATAAGGTTTAGAGTAGTTTGTCTAGTTTACAAGTAGATTAGAATCAGGTCAGACTCTGCCCGGCGAAGTGCTGGCAGCTTTAAAGTATGTTTCAGTCTCCCTGTGTCATTTATTCGCTTTGTAGGCCGAACGGATACAAAATACTATAACAAACAAACAGACCAGCCTCTTGAGTACAAGTGACTTATAATACTCTTGCTGTAATACCTGTGGCTGGGCCAGGACACATGCTGTCAAATGTGGAGGGCAGCTGGTAGGCACAGCTGCTCTGTGCCATGTTCCGAGGATTGGCGAGCTGTGTGAGACTAGATGGCAAGCTTTTTACATAAAGCCATCACTACAGTAATGGGACTTGTAGCTAAACTACCATGCTTACGCCTCCAGCCCAGGAGTGCGCTGACCCTCCATCACCATCAGTGTGGCTGCTGCAGACGACAACGCTGCTCATAAGGAACATGGTAAAAGGCTTAACGGTTGCTCAGGGAGGGGCACAGCCCACGCCAGGGCTCACTTACTGGTTCAGTGAGGGTGCTGTCCTTCTCTAGAAACTGCACAACACAGTACGCCAGCTGAAAGGAGGGGAGAGAGAGCGTCAGCAAGTCACTTCGGCATGGCAGTGCCCTTCTAAGCTAACCACTAAACCCCGTCCTCTGGGAAACGCCTAATGTGGCTGCTCCACATACCACCTGTACCAGCTCTGAGTGGTACTCAGGGAAGCACCTATGAATGATGCTCATTGGATAATTCTTTCACTATAGATTTGCAACAGATTTCATAGCTATACCTCATCCTGAGGACCATAAAAACCAGGAGACATCGTTCAGATCAACAGCAGCATCAAATTAACCAAGTGTTTTCTTGTAGTGTGGGGACAGAACCTAAAGCCTTGCCCAGGACAAGCAAGTACTCTCTTACTACAACCACAGCCCTTCCACACAGTGTGTGTGTGTGTGTGTGTGTGTGCACCCCCCCCCATGTTGGGGGGCAAATAAAAGTTGTAAATAAGTTGTTTATTTATTTTTGTTTTATATACATTGGCATTTTGTCTGCATTTTTGAGAGTTTGATCCCCTGGAACTTGAGTTACAGACAGTTGTGAGCTGCTATGCGGTGCTGGGAATTGAACCTGGGTCCTCTGGAAGAGCGGCTAGTGCTCTTAACCACTGAGCCATCTCTCCAGCCCGCAATTAAAAACTTTAACATATTTTGTTTTTGTTTTGTTTTATTTTGTTTTTTTTGAGACAGGGTTTCTCTGTGTTAGCCTTGGCTGTCCTAGACTCACTTTGTAGACCAGGCTGGCTTCAAACTCACAGCAATCCTCCTGCCTCTGTCTCCCAAGTGCTAGGATTAAAGGCGTGTGCCACCACCACCTGGCCATATTTTGTTATTTTGTTTATATGTATGGGTGAGTCTGCACCACGGGCATGTAGTGTCTATAGTAGTAAAGAATCCATTGGAACAGGAGGCCAAGAGTAAGGGATTATAGGCTGCAACTGAGGGTGGTCACCCCTTTGAGACTCAGCATGGCTCAAGTTCTATATGGGAGAGCAGATCCAAATACAAACAAATGCGACGAAGTCAGGAGCCAGCAACTGACTGAGGTTCCAGTGAGTCCTGCAGTTAGCATCTACAAGTTGTCGTAGCATGCCACTGGCCTCTTTTCAAAGCTGGGCCCTCTCTTTTTTGTACATATTCCAGAGATTTCTCAGAATTTCTATGCATAAATGTGTGTGGTGTTGTGGATGTGTGGATACAAATTTACACATGTATGAACGCATGCAGAAGCCATAAGCTGACACTGGTTGTTCACTGGCTCTCCACTGTGTATCACTGAGGCGATTTTTCTCCCGCTAAGCCAGGCACTAGCTACACTGGCTAGTCTAGTTGGCCAGCTTGCTCCTGGGATCCTGCCTCTACCTTCTGCGGTTGGGAGCACAGGTGGGCTGCCACTTCTATCTGCCATTTACGTGAGTTCTGTGGATCTCAGCTCTGGTCCTCACACCTGATGGCAAGTGTTTAAACAACAGAGCCACCTCCCCACCTCTTCCAACTCTCTTAAAAGGACCCTCTCTGCCTGGATGCCGCCCTCGCTCACAGCCTCACCTGGGGGTGATAGACACTCAGGGACTTCACTTTGTGCAAGGGCAGCAACACCTTCAGCAGGAAAATCTTGTGCTCCTCCTTTAGCGGTAAGGCAAACCCATTGATTATACTGCAAGAGAGAGTGCAGTTGCGTATTCACACACTCCAGACTAATCAGCTATCTTGTTCTTCTTTCAGCTTTTGCTTTCAGCATGAAACAACAACAACAACAAGGCCTTCCGGGGAGCACAGCCATTCCCCCCCCCGCCATGGGCCACAAGTCACAGTACAGAAGGAAGCATCTGGGCTGCAGGAGCTACAGGAAGCAGAGTCCTTCCTGAAATAGGAGGGGATTACATAGTTTGGGGGGACCCAGCTCCAGGGCCTCACACTCTGGTAATTCCAGATCGTTTTTCTAGTGTCCCGATCCCCCCCTCCTGCCTCCCCTACCCTGCCAGTGCAGAGCGGGTGTGCTCATTCTGTAGGAAAGGCGTGTCACGGAAGGACCTCCAAACTGAACATTAACTGGCTTCTCTACGTGGCTTTCTGGTTAGGTAAAGTGAACAAATGCTTCTCAGAGCTATAGACAACTAGAGAAATGGAGTCCTGCTCTCACTGTGGGTGGGGTGCACATCTGCAGGGGGACCCTGTGCTGGAGGAAGGGTTGGAAGGACACTGTGGTGAGAGTTACACTTAACACAGCTCACACCGCTCCCAACACATGACACAGGGCAACACCAGGAGGGAAACTGAGCTTCCCATTGATAGAAAGGACTTGCCCAAGATGTACTAAGGTAAGCCACGCTCTGAGGGACAGACCTGTCCTAGGTCCTGCACTTTCTCAAGTCTCACATCTAAAGCAGCAAGTTGTGAGGGACCAGACCCACCAGACAACAGTTTGTGTACACATACAGATTGGGCATCTTCACTTCAGGGCAACTTGAAACTTTCAGCTGCCAATGCACAGGGATTTCCCTAGAGGTGATGGAGAGAAGCCTTGTCCAGGCTTAGCTTTGGGAAACTGTGCTCAGGGAATCTTACATTACTGCTATAGTGCTACTTTTGTTGCTGTTGCTTTTAATGACAGCAAGTAAAGTCTTTACTCAGCTTAAAATAATAAAAATTGAATTATACTATACATATGAAAAGTCAACAAATTGAAGCAATTAAAAATATTAGCATTTAGGCCTGGAGAGATGGCTCAGTGGTTATGAGCACTGGCTGTTCTTCCAGAGGACCCAGGTTCAATTCCCAGCACCCACATGGCAGCTCAGAACCATCTCAAACTCCAGTTTCAGGAGATCTGACATGTCTGGCCTCCACAGGCACCAGCCACACATTTATACATAGTTAAAATTAATAAATATATAAAATATTTGCATTTACTCAATACCTCAAATATGTTTTCTATTCTTTAAATAATCTTGTAATATCAACCTTTTGGTTTGTTTGTTTCTATTTTGGTTTTTAGTTTTTGAGACAGGGTTTCTATGTGAAACAGTCTTGGCTGTCCTGAAGCCCATTTTGTAGACAAATTTGCCCTCAAACCAACAGAGATTCACCTGCCTCTGCCTCACGCATGCTGGGATTAAAGGCGTGCACCTGGCTTAAGTCACGCTGCGCTCTGGCAGGGGTCAGAAGCAGTGAGCTAGATCTTTCTGGTGTCAACTCCAGCTTCAGCCACTCACTGCCCTGTGACAGGAACTTACCTTCCCAGTATTTCCAGTAATTCTGCTATGCCATTGTGATGCTCTGTCTCATAAATAAACCTGAAACATATAACGTGTCATCAGTATTGGACCCTGAGTAAATGCTGGAAAGACTATAGCACTGTGCACAAGGAAACAGAGGGTGCGGGCGGAGACGAGAGGGAGGCTGCAGCACCCACACCATGCAGGGACAGCTGCTCAGGCGTGCTCCAGGGTCCACCAAGTCCTCAAAGCCCGGCAACGGGATACCTGAAGGGCAGGTAGCCTTTGTAGCTCAAACTTCTCCCAATATTTTATTCTGAAAAATTCCAAGTATCCAAGAAGCCAATACGGAATGTGCTGTGTTTCAACCAGCAGTTTCATCACATCCAGTCTACACTGCTGTTTACCTCTATGCAGCCTTCTGTCCTATCCAGTTCCTTGGCAGCACTTCAACATAAGGCGATGCCTTACTCAGTCTTAGAGCCTCTAATGCCTTCCCTGCCACGGCAGGAAGCCCCTCTCTTAACACCGTGTTGTTCCTCCCTACGAACACTGAGCCAGCGCCCCAAGTGCAGTCCACTTCTCTGTGCGGTCTCTATCCATCATGACTGACACTCATGCACCCACTCTCTGTGTCAGCTTGTCTCCCTCCAGACGGGGACAAGGACTTCCTGTGAATATGTTCCTGGTGCTAAGACCAAGCCTGGCATCTGTGTGCCGCTTAACGCATCTGCTTAGTGAACTGGGGACAAGAACAGGGACCATGAGAATGTCCAATCCAGGAGTCCATGGAAACCAAGCCTAGCTACTTGGCAGCTGGTGGTCTACAGCAGGACAGCACATTCAGGACACCTGACGGTGGGAGAGGCTCCTGCCCACCAGAGAGTGAGCATTCCCTACAAGTTTCTTCCTGAAGTTCCTGCCCAAACCCCAGTGTCCTGTGTCACAAATGGCTCGTGGCCTAAAGGTGCTAAAGAGTTAAGTATCCAGACCGGATGGAGTCAGGGACAGTATACAGAATACAGACCTCTCTGTATTCTCAGATAGCCGGGCCTCCCTGACTGCTCTCCAAGGAGGCCTCTGACAGGCTCATCAAGGTGGAGTACACAGAGGAGGGAGAACAGTCTGTGAATACAGGTGAGACAGGGTGGTGGGCCAGGCAACACACGGGGCGTTTCCACGCCATGGCTGCCAGGGTATTGGCAGAGGAATGGCTGTAGTTATCAGGGTGCGTGTCCACTTGCTTCCCGACGACCTCTTCCTACACCCTGCCACAGAGAGCAGAGCTGGCACAGCAGTGCAGAAAGTGATCTACCTGAAACTCAGCCTGACGGGCGCCTCTTCTCCACATATTTTATCTGAAGTAGTTAAAGGATGGCCGTAACTCTGCAGCTGGGCAGCACCTTCACAGGGGACCCCAGGCCTTGCTTTTCAACCTCTTATTGTTATTGTAGGAATGGTGGTCACTGTAAGCCACGTGGCTTTTCCACATTACTGTCATTTTATGAGTGCTTCTTAGTTCTAAGCACTTTTAAATGTGCAAGAAAAAGAAAGGGGACTAGCTCTGCCTCCCCAGAGGAGACAGTCTGGGAAGCCAAGCAGACCATTCAGACTTCTCACCCTTCAGCAAAAGGCAGACTGATGTGAACCTGGGCTGGAACGGCTACTAAGAGCAGTCTCCCCTATGCTGTGTGCTGCACCCTGAACACAGAGGGGATCTACTGCCCTGCCTGGGTGGGGCTGCCCTGTCCTGAGGCTTGCCTTGACAACACCGAGGGTGGAAGGTGAGTGGCACTAAGTCAGGGCTAATCCCTTAGGAGACTGACAGCTTCTCCTGGTCCCGTCCTGGAGGTAGTTAGTGCTCACCGAAGTTGCACTGAAGCCAGAAGAGGTAGCTCATGCCTATGATTCCAACACTGGAGGTGGAGGCAGGAGAATTAGTGGCAGTTCAAGGTTAGTTCAGGCTACAAAAACCTAAAACAAAACAAACAACAAAACTACAAGGCCCCAAGCATGACCGGAGAGGCCAGGTGGATAGAGACGCACAGCAGTGAGAAGCAACCCAGGACACGCCTGGGCAGTTCTGCTGAGCCCAGGTCAAGGCTGTAACTGAGAGGAGTAACAGGTGCTGACTTACGCCACAGCACCGGGCGGGGCAGCACGAGAAGGCCTGGCTGCTCCCTGGCCTGGCTGGCCCGCACCAAGGCCTGTGCTGGAATCACTGTTTGCTCACATTAGCAAACTGACTCAGTGAGAAGTTACAAGTAGGAAGTGCAGCCTAACGTTTCAGGAAGTTGAACCGAGCTGTTCAAAACTGCATCTTCTTACAAGACACAGGTGCAGGCTGAGAGCCTCTGACACAGAGCTCTCCGCCCCCGCAGCTTACAATGTCAGGGTCACTCAGATTCACACCTGCACATGTGTATATGCGCAAGCGCAAACAAGGTACTCAACTATTCTGTTCAGTTACTCCTCACACACACAGACATGGAAGGTAAGGATATGCGTTTTTCTTTTCTTTTCTTTTTTTTTGAGACAGGCTTTCTCTGTGTAGCCTTGGTTGTCTTGGAGACCAGGCTGGCCTTGAACTCATAGCCATCCCCCTGCCTCTGCCTCCCAAGTGCTGGGATTAAAGGTGTGAGCCACCACACCTGGATACCATGTAATATTTTTAGGTTAACTATGACTAAAACAATTTTAAGAAAAAAAAAATGGAGACAGGTTCCCTTTATGCTGTCCAAGCTGGCATGTAAGTATTAGGCTCATAGGATCCTCTGCCATAATGTCCTGAGCAGCTGGGACTGGAGGCGCAAGTCCCTGGCTATTCCTGCATTCCAACTATGACTTGCCACACAAATCAAGTGTGTAATATTCTACTATAGTATCATGTTGAATAAAAATATTCAAATTTTTTAGTGTATGCACAGCACTGCATTTCCATGATCTGGGAAAGCTGCTCTTCACATGAAACAACAATAAAAAATCCAGGCCAATTAGGGATTCTAAGCAATATGCTTGCTTTTGACTGTGTATATCAAGATAATTATAGAAAAGATGACCTAAGGGAGGAGACACAAAAATACCATACCGCAGCACTCGGCCTTCTGTGAGAACAGAACTGAGTCACGTGTATGTAGCCTGAGCGAGCAGCTGAGTGGTTCCACAGTCAAGGCACGCGCTATGAGGCAGGAAGCACTTCCACAGTGCAGGTGCTCATCAGTTCTGTGGTTCTGCTGTCTGATCAAAACCACTAGTCTCAGGGAAACAAAACACTACAGGCAAAGTCTGGATCTCAGAGCTAAGAGACTGGGATATGTTGTACCCATTCTGTGTAGAAAATGACATCAGCTGAGTGACTGTGAGGAAGTGAAAACCAGGAGCTGAATATGTAGGTGCTGACATCACTCTGACTATGGTGAAGGCTGGGCTGGGCTGGGCTCCATTACAGAAACAGTTTGTATTATGGGGAACCTGGAAAGAGAGGGCTCAAAGGGAGGCCACATGGCGAGGGCCCCAACATCAAGTATGCCATCAGGCAAAGGACTCAACTGCAGGGACACACCAGGCCCAGATGGCCAGCGGTCCCACAGCTGCTCAGTCCCACTGTCTCAACTCCCCTTCTTGGCCGCTTCCAGTCACTGTGGGGAAGCAAGGGTCAGGTAGGCCAGCATATTGCCATGAATGGCTGACAGCTCATGTCCTGTCTCCAGACATAAGGAGGCCCTGGCTCCACAGCTAGACTGTGTGAAACTGATTTACTTTGTATCAGGTAGATATTATATCTCCATCACTGCTAAGATTTGTTAGCTTTAGGCGCTTCTGGAATCCGATGTCTGGAAGCAGAAAGCTAACCTGGGAGCCAGCAATCCTAGAATAGCCTGCTCACTGAGTAAGCCTTCCAGGTACTGACAGTAAGGAGCTACACAACCTGGGCTGGGCAGGGGGACACACACCCTGAGTCCTAGCAGAAGCAGGAGCAGAAGGAACTCTGTGAGATTGAAGCCATCCTCGTCTGGTGAGTTACAGGCTAGCCAGGGCTACATGAGACCGTCCCATAAAAGAGCTACACGACTTCCATCAGCTCCCACTCTGTATCACTGTGGGCTGCACACAAAGCTGGTGCCACCAAGGAGTAGGAGCCATGCCAACTCATGTGGATTTCTTAGGGAAGAAGGTTTGAGGGCAGCAGGACAGCCTGGGATGACACATGGCTGCACGGCCTGGGAGTGGGCAGAGCCTAGAAGCACACACAGGCACAGTGGCATGAACCATGTGAACACAGCCCTGGCTGGCTTGGACCTCTACGGAGATGAAGCTGGCTTGAGCTGTGGCCGCCCCAGCCCTGGGATCATAGCCGTGTACCTGCATGCTCACCTGGGATATTAGATCTTAAGAATCACAGACCTGGCTAGAGATGAGACAAGGGTGGGAGAGAGGGCTGGGTCAGAGTAAGACATCAGGAGCCACAGTCTGGAGGCTTCTGATGTGTCCTTTCTGAGCTAGGGGCTGATGGGACAGGTCTGGGTACACACAGGAAAGCTGTCCTGCTCTGCCTGCTGCCCAGGCTCCCCTCTCTGTGCCTGGCTAGCCTGTACCATTTAAACTGCTCGTCTAATTCACAGATCTTCCCAGGCAAAGGCTGACCACTTCTTTCCGTCCTCCTCCTTCCTGTCTTCCTGTGACTGACCAGGAATAATAGGGTAACAAGCCAGTGAATGGGCAGAACCAGCTCATCCACATTCAGAGCCACTGGATGATTCTATAGGCCGAGCAAGGGTAGGTGTGCGGTACAGCACTGGGGAGGGAAGCACGGAGCGGGCCAGGAGGCAAGCTGGCACTCGGGTGGTGGCGTGGTGGGGTCACTAGCACATGACTGCACACTGCTCAGGCTCCTACCTTGTCTTTGATGTGATAGCACTGAGGGTAGGTGGCAACCACACGGGGACTTACCTATAAAATATATTATTTATCTGTTTCCTGATGTAAGCACGCAGGCCTAAGAACTTCCCATAGATTCTGTGAAGGGTAGTTTTTAGAAAATCTCTCTCCCGAGGATCCTCGCTGTCAAAGAGCTCTAGAAGCTTAAGAGAAAAACAGCACTTAGTGACGGTGGCCACTCTGTCCTGAGGCTACTAAGGAGCACCCCGCTGGAAACTTACCTGTAATACAAACTTCTGATCAATATATTTCTTTGCTATATTGGGCTGGAAATCTGGAGACTCTAAAAATCTTAAGAAAAATTCATAAACAAGCTAGGAAGAAAAAAAAAAACAACGGAGTCAAATTACATGGATTAATTAGGTGGATTAAGAATACCTCTAATTCAGTATTTATTTGCTTGAAAACACTAGACTTAAAAAACCCATATGCATTCAAAAATTAATGCTGAATTCTGTGGTTTAGCGTAATTACAACTGCAGATGGAATTCTTTTATTTAGTGAGGACCACAGACTACTTCTGAAGTGGCACATAATGTTCCCCATGGCACTCGGCTGCTAACCTGGGACCGTGACCAGGCTTGCAGGCTGAGGCTGCAGTTTGTCATGTGCATCAAGGAGCTCTAAGTGGACAAGACTTTTAGAACTGCCTGGGAGAGGAACACAAAAACAGACACTGAACTGCAACCACTGTGGTTCCCTTTGTAAATAAACATAGCATAGTTGGCTGGACAGCATGGATGGTCTGTTATGAGCTATGTGGAAGCCAGATGCCTTGAGGGTGGACCATCTGGCTCCTTCCCAGATTTCTCACTTCTTTTTTCCCCTCTTCACCAAGGACATATGCAAGTGTTCTGCTTGTGCTGGCCTCATAACCAGTGGACCTCACAACTTATAGGTATGTTGGGAAAAATCATTTGTTAGCAAGGAGCCCGGGATACACAGGGGAATAGGTCAAACCCAGGTACTGAAAACTGGGGACACACCTGGGAAATGCTCTAAACCTGGGTTGGCTACTTTTGTGTGAACTTGACACAAGCTGTGGTCATTGATTGAGAAACTGCTTCCATTAAGACTGGGCTGTGAGCAAGCGCATTTTCTTATGAAGGGCCATTGTGGGTGGGGCCATCCCTGGGCTGGTGGTCCTGGGTTCTATAAGAAAGCAAGCTGAGCAAGCCACGGGGAGCAAGTCAGTAAGCAGCACTCCTCCACGGCCTCTGCATCAGCTCCTGCCTCCAGGTTCCTGCCTTGTGTTGAGTTCCTGTCCTGACTTCCTCTGATAATGAACAGTGATGTGGAAGCATATGCCAAATAAACCCTTTCCTCTCCAACTTGCTTTGGTCATGGTCTCTAATCACAGCAACAGAAACCCTAACTAGGCCAAAAACCTGAATTCAATGCGATCAGTGAAGTTAGAATCATCACTGAGGCTACACACAAATAAGTCTCCATCTCAGTAGCTTGTGTAATGGTTCTATTAAGATCAGCCAATTAACCAATCACTCACTTTCTTTCTCTTC